>NC_090445.1:280856754-281464566 GCF_031143425.1 Pleurodeles waltl
TTGTGAATAGTAGAAGGGTCGGGTCAGTTCTGATATTGCAGGGGGGGGGGGTTGTTTGGCCTGGGCAAAAGATTAATTATACTGGTATATTTGACATAATATTGGTCATTTCAAAATTTAATTTTCGAGTTGACTTTTTACTCAGCATGGACTGTTTGAGTATTCTTTTGAGTGTCATGTTATGTCAATTTGTAGATCACCTACAAGGGTATCCCGGCACTTGAGTAGGTGTATAGCCATGATGTTGCCACAGAATTATCTGAAGAGCCAGGTCTTCTGCTTCTTACAAAATTTCAAGTGTGAGATGCATTCACATAACTAAGCATAATACAATTTTGTGGTAATTGTGTGTGATTGTACTACCGCAAATTACACAATTCTGAGTGCGTGCATGGAGAAGAACTGTGCGAAGATGCTGGTAGCACAAAGGAACTCAACCAGGCACCTGATCCACAAATCAAGGTTATGCTCATGGGAGACCGGAGAATCCTAAAATGATAAAATACTCTGCACTTCTTAGGGCCATGAGGAGGATCTTGGGTATGAGTATAAGTGAAAGATGGAATTCTCAATACAAATTAGTTACAAATTCCTTTTCCTTCAGGAATCAATAATGAGAGTTAATTAAAGTTTTAAAAGATGTATTTGATCATATGTTTTTAGTTTCTTTTTATTAGTAAATCAAAGTTTACATGACATTGCATAAAGCATGTCCCAAAATCTGTCCCTATTCTTATTATCTAAATCAGTAGAATTAAGTATTTTAGTCAATGAATAGTGAAAAAGAACAATTTGCAGTATGGTTGGCTAAGCTATCAGTAGCATAAAGAATACTGTAACAGACTTCTAAATAAGAACAGTCCAGGCAGGAAACAAATCTGTTGGTGTACAGGGCTCATCGAGAGAGACGGGTCAATTTCTTCTAACTTACAGCCGCTGCTGCTCGCCTGCTCACTCGTCAGCTATGCGCTTGCCCTACTGCTCTTTATTACAAAGTTATACAAATAACATAAAAGAAATACATTTTAAATTAGTTGCAACATTCAAGATACTTGACATCCAACCAGGTGCTGTGATTTTTGAGAATGGAACACTTTCAGTCAAAATGACTTCTTAGAACAAAGAACAGTATTAAATATGCAGCACATTTTGTTTCTTTTAATATTACTCCGGAAATCGGAGCATTCTTTCCCATGCGCTTCACTCTCTGGAAAACAGGACACATGTTTGAGTTTTAAATTCATTCTCGTTTCATTACTTCCATTCACACACATCTTCATGCCATAAGCTTATTCACAGAGAACCAAGTTTCAGATAAGTTTAGCAAGTTTTAAAATTCCAAAGCAGGTCAGTCAGAGACAGAATAAAATAATATAGCTTTTTTGTTATAGGAGGAAGTTTGCGTCATGCACAGGCCATGCAAAGGTTATAATAGAAACATTTCTGCTAAACTAAAATATGTTAAAAATTGTTAACGTTAACAAACCAAGCAAGCCAAGCAAACACAGATCATGCAAAGTTTAGAAAGGAAAGTGCATGTTTAAATGCAGTTTCTGGTTAGGCCTAGTTTTCACTCATACACGTCATTTAATTAGTGGATTTTATTTTCTAATAAAAGCTCTAGCACTCAGGTACGTTTATTGCTGATACTGCAGCTACAATTAAGAGCCCAATCGTCCCTCATTGAACCCCATTAAATATCAAGTCCAAGCACTTTCGAGCAGTCTTGCCATAATCTGAGTTCTAAGACACCACACAATGCCTTCTTTTTTCTATTGTCTTCAGTCTAGCAATGTCCTTACTCTTCAAGTGGCACTGTACACATGAGGCAGTTAGTTTCTTGGCCAGATATGACCAATGTCAGTTCTGATGGTCTTGGAGGTGACGCAGCTAATCTTGAAGATATGTGCTTTCATAGTTGAGGTTATGGGCCCAAACTCCACCAAGCCTTTAACAAGGCATTCTGCAGTATGTTGGATTAATTTTATTTTATTTAGAATAGCAAAAGTGTTATCTGCGAAACCATTGAGTAAATCACTAACTTAGACCAGGTGGGAGAGGAACAAAGCTTGTAGTTTGTTAAAAATGGCTTTCTGGAATAAGGTTTCATTTTTTCAGGAGGGAGTGTAGGTACCATGTAGTCTTGGTTTTCCGGGAGATGTGTAGTGCTATGTGCTATGTTGAAGGTGAAGTCAAGTGATTTGAAGCCATTACCAGTACATAGTTTTCTCATAAGAACTAGTGCCTGCTGTACAACATTAATCAAAGAAAGAAGCATTACTGATATTTAAGTAGGAGATTCCAAGGAGCATCAACCACTTCAGGTGTTCATTTCGTATCATCCATAATGCACCAGAAAGGAAAATACCTCTTGCCACCATATTGCAAAAGCAGGTTGCAAGAGGTGGTAATGCGTGCCAAGAATGTTTACCTTTATTTTTATTTGTGGCAGTTTGTTGTGGTGATTATGCGTTCTGTTGTTTTGGTGCTAGTATTGTGTTTGTGTGCTGTATAACTGCACTATGATGTTGTGTTGTACTGTAGTTGTTCTGTTGCGTTCTGTTAGGACAGTTTTGTTGTATTTCACCCTTTTGGTTCTTAATTGTGAAGTTATGTTGCTTTGTGTACACTACTATGTTCTGTTCTGTTGTTTAACTTGAATATTTAAAAATTGCTGCTACATTTTCAGCCAAAAGCAGCACAATAGTTGAAAGGTTCTGTGATAAGCAACCATTTACCACCTTCTAATGTGGGAAAATAGCACTGCTCCATCTCTTCAACTAATTGAGACACTGGTAGCCCAAATGTATGACTGAGACCATCTCTTAAATTAGAATTTGCAGTGCTTCCTTTAAGAGATACAGCCCATGATCGCTTTCTAAGTCGAAACTCCTCATTCAGAGAACCAGAATGTCCGAATGGTGAGAAGGGTAGGTAGGTACGACTGCCCATGCAAATGTTTTGGGATTTCAAAGGACATGAGAATGTTGCATGAATTCCCACCTGGAAACATAAATACAATAAATGTTGCACTAGGTGTGTTTCTAATGTGAGAAAGTGGTCACCCTCACATTTTATGAAGGCTTAGGGGAATTACAGGAAATGTTTGTTTTCTGTTTGGAAAAAATACTGAAGTAATATATTGCAAATGCACTGTTCACCTTAACCCATGAGACCTATAATTTTCACAATGGACAATTTAACTCACACAGGGTAAGAATGTATGGCATAATTGTATTCAGTTCCTTTTTTCTAAACAAATTATAAAAAGATTAATTAATGTATACGTGTAGCCCTAAAAGTCACAATCATTCAGGGTAATAAATCATTTGTCCTTGAGAAAAAGAACCAAATACACATTATCTATCAGTCAGACCAACCCAATATTTAGAGTTTCTAAAAAATAATTGTTATGTTATGTAATAGTGATCTATGTAGCGCATGAATCACCTGAGAGGGTATCCAGGCCCTTGTCCAAGTGTCCCCAAGGTGCTTCTACGAAAAGAGGTAGGTCTTCAGCGTCTTGCAGAACTCAAGAAGTGAGAAGGAGCCTCTGATGTGTTGGGTCATTCCATGTCTTTGGTGTGATATAAGAGAAAGAGCGACCTCCAGTTTTGCTTCTGAGGCTGCAGGGAATGTGCGCGAGTGAGAGTGAGGCATAGCGTAGGTGTCTATTCAGGTATTCTGGTCCTGTGTTGGGTAGTGATTTATATGTGTGCTTGAGATTTTTGAATTCACTGCCTTTGTGAATGCGGAGCCAGTGAACCTTCTTGAGGTGTGGTGTGATGTGGATGTGGTGTGGGAGGTTGAGCATGAGTCTTCCAGATGTGTTCTAGATAGTATGGAGTCTGTGTGGGAGTTGTTTGGAGATTCTGGAGTAGAGAATAATGCAGTAGTCTAGCCTGCTGGTGATGAGTGCTTGTGTGACGGTCAGGCTGGTGTTCTGGGGCAACCGTTTAAAGATGTTTCATAGTATGCAAAGGATGTGGAAGCAGAGGGTTGTTTTGTCTGTCAGGAAGAGGATGAGTTGAGTGTCATCGGCGTAGGAGATGATTCTGATGGTTTGTGTTCAGATGATGTTGGCAAGGGGCGTCATGTAAGTTCCGTTGTTCTCTCAGTCCAAACATTGTCCTTCGGATGTCAGACAGTACTCGTTGGCCAGCCCTGAAAGCTAGGGAATTCTGAATTAGGGTGGTTTTAGTATCACAGAGGCTGGTGTGGAGTGGAGCTGGAGGCTCTGGCATCCACCCATACTCCATTCCCGGCTAGGCCACGCCCCTGCTAACTTTTTTTAAACAACTGCAGCACTGTGAGCAATCAAAGCTATCACTAAACTGGAGACATTTAAGACACTTAAGGCAACCTACAAAGTATTAGTTAGAACAAGGGGTTGCATGAACTGTGTCAATGTCACATAGGACTGTGTCCTATGTGGTATACTACAATACCATATAGGACAAGGCAGTGTTAACCAGCTCACTAACAAAGTCTGCCACTTCTTTCTCTAAGATGCTGCTAGGAGGATTTCCGTAAGCAATGGTTGAATTATTAACCCCTTGCTACACAAATCATAAGAATCTTTGTGATGATATAATAGGAGCACACTAGGGCCCATATTTATATTTTTTTAGAGCCGCATTTGCGCTGCTTTTTGACGCAAAAACGGCACAAACTTACAAAGTACAATTGTATTTTGAAGTTTGCGCTGCTTTTGCCTCAAAAAATGATGCAAATGCGGTGCTAAAAAAGTATAAATATGGGCCTAAGTGACTTAAAATACAACATACAACTGCTAATAGATGGAATTAACTCTACGCTATGTCCAACAAAGAATGGATTTGTATTTAGCAGGATCGATCTTATCTATGTACAGTAACTATTCTAATCCATCCAGGCATGCTTCCCAGCTACACCACAATTGAAAGATGTTGGAAATGTTAATGGGCTTCCGTCATACACTCAAAACATTTTGATATTTTGCTTATTTTTCCTTGGCAGTCCCCCCTTCTACTGTGCTGTCTCAAACATGTGTGAGGCCATATATTCTATAGACTTGGCATAGTGCTGAAAGACTGTGTTCTACTGTAGCAATCTTCAGTCTTATCTACTGTTTGTTTGGCAGCTGTTTATTCTTGTGCGTAATAATCTCAATGAAAAATGTTGAAAATAAAAAAAAGTCATTCTTAAACAATATCGCTTGCCAAATCAATACATGTTATTACTGATGCCATGTGTTCTTACAGAGAACAGTCATAGTTGCACCTGCAATATTGCATCATTTGATTTTCATCTGATTTTTACATTGCAGACCTCCTGGAAAAGCAATGATGAAAAAGAAAATGGAGCATATGCTAATGAAACCTGGAGTCGGGGTCTCTGCTTCAACTACCACAAATAGATCATATACAGGACAGTCCGACACATCTTGTCTCCTTGGCAAAATGCTATGCATGCATAGTAGATGAACTCTTTGCAGACATACACTGTTGTATTTGTTTTTATTGCTGCCATAAGCTAGCCTGGCCGAAATCAGTCCCAGGATGCTTGTTTCCAGTCAAGGGGGGACCTGGCCTGGCAGTTCGGGCTGGACGGTTCCCATGGGGAGCAGGGTCAAGACTGATATATATACGGCTGGGTCTAAACTGGGGTGGCATGGTGAGCAAAAAATGACAGAATGGAAAGCAGACCAGAGCGATTGCCAGTAGCTCACATTAATTCAAGCATTCCATCCAGCACCTTGTTGTTTTTACATATGATAAAGTATTGCATGTCCTACAGGTCCTTGTACACTTGACATGGCAATCAATTTATAATTTCAGCTGGACAAAAAAATAAGGTGAACTCTGATGCATTTTTGCAAAATTAAAGGGGGTTCCATTTGTATTTTTACAGTGTTGTTAGCATGGGTCTGTATGTGACAACAAATGTTTTCTTGCTTACCAGGTGTCCAGAATGTTTGTATTGGAGGGCGGAGGTGTGCCTCAGGTTGCTCGGACTGCCCCGTGTAGGATTCTGTCTTAGGTGTTTGACTGTTTCTTACCAGTGTAGTGAGTTCTATTACTGAATTCTTGCATGAAAGGTTTGGGTGTACTGAATCTACATTTGGGCTTAGGTTGCTCTCATGAAGCTCCTTTATGAGAGCAGGGGAGTACTTTTGTATGTTAGCCACCACATGTTGCAGCTGCCTTCAGCATCCTCTCTTCGGAACATAAAGGCAGGCCAGACCACTTTTCAGAATTTAATCCACTGTTCACTAGCCACATCTTTGTTTTTTTCTCTGTGGAGTATGATTTGAGCCTGAATTTGTTTCATGAGGGCTTCTGGAAGTCAGGATGCTTTGTCCAAGGTTGCACACATTCTTTCACAAGGGTTTCACTTTCATCCTACGTAAACATATTTTTCTTGTCATATACACCCTTTTCATATGATACGTCGCTTGCTATAGGGCTACAGTACACTTGAGAGGAGCTTCCCACCCACTGTTTATGCTGTTCCTCGGTGGGATGTTAGCAACAGGTGTTGCAGCAATTAGTGCAATTTGTAAAGTATACAATTTGCAAGCCATTAAAAATTGAAAATTAGGAATCGCAGGCGTGTACGTAAGTACATCTGTTTTTCAAGCAGAGTGTCTCGATCCAAGGTCCATCTGATAGCTTGCAAGTACAGGTGGATATATGTGCACATGACATATCAGTGGTGAGTTATGGAGTGATACTTGTCTTGTATCGAGTCTCACCATCAAATATGGGGTGGCAAATGCTAGCCTGCTAGAGTATCGTGGGGTAACGTTCAGTGGAGGGTAGCTGTGGTATGCACAAAGGGTCAGTTAACATCATAATCGGGGGTGTTCAGTTATCTGAAGAAGTGAAGGGGAAATCAAAGATTTTGATGATGAATTTCAGACAGTGAACAAGAGCAATGATGTATTTGTTGATAGTTGTGGGGGGCAGTCATGGCGGAAAATGTGAAGGTTGTGTCTAAGTTTTGGAAGCAATTGTTAAAGGCTTCAAAGTGTTAAAATATGAAGGGTATTATCCAAAAATTGAACTATAACTTTATCATTATTAAACAAGTTGCAGATGTGGCTTTAAAAGTCAATCATCAAGAGCATTTTACCATGAGGGATTTTTGAATGATAGCATTGAGGACAAATATAGAATGTGTCAATCAGGTATCTGTATTCTGTATGTGTATTCTGAGTCAGTGCTGCCCCTCAGGCAGCCCTTCAGCATATTTGTTTTAGCAAAAAGTTGATCTAAGACGGTGTTACAGAAATATTGAAAATTTAGATGTTTTTGTCTTGATGACTCCAGATTGCAAATCAGTCAGTGAGGAGCCCATGAGGTTCTTTGCAAGGTTGATTGGTGCTGGAGATCCGATTACTTTGATGTCGTTTTTTGTCTTCTTGATGGAAGATGTATAGAATATGCTGAGTCGGGAAAGCTTTTGCAGGCATGACTTACCATTCCTTTCATTGCTGTTGAAGTGATTTCTATTTTTTATTTCTTGAACTTTCTGTTTATGTAAAGAGGATTTTGATCGATGGTTTGACCACTTTGATGATTTGAGAGGAATGCTTTTGTTGAAGGCTTTGGAAAGCCAGAATAGAGCTGAATTACTTCTGATATTACATTGGGAAATAAAAACACCAACAAATAAGAAACAAGTGCTTCTAGGCTGAGTTAAGTCTCCTGTCTGCTTTGGTCTGAAGTAACTACTGATATACCAGTTGGTGTTGTGCGGGCTTAAGAGATGGGGAGATGAGGTAGTATTTTCAAACAACAGAGAGGTTTCGTGCTATCGTGATAAGTACAGGACAGGAAATCCGCTGTGTGTGTCACTGTAGAGACAAGTTGAATGTTATCAATAGTTTCTAAGTTTGTTTTGGAATTTCCTGGCTATTCAGAATAGGTTATTTGAACCAGATGTTAAGGTTTCTCATAATGCAGAGGTTGAGGTAGTTTAGGAGATAATCCGAGATATACTCTAGTAAAATGTCTCAAGGCTCTATTGTTTTGCAGATCAGCAAAAATGCACACACATATGCAGGTACACTGGGTAAATTAGCAACACAAAACCAAATACCATAACACAACAAAAAAATCAAAAGAGGATACAAAAGCCACAATAAAACACAACAAAAAGCAATGGAAAAATCCAGCAGAAAATTACAGTAAAACAAAATGCAACACATAACAATCCCAACAAAACAGAACACAATAACATATCAGCAACACATCAACTAATAAACAGAGCGCTCAGTAAAAACAAAACACAACATAAAATATAATACAGCAATGAACCACATAACAATAAAATGGCAAAACACAAAATAATACATTAGCACTCTTAAATGATAGATGGAACAGCAGAGCACAGCAAGTCATAAAATACAACAGCATAGTTCACTTTAGTAATGCAATATCAACAGCACAGCAATGTGCTACAAGGCAACACAACAAAACAGAATAATGGCATACCACAAGACAATATATCTATAACACAACATAATACAAAAAAAACAAATATCAAACTACCAAAAAGCAACTGTACAGTTGTGCTGTTGTGTTGCTTTGTATTTGTGTATTATTGTGTTGTATTAGTGTGTTGTGGTGTTATACTTTGTTGCATTGGTTTGCTGTATTACTGAACCGTGGTCTTGTGTTGTGATTGCGTGCTTTGTTTACACTTGCTCGTGCACTGAATTGAGTTGTTCCCTTTCAGAAATATGCTTTCAAAACACAATAGAATTGTATAATTGTTTAAGCACCACTGTGTAACTTAACAACAGGGGACACTAAGAGTCTGCACTAGATAGATCTTTTTGATGATTGTTAGAAATGGGGCCTTTGGTTGACAGTCAGGTTCCCCCGTTCAAGCAAGGACCCTCATTCTAGTCAGGGTAAAAGAGAATCACCCTCAGCTAACCCCTAATTTAACCCCTTTGTAGCTTGGCAGAGTAGTAGGCTTAACTTCAGAGTGCTAGGTGTAAAGTATTTGTACCAAAACACACATAGGGGGTCATTCTGACCCCGGCGGTCTAAGACCACCGGGGCCAGGGTCGGCGGGAGCACCGCCGACAGGCCGGCGGTGCCCCGCAGGGCATTCTGACTGCAGCGGTTCGGCCGCGGTCAGAAGAGGCAAACCGGCGGTCTCGCTGCGCCGCCATGGGGGATTCTGACACCCCCTACCGCCATCCTGTTCCTGGCGGTTCGCCCGCCAGGAACAGGATGGCGGTAGGGTGTGCCGCAGGGCCCCTGGGGGCCCCTGCCGTGCCCATGCCAATGGCATGGGCACGGCAGGGGCCCCCGTAAGAGGGCCCCGAAAAGTATTTCAGTGTCTGCTAGGCAGACACTGAAATACGCGACGGGTGCAACTGCACCCGTCGCACCCCTGCAACTACGCCGGCTCAATTCTGAGCCGGCGTCCTCGTTGCAGGGGCATTTCCTCTGGGCCGGCGGGCGCTCTTTTGGAGAGCGCCCGCCGTCCCAGAGGAAATGTCTGAATGGCCGCCGCGGTCTTTTGACCGCGGTGCGGTCATTCAGCGGCGGTACCCTGGCGGACGGCCTCCGCCGTCCGCCAGGGTCAGAATGAGCCCCATAGTAACTTAATGAAAACACTACAAAATGACACAACACAGGTTTAAAAAAATAGGAAATATTTATCTAACGAAAACAAGACCAAAACGACAAAAATCCACAATACACAATTCAAGTTATCAATTAAAAATCAAAAAAAGTCTTTAAGTAGTTTTAAACACACGCTAGCGCTGCTAGTGTGAAAATGTACCTGGTGCGCATCAAAAATAACCCCGCGCGGGCAGGTGTGCGTCAAAAAGGGCTTGCGATGCGTCAATATCACTCATGAACAAGACCTTGCATCGTTTACCCCTTCTGTCGAGTCGGCGTGTGTCGGTTCTTCTCTCCGCAGGAGAGCGATGCGTCGATTCAGTCCGCCCACGGGTCCAGGCAGGCCTTACGTTGTCTTTGCACGCACAATGGTTCGCGTTAGAAATCCAGCCGCACGAACCGAAAACCACGCAGCGCGGGTTGCGATCTCCCAGCCACAGTTAGCGATTGCTGCACGTCATTTCTCCTGCTCTGTGCATCGATTCTTCAGTTGTGTTTCCAGCGAGCATCGATTCTCTGCCGCAGACTCGGCAGCACGTCATTTCTTCAGCCGCAGATCAGAGTTGCGTCGATCTTTTCTCCGCACAGCATTCTGTGCGTGGATTTCTTCCTCTTAGGCTGCCAGCTTCTCCTTTCAGGGTCGCAGGAACTGGATGTGCACCACAGGGCAGAGTAGGAGTCTCTCCAGAGACTCCAGGTGCTGGCAGAGAGAAGTCTTTGCTGTCCCTGAGACTTCAAACAACACAAGGCAAGCTCTAAATCAAGTCCTTGGAGATTTCTTCTCAAGATGGAAGGCACACAAAGTCCAGTCTTTGCCCTCTTACTCTGGCAGAAGCAGCAACTGCAGGATAGCTCCACAAAGCACAGTCACAGGCAGGGCAGCTCTTCTTCCTTAGCTCTTCAGCTCTTCTCCAGGCAGAGGTTCCTCTTGTTTCCAGAAGTGTTTCTAAACTCTGTAGTTTTGGGTGCCCTTCTTATATCCAATTTCTCCTTTGAAGTAGGCCTACTTCAAAGTAAAATCTCTTTTGAATGTGAAATCCTGCCTTACCCAGGCCAGGCCCCATACACTCACCAGGGGGTTGGAGGTTGCATTGTGTGAGGGCAGGCACAGCCCTTTCCGGTGTGAGTGACCATCCTCACCTCCCTTCTAGCACAGATGGCTGATCAGGATATATAGGCTACACCCCAGCTCCCTATATGTCACTGTCTAGTGTGAGGTGCAACCAGCCCAACTGTCAAACTGACCCAGACAGGGAATCCACAAACAGGCAGAGTCACTGAAATGGTATAAGCAAGAAAATGCCCGCGGTCTAAAAGTGGCATTTTCAAACACACAATGTTAAAATCAACTTTACTAAAAGATGTATTTTTAAATTGTGAGCTCAGAGACCCCGAACTCCACATGTCCATCCGCTCCCAAAGGGAATCTACACTTTCATCAGATTTAAAGGTAGCACCCATGGTAACCTATGAGAGGGACAGGCCTTGCAACAGTGAAAAACGAATTCAGCAATATTTCACTGTCAGCACATATAAAACACATTACTATATGTCCTACCTTAACCATACACTGCACCCTGCCCTAGAAGCTACCTAGGGCCTATCTTAGGGGTGTCTGACATGTACGAAAAGGGAAGGTTTAGGTCTGGCAAGTGGGTACACTTGCCAAGTCTAATTTACAGTTAAAAACTGCACACACAGACACTGCCGTGGCAGGTCTGAGACATGATTACAGAGCTACTTATGTGGGTGGCACAACCAGTGCTGCAGGCCCACTAGTATCATTTGATTTACAGGCCCTGGCACCTCTAGTGCACTTTACTAGGGACTTACTAGTGAACCAAATATGCCAATCATGGATAAGCCAATTACATACACATTTTGCACAGGAGCACTTGCACTTTAGCATTGGTTAGCAGTGGTAAAGTGCCCAGAGTAACAAAAACAGAAAAATCTGATTCCAGCACACATCAACAACCTGGGGAACAGAGGCAAAAAGTTAAGGGAGACCACGCCAAGAATGAAAAGTCTAACATGTGCCCCTCAGCTGAAAATGGGGAGCAACTACCCAACCTCATGGGAGTTCTCATCACTAAGGCGGAAGAACCTGGACAGACCATCAGCATTGGCGTGCTCTGCACCAGGACGGTGTTCCACCGTAAAGTCCATCCCCTGTAGGGAAATGGACCTACTCAACAGTTTTGGATTCTCTCCCCTCATCTGCATTAACCATCTGAGGGGCCTGTGGCCGGTCTGAACTCGGAAGTGAGTCCCATACAAGTAGGGTCTTAGCTTCTTCAGTGCCTAGACCACAGCAAATGCTTCACGTTCTATGGCACTCCACCTACGTTCCCTGGGTAGTAACCTCCTCTTAATGAAGGCTACGGGTTGATCTAGGCCCTCTTCATTAAGCTGTGAGAGAACTGCTCCAATACCATGCTCTGAGGTGTTTGTTTGCACAACAAACTCCTTGGAGTAGTCAGGTGCCCTCAGCACAGGTGCTGTGCACATGGCAGCCTTCAGGATATCAAAACCGTTCTGGCAAGTCTCTGTACAGATCACTTTCCTGGGTTGCTTCTTAGAAGTCACCTCGGTTAACGGGGTAACAATGGTACCATATCCCTTAACAAACCTCCTGTAATGTCCTGTGAGACCTAAAAAGGCTCTCACTTCAGTCTGGGTCTTGGGAGGCTCCCAAGCCAGAATTGTGTCATTCTTAGGCTGTAGGGGTGCCACCTGGCCACTCCCTACCTGGTGTTCTAAGTACACCACAGAACCCTGCCCTATTTGGCACTTGCTCGCCTTAATAGTGCGGCCTGCCTTCTGCAGGGCCCCTAACACTCTCCAAAGGTATTGCAGGTGTTCCTCCCATGTGGAACTAAACACAGCAATGTCATCCAGCTACGCGGCACTGAACTCATCCAGTCCTGTCAAAACCTGGTTGGCCAACCTCTGAAAGGTGGCAGGGGCACTCTTCATCCCAAATGGCATCCCTTTGAATTGAAAGTGTCCATCTGGTGTAGAGAATGCTGACCTCTCTTTAGCCCCCTCAATTAAGGCAATCTGCTAGTACGCAGATGTTAAATCAAACACACTGAGGTACTTGGCAGCGCCTAACCGGTCAATGAGCTCATCAGCTCGGGGGATGGGGTGTGCGTCAGTCTTGCTGACCGCATTGAGTCCCCAGTAGTCCACACAGAACCATCAATGAGCTCATCAGCTCGGAGGATGGGGTGTGCGTCAGTCTTGCTGACCGCATTGAGTCCCCAGTAGTCCACACAGAACCTAAGTTCTAGAGTGCCACCAGGTGCAGCAGCCTTTGGGACCAATGCCACTGGCCCAAAGGACTGCTGGAGTGCTCAATAACCCCTAGGGCAAGCATTTTGGATACCTCATCCTTAAGGCATGCCCTGACCCTGTCAGTCACCCTGTAAACCTTCTGTTTAATGGGTGTACTGTCCCTAGTGTCCACATCATGTGTGCACAAGTGTGTGACTCCTGGGATCAGGGAAAACAGTGAGGAAAACTGTCCTAACACGTGGCGACAGTCAGCTTGCTGCTCCTCAGTCAGGGAGGGGGAGAGGATCACTCCCTCCACTAACCCATCTTTTTCTCCTGCAGACAGGAGGTCAGGAAGAGGATCACTCTCCTCCTCTACCCCATCATCTGTTGCAAGGAGCATTGTCATCTTAGTCCGTTGAGGCTTGAGGCGGTTGACATGCAGGACCCTTAAAGAGTTCCTTGGAGCCCGCAAGTCCACCAGGTAGGTGACTTTGCTCTTGCGCTCCACCACCTCAAACGGCCCAGTCCACGTATCCTGAAGCACCCTAGGCTCCACTGGTGCCATCAGCCACACTTTTTGTCCAGGTTGAAACTCATCCAAAGTGGCATTCTGGTCATACCAGCGTTTCATGTCCTCCTGGCTTGCTTCCAGGTTCTCCTGAGCGAGACTCCTGAAGCGGGCATTCTGGTTTCTCAGAGCCAGCATGTAACTGAATACATCCTGGGGGGGGTTTACTAGGAGCTTTTTCCAAAGCTTCCTTAACCAGACTCAAAGGTCCCCTCGCAGAGTGGCCATAAATCAGCTCAAAGGGACTATACCCAAGTCCCTTATGAGGCACCTCCCTGTAGGCGAACAGAAGGCATGGCAAGAGGATGTCCCACTTCCACCTCAAGGGCTTTGACAGGCCAATGATCATGCCTCTCAAGGTGCGGTTGAATCGCTCAACCAGACCATTACTTTGGGGGCGGTAAGGGGTGGTGAACTTGTAGGTTACCCCACACTCCTTCCACAGAGACTTCATATACGTGGGTATGAAGTTGGTACCCCTATCAGATACCACTTCCTTGGGGAACCCCATGCAGGTAAAAACCCCCATCAAAGCACAACCCACCACAGGGGAAGTGATTGATCTCAAAGGAATGGCCTCTGGGTACCGGGTGGCATGGTCCACGAAGACCAGGATAAACCTGTTGCCCATGGCTGTCTTGGGATCCAGAGGCCCCACAATGTCAATGCCTACCCTCTCAAATGGAGTACTGACAACAGGCAAAGGCTGGAGGGGAGCCTTACATTTCCTCCCACTCTTGCCACTTGCCTGACAAGTCTGACAAGACTTGCAATGTGCATCTGAGTGCCTGCGAATTAGGGGCCAGTAAAAGTGGGTGACAAGCCTCTCAAAGCTCTTGCCCTTCCCCAAATGTCCTGCTAAAGGCACATCATGAGCCAACCCCAGTAGGAAGGTCCTGAAGCACTGGGGTACCACCAGCACACGGGCTGACCCAGGCTCAGGAACCTTAGGCTCGCTATACAGGAGGTCATCCTCCCAATAGATCAGGTGTGATCCTGGCTCCTTGCAAGCTGCCTGGTCTGCAGCCTGCTGCCGCAAACCCTCCAAAGTAGGGCATGTCTTCTGTGCTGCACAGAATGCTTCCCTGGTGGGCCCCCCTTCCTGCTACCACTGCGACAGCTCAGGGACCTCCCCCAGTTCAGCCACCTGTTCCCCTGTATACTCCTGGGCGTCACTCTCAGGCTCCGCCTCCTCCCAGACCGTGGGAACTTCTGGGGCTGGTTTCCCGTGCCCCCTGCCCTTCCTCTTCTTGGCAGTCCCCTGGCCACTGTTTCAGGCTCCAGGGGCTCTTGATTACCCTGACGGGCTGCAATTGATCGGATGGATACGCATACCTACAAAGGCAGACCCAACATCTCCAAGTGAGGCCTGTGTTCCACCTCCTTCCAAGGGGAATCCTCCAGGTCATTGCCTAGCAAACAATCAACAGGCATGGTTGGACTCACAGCTACCTTCAAGGAACCTGAGACTCCCCCCCATTCAAAGGAAACCTGTGCCACTCTGCACAGGCGCTCTAAGTTGTCCACTGCAACTACTTGGTAAAGTAACCGGGGATCTATCTGCTCTTCAGACACCAGCTGACTCCTCACTGTAGTCACACTGGCTCCTGTGTCTCTCAGAGCCTCCACCCTCTGTCCATTAATGGTCACCCACTGCCTGTACTTCTTAGTGTTTCCAGGCACTAGGGTTCTCTGGACCATCTCACTGTCCCCTAGTGAGACAAGGGTCATCTCAGCTGGTTCCCACCCACCTGAACCAACTCCTCCCCAAGCGCTACACTGGCCAAACCCTGGGATGGCGCACCAGTGGGTGCCGGTGTACTTTTGGGGCATTTGGGGTCCCCCCTCACATGACACATCTGGTCACATGCATAGCACTTATGTGGGGGACCGCCTGCCACTGTCTTACCTTTAGAGAACCATGGCTTCTTTTCACTGGGGGGTTGGGAATCCTTACCCTGGGAATCAGTTTGGGGCCTTTTAGAGAACTCCCCATGTTTACCCTTACCCCCCCCTTTCTTCTGAGAGGGACCCTGCCCACCCTTGGCGTGGTCTCCCCATACCTATTTTGGACCCTGGCGCTCTCCTAGCAGTCCGCTTCCTGTGCAAGCTTCCTGGGGTCAGTCAGCTTGCTGTCAATCAGGTGCTGGCGCAGCTCTGGAAAACATAAACTGTACAAGTGCTCCCACGCAATCAGATTGTAAAGCCCCTCATACGTAGTTACCTTACTGCCCTTCACCCAACCATCCAGTGACCTGCAATAAGAATCAACACATTCCAACCATGTTTGGGGTTCCTTCTTCTTCTAGGATCTAAACTTATCCTTGTACTGCTCAGGGGTAAGACAATACCTTGTAAGCAAGGCATCCTACATGCTTGAGTAGGTGAGATTCTGAGTATCCCCTAAGGCTGTCAGTGTATCCCTCCCCTCTACCTCAAAGTGCTTTCACAGACCCACCCCCCAATGAGCTTCAGGGACCAGATTCATATGGAGAGCAGAATCATACCCCTTAAGCAACAAGTATGAGTCGTCCTCCCTTTTATAATCCTTCACAAGATCTTTAGGAATGTGCACCCTCCTTTCAGGCTGCACTGTGATGTAGATGCCACCATCCCTACTAGACTGGCTCCTCTGATCCACCTCCCCCAAGCTAAGCTCATGAGCCAACAACAACTTTTTCTCTTCAATGGTCATCCTCATTTTCTCCAACTCCTTCTGGTGCTCCCTCTTTGCCTGTCTCTCCTGCAATTCCTCAGGGGTCAGACCCTTAGATGAGACACTGCTACCTGCCCTGGAGACTCTCTACCTGGATATAACAGGCCCACCCACAATACCATTGCGCATGGACTGCCCTTCCTCCTCCTCATCCTCCTCATCCTCTGTGTGTCCTTCAGTGTTCTTGGCTGTCACCCAGGCCCACAGCACCTTTTGCAGCTCCTCCTTCTTCGATGAGCTCTTAATGGGGCAGTCAAAACTTCTACAGAACTGCTTTAGCTGAGCCTTGGTATAGCTATCCAATTTATCCAGGTCAAAAGCAGCTCCAACTGATGCATCTCCAGATTGAGACATGATGAAAAGTCAACAAAAGTGCAAAGTTCCAAAAAGCAGAAAAGTTCCCAAATGAAGTTCAGAAGTCAATCAACGATTACCACAAAATAGATGTAGGGAAAAATCCAAGCAAAAGAGAAAAAAACAAAGATCACCAAACAAGTAGTATGTGGTCACGTAGTGGTCTGCACTCAAAACAGTAGTATACACTTAATTACTGTATGTCAAGTACAAATACAAGTCCAAATCCCAACCGCTGATCTCCAATGTTAGAAATGGGGTCTTTGGACATCAGGCAGGTTACCTCATGTTCAAGCAAGGACCCTCACTCTAGTCAGGGTAAAAGAGAATCACCCTCAGCTAACCCCTGCTTAACCCCTTGGTAGCTTGGCAGAGCAATAGGCTTAACTTCAGAGTGCTAGGTGTAAAGTATTTGTACCAAAACACACACAGTAACTTAATGAAAACACTACAAAATGACATAACACAGGTTTAGAACAATAGGAAATATTTATCTAACCAAAACAAAACCAAAACAACAAAAATCCACACACAAGTCAAGTTATCAATTCAAAATCAAAAAGAGTCTTTAAGTAGTTTTAAACTCACGGTAGGTTAGAGGCGTGGCTATGCTGATAGGCTCAAGTATCACAAACCAGTCCCTAATTAAGGACCGAGAAGGCAAAATAGCAGGTTGGCGAAGTTTGCTGTATGTGCTCCCGTTCTCAATAGATTTGGTGGATGGACCGAATGACAATAAGGAGCGCTTTTATCACCACTTATTTCTCGAAATTACTTTTGAAGCAGATCGCCTAGTGTTGGAGGCGATTCTAATGTCAGCTTAAACTGAATTTAGACAGGTTCCGTGTCCAATGATGCTCATGGACCTCATTTAGGGGTCGCCAGGGGTCACAGAGCCCTTGCAACCCCTGACACTGGCTTTGCGACCTCTGACCTCAGAGATGGCAAATTCAGTGGCAGGAACACAGGAGCAGCTCGTCCTTATGTACGTCAGCTGGGACTCCACTCTCTTTGTTTTCTGTAAAAAATGTATTACACTAATAGTGAATAATAATATATTTTTCACTATTAGTGTAATACAAATATAGTACAATTAGCTGTAAAATGCCTTACCTGGCAGCTGAGGTACTGTTTTTCCGTTCTCCTTTATGTTTTGCTGAAATTCTTTTTGTTGGCCTTAGAACCCTGTACACTTTACCACTTCTAACCAGTGCTAAAGTGCTTGTGCTCACTCCCTAGAACATGGTATAATTGGCATACACCTGATTGGCATACTTAATTTACTATTAAGTCCCTAGTAAAGTGGTATACAATATGCCCAGGACCGGTATATTAGCTACTACTAGTGGGCCTGCAGCACTTATTGTTACACCCACTGAAGTCTCAGGCCTGCCACTGCAGCCTAGGTACAGGTTTAATCTGCCAATTAGACTTGGCAAAATAAACCTTCTCCCAAACCCAGAACTCCATTTTAACACATACAAGTCACCCCTAGGGTAGGCCCTAACAGCCCATAGGGCAGGGTGCATTGTATTTAAAACAGTTGTTTATGTACTTTTAAGTTTTACTTGTTCTGGTAATTAAAAACGTGCACAATTGTTTTTTACTAGTGTGAGGCCTAACTCTCCCATAGGATAACATTGGGCTACTTTATTATATTTAATAAGTGTTTTCTTTTGTGTGGGAGCAGGTAGAAATTTCATGTTTGGTGGCTAAGAAATTGCAATTTAAAATCATCTTTAATGGTAAAGTCATATTTTAAGTCACAGTTCTGAATTTGAAACATTTAGAAAGTTGGCATTTTCTTGTCCTAACCATTTACAACCTGTGGCCTGTCTCCTGTGTTGCATGGTTAGATGCAGTTGGCAGCTAGCCTTTGTGTATTACTCTCACCAAGTCTCACAAATGAGGGACTAGGTGTTGGCAGGGTGGACTAGGACTATCCTGACAGGATGGTAGGGGGAAGAGTTGTGCAGAGCCCCACCTACACTTCAAAGGCGCAGCCCACATACAATAAACTTCACAGTAACCTTTTTCTCCCAGACATCCTGGGTCCAGTGCAGGAAAGAAGGAGATTTCAGCGCCATCTGAAAACTCTGGAAGTTTGGAAATTTCTTCCACTTCAAAGCTGGGACCAGCTATAAAATTAGTTCCCTCAGACCCATTCTTCAGTACACTCCCAGACCTGCGGATACTACTGAAGAAGGACTGCCCTTCTGTCTGAGGCCTACTCTGGTCTCTAAGAAGGAAGACTGGACCTGTGCACTTCATCCCAGGCTATCTGAAATTAATCCAAGGATCAGCTGACTTACGCTCTGCTCGGAGCTACAGGGACATAACAAGCTCCAGAGGCAACCCTGCAACTGCCTGGCTGACCTGCTGCAACTGGACCTGCCTGAGCCTTGCTAGCCTCTGCAAGAGTGAGTCTCCGATACCCAAGATGCACCTTCCTAGGTCCTGGGCCATTGGTTTGCATCAGAGTGCACTTCTCGTAACCATCAACCAGCTTGTTCCATCCAAGATTTTGCTGCCCACTCAACAGCCAATGCGAAACTCCGGTGAACCTGACTCTTCACGTTACAGCGATCACCAGCAACAACCGGCAATGCAAGATTTGTACTTCAACTGTTTCTCTCTCTTGGAGGGGGAGAACAACATGATTTGCATATATGTTGAAGATCTCCCTTCCCTTTTTGAGGGACGTGGGTTAGATGGTAATGACGCTGGAGGTTTTGAGCTCCGAGCAGGCCTGTAATAAATCCTAAACTTATAAATCCTAAACTTAGAATCGACATCCCAGGCTGTCTGGAGACTGGGGCAGCCCACTGAGCTAAAAGGGCACCCAGAATGCAATTCGGTAGAGGAAGGATTCCCCTTACACCGGTGATCGGCAGAGGCTCCTGGGGCGTGGTTACTGGATCGGAGCGCCGTCCGGAATGGTTTCGAACAGTGTGGGTATAAAGAAGGCAATTCCCACCCCACCCCTTGGAGTCCCTGCAGAGTGAAGGTGGGACCAATTGTGCATGGGGGTGTGAGAGGCCTGGAGATGAAAGTGGCAGCGAGGCAGGTGCCCGATCCCAGGGCTGCCAACCATGATCGGCGCCATCTTGCATCATTGTGGGCTGATCATGACCCTGAGGGGGTGAACACAGGCAGGGGCCTGATGTGCTGGGCAGGAGGCAGATTGCTTTTATCTGGGCCAAGGACAAGTCTAACGCTGGATGACTCTTGTGGCCGCTGTGCGAAATGAGGTAAAGCTGCAGCCTAGACTGAAATAGAAGCCTGCTGAGGAGACCTGGGCCACGCTCCCGCCACCTTGCATACTGCCTGGCAGCTGCCTAGAACCAGTGTAAAGAGCTGCAATGGGGGGGCCACTTGCTGTGAGACACTGCTGCCTGCCCTAACAAGGTTAATCCAGTGAGACCTGGCCCAGGGAGGGCACTGGTTGAGGAAGTGGCTAAGGTGACAAGCCTGGATGGCTGGACTGCTTGATCCCGGGGACCCAGTGACTGTGATGACTGCAAGTACTGGCTGGTGCTTTTGCCCCTCTCAGAGGTCTTGCTTTCTCTCTCTGTTTCCCCCTCTGGCCCCACTCATGTATTCCCCTGCAGAGACCTCCTCTGGGCTGATATAAAATGAGACTGCCCGGCCTTGGGGCAAAAGAAAGTGATCTGAGTCGCTGAGGAGAGACAGAGGGGACCTTTCTCTCCCTCTGCTAACTTCTGGGGAGCTGAAGGACTATCTTGTCTGTTGGGGAGATGATTGAAGAACAGCAATGACAGTCCTGCAGTTCAGAAACTAAGAGCGCAGTGATCCTGTGGTGTCGTTGGACCCCTGGCAGTACCCCTACTGGCAGGACATGGGTTTGGGTGCTGATTGGACCACCTAGAGCTGGCTTAGATCCTTGCCTGCCTGGGCGAGTGCCTTACGATACCACGCCACAATAGAAAAAAGTGCAAGAACTGAGCCAATGGCTAAAGATAAAGACCCAAAACTCACCCGTCAGGGGACATTAGATTGGAATACCAAAGTGGTGACCACGCCCTCCAGTGGAGACTGACCAAGAGACTGATGTGGACACCCTCATCTTCGTGCAGTGGCTATAAAGCCCCTTGAGGACAGTGCAGAGATTGCCCCATTGAACACTATGACTGCTGGACTACCGGCAACGCCATAGCGGGTGGTTTGGCATGGTATCCAGGGCCACATAGTGGTGGCTCTACACTTTCCACACCTCTTCATGGGCATCTCCAGGAGTGCAGAGATGAACTTGTTTGCCTTCTATCACAGAGCCACTGTTAACAGGGCAGAGCTCTGCTGTTGTTTTTGAAGGTTTCAGGAGTTGGTGGGAGGGGGTAGTGGGCTACAGACCTCACAGTCTCCCCTGTTGAGTTGTTCACATTTAGTTATGAGGGTTTTACTCATGGGGGTGCGATGGGAGACTGGTTTGGAATTTTGGGGTTGTGCTGTTCAGAGGGTGCAGATCCTGATATGCCGGCTTTTGCTTATGCATATTCTGGACATCTCCACAATTTGGGGAGGGAAACCACACTGGTCGACACCCGGCTCTTAATGGAAACACATACCACGCATCATTCTGTAGCTAACACAGAGGCAGTTACCCTGCTCCCTGTGCTTCCTGTCCTCACTTCCATATACACGATGGGTTCTTCACTTTTAGACAATAGGTTGCTTTTAGTCCTATCCTGGAAACTAAACACATGGGGCCTGCGAGACCGGGACGTAGCAGTCAGATTCAGGGTGGACAATGAGCTCTACTTTAAGGAAAATGAAAGCTCAATTACATCCAAAATGGTGCTTTGGAAAGCCTTTAACGCAGTCATTTGTTACAGGACCCAAAATCTGATTGAACAGAAGAAAGGGAGGGCACTTGGTTCCCTGGAATGACTCAAGGGTCAACTGCTAATGCTCAAAAATACTTTGCGACCAAAGCCTGACCATTTTATATTCAGGCAGCTAGCACTGTTGAGGGATGAATATCGAGCCCTGGCAGTAGGGAGCGAAAATTCCAAAATCCAAATGTTAACAACATTACACAGACTGTATGATGCAGGGGATAAGGCTGAAAAGCTCCTAGCTGGGAAGGAAGGAAGCAGAAGGTGGGTTCCCCAGACAGTTCAGCCTGGGGGAGAGGTCGCAGACTCTGAAGATGGGGCATTTGCTCATTATTACGAAGACCTATACAGGGCTAGACCGCTGCAGGCATTACGCAGATAGCACATTATTTAGAGTCGGTTATCACTCCTGTATTGCGTGCAAAGGCTCGAGAAACAATCAAGATCGAGGTTACATTGGCGGAAGTCTGTGCCGCCATGACGAAGCTCAACTATAATAAGACTCCAGGTTCTAATGGAATTCCTGCGGAATTCTACAAGCGATACACAGACCTGCTAGGACCCCATCTTTTAAATATGTTTCTAGAAGCTGACAAGCAAAGGGCCCTCTCCTCAGACCTTAGAAGTTTGGTTATAGTGGTTCTACATAAAGTAGCATTGTGCCTAATACTGTCTGATTTCACTGTTCAATACCCGAGGTGAAAACAGTGGCCACCATCTTGACCACTAGACTCATAAAAGTGATCATGCCACTGATACACTATGACCAGTCAGGCTTTATGCCAGGTAGGTCCACGCAGTATAATCTTAGACACACAATAACTGGTTAACTGAAAAAAGAGATCAGCTGGAACATCATGTCTTTCTGGTGTCGGACGCTGAAAAAGTGTTTGATGCAGAATATTGGCCCTTCCTTGAATACATACTGGTTAAATTTGGATTTGGTCTTCACTATAGAAAATGAGTTAAAGTGTTGTATCAGGCTCTCGTCGCCTCAGTCAGAGTGAATGGGGTGATGTCTTTGGAGTTCCCCATAGGTAGGAGTACGAGGCAGAGATGGCCCCTGTCCCCTCTCCGGTTTGCCCTCACCATAGTATTATTGGCATGAAGGGACAGCAACCACCCTATGAGCCATGGTTTCAGAATTTCTGGAAAGGCTGCACTTGAGAAGAAGATCTTGTTTTAATGCAGATGACATTCTTCTTTATGTTGCAGCACCCTGCCTGCCCCTCCTCCTGTTTTTTTTAGCTGGTTGAAGACTATGGTAGCTATTCAGGCTGCTGAATTAATTGGGGGCATGCCTGTACTTTAACTTCCACAGAACGGAATAGAGATGCCTCCTCTTCGCCATTGTCTGCCACACACCACCCTGGGGTTTACATATTGAGGTATATTCATGACATTGCGAAAGGAAATATGCTTTAAGCACAATCTTGGGAGAGTGATGCGAGCCTGCCAGGAGGACATAGAGCCGTGGCAGAGGCTCCCCCTCACACTGTCAGGGAGAGCAGTCATGTTTGAGATGGTGTCGCTACCTAATGATGCCCTGCAGATACGTTTTATTATATCTCCCCAGAGACCCTCACAATGATTGAGGCAGGGATGCAAAGTCTACTATAAGATGGCAAGCACCCCAGCATAGCCCTACAACATTTACAGTGCAATCAGTGTAATGGCAGAATAGCTCTGCCAGATGTGTGCATTTATTATTGGGTGTCCCCCACCTCATTAATATTAACGACTGTTTTTTCACCCCCCTAGATCACTGAACATTTAGGCTGGAACAGTTGCAATGGGCGACATGGTCCTGCCTACATTATTTATATGGGAGATTGGGGAACTCCTTCCAGCCACTCAGGTTGTGCTAGTGGCCTAGAAGAGAGCCTTGAAAACCATCGGGTGGCACAGCAACCCATGAAGGAAACACCATTGTGGAGGGACGCTGGCTCCCAAATTCAGAGGATTTGGGGCTTGGGATCTCTAAGGTGGGAGACCTGGTCGAAAGTGGCAATATTATGCTGTTATCATCGCTTGGGGGAAAGTATGGAATTCACCAGAATCAATTCCTAAAGGACGCACAGGTGCTGCACGCATTGGAGGTATTCAGGTTTCTGCTCCGCTGGAAGGATGACTACTGATGGAAGAACTGTGGAAGAGTGCAATTTCTTCCACGTATGAAATCCTTAATAATAATATAACAGATGCCCTGCCTGGCCTGCAAGAAAAATGGGTGAAGGAGGTGGGGGACATGGAGGACATTGATTGGGAAACGGCCCTAATGCACCCTAGGGAGGTAGCCATAAGATAATGGATATGACTGATCCAATTCAAATTATTACACCAAGGGCCTGACTTATATTTTTTTAGCGTCGCATTTACGTCATTTTTTGCAAACTTACACAATACAATTAAATTTTGTAAGTTTTCGACGTTTTTGCGCAAAGAAATGTGCAATGCGGCGCTAAAAAATAATAAATCAGGCCCCAAGTGTATTATGAGCGGCGCTGCCTGCATGCCATGGGGAAGGCTCAGAACCCACACTGTTTGAGGTGTCAGGGTGACGAGGGCTCTTTTTTACGTATCATCTGGAGCTGTCCCTGAACACAGGCTTACTGGAGTGTAATAACAGGGGAACTTAGCAGAGTGCTATCAGTACAAATTCAAAGGACCCCTAAGTTCCTCCTTTTGGAGATCCCTAACGACATTGACCTACTTCTGTTCTGCAGTCTTGGCCTGGTGGTAGCTAAGAGAAACATAGCTCAATATTGGAGGGCAAAGATGGAGAAGGGGTATGGACATCTACGTGGCAGCTAAAAAAGCTACATATACCAGCAGGGGTGGTCCCCGAAAATGTTGTAAAGTATGGGGCAAATGGATGGAATATTATTCTTTAGAGCTGTTGGAAGACAGTGGGAAATAGAGTCAGGGGTGTGACTTGGTGGGAGTAAATGTGTTCTTTTCGGATGCAGTATTGTTTACAATCTGGTATCTTCTTTTATTAATGAACCTTTATGGACTAACAAGTGTCTGTGATGGAGGTGGAAGGGTTGTAGGTTTTTAATGGTTATTGTTATTGGCATGCGGCCAATGGGGTTGGACTCCAGGACTGCTTTTGCTATGCTGCCAACATAAAATAGAAAAAATATATATATATATATTTAAAAAAAAAAAGAAAATCTCCCTTTTTTCCTTTTGGGTGGAGGAGATGTGACATAGGTGTGATTGCGTTAACTTCCTCATATGACTACTTCACTTGTATTTTGTAAGTTTACGCCACTTTTGCGTCAGAAAATGACACTAATGCGGTGCAAAAAAAGTATAAATCAGGGCCCAGGTGCCTACACCCAATCCCCGATTCCCTGCCCACCCTCAGCTCATCTCTGTCAAACCTCCATCCATCCAGCTCTGCAAGACACCAGAGAGAAAAAGATCACCAGCCTTCAGGGAGGACACTTCAAACTTCTAAGGTACTGGATCAACTTTGTTCATTCCTTACCAAAAACAGACTAGGTACGCATATGTGCCACATCCTCCCATCATCAATGAAAGTATGTGAGACATCCCACTGGGTTCAACACTATCTACTATTTAACTTGTACCAGCACCCCTGAAAAAAGGAGATTGATAGTCTGTATTTGCAAAGCTGTTATATGCCAAAGATACTGAAAGTTATCTCCAGATGGACTATGGCACAAATCACAAGTTAATTAATATAACCAGAATGGCACAACTGAATTTCTCTACCATATCTTACACTGAACAAAATCCAGACCTTGTACCTAAATGGATCCAAGATGAAGGTGTTCCCGAAGAGAAATACCGTACCCTTGCATTAACCAGGCATGACATCCTAAGCACTGCCCTGTCATCTGGCTGAAAAGAACCCAAACACCAAAAGCATGTACATCTCTTGTACATCATGAGAACTCAACACATAAAGCCTGGAACTCTCTTGTGCATCATCCTGGGAAAGGCCCAGACTATCTCCAAGCACCAGCATTTCCAACCGGAAATGTGAGATTGTGTCACTTCTTATCCACTGTAGACTCCAAATTGAGTGAGATGAAATAGGGTCAGGCCTGTCAAGATCGTGAGAGTCTGCCTCTTATATCAGAGTTTTCTTTAATTAATCTATTCTTTCTTAAAGTAAATCATGTTGAAGTCATTATTCCTGCATGTAATTTGTTTTGTTTCTCTAACCTTCTGGCATTTTTCCACTGAGCTAATTTACCACCCATGCTGATCATGTTTTGTATATATACCAAACTGTCATGAACTTAGCAATTTTGCATGTGAAATATTCTTTAGTTCTGGATTTAAAGAAGGTCTCCAGTCAAAATTCAATTGCATTACATCTGCCATCTTGTGATATATGACTACACAATCACCTAAAATATCTTATTCTCCTGAAACAATATGTTTATAGCTTAAGGCAATTCTAGATTTGCAGGCTGTGCAATATTCTGCAATCTTGTGGTTGGGGGTTTAGAAAAACATGCTTGTTTCACGTAAAACATATGTACTAATAAATGTGCTTTTAATTCAACAATGCCAGGTTGTGAGAAACTGAAATGTGCCTCCACAATCCACCTTGCAACAGTCCTCTTGGTGAGTGCGCTCCTGAAAGACTGAGGGCTGAAAGACAAAAAAACTGCTGCTTTTGGCTAACAGTTATTTTTTTTATGTACTAATGGTTATTCTTACATTCCAATGTAAGTAAAGCCTTTTCTGTTGGTTTTAAGTCGTTAAAAAACATGGGCAGCAGTAATGCCGATTTATGTGACACGCGGACACCACTTTAGTAACAAATGTCAGTTGTAGGTGCCTCAAGATGAATCTGTAAGTATGGTTGCTTAACTGTAAGTGCTTGTAGTTCACTCAACATTTACTGATGTGATTACAATCAAGAAAAAAGTCCTTACCATATACAAAGGTTCAAAACGTCACCCATGCGTCTGCTTAGAAGTGTATTCAAGTTCCAGTTAGGTGTCACTGTGCAGGGAGGTGCATGCATCCCCTTAATCCTCTCTACAAACGTATCTATTATTGGGATGTGAAAAACAATTTCCCTTGGGCATTTTTCATCTAGACTGAAATGGCTTCCACTGGTGCTCTTACTGAGGCATAAAAGAATCTGTTATCTATCAAGTGTAATAGTTATTTAATAGGTATTGAAGAATACCTTTAAAATCTGGATACTGTTGGAGTGAACTTGCCTGATGCTATGCTGAGAAGCCCTTGTTTTTAGCTGCATAGCATTTCTGTGTTGTGGAAATATGGGCTTCCCTCAATATCCAAGTAGTGAGGGAAGTAAATGTGCCAAGCTCTGGTATCCAAATGCTAGGATTTCAGGAGTCATGCCCAGAACTCGAACCTTTGTGGTTCAGGGTGTGACATTCAAACATAATATACTAAGAAGCAACCCGAAAACTCTCATATATGATTCCTATTTTTGCTTATCAAAAGGAGCCATTAAGACGATTTGATCTTCTACACAAAAAGCACAGCTAAATGGCGGAATGTATTTTACTTCCTCAAGGCAGTCAACTCTACACAGAACATCCCCCATGCTCTCAAACTCACAATATCACCCTCTTCCTCACTTAAAGCAAAAAGCAACATTCTCACACAAGCAATGGACAATGGCTTACAAACATTTGACGCACTTGTTAGTGACCTGAAAAGACAAGTAGCAGCCCCAGCAATAACACCTAGCCACCTACCTCACACCCGACACCTATCCATGATCCTAATCCCAAAGACACTGCCCAAAGACCTATATCCATCAGCCTCATAAGACATGCGGCCTACTTAGTCCCTCTTAGTCTCCATCCAGAACTGAAAAAGCAAGCAGCCACTCCAGCAAAACCTCCTAGTTACCCGATTTGCTCCCCCCAAGTCCCAACCGCTATTTTAAACCCACTTTCACTACCCAAAGTACCACACCCATCTGGGATTGCAACACCGCAGTTCACATAGCTTCTCAGAATCTCCAACCAGACCCTACAAACAGCCTATACCACTTGAGGTGTAACCGCTCATCTTCAGGAAGTGAGTCAGGCCCTTATAAACATCTCATTGACATAGACCAAGTTACAGAATCTACAATGCCTCAAGGTCACAAAAAGTTGCAAACATTCACAAAGAATGATAATGCTGTCAATGCACATCTCACAAACTCCCCATAACCCCAATCAATGACAACGTGCGACTGCTTAGGGAGGATATAATATGGGTCAAGAATAAAGTCATCACTATCCTTGATACCCTAGAAAAGACGTGCATGCCCACAATAAAATACATGGACTCCCCTTCCGGTAGAAAACGTACCTTCAGTAGAAGACACACAACTCCCCGAAACAACAAGCTTCACTGCCCGAAAATAACAAATAATCACCTCTCTAAAGAAGATATAAACACTGCTAATTTACTAGCAGGGAAATCAGAAAACCTCCCCCGACACAACAGCCAACATACTGTTCGTCAAGCTATCGAATCACACAAAAACCGAGTGACAGCACTCTGCAAGTCAATCACAATAATCTTATCCCGATAACAACAAACACATAGGGGCATATTTATACTCTGTTTGCGCCGAATGTGCGTCAAAATGTTTGACGCACAATCGGCGCAAACCCTGCCCCATATTTATACTTTGACGTCCGACCCCGCGGGCGTCAAAGTTCCACCATGTGCGTCATTTTTTGGAAGGGGGAACCAGCCTTGCGTTAATTATATGCAAGGTAGGCGTTCCCTTCCAAAAAATGACTTTAAGGCCTGTGCCCCATATTTATACTGTGACGTCATTTTGACGCACAGGAGGGGGCAGGCCTTAAAAAACGGCGCCCAGCCTGATGGGCGCCGTTTTTTAACGCCTGGGTCAGGGCAGGCGTTAAGGGACCTGTGGGCTCAGAAGGAGCCCAGAGGTGCCCTCCCATGCCCCCAGGGACACCCCCTGCCACCCTTGCCCACCCCAGGAGGACACCCAAGGATGGAGGGACCCATCCCAGGGAAGTAGAGGTAAGTTGGGGTAAGTATTTTTTTTCGTATTTTTTTTGTGGCATAGGGGTGCCTGATTTGGGCCCCCCTACATGCCACTATGCCCAATGACCATGCCCAGGGGACAAAAGTCCCCTGGGCATGGCCATTGGGCAAAGGGGCATGACTCCTGTCTTTGCTAAGACAGGAGTCATTTCAATGGGGATTGGGCGTTAAAAAAAATGGCGCAAATCGGGTTGAGGCCTGAATTTTGCCTCAGACCTGACTTGCCCCATTTTTTGACGCCCAACCTCCATTTTCCCCTACGCCGGCGCTGCCTGGTGTGAGTCATTTTTTTAACGCACACCAGTCCACAGCGCCGGCTAACGTCATTCAATAAATAAGGCGCCCGCATGGCGCTTTGGAATGGTGTTAGCCGGCGGTAAAAATTTTGACGCACAACTGCGTTGGCGCAGTTGTGCGTCATAAAGTATAAATATGGGCCATAGTCCTCCACATTAGCCCACAAAACAATAACAAACCTGAAATGCATGCTACACAACTGTAGATCAGCTGTAAGACGTGCAACTAATATAGCAGATGTGACCCTAGTGCATGATCTGGACATTCTCTTCCTAACTGAAATCTGGCTCAACCCATCAGCAGCTCCAATAATGGACCATCTCATTACCCTGGATTTTGCCATACTGTGTCAAGACCTCACAGTGAAGCACGATGGTGGGCTTGCGATTATCTACAAAAACTCCCTAACCTTAAACTGGATCTCGCTAGAAGAGTGATCATCATTTGAACTCTTAGGAACTGAAATCAAACTTGAAAAAAAAAATGATAGCCTGAACACTCCTCTTATACCACCCACTGGGCAACAACACTATGGGGGTTATTCTAACTTTGGAGGAGGTGTTAATCCGTCCCAAAAGTGACGGAAAAGTGACGGATTTACCACCAGCCGTATTACGAGTCCATTATATCCTATGGAACTCGTAATACGGCTGGTGGTATATCCGTCACTTTACCGTCACTTTTGGGACGGATTAACACTCCTCCAAAGTTAGAATAACCCCCTATATTCTTGGAACGACTTATGGAAACGATTACAATCAACACTTCTACCCTTTCTAATACAATATTATTAGGAGATTTCAACCTGCATTGGAACAATGCCAATGTCTCTACAGTGGCTGCACTCAGTACCTGCTCCAGGACCGTAAGATGATTCATACTTGTGATGGGAAATGGACAAATACACAACAAAAGTGCCACTCCCAACCTCATCATTGCTAAAACATGCTAGACATCTCCTCAACAGACTGGTCCTACCACCATCAAATTCCCTTCTAAATATCAACACAAGAAACCAAAATCAAAGGTCAAAAGACAAGAGACAAAATGTGGGTGAGGGATTTCAGCAATGCAAATAGATCCCAACTGGTGGACATGTGCTTAACTACCTTGGCACCTCAGTCTGACCAACCATCGGTTCATGATCTAACACAGTTCTAGTAGAGCAAGATGACTGACATAGTTCAAAAAGCTGCTCCACTAAAAGCAAAAAGGCTAAAAGAAAAGCCATCAGTATCTTGGTTCAACCAAAACATTAACAATAAACGATTACAACTGAGAAAGCAGGAATAACTATGGAGGAAAGACCTAAACATTACCCACCTTAAACAACTTAGAATGCACAGACTTTCTTACAAAAAGGCAAACCTGAAAGCCAAGTCAACAGCGATCAGATCTCAACTGAAAGCAAAAAACCGACCCAGAAAACTCTTTTACATAATAAAGCAACAATCAGGAAAACTTGCAGACTTCACAATGGCTAACAACTCGACGGACAATTGCAATGCTTTCTCAACTTACTTTAAGGACAAAACACAACCATAGGCAACTCTATTCACAGCTTAGCAAATCCCCAACCAAGAAAATCTGCCAGCCCCACCCTCACATCACACAACATGCATACTGACCTACACTCCCCTAATGTCCCAAGGAAAAACTGAGCCTTCTGGAACAGTTTCAGACCTATTGTCTGAGGGGAAAAACTAGAAAACCATACAATCAATGAAACCAACTCCACATTTTGAAGATCCCATTCCCCCCTACCTACTGAAAGAGATCAAACAGTTTATCACTCCATTATGGACCAAAATTGTGAATGCATCTCTCCAACAAGGATCCCTCCCAGAATTCCTGAAAATGGGCCAAATATCCCTCCTTGTAATAAATGTGCTCTGACCGAAAAGACTTGAACAACTTCCGGTATCCAGTCAGCCTCTCCTGGTAAAATTGATAGAACAATTGCCCATGATCAACTACTTGAACACATTAAGAATTTCGACCTATTAGCCATTCACCAGTCCGGGTTTAGACCCAAACACACCACTGAGGTCACCATACTTAACATTCTAGGTGACCTACAAATCCCACTAGACCAAATAGAATCCTGTCTCCTGATACTTCTGGATTTATCAGCGGTATTCGATACAGTCAGCCACAAACACCTTAGAGAAACTCGAACTCAGAATGGGCCTATCTGAAACCATCCTTAACTGGTTCACCTCCTTCTTGCAGAATAGACAACTAAGAGTCAAAATTGGCAACACCCTAACTGATGTACAGACATTGACAGGGGTGTTCTACAAGGATACATTATGTCACCAACACTCTTCAATCTTTACATGGAACCACTCACTGAAATTCTGATACAATCAGAAACCTCATACCAAATGTATGCAGATGATACTCAACTATACATCAAACTATCCTCTCAAAAGAATATCCAGACACTAGGTGACATCTTGAGGAAAACACAAGTCTGGCTGGCAAACAACTATCTAAAACTGAATCCACAAAAAACAGAATTCATTCACTCCTACCCACATCACAGACACTATCTTCTTCAAATATGGTCTCAAAATCTCAACTCGCTAAACTGCATCACAACCATCTGCAAATCTGAAAAATCACTAGGCACCACACTAGATTCACAGCTAAACATGCAAGCTCACATTCAAGCTGCATCCTGGAACGTCAACCTTCAACTACTCATTCTAAAAAAATTAAAATCCTTCCTACAGCTTGAAGACCTGAAACCGAACGTCCAGTGTCTAGTACTATCTAGACTACACCGTGGAAATGCTACACTCAAAGGTCTACCAAAAGACAGCTTTGCACCAATGAAAGAAACATTAAATGCAGAAGCAAGGCTGTTAACAGGCAGACGTCATTATGATCGCATTTCCCCATCACTCAGAGCCCTCAACTGGCTCCCAGTCAAAGCTATGATTGAACTGAAAATTGCATGCAAAACTAACAAAGCTCTACCAATTCTGGTCCAAAATACTTGATGAATGGAATCAAGCTAGCAGGAGGCAGTAGAGAATCTAGACGTGCCAAATCCCTTATACTACAGCCAGCCAGATTCAACAAAGTAATACTCAAAGCCCCACATTCACAAATAGCGTCTCTGACATAGAGGAGAAATAGAATAGAATGGCTGCTTTCTAATTACAAAAGTGAAAGGTTCACTGTGCCTCGTCCATCTTCAGGGTACAACTGATGTTTGCCACAAAAAACTAAATAAATTTATGTTTTGCTTTTTACTAGTATCCCTCCTTCCATTCGACTGACCTGAATGATTTCATTCAATCCTTCAGGTTCATATAAAGGAACTTTCTGCACACATAACGACATACAACTACAATTTCTTTCTAGTAATGTTATACTTGCAGATATGTGAACATTCAAAAAAATCATATAAAATATTGCAACAGGCACCTATTCTTGTGTGCAGAGCCTCAGGTAGTTGTCCGAGTGTGAGCCGAGCCCAGGTATGAGAAGAGGTGACTGCTTACCAGGGATGATACCAAGTCATCTCAGCCTGGGCCTTGCTTGGGTACGTTATCTTCCAAAGGCATTTATAGTGGCATAGGAGAGCAGGGCTGCTTTCTGCACTCTCCTTGCCTGGCCTCTGGCCCTCTATGCTCTAATTGGGTCCTGCAGCCTGCAGCTCTGTTTTATGCCATTGACACTGTTAGTGAAGATATTGTGACATGAATAATTTGTCTTTACGTAATCATAATTATGTACTAATGTATGAAATAATTTGACTATAAACTTGTGTTAACACGAAAATTGTACTTTACTTAGTGGCCACCATCTTGTGAGAGGACTGCACATGTTTTCTAATGTTGTATTAACGTTAAGATGAGAAAATATTCTGTCTCTTTAAGAGCATGTTCGCTGCAAAAATAAATGCTAACATAATATGAGTATTTCTTGGCCTCTGCTGGGCCTGAAGCAGAGCAAGGCCACAGTGCAATGTTATCTGTTTAAATGCTTCTAGTGTACTCAGTTCTTATGACTTCATGTCCGTTGCCTAACAGACTTCATTCATTAAACTTGCACATTTGTCTGCAGTTATGTTTCTAACTCATGTATTTCTCTCAAGGAAATGGTGCGGAAGACATTTTTCCATATTTTTGTAATCATTGTCCAGAAACAGCTTATTTGGAAGGTGCCAAACAAAAGGTCCTACAGATCACAACCAGAGAAGGAGGTGTGCAAGATTCATTATGTAAATGTCGCGCCGCACCGCGCGGCGCGAGCCGAGCGTTCGGCACAAGCCGGGCGTTCGCCTCGGGCCGCACATCGCGTTCTAAAGACGCGGCGCGCCCCGAGCCTTTCCTGCACCCTGCGAGGCCCCAGAACTTACATGGGGCCTCGCTCTGCTCTCTCCCTCCGTTTTGTTGGGGTCGCCTGACCACTCTTACCTGTTGTGGCTCCTTTCTTCTTTCTTCTGTCTTCTTTCTTTTTTCCTGGGTTTGTTTCTTGCACTTTCCTTTATGTCTTTTCCCCCTTCCCAGGTTACCCTTTTCTTCCCAGCATTCCTCCTTCCCTATTCTCTATGGTTTCTACTCCATTTTATTCTATCTACTTTTCCCTATCTAAGATGGTGTCCTTTTTCTTCCTGTGGGTCACTTCCTGTTCTGTGGTATTTAAGGGAGGTGTTTTCTTCTTTTCTTTGCGCTGCAACACTCTCTGTTCAGATGGTGTCTTCGCTCCTGATTTCCTAGCCTTTTGGTTCTGGAATTCGCCAATTCTGTGCTATTTGACTACAGTTCTTTTTGATTCCTGTTCTTCTGTTCTTGTTTTCAGGAATCTTCTGTGAATCTTCTGTTGGAGGTTTTTTCCCCTTCTTTGGAAGGGTTTTTTTCCCTCTGGCGCTATTTTCTGAAGGTCACGGTCTGTTCTTGGCGTTTCCATTGCCTACAGCACCGTGGCTACCAGAAAGAGTCGCCCCTTTTTGGGCCAAAGCCGAACCCTCAAGATCCACGCCACTAGATCTGCAGATTCCAGGCGCAAGCAGCACGTGAGTCGTGACATATTGCAGCGCCCAACCATCCCGACGTCTTCTAACACCATGGATGACACAGTGGTAGCTGCTGCAGATCCGGATCAATCTCTCCTGACGACAATTCAGCAACAAGCTCAAGAATTACAACAACTACGCAGTGACAATGCTGCGTTAAGACAGGCTTTGGCTTTCCGTAGTGGTGATGTTCCGACGCTCTCCGCCTCTACCCATCGTTTTTCTGGTGAACCAACCAAACTGCGTGAGTTCCTTGATTCCTTAACAGTGTACTTCGCCTTCCGACCCACCCAATTCTCCCATGACAGAACAAAGGTGGGTTATCTCATCAGTGCCTTATCCGGTCCTGCCTTGGCCTGGGCAACCCCGATGGTATCATCCAACGATCCGGTATTGTCGGACTATCCCGCCTTCGTGAATCGCTTCAAGCAAATGTTTAGTCGTCCGGGATTGGAGGCCTCAGCGGAAGAAGCCTTATGCGATATTCATCAAGGCTCACAAGATGTCCTTCAATACATAACACGCTTTCGTCAGCTAGCGGCAGAGACCACCTGGGTGGAACGTACTTTGGTGACTTTGTTTCGTAGAGGACTCAAAGAAGAAATAAAAGATGAACTAGTACATTCCACCAGAGTAGAAGATCTTCGTGGCCTGATGGATCAAGCCCGTTCCATCGAGTATCGCCTTCAGGAACGGAGATCGGAGAAGAGAAGGAGTAGAGGGTCTTTCCAACCAAGCACTTCACGAGTTTATCCGCATCGTTCTGAGGAACCTCGTCCCCCTGCCAGGGACATCGAAGGAGAACCCATGCAGGTGGATACTACTCGAGGCCCTCGCTCCGCTAGCGAGCGGGAAGACAGACGAAAGAAAGGGTTGTGTCTGTACTGCGGTTCTGCCGGCCACATGCTTCGTACCTGTCCAGTACGTCCATCAAGGCCATCGGGAAACGCCACTTCCCGTCCTCTGTAAGAAGGGAGGGGACGGGATTATCAGCTATACCTTCCATCAGTTCCTTTAATGACAATACCACATCCTTGTTTATAGTACCAGTCATGTTACAATTCCCTGATGGCCGTCAAGAAAAGACTATGGCACTACTAGATTGTGGAGCTAGTGGTATTTATATGGATAAGAAGTGGGCCATTACTCAACAAGTTCCTACACAACCTAAGGAGATTCCCGAACAAGTACACACAGTGGACGGATCCTTGATATCCTCGGGTCCAGTTGATACAACTACCCTGATGCTGAGTCTACAGATCGGTAACCATCAAGAATACATCTCCTTTGATCTCATAACATCCCCCAACCATACCATTATTCTTGGAATCCCGTGGTTCATCAGACATAATCCATATGTGAACTGGGCAACCCGGACGGTCTCCTTGTCTTCACAGTTTTGTCACGAGCAGTTTTGCTTCTGACAAGTATTGGTCACCTAAGAGATCAATAATCACGGAAGGTACTACCGGTTCGACCATTAATACAGTCCAAGGAGTTCCTGAACACTATTTGGAGTTTCAAGATGTATTTCAAAAACCCTCCAAACCTGTGTTACCTCCACATCGAGATTACGATTGTGCTATTCCCTTGGAACCTGGCACTATCGTTCCTTTTGGAAGGATGTATTCCCTCACGGAACCTGAAAAGCAAGTACTAAAGGAGTACTTGGAAGAAAACATACAAAGTGGTCTTATTGTTCCATCGTCTTCTCCGGCCGGGGCTCCTCTCTTTTTCGTACCCAAGAAGACAAAGGATCTTCGCCCTTGCCTGGATTTTCGAGGCCTGAATAAGATAACTATTAAAGATCGTTATCCTTTGCCTCTCATCAGGGATATTCTAGAAGCAGTCAGAGGAGCTCAACGGTTTACCAAACTAGATCTACGGGGAGCCTACCACCTTTTACGCATTAAGAAAGGAGATGAATGGAAAACAGCCTTTAGGACTCCATTTGGTCACTTTGAATACAGGGTAATGCCTTTTGGTCTTACTAATGCCCCCGCAATTTTCCAGAGATTCATGGACTCAGTGTTTTCTGATCTTCTGAACCAGACAGTTGTAATCTACCTAGATGATATTCTTATTTATTCTAGAAATCCCGAACTCCATTCTTCCCATGTGAAACAAGTCCTTCAACGACTTCGGGCACATCAACTATTTTGCAAACCAGAGAAGTGTGAGTTTGACAAGACGGAAGTCAAATATCTGGGTTATCATTTAAGTCCCACAGGCGTAGCTATGGATCAAGAAAAGGTACAAGCTATTCTAGATTGGCCTTCTCCATCTTCTATTAAAGAAACACAATGTTTTCTAGGATTAGCGAACTTCTATCGGCAATTCATCGCAGACTTTGCAAAACAAACTAGCCATATAACTCACACTTTAAAGAAGGAAAATCTAACTAAAGGGTTTGTCTGGACTAAAGCGGCCGAAACAGCCTTTCAAGATTTAAAGAAGGCATTCACTCAAGCTCCCATCTTAAGACATCCAGATACCAACAAACAATTTATTGTCGTCACCGATGCTTCTGAAAAAGCCATTGGAGCCGTCCTACTCCAACAACAAGAGGATGATGGTCTTGAACATCCTGTTTTCTATTTGTCTCATATACTCTCTATTGCAGAACAACATTACTCAGTACTGAAAAGAGAATTATTGGCTCTGAAAATAGCTTGCATAGAATGGAGACAGTTTCTGATGGGTTCCAAGGAGCCTTTTGAAGTGAGAACAGACCATCGTAACTTACAGTGTTTACGAAATTTCGTATGCCAGAATAGTCGTCAAGCTCGTTGGGCCTTCTTCTTCAGCCAGTATGATTTCTACATTACTTATATTCCTGGCTCCCAAAACATTCTGGCTGATGCTCTGTCTCGTCGTTATCCAGATTGTACTCCTGCCCCAGCTCAACATCTACTGGAACCTAATAAGATCATTGGGGTAGCTCAGTCTTTTCTGGAGGAGGTACAACTGGAATACTCCAATCTATCTGATGACGAAGTAGAGAATTTAAGACCTCTATTACATAAGAGACAAGGATACTATTATTATCAAGATCTGTTATTCCTTCCTACTAACAGAGTTAGAGAAAAAGCATTACAAATGTGTCATGATTCACCGGTTGCTGGTCATAGAGGCATCAAGGCCACACAAGAACTTCTTTCACGATTTTTCTGGTGCCCTACCTGGAAACTGGATATTGAAAGATACGTGCAGGCTTGTCCCACATGCGCTCAAGTCAAGATTCCCCGAACCAGACCTGCAGGATTACTTCAGCCTTTGCCTGTTCCGCCAACTCCATGGCACACCATCACTACTGATTTTATGTGTTCGCTACCACCTTCAGCAGGAAACCGGGTAATCATGGTCACTGTGGATTCCTTTACTAAGATGGCTCACTTCACTGCCCTGAAAAAGCTACCTACATCCCAAGAACTAAGCCAGATATTCATCGACCATATCTTCCGTCTTCATGGACTTCCACATACCATTATATCTGATAGAGGACCACAGTACATTTCCCGGTTTTGGAGATATTTTTGTAAAACACTTAATATCAATAGAGCTCTGTCTTCGGGCTTCCATCCTCAGACCAATGGACAGACCGAGCGTCTGAATCAAGGATTAGAACAATACCTTCGTTGTTTTTGCAACTCTACTCAAAGCAACTGGAACACTTATCTCCCTATTGCTGAATTCTCCTACAATAATTCTGTCCATAGTGCCTCCAAGACCACTCCTTTTTTCTGTTCTTATGGCTTTCATCTACCTCTTTCCCTACTTCTTCTCGGTCTCTCTCTCCCCTGCCCGCTCTTATGGGGGCCCCTGCAGTGCCCATGCCATTGGCATGGGCACTGCAGGGGCCCCCAGGGGCCCCACAACACCCATACCGCCATCCTGTTCCTGGCAGGCGACCCGCCAGGAACAGGATGGAGGTATGGGGTGTCAGAATCCCCATGGCGGCGATTCTGCAGGACAGCGGAAAACCGGCGGGAGACCGCCGGTTTTCCTGTTCTGACCGCGGCTGAACCGCCGCGGTCAGAATGTCCTGAGGAGCACCGCCAGCCTGTTGGCGGTGCTCCCGCATCCCCGGCCCTCTATGTCTGTTCAATACTGAACTAATGCTCTGATGGTTTAGTAATCTTATAGTCCAAATTCTAAACAACCCCTCTACCTTGTTCCTGTTCTGATGCTGATGCTGTTGTCCCACTGCTGAAGTCATAACCTGATTGCTGATTACCTTAAGGATAGGTAATGATGTGGATCTGTATATTGCATTTGTCTTTTGTTTTCCAGGTACCAACTGTTACTGTTTAAATACTGCTGCTTATTTTGATAGCGCCATAGCTAGATGTTTTCTAAATTTGTGTTACTAAATCTTTTACATGAAGCCCAACATGTTAATGCTAATTAGTGGTTAGTGAGGGGTTACTCTCATATTCATGAATGGTCATTGATTCTTTTCGTTTGTTGATTCAAAGTATTCAATTTCTCTTGCTCAAATTTTATTGCTATGGTGTTGTGTATTCTCTATTGAAATAATAATTCTTATTTGATTAAGCTTAGGTTCATTAGTCGACTTACTCAGCTTTTATTGTTTCTTTACATGTATCAATTGAACTTGAGAATAATATTCGTGACTTTAGCATTGTTAATATAGGAAATAAATATTTTAACTTCTTAATAAACTGGTGTGCTTATTAATGGTAGCATTGATCATGATGTGTCTTCATTGGTTTTATAATAATGTATAGTGCATTGTTTGATATTTGACTTGATGCTTCAGATTTTGGCCCTCATTACAACTCTGGTGGTCGGTGTTAAAGTGGCGGTAATACCGCCAACAGGCCGGCAGTAACAAAAATGGAATCATGACCACGGCAGAAACCACCAACACAGACAGCCACTTTTTTAACACTCCGACCGCCACGGCGGTAGCAACAAACACCGCGGCGGTAACCGCCAACAGCCAGGCGGAAGACAATGTACCGCCCACAGAATTACAACCCGCCCATCCGCCAGATTTTCCGGCGCAGGACCAACGCCATCAAAAGCACGGCGGAAACAGTACTTTGAAGGGAAACCACTCACCTCTTGACACTCAAGGAAGAACCAGGACGCCATGGAGCCCGAACTGCAGGTCCTCTCCATGCTGGTGTTTCTGCTCATATACCAGGAGCACCAATGCCGGCGACGACGACCACGGTGAAAACTGAACCTAGCACACAAGGGAGGGGGGAGGAAAAAGAGAGTGACACACACACGCAACACGCAACACCCCCACGCCCACCCCCACCCCCAACACCATACACACAAACACATCCAACAACATTACATATACACCTGTAACCCTCAGAATAACGCAAGGACAAAAGGAATGGAGTCAAATGAGTGTAATATTAGAAATCCTTAGAAATACATACATAAATAAATGAACAGTAAGTACAATGAGGGACAATCTCCACACAAAAATAGTCTGTGGCCCACTGGGCCATAACACATAGGCAAAGCCCACACTTGACTCCTGTCTCAAAACAGAGAGAACCCTGCAGGGGTATCAGGTTGAAAACACACAACCACCACAGGGGGACGGGAAAGGGGGGGCACCTCGCCCGGAAGATGGTACAACACCACTGCTCCTGTGGGTGGTTTGCCCACTGCTTGGTCCTGGGGAGGCCACAGTCTCTGAAGTGGGTGGTTTGCCCACTGCTTGGTCCTGAGGAGTGCAAGGCCACAGTCTCTCAAGTGGGTGCTTTGCCCACTGCTTGGTCCTGGGAAGTGCAAAGCCACAGTCTCTCAAGTGGGTGGTTTGCCCACTGCTTGGTCCTGGGGAGTGCAAGACCACAGTCTCTCAAGTGGATGCCTTCTTCCACTGGTTCTAGAGGGCCCTTTCTGACCAGTGTGCCCCATCCTGCCAAAGGATAGGGTGAGTGGTTGCCTTCTTCCACTGGTTCTGGAGGGGGCTTTGTGACCGGAGTGCTTCATCCTGCCAAGGATAGGGTGAGTGGATGCCTTCTTCCATTGGTTCTGGAGGGGGCCTTGTGCCCAGTGTGCTTCATCCTGTCAAGGATAGGGTGAGTGGATGCCTTCTTCCTCTGGTTCTGGAGGGGGCTTTGTGCCCTGTGTACATCATCCTGCCAAGGATACAGTGAGTGGATGCCTTCTTCTACTAGTTCTGGAGGGGCCTTTGTGCCCAGTGATGCAACACTTGGGGCGTGCCAGGTCACAGTCCCTCATCTGGGTGTCAGAGCCACGAGATGTGCAGTGGCCAGGATGCATGATACTCCATGGAGCCAGGGCTACATTCCATCCGCTAGCGGCTACGGCCGCACAGTGGTGGAAGTGCTGGTGCTGGTGGGGGTGCCGCCAGTGGTGGGGGAAGGCTCCAGCCGTTCCCCTGCAGCTTCGGGCAGCTGCCCACTGAGGCTGCTGCTGCTGGCAGTGGTGCTACTTTTAGCGGTGGAGGTGCTTGTGGTGGGGCTTGTGGAGGTGCTTGCGGTGGGGCTTGCGGCAGTGCAGGTGGCGGTGCTGGCCGCGGTGTAGGTGCCGGTGCTGCCAGTGGTGGGGGGAGGCTCCAGCCCTTCCCTTGCAGCCTCGGACGGCTGCCCACTGGGGCTGCTGCTGCTGGCAGTGGTGCTACTTTTAGCGGTGCCAGTGGCAGTGCTTGCGGCGGTGCAGGTGGCGGTGCTGGCCGCGGTGCAAGTGGCGGTGCTGCCAGTGGTGGGGGGAGGCTCCGGCCCTTCCCCTGCAGCCTGGGACGGCTGCCCACTGGGGGCTGCTGCTGCTGACAGTATTGGTGCTTGCGGTGGTGCAGGTGGTGGTGCAGGTGGCGGTGCTTGCGGCGGGGCTTGCGGCGGTGCAGGTGGCAGTGCTGGCCGCGGTGCAGATGGTGGTGCTGGCAGTTTTGCTGGTAGCCACCAGGCCTTCACCTGCAGGCTCGGACGGCTGAAGTGCCTTGGCTGGTGTTCTGTGCCCCTTCCTGCCCTTGGCAGATGGTGGTGTCACCTTGGGTCTGGCGGCTGGAGTCTTTGACGTGGCCTTGCTGGGTGGTTGTGGCTCCTTCTCCTTGCAGGATGCTGCCCCCTTCTTGACCTTGCCAGGTGGCGGAATCTTCGTGTCCTTGGCAGGTGTTGCTGGCACACTGGCTGGCCTGACAGGTGCCTCCTTAGAGCCTCTCTGAACTCCAGAAACCACAGCGGACGTGGACTTGGTGGCTGAGGTGCTGGGCTGGGTTCTAGCCACCCTAGCCTGAGGTGAGGGACATGGGGGGGTAGGGAATAGGTCAATGCTGGTGAGGAAAAGCTTCTTAGGGACACTGGGGCGGGAAGAGGGTGAAGGTTTGGGAGTGGAGGAAGAGGGAGTGGTTGTAGGAGGTGTCAGTCGGCTGTGTTTGTTTAGGTGCATGAGCTGGATACTGTTGTGAGGTGGATGGCTGTTCGGTGGGTGTGTGTTTGCGTTTGCGTACTTTGGGAGGAAGGGTCACAGACACAGTGGGAGAGGACAGAGGTGACGTGTGCATGGATTTGGGGGTGGTGACTGCCAGTTGCGGGCGTGTAGTGATAGGCGTGCTGGTGATGGAGGTAGTGGATGAGGATGTAGTGTATGCAGGTGTGTGTGGATACGCTAATGGGAGGGAGGTGGACGACGAGGAGGAGGGGGACACAGTGGGGGCAGTGGATGTTGGAGTTTCTGCTTCTGGATGGTGCTTGTGTGAGTGCCTGTGGGATGATGTGTGGTGCTTGTGTTTGCCTGAGCCACTTCTGTGTGTTGATTTGGGTGAATGCTGGTCTGAAGGTGTGCTTGGGATGGGTTGGGGTTGAGGGGATTGGGAATGGGTAGAGAAAGTTGGAGAGGGGAGGCTGGAGACAGGGACAATGGCTGCCATCAGTGCGGAGGCCAGAGCCTGAAATGCTATCTGTTGGGCCGCCACGCCGGAGTGAATGCCCTGCAGGTATGCATATGTTTGTTGCAAATGCCTCTCGACACCCTGAATGGCATTCAGTATGGTTGACTGCCCAACAGTGAGGGATCTCAGGAGGTTAATAGCCTCTTCACTGAGGGCAGCAGGGCTGACCGGGGCAGGGCCTGAGGTGCAGGGGCGAAGGAGATGCCCACCCTCCTGGGTAAGTGGGCTCGGGAAACACGCTGAGGGGCTGCTGGGAGGGCAGTGCTGGTAGGGGGGGTGGTGGCTGTTCCTGTTGTTGGGGTGGGCACAGAGGTGTCTGCCACTGCCAGGGAGCTTCCATCGGAGGAGGAGTCGCTGTCTGTAGTGTCCCCTCCTGTCTCCGTCGTGGTGCTCCCCTCGCCCTCCGTCCCACTGGTGCCCTCACCATCGGTGGATTCGTCTCCAGGCCCATGTGTGATGCAGCTCCCTCCGTCGCTGGTGCCTCTGCTCCTCTGCCAGATGATGCTAATGCACACAAGGACAGGGTGACAAAAGAAAAAGGGGGGAGAGACAGAGGATACACTTGGTCAATGCCAGCAACAACACTCCTGTTGCCGTATACAACACACAGGGAGCAGCCCTATGCACTAGGCCATGCACTACCAGTTACAAAGATAGTCACCAGCCCATGGGGTACATAGCATAATGCCATCAGCTGCACACCTGAAACAAACAGGGCCCTGACCAGTAGTAGATGCCCACTAACACCACTGGGGTTGGAGTGTTTCAGAGCCTGACCAACAAGGAACCTACCCTGCCATGTTCGCCCTGGCCTAGGGGCACCCACAGTCCACATCCCCCACCCAGGTAAAACCTTAACGCATGCAAAGTCATGATTCTGAATCTGTACTCACCCCCTTGTGGCTGCTGTGATGCCCTCAAGCGCCCATCCAACTCCGGATAGGCCACCACCAGGATGCGGAACATCAGGGGGTTCAGGGTTTGACCAGCACCCCTTCCTCGTTGGGAGGCCAGCCCCAGCTGGGCCTCCGACGTCTTCCTTGCCCAGCGGCGCAGGTCCTCCCACCGTTTGCGGCAGTGGGTGCTCTGCCAGTCAAAAAAAACAAGGGTCCGTATCTCCTTGGCAATGGCACGCCAAATACCCTTTTTCTGATGGGTATGACCTGCAGGAAAAAGACAGCAGAAAAGGGATTAGTCATACCGTCTGGACTGTCATACTCATGGCCCACCATATCCCTCCTAACCCCTTACATTGACCACCATACATGCAGCACTCTGCCCAGGACCCCTCAGCCCCCACCACATGTGGCTTACACGCACAGCACTCCATACATTCATGGCCCACGCACCATGCTCACAGTGTACTCACCTGTTTGTCTGGAGGACCATAGAGTAAAGTGTAATGAGGTAGGACCCCATACATCAGTCTCTCCAACTCCTCTGAAGTGAAGGCAGGGGCCCTTTCCCCAGACACATGAGCCATTGTCACTTCCATACACAGGTCACAGCAGCACTTGCAGTGTAGGTCCTCTCCTGTTGAAGGTCAGGTAGCAAATGAGAGAACAGTTAGAAAATGGCGGTCACGTTTACGGCGGTGCGTACTGTCACCGCCGGCGTACATCGCCATTGGCTCCTGGAACCCATAGGGCCCAATGTTAACCAGAGTTGTGCGGCGGTCATCGACCGCCGACCGCTACAGCGCACAACGCCAGCAGAATTACCTCATTTCCACTTGTCTCTCCACAGAGGTCAGACAGCTGCCATTTCAGGGAGGCACAGGGCATGGCAACTAACTGCGTCACAGCAGACATTGGCACATCAACTGACTCTCGAATTCACATACTGTTTCTGTAAAGGAAGAGATGCATCATTATTTCAATAGATGTGTGAATATGACCCTCTGCTCACTGTTTTTCTCCCTAGACTTCAATCGCTGAGGATGAATATGAGATGGAGACATCCTCCCGTGTACAGACCCCTGGTGGACCTGGCGACAATGGAGGACAGACACATTATCCTAACCTACAAACTTGATAGGGCCACAATCCAAGAACTGTGTGCCCAATTGGGAGTTCAGCTATCCGCCAGCCCATAGGTACCCCCCCTCTTGTGCAGGTCCTGTCAGTGCTCCATTTCCTGGCAAGTGGTTCATTCAAAGTGACAGTGGCCATGGCGTCAGGGATGTCACAGCCTATGTTCTCAAACGTGTTGACCAGAGTGTTGTCTGCTCCGCTGAAACACATGCGCAGCTACATCATAATTCCCCCAGGTGGAGGATTTGGCCACAGTGAAAGCTTACTTCTATGCCCTGGGACATATCCCCAACATCTTTGGTGCCATTGATGGTACACATGTAGCTTTTGCCCCCCCCCCACCCACCGGAGGAATGAACAAGTGTTCAGGAATAGAAAAAGCTATCACTCTCTGAATGTGCAGATGCTGTGTTTGGCGGACCAGTCCATCTCCCATGTGAATGCCAAGTATCCTGGCTCTGTGCATGATGCCTTTATCTTGAGGAATAGCAGCATTCCATATGTCTCAACTCCAGAGGCACCGGGTGAGGCTAATAGGTGAGCCCATGATCCCCACCCAGTTGATGTAGGTATATGGGTGTGGGATAGTCCCTAAGGGTGAGTGTACGTCTAACAGGTATCCCTCGATATTTGCAGGTGACTCTGGTTACCCCAACCTCTCATGGCTACTCACCTCAGTGAGGAATGCCAAGACAAGGGCAGAGGAACGTTACAATGAGGCACATGGGCGAACAAGGAGGATAATTGAAAGAACCTTTGGCCTTCTGAAGGCCAGGTTCCGGTGCCTCCATCTGACAGGTGGATCCCTGTACTACTCACCCAAGAAGGTGTGCCAGATCATCGTTGCATGTTGCAAAACCTGGCCTTGAGACGCCAGGTGCCTTTTCTGCAGGAAGATGAGCCTGGAGACGGTCTTGTGGCAGCGGTGGAACCTGTGGACAGTGAGGAAGAGGAGGCAGAGGAAGAAGATGTGGACAACAGAAGCTCACTCAATCAACCGTACTTCCAGTGACACACAAGTAACACACTGTAACTTCTCTTTCCATTCAGTCAATCAATCAATAATTTGTTACACGCGCTACTCACCCGATAGGGTCTCAAGGCGCTGAGGGTGAGCGGGGGCTACTGCTCGAAGAGCCATGTTTTGAGGTGCTTTCTGAAGGCTAGGAGGTCCTGGGTCTCACGTAGGTTGGTGGGGAGGGAGTACCAGGTTTTGGCGGCGAGGTGGGAGAAGGATCTTCCGCCGGAGGTGGTGCATTGGATGCAGGGGACTGTTGCAAGGGCGAGGTCGGCGGAGCAGAGCTGGCAGGTCAGATGGCAGTTAAGTTGTTCGTTTAGATAGGCCGGTCCGGTGTTGTGGAGGGCTTTGTGAGCGTGGATTAGGATTTTAAGACGATTCTTTTGTTGATGGGCAGCCAGTGTAGGGAACTGAGGTGGTTGGAGATGTGCTTGTGGCGAGGGAGGTTGAGTATGAGACGTGAGGCGACGTTCTGGATGCACTGGAGTTTTCTCTGAAGCTTGGCTGTGGTCCCGGCATAGAGGGCGTTACCGTAGTCCAGTCTGCTGCTGACGAGGGCGTGGGTGACCATTCTTCTGGTTTCTATCGGGATCCACTTGAAGGTTTTGCATAGCATACGGAGGGTGTTGAAGCAGGAGGATGATATGGCATTGACTTGCTGAGTCATGGAAAGAGACGAGTCTAGCATGAAGCCGAGATTGCATGCATGGGTGGTTGGTGGGTGTCGGGGTGGTCCTAGGGTGGCAGGCCACCAAGAGTTGTTCCATGTTGTCTTGTTGGGTCCGAAGATGACAATCTCGGTTTTTCCTGAGTTCAGTTTGAGGTGGCTTGCTGTCATCCAATTGGCGATGGCGAGGAGTCCAGCGTGGAGCTTGTTCTAGGCGGTAGAGGGGTTTTTCATGAGGGAGAGGATGAGCTGGATGTCGTTGGCATAGGAAATGATGTTGAGGCTGTGGGGGCGGACGATGCTGGCGAGCGGAGTCATGTAAATATTGAAGAGGGTGGGGCTGAGTGAGGATTCTTGGGGGACTCCACATATGGTCTTGGTGGCTTTAGATCGGAATGGAGGGAGGGGAACTCTTTGGGTTCTTTAGGACAGGAAGGAAGTGAGCCAGTCCAGGACTTTGTGGTGGATTCCGGCATCGAAGAGGCGTGTGCGAAGGGTTTTGTGGCATACGGTGTTGAAAGCTTCAGAGAGGTCAAGAAGGATGAATGCAACGGTTTCACCCTTGTCAAGTCTGGTCCTGATGTCGTCAGTGCAGGCGATGAGGGTGGTCTCGGTGCTGTGGTTTTTGTGGAATCCAGACTGGGAGACATCGAGTATGTTGTCCTCCAGGAAGCGGGACAGTTGTTTATTTACTATATTCTCTATGACCTTCGCGGGGAAGGGGAGTAGAGAGATAGGTTGGTAGTTTGTGAGGTCTTCGGGGTCTGCTTTGGGTTTTTTGAGCAAGGCGTTGACTTCGGCGTGTTTCCAAATATCTGGGAAGATGGCGGTTTCGAAGGAGCTGTTGATGACGGACCGGAGCTGGGGAGCGATGATTTGGCTGGCCTTGTTGAAGATGTGGTGGGGGCAGGAATCTGTTGGATGGAGCTCATGGTTTTGCTGGTTTCTTCATCGTTTGCGGGGGTCCAGGGTGCTCAGTATGTTGGTGCAGCAGGGTGCTGTTGGATTGGCTGTGTCGGTGGTGGTGATGGTGGTGGCAGCGTTATGAAGCTTTCGTGTATGTCTGCGATCTTGAGGTGGAAGTATCTGGAGAGGGAGTTGCAGAGGTCTTGCGAGTGCGGAGGGTCGATGGTGCAGGATTTGGGTTTGGTGTGTTCTTTGATGATGGTGAAAAGTTCCTTGCGGTTGTGTGCGTTGTTGTCTGTGCGTTCCTTGTAGAAGGATCTTTTGGTGGTCCGGATGAGCTGGTGGTGTTTGCGCATGGATGATTTGTGGGCGGAGAAGTTGCTCACTGATGGTTCTTGGCACCAGGCTTTCTCAGTTTTCCGGCATTTTCTGCAGTTTTGTGTTGGACATTGGACATGGCAGCCTGATTTCCCTAGGTATATGGCCACTTACTGCACCCTTTGGCATCTGTATTTTGAGATCTCTGTGGCCCACTCTGGCTCCTGGTGTGTTTAGTGCTGCCCACTACAGGTCATACCAAGGTATATATAACTGTACATATGATTTGAATCGTTTACAGTTTGTTGAACTAATACATATTTCAATCAATTGACAGACTCCAGAGTTGTATTTGTTCCAAGAGTGTTTATTTAGGTGCTAAGAGTTGGAGGGGGGGGTGTAATGGGCTAGGGTGATGGTGGAGGAATATCCAGATAGAGTCCAGTCTCTTTGTATCACAGGTGCATTGTCCAAGGGGCAAAGGAAGGGGAGCAATGGCAGTTCAAGGTTGAGAGGGTGACATAGTGGGACACAAGGGTGACATTCAGGAGAGTCCTATTTCCTGGCAGGGGTCTTGGCAATGTTCTCTGGCTTCTGCCTGGACGGGGTGCTGGTGGTGGGGCCTCCTGTCCACTATCGCCGGTGCCTCCTGTCCACTATCGCCGGCGGAGGTGGAGGGCTGTTCTTCACTGTGTCTAGTGTCAGGGGCCCATTGATGTGCCACTGCCTCCCTCATGGTGTTGACCTTGTCAGCCAGCACCCCTGCAATGATGACCAGGATGGTGTGGATGTGTTTGAGGTCCTCCCTGATCCCCAGATACTGTCCCTCCTGCAGCCTCTGGGTCTCCTGCAACTTGGCCAGTATCTGGCCCAAGGTCTCCTGGGAATGGTGGTATGCTCCCAGGATCCCTGCAAGTGCCTCGTGGAGAGTGGGTTCCATTGGCCTGTCCTCCCCCTGTCGCACAGCAGTCCTCCCAGCTTCCCAGTTGTCCTGTGCCTCTGTCCCCTGAACCGTGTGCCCACTGACCCCAGGTCTCTGATTGTCTTGGGTTTGTGGGGTTGCCTGGGGTCCCTGTAGTGGTGGACACACTGCTGATTGACGTTTCCTGGGGATAGAGGTATGGGCCCGCTCGGTGGGTGCTGTGGTGGTGTTTCCTGATGGGGGAGGCTCTGTGGTGGGTTGGGACTGTGGCAGGGTAACTGACTGCACAGAGGTCCCTAATGGGAAAGGCTGGTCATCGTGATCAAAGCGTGCAGAGCTGCTGTCATCAATGTGGGCCTCTTCTGGGGGGACTAGATGTTGGTGGCACCTCCCCTCCGGTGACGGTGAGTGGGGGTCCTATGGGGATGTAAATGCAGTGTTAATGTATCTGCATGTGCCATCTTGTGCATGGGTGTGTTTCCCTGTATGGTTGTGATTGCCCTGTCAGCTTTGCCTTGTGTGAGTGGTTATTTTGTGGGCTAAGTGATTGTCTCTAATGTGCATGCTTTAGTGATGGGTGTCCATGCAGGTCTTTGATGGGTGTCCATGCATTGGTGTGGCATGCAGGGCTTGGTTTTGTGATGGGTGGGTTGTGATAGTGGGGTATATGTGAGGTGGTGGAGTGAGGGTAGGGGAAGGAATTTGTGATGGCATGCAGGTAGGGTGGGGGATATAATAGTAAAGATTTGACTTACCAGAGTCTAGTCCTCCTGCTACTCCTGCGAGGCCCTCAGGAAGCATGACTGCCAAGACTTGTTCCTCCCATGTTGTTAGTTGTGGGGGAGGCGGTGGGGGTCCACCACCAGTCCTCTGTACAGCTACCTGGTGTCTTGCTACCACGGAACGCACCTTCCCCCATAGGTCTTTCCACCTCTTCCTGATGTCATCCCTTGGGGTGCTGTCCCACTGTGTTGACCCTGTCCACGACTCTCCGCCATAGCTCCATCTTCCTTGCAATGGACGTCTGCTGCACCTGTGATCTGAATAGCTGTGGCTCTCCTCCACCATGACCCTTAGCTCCTCCTCTGAAAACCTGGGGTGTCTTTGGGGTGCCATGAATGTGGTGTGAGTGGTATGTGTGAGGGTGTGTGGGGTGCTCTGTTGGGGTGTGTGCTGTGAGGTGTGTGGATGGTGTATGGGTGATGGTGTTCTGTGGCTCAGATTGAGTGGGTGCTCCTGGCTTGTCTCTCTCTCAGGTATCAATCTAATTTTTTTCATTGAAAGGGTTGTGGGTACGGTGGGTGGGTGTTTTATAGTGGTGTGGGTGTGGTGTGTGTATGTATGTCAGGTGTGTGTAGTTTGAATTGTCCAATGTGGTGTTGTTTTGTTAGTGTGTGTGTATTTTGAGCGCGGCGGTGTGTACTGCCAATGGTTTACCGCGGTTGAAAGACCGCTGCGGTGATTCGTTGGTCCTGATACTGTGGGCATATTTCTGTTGGCGTAACGGTGTGAGTTTTGGTACCGCCAATTTATCACTGACCTTTGGTCTGGCGGACTTGTGTGTGTGTCTGTATAGTGGCAGATTTCTCTGCGTGGGTCATAATACCTGTAACGGTATACCGCCGCGGTCACGGTATCTTGGTGGCTGTCAGCAAGGCGGTAGGTGGCATTTACCGCCAAGCTTGTAATGAGGGCCTTAGTTTGGTTCATCGACCTGTAGTATGAATTCCACTATCTGGTCTGTTGTGACTAAAATATAGCAGAGATTTCTGATTTAACAACATATTTTGTCTTCCTGAAACCATGAGGCCCTGAATCCATATGGAGTTCGGGTTGCATTGTGGATGCTGATCCATTTTTCTACAGTTACTGCAACCATTAAGATATTGCATGTTGGCGGTACAACCCTGTTTACTTTTCATGTTTTTCTTCATCTTGCATTCCCGAAGAAGATATGTTTTTTTCTTGATGGGTTTCTGTAGTTTTGTTGCCACGGAGCGTATGACTTTTGTATGGCGCATGCTAGGAAAACTATTGCCTCTAGACATCTGGGTGAGTTCCGATGTTGGGTGGGTGTTTATGGTGGAGCAAAATTGGGAGCTCCAGAGCTGAGACTAAAGGTAGTGTGAACTCCGGATAGAGCCTAAAAGTGGGTTGTAACGATGTTCAGACTACATGCATATCCAATCCTCGTTCTCTCTGTGGAGCGATTGATTGGATTTTTTTAATCGTGCTAACTGTAATTATCATTTTATTATGAAAGTGTGTGGAGAATATATACACAGCTGTTGATATATTGACAGCTCCAGAGGAAAACAAAATGTAGTGGTTACAGGTGAGGAGAGAGCGAGTGGGTGTCCATGAGTCAGAGGATGGTTAGGGGACCACACAAGGAACTGCACACTGAAGAACAGACTGGAAAGACAATGAGGAAAAGGAAGGTGAAGACGTGAGATGCAAATAGAGAATTTCAGAAAGATATCGTGAGGAAAAGGATGTAAGTAAGAGACTGCAGAGGAAAGTGGTTAGAAGAGAAAAATGGGAATGACTGAGCACTCTGAATACAGCTAACCCTTTCACAGCCCTCGGTAATGCTTAATTTACAGTTTAATATTTTCAGTATTGAAACATTTCCAAATCAAGTTATTCACAACAAAATTCTTTACTCCTCATTCATCTGATACTGTTAATAAACATTGGCAACACCAACAGGTTTAGATCGTTTTAGGGGTATGTTTATTGTGATATATGTACGGATACAATAACAGAAATATAACAGGAAGGCACCTAAATACCCGCAAGAAAGTGTCACTCTAAGCGTCACACATTTGGCAGTAGAATGCCACTCAGAAACACACTGGAACAATAGAAATGTCACGCATTGGCATTCTGAAAACTTGGTAGCTATGTTAGCAAGGGGTGTATTTTGATCCTTCCGTCGCAGTGAACGCACTAAAACCTTCTTTTAGGCCGGCTGCGAGACAAACAAATCACCTGGAGATCTGCCGGCCCCTTGCAGGGCACCATCCTTGCGTTCATCACCATCTGTGTGGGAGGGCGCAACCTGCATAATTAATATTTTGCGTTTTACGACCTCCTGGAGAAGGTTAATTTCTAATGCAACCTCTTGATGCATACGTTGCATTGCAAACTGCATACCTGTGCACAGACCAATCAGTGTGCAATTTGTGCACACTGGTTGACGAGATACTAATACATCGGTCCTGAAGACAGGGGACAGGTCTGGACGTACGATAAAAGTCTGCGGCACTCCAATGACCAGACATTTTCACCTATCGACTGGCCATCCTGGTTAACCCTTTACAGTAGAAAGAGAAGGGGAGGTAGAAGGACAAGTTAATCACAGGCAGTCTGGCTTACCAGAAGTCTGGGAAAATAGCTAACAGGCCGGTGCCTCTGAACCGTAGTGGGTTCCGGAGTTTATAATTCGCATGTTTGACTCGCCTAGCAATTGGCACACTACCCCAGCACTGGCACCTTTTCACGAGGCCCGAAAGTATTCAAGTTTCACAGTAGGTTACCTCGACCCTATCCGGCACTGTAAACGTAACATTGACGTAATTAAAAAGCAGCAAGCATGTCGACGAGGCCAGACATTAAGCATGTGATGCAGTCTTCCGTGCCAGGTACATCAGCCACCAACTCAGGGAACACTGTGGTTCTGTAAACAAACATAGCATTTGCGCATCCTGTCCCAGCTGTTGCCCATGGAAACCAGTGAAAGCCGGCGGAGAAGCCTTGGTTACAGGAGAGAAATTTCTAAGTGACTGTTCAGAAAATATATTTTGCAGCATTGACTAAAAACCTCCAGCATGACTTTTTGTACTCAGATAAGTAAAACAAAACTGGTTAGTATCAGGCATAGGAAAAACACAAAAGCATTTATTTCATGGGGATGTGCTTAAATGTATATTACGACTGCATGAAGCAGAAAACATATTTTCTCACTGACTACACACTAGTAGAAGAACCACAATGTCACTTTTTGTGCCAGTATGCTCCTGAGGCAGCAATGCCTTTGTGACTTCTAGTCGAGGGGGCTGGAACTGCCCAAAGGGTTTGTGGGAGGGCGAAAGAGTGAGAACTATGCATGTCACATGACGTCGGGTGCACGTACATAAGGAACGGTAATTTCCTTTCTACATAGGGAGAAGATGGCCATGGCACAAGCAGGGGCGTAGCTTCGGGCGATAAATAGTTGGGTACAGGTGCTTTCAGTCGGGTATGGTGCGATGACTGTCGGATTTCAACTGACATTTTTACACACACTGGCAAAAAAGCACACACACTCTCTCTGAATCTCTGTTTGGCTGCTTCACAAAAAAATTAGCTTTCTCTCAATTAGTACCTCTTCCAATCCGGAGCCTCTCTCCCTTTCCGCTGCTCCTTTAGCCCATTTGAATGTGGTGGGGCAAGTGAAGGGCCCCACCGCTCCCCGGTCTGCCCCCCCAAAAGTGCGCATGTCACTTTAGCCAGCGTAAAACAGGCGCCCAAAGTGACGTATGCACTTATGAGCGGTCTGTCAGCTCTGCTCCTGTCCTCTGCTGCCTATCGCCCAGCATGTCTCTAGGATGGTGCGCGCTGCGTAGATAAAAATAAAATGGCAATGGAAGCTTTTCATTGCCATTTTATTTTTGCCTGTGTAGCTCACAGTGGGCAGGGGGCGACGCTACCCCGCCCTCGAGAAGAAACCGCTGCTGCTATTTCGTGCGCTCTACTAATATAATGTATTCTAACATTATGTGCCAATGTGATTGTTGGGAAATCTGAAGCTCACACCCTCCTAATCTTAGTGACCAAGCCAGGCCCCTGGGCACAAGCTCATTGTGTAGCACAGGAGGCAATGGCTATGGAAGTGCTCCGTGCACTAGGTGAGTGGCACATGGATGATTCAGGGGGGTGCGAGGATGGCTTCCGTTGGGGTTAAGTCTACTGTACTGGCCTGTAGCACCCCCAAGAGGTTCAGGAACACAGTGAAGGAAGGCCATTTACTTATTTTTGAATTTTATATAGTGCGTACATGGCCTAAAAACATTAGATAGCTTTACACATAGAATAAAGGGTTACATTGGGTTACATTAATAGTAAGTGAACTCGGACGTTTATGTCAATGTAGGTGTACAGGAATTACCACAAGAGACAATTTCAACAACAGGGTGGAGGACATGGACAGTAAAACGAAGCAGATCAGAGCGCATTCGAGAAAGTAAATAAGTCTGTTCGAGGGTGAATTAACCAAGAAGTCTGTCAAATAAGAGGTACTTCAGGTCCTTTTTGAAGGTTGCTAGGCAGGTGGTTAGACGGAGTGAGGGAGGTAGATAATTCCAGATTTTGGTGGCACTGCCAGAGAAGGACTGATTCATGTATCATTCTCGCCTGAAGTTGGGGGGATCCAGGAGCAGGGATTGGGCATTTCTGGAATCCCTATTTGCTCCAGAGATTTTCAGTTCCTCCTTTAGACAGGAAGGTGAGGATGAGTGCAGAGTTCTGTGGGTAATGCAAGTGATTTTGAATTGGGCCCCAATTCAATGGGGAGCCATTGGAGGGTTAGCAAGGTAGGGGAAATGGGGTCACATTTCTTGAGACCTAAGAGGAAGCGAGCTGTGGCATGTAGTATTGCTATCCTTAGTTTGGAAATGCAGACATTTATTTTCTCCCAACACTTAACATTAAAATACCTGCAAATTAACTGTACAAATATTTCAAAATATATCAGCCTTTTAAACAATTTTTTGTAATTCTGGAGTGTGATGGAAACAAAGATGTTAATAGGATAAAATAAAATCAACACACTTTACTTGGTGATAAATATTTTCTGAAACCGGATTTTCCCATATTATCGGTTTTTAGATATATAGTTTTATCAGTAAACCTGCATATCAGGGCACATTTTGTGGCCATTTGAATAAGAAATGTGCTGTCTGTAAAAGCCAGTGAGCTATCACACCATGCATTTGTAATATATTTTTGACAGTGTGCTCCAAAATGCGCCATCAGTTACATTCCACACCCTTACCACTCTCTTGCTGAATGGACGTGACTCAGTTGCTATACTTGTTCTTTGTGTGATGCCTGGATTTTTCAAAATCTCTTTATGGCTTACGTGATGAAACACTGATGTCAGCACTCCCATTTTGAAAAGTGCTTCGGGACTAACATAGACAAGTTGTTGGAGAATGCACTTAGCTGACAGAAGGCAGCAAAGTTGCATCGGAGGAAGGTATAGTTACACAGAGAACTTTTGCAGTGTGAATCATTTACTCTATCCACAAGCATCAATGTTTGTGATCTCATTGTTGAAAAACTTCAGAGCTGTTTGTGGATTTTGTCCTCTTTCCCCAAGAAATGTTTGGAAACAGAGAGCCAGCTGATGAATTGTACAAGTTACTTAATATCTTGGATAAAGAGCCTTGGGTTTTATAGTCCCTTTTTAAAGACAATTTCGGGTCTTCCCGATTCTGCCTCCCAGTTTTCTGATTCTTGCATCCTGTTATCTCCCCTGGTCCTTATTCAAGGATGCAAGTGGGGCTTTTTGCTGTCAACCCTGTGCAGGTTCTGTTTCCTGTCTAGTGGTAAATCCTGAGTTCCAAAGTATCCTTCTGTGTTCCGTATTTGTCTCTACTGTCCCATTAATTTGAAGAGTTGATTTCACCCCTTATTACCAGTGTATAGGAGAGCTATTAGAATTGGTTTCATTTCATACAGATGAGCCCTTCCTCCTGACACCAGCACTCCCATGCAGAAGCATCGCTTTCATGTGTTGTTTGTGCTGCTGACAGTTTTCTGTGATAGTGTCCCGTTTTGCTACCTGTATATTATTCCTCTTTGGGGGCCTTGGCTCATAGCAGAAAGATGATTCTGCTTCTACAGCATGAGTGCACGTGGAATGTAAATGAAGGAGTACTGTTAATTAACTCACTTGTTATTCCAGTTCAATAACAGGATAAAAACAAGTTACCAGTAAAACTATGCTGCTGCTTTCTGTTGTGAATTTCTGTATGTGGTCCTTTGGCCTGAGATGAGTTGGCCACAGTGAAGTCCAGCCTAACTAGGGTGGTTTTGGTAATGAAGCGCCATTCCCTCAGTGATCCTACATTCATGGCTGGAAGGTCTGACATTTCAGTCTGGTCCCTGGGTCTACCCAGCTTTGATGGTATTCCACTGAGATGCCCTTCATGCAGCAAACTTCTAGTTCCATCAAGCACTAATGAATGACTTTGAATGAATGAACGAATGAATGGAGCACGCATATACCCGTAGGCTTCATGGCAGTGGTAAAAATGGAGAGGGGCATTCGTCTGCAGTAAATGAAAACAGTGGTGCTAACTGGAATATCACCTAACCTATGTATTAAGGGATTTCCGAAATATGCACAAGCTATTTTGGGTTTTCATGTGCATAGGTAGTCCATTCCATAATTTTGCAGTGGAAAAGATAAAACTTCTTCCTCCCCAGGTTGCTTTTGTGATTTTTGGGTACAACTAAGTTGAATGAATGGGGAGAATGAAGTGTTCTTGTGGGAGTATACCGCTGGAACCTATTTTAAAAAAATATTTTGAGCCACAGTCATGAAGGGCCTTGTGCGCAATACAGAGGGCCTTAAGGTTGATTTGCTTTGTTACTGGTAGCCAGTGTAGTTTGGGTAAAGCATGAGATATGTGTTGAAACTTGGAATACCTAACAAAAGACGGGCAGCAGCATGCTGAAGGACTTGCAGTTTGTTGTGCAATCTTTGTTGAATACTGACATATCAGGTGTTACAATAGTCAATTATAGATATGACTAGGGCAACCACTACAGTTTTTTGGATGTCCAAGGGAATACAGGAGAATTGTTTTTTTAGTGTTCTCAAGGTGTAGAAGTATGATGAAGCAACATGGCTGTTTTGGTTCGAAAATGTCAGCAAAAATTACTCGAAGGTTTGTAACCAATTTGGAGAGGGGTGGGGGCATTTCCTTGAGATCCTGTGTTGTTAAACGGGGAAGGCTCACACCGAACTAGTTAATCCAGTGGCTTGTTAGGTAAAACACATGGTCAATGAGACTTAACCCCTGGTAGCAATGGAATAAAGAAGCAGACTTTTCCTCTCAAAAACTTGCATTTGAGAGGCGCTAAAACATAGTGAAAATCAGTCAACACAATTCACAAAACAACATAGTGAAGAGATGAAAACAATGACAATTAAAACAAGACCAAAGAGACACAAAATGCATAATGGGATCATGGGACAGCTTCCAGGCAAAGGGGTCTCATATACAGGGTGAGGCAGGCTCAAATGCTCAACCCAGCTAGGGCTCCATTACATTTCATTCTAGTGGTCAACAGATTCCACAACAAGATACCATTTATATCCCCAGGGCACAACTGGGCCCGTATTACATATGGGATGCACTGTCCCTGTTTGCATCACATCACACCTTTAAGCAGGTGTACCAGGTGCAAGCAGAGACAGTGCACCCTATTAAAATGAATGTGCTTCCCCTCAGGGCAGCAGTGAATTCATGCTGCCCTCGGGAAGCCTGTTCAGTGAAATATGGAGCAGCTTCTTCAAAGCCACTCCTTTATTCTCTGCGCAGGCGGCAATCTGACTTCACTTTCAAGAGGGTTCAGAGATTCTCCAGCATGCAGGTGCAGTGAGTGACTGCACCTGTCTGCAGGGTGATATTTTGGGCCTCCTAAAGGCATGCTTGCCACTGCACCTGTGTTTGCAATACGGCATGGGTAAAGAGGTAATGTGAATCCACTTATTTGGAGCGCTATATCAGGATAGCGCTGGCATTACATGTGTGCAAGCTATCAGTGAGCATCCGCAGCCTCATCTGTAATAGTGCTCTAGGGGATTAAAAAGCATGCACGTACACCAGAGGCACCATGTGTAATATGGTCCCTGATGTGAGAGTTTATCTGCACTTTTAGTCATTGTGTACAAGGGAGAGCAGGTTCAGACTTCTATCCTCTTCAAGGCAGACACATCAACAGGCTTGCCCTCTTCTGTTCTTCTCAAATGTGGCTGATTTTGAGTGGTTTGTGGTGGTAAGTAACCCTTTCTTATAGTGCACACAAGATAATGAACGCATCCCTCTTCTTACTAGGAGGCCAAGCCTAATGTTTTCTACCACAACAGGAATTTCACATCTGCTCAAAGAGCTAATTAATGCCACTGGAGAAACGAGAGCACGGTCAAAACGTATTTAATTACTTTCCAGGTTTTCAGGCAGAGAAAGGTCATTCTGACAAAAAAATCACTGCTTCAGTATATTTATCAAATATGTACGTTTACCTCTGAATCGGATTTCCCTCTGCAAAAGTGAACAGATAATTTTCATAGTTATTTTCTAACCTGACTTATGAAAATCATTATGTTAATAACAATGATCTTTTACTCAGGGGCGGCTCCTCTGCTATGGCGGAGGATCGTCAACCCGCTGCTTTTAAGCAGAACGGAAAGGAAAAATAAAATGATAATAACGAAGTATTATTACCATTTTATTTTTCCTGGGAGCAGGGTTACAATGGGGTGGGGCTGGACTGGAGGGTGCTGGAGGAGGGCTGGAGGGAGGAGTAGAGTGCCCAATCAGTGCGAATGTCTGTTTGGCCAGCAGTGTTGGGCCTGCTAGGAGGAAGAAGGCAGAGTTTTTGGGGATAACCCCTCAAAAAGAGCCAGGTCCAACCCAATCCGCTTCCAGCCTGAAGCCAGGGAAGACAAATCAATATCTTGAAGGACTTCCCTGCTGGGGTGACAGAACATGGACCCTGGCCTGCAGCAGCAACAGCAGGACACATTTCAGTTCTGCGCCTTTCTGAACACAGTTGGACTCCTCTGTCCATAATTTGAGGGCCCACTAAGCTAACCCATAGGGAATCTTTCTCCTCACCTGCGGACCCCATCTGTGCAGCACCTAAACTTACTTTGCTCACAGATATATCCCTGTAGGCAGACAGTACCACCACAGCCAAAGTAGTGGTGTGGCCCATTCCACCCTTGGAATGTGACTCCTGTCTCAAACCCAAAGGCAACTCTGTCCACCAGTAAAGCAACCCACAGTGGCCACTGACATCTTTCAGTGATGAGAGCTAGGCCTCAGCCCTTCCAGAGCTCTCTAACGTCTGTGCTTTCTCAGAGTGGAGGGGGGTAGCCACAGATGACTGGCACCCTTTATCCACTCTCCTCCCCACCAGTTCTTGGGGCTCTGTCCCCTCCTTTTGAGGGTGGTACCCCCAGAATTCAAAACTGTGAAGGGGCTCGTGGCAATTCACCCACCAGTTCAAAAGTGCTATCCTGCTACTGGTTCCCCCAATCCAGGGTCTGCACCCATAGGCTGTGCATGATCCTGGCAAACCAGGGCCTCCAGGGGAGTACAACCACCCTCCCCAAGGGGATACATTCCTCTGAGCATGATCCTGGCAAGCCAGGTCTTCCAGGAGAGTACAGCCCTCCCCCCAAGGGGAACACATTCCTCATGTGTTGTATAAGAGTCTGCCTGGTGCAGGTCGTCCAACCCCAATCCATCTGATATAGTCTCAGGCCCTCCCAAGCTAAAAATGGCCTCCCCAGGGTCATTCCTGGGGTCCTCTGACCTCAGAGTTGGCAACCCCTGACACACTGGTTCTTCCTCTGGGGACTGTCTCTCCCACTCAACCCTCCATCAGGACTTATGAACACCTGTCTCTGGAGTGGTGCTGCCAGACACCAGAACTGGTGGGACACCTGTGACATCCACCCCCCCCAAGTTCTCCTGACACTATGGGACTCCCATCAGTCGATGGTCTCCTGGTACAGTGCAGGCCCCCCTGCCTGTGCCCCCTCTGAAAGCAATCCAAGCACTGGGGCTGAAGATAGGGCACACTTGGCCTCTGCCCACTCCCACCCTTTCTCCTTCTCCTGGAAATGATGTGGAACCTACCCCTCCCCTACTACACTGAGACGTGTCTGGGGCACTGCTACATTCCCACTCACACTGATGCAGAAAACCTGAGCCATCCTCCTTGGGATTACTTCCCAATGCCATCCCAGACACTCTGGCACTCACCCAGAGGTCTGCCTCCAGTGCAAGCTCCCTGTGGTCAGAGAACTCACAATCCACCAGGTGTTGGCATAGCTCTGGAAAACGGCGACTGAACATATACTCCCCAGCAATCAAACTGTACAGCCCCTCACATGTGCACATGTGCTAACCATACTACCCTTCACCCAACCATCCAGGGCCTTAAAAAGGACCCCACATCATCCCCCATCTGGTGATACAGTATCTGACCGCCTTTCAAACTCAACCTATTCTCCTCTGGGGTACCTCCATACTCCCTAACTAGGACGCCCTCCCTGGGGTACAATTCTCTCTGTCACTCCCTTCTAGAGCCAGTATAGTGTCCCTCCCACCACCAGGAATATGACTCCCCGTGCCAGTTCCCCAATCCACCTCAGGGACCCTAGGCACCTCTGGAGCTACCTCATATGCCTGCACCCACAGGTGTATGTCATCCCCCTCCTTAGAAACCAAGTCTCTGAGTATGTGGACCTTTTCTTCAGTACTGGATATGGTCCTTTCACTGCCACCATCTGAGCTAAACTCAGCCTTCCTGGCTTCCAAGCCCAGCTCTCTCTATTTCAGCTCTTGAGCTAAAATCATTTCCATTTACTGGGCTAAGGCTCTCTCTGCCTCAGCCCTCCTAACCACCGCTAGGGCTGTGTTAGCCTTAGCTCCTCTTTCCTCAATACAGGGATGTCTCAAGATCCCACTTGTGGATTTCCTTTTCACAGCCAGCCCCTTCTCCTTGTAGAAAGCACTCAGCTCCTTCATCATATAGATTTTTTAGGTGCCAGAAGTTAATTTCCATTCTGTCAAGGCATCACAGATGCAACAACCACATAGCATTCCAAGTTTATCAACATGAAGCAGGAGTAACTTAAGAAAAATGACCAATCGAGAGAAAAACAGGAGACAGTATACTGGTACGTAATGGTCTGCGATATAGGAGTAGTGTACACCAATCACTGTATGATAAGTACAAATACAAGTACTATCCTACCGCTGTTCACCCATGTTAGAAATAGGGTCGCTAGTTGGCAGTGGTTTGCACCCTGTTCCAAGTATGGACCCTCCCTCTAGTCAGGGTAAGAGAGTCAAACAGCTAAGATAACTCCTGCTCACCTCCTTGGTAGCTTGGCACGAGCAGTTAGGCCTATCTTAGAAGCAGTAACACAGTGAAAACACCACAAAAGTACCCCACACCAGTTTAGAAAAACAGGCAATATTTATCTGAGTAAAACAACAAATACAAGCAAAGATACGACTTTTGAAAGATTAAATCTTAATATGGTGCTTAGAAACACAATACCTTAAACTGGGGCTATCACGTTTTTTTGATGGAGTTGTTCCCAACAATCTGACGCCACTCGTGTGGGAGTGCGGGCGGTCACTAAGTCACATGCATCCTAGGTACCAAGGAAAACCAGGAAACAAAGACGTTGCACGTAGTCAGGGAGGTGAGGCGTCCCTGGAGCCGGTGCGGTGTCAGTTCCTTACTGCTACCGGTGAGGAGAGGCAACGGTTCCTCACTGCGAGGCAGGTGAGCTGAGACGTTGGTTCCTTACAGTTGCTGGGGAGGTGATGCGGGGAGGTGATGCCGCGTCTGTGGTGAGGCATCGGTTCCTTACGATCCAGTGGGGTTTTATGAATCAAGCAGGTCAAGACGCAAGGTGTTGAATTTGAAGTGTTGCGATCACACCATGGGGCCACAGTTGCTGCTGTGGAGTCAGGTGTCACAGCACTCTGACTTCACCTGTCGTGAGACTTCAGAGGTGCCGCGGCGGTGTCGGGCCTGCAGCGTCCGTCATGGTCATGGCACTCAGAGGGGACCATGGCCCTGGAGCAAGCAGTGGCGTGGAGTCGGACAGAGGCACTAGTTCCGAAGTCGCTCTGGATTTGACATGCTTGTTTCTTCATCGTTACACCAAAACTCACTCTCAAGGGCCCAGGAACTGGATTTAGCATCACTTGGCAAGTCAGAACTCTCAGCAAGAGAACTCAGGTGGTGGCAGATGAAGCCTTTGATGTCCCTGAGACTTGCCACAGGAGGAAAGCTCAGTCCAAGCTCTTGGAGAACGCTTAGAAGGAGGATGTAGAAAGGATAAGCCAGTCCTTTCACTCAGAGGACAGAAGCAGCAAGCAGCAGGCCAGCACAGTACACTAATAGGCAGAGTGGCAGTTCCTTCTACAGCAGCAAGCTCTTCTTCCAGGTAGAATGTCCTCAGTCCAGAAGGATTCTAAAGTTGTGGTCTCAGAGGTTCAATAGGTATAGTCATTTCTGCCTTTGAAGTAGGCAAACTTCAAAGGAAAGTCTTTGTAGTGCACAAGACCCTGTCATTCCTGCCCTGGCCCCAGACACTCCAGGGGGGTTGGAGACTGCTCTGGGTAGGGACAGGCACAGCCCTATTCAGGTGCAAGTGTCAGCTTCTCCCAGCACTCTCAGGAAGACCCATCAGGATATGCATGGCACACCTCATCTCCCTTTGTGACTGTCTAGAGTGAATTCACAAACAGCCCAACTGTCATGCGGACCCAGATGTGTAGTCACAGACAGGCAGAGGCACAAAATGGTTACACAACAAAAGCCCACTTTCTAAAAGTGGCATTTTCAAACTTACAATTTAGAAACCAACTTCACCAAAAGATGAATTTTTAAATTGTGACTTAAGAAATCCCAAACTCCACATCTCTATCTGCTCCGAATGGGAAATTACACTTAAAAGATATTTCAAGGCAGTCCCTATGGGAGGGATAGGCCTTGCAGTAGTGAAAACTGAATTTAGCTGTATTTCATGATCAGGGCATGTAGAACACACCAGTGCATGTCCTACTGTTTTAATACACTGCACACTGCCCATGGGACTGCCTTGGGCCTACTTTAGGGATGACTCACATGTAGTAAAAGGGAAGGTGTGGGCCTGGCAGGTAGGTACACTTGTCAGGTCGAACTAGCAGGTAAAACTGCACATGCAGACACTGCAGTGACAGGCCTGAGAAATGTTTACAGGGCTACTCCTGTGGGTGGCACAATCAGTGCTGCAAGCCCACTGGTAGCTTTTGATTTACAGGCCCTGGGCACACATGTTGCACTACACTAGGGACCTACTAGCAAATTAGATATGCCAATCATGGATAGACCAATCACCAATACATTTTAGACAGAAAGCATATGCACATCAGCAGTGGTAAAGAGCCCAGAGTTCGAAAGCCAACACAAATAGGTCAGAAAAAATAGGAGAAAGAAGGCAAAACACTTAGGGATAACCCTACAAAAAGAGCCACGTCCAACAGTTGCTATTCACACTTATACATTGATGGTCTCTCTGCTTTTGCTTTCCACCAGCTATGCCTTAGTTGCCTATATAAAACTGTAATTCTGTGTTAGCTGCAAGGGCTGCCTTAACTTTATGGAAATATTACTGTTTGTCGGTCTCTTAATGGGGTCTTATTAGGGAATTCGAAAGGTATTTGCTCACTTGGATTCACTGTCCCTATTTCTAATAAAATATGTAAACATAACTTCTCCCGAAACTACCTCTACCCTTCCCCCGAATCCTGTTCCCATCAGCCTTTCTCCCAATCCCCTCCCTAACCAGCCTAAAACATAGGATGCACTCTGAAGTCTCATGATAGGGATATGCTTCACATTCACATACCATTATATAACCTATTATGACATATAACACATCAAACCAATCTTGCTTATTTTATTTTTCCTGACACACATCATCCTCAGTAATTTAGGAAAAATGTCCATACTAAAAATTATGTCAAAACCAAACCTACCATTCAACATGGCACTGAACTTTGAACAGTTGCCAAAAGACAGAGGCCCTCATTACAACCCTAGAGGTAAATCCCGATTACCGCTGTGCTGAAAGCCGCCAACATACCGTGGCGGAAATCCGCTACAGGTATTACGACCCACATCTCGTAATCCGCCACAATACAGACATCCACACAAGTCCGCCACACCAAAGGTCAGTGATGAACTGGCAATAGGAAAACCTACACTGTCACGCCAACAAGAATACGCCCACACTATCACGACCCACGAATCAACGCGGCGGTCATTCAACCGCAGTAATCCATTGGCGTACACACCGCCGCACTGGAAATACACACACATTTACGAAACACAACCACATTGGACAACTCAAAATACACACACCTGAAACACATATACACACCACACCCACACACCCACAACAATATAAAACACACACCCACATTACACACAAACCCTTACAACGAAATTTTTTGAGAAGAAGCAGAGAGAGAGTATAGCAAACACTACACAAGCATCCACAAGCACATCACACCATCACTCATACAACATCCACGCACCTCAAACAACTCACCCCAACACAACATTTCACACAGCACAACAAACATCACCTCACACATCACCCACACCACATCATGGCACCTCAAAGACACCCCAGGTTTTCAGAGGAGGAGCTCAGGGTCATGGTTGAGGAAATCATCCGGGTAGAGCCACAGCTATTCGGGTCACAGGTGCAGCACACCTCCATTGCAAGGAAGATGGAGCTATGGCGGAGAATTGTCAACAGGGTCAACGCAGTGAGACAGCACCCCAGAACAAGGGATGACATCAGGAAGAGGTGGAACGACCTACGGGGGAAGGTGCGTTCCGTGGTATCCAGACACCAGATTGCTGTACAGAGGACTGGCGGTGGACCCCCACCCCCTCCCCCACAACTAACAACATGGGAGGAGCAAGTCTTGGCAGTACTGCATCCTGAGGGCCTCGCAGGAGTAGCAGGAGGACTGGACTCTGGTAAGTCAAATCTTTACTACTTTATCCCCCCCCTACCTGCATGCCATCACATACCCTCACCCTTACCTCACCCCCATCACTCCAACACCTCACATATGCCCCACTATCACAACCCAGCCATCCCAATACCAAGCCCTGCATGCAACACCAAAGTATGGACACCCATCACCAAAGCATGTCCAGTACAGATACCCACACGGACCCCAAAACACTATTCACACAATGCAAACACAACTATGCAAGCACAGGAGTAGAGGGTAACTCACGCAGTGCACAAGATGGCACAAACAGATACAATAACTATGCATTTACACCCCAACAGGACACATACCCAACGTCACCAGACAGGAGGTGCCAGACATATCCAATCCCCCCCAGAAGAGGCCCACAGTGACGACAGCAGCTCTGCACGCCTGGATCTGGATGACCAGCCCGTCCCATCAGGGACCACTGGACAGTTGGTTCCCCTGCCACTGTCACAAACCACCACAGAGCCTCCCCCCTCAGGAGACACGACTACAGCACCCACCCAGTGGGCCCATTTCTCTGTCCTCAGGACACGTCAATAAGCAGTGTGTCCACCACTACAGGGACCCCAGGCAAACCCACCAACCCAAGACAATCAGGGACCTGTAGTCAGTGGCAGTGGGCACACTGTTCAGGGGACAGAGGCACATGATGACAGGGAAGCTGGGAGGATTGCTGTGGGACAGGGGTAGGACAGGCCCAGGGAACCCACTCTCCACAAGGCATTCTCCAACATCATGGGAGCATACCATCATTCCCAGGAGACCATGGGCATGGTACTGGCCAAGTTTCAGGAGACCCAGCGGCTGCAGGAGGAACACTACCTGGGGATCAGGGAGGACTTGAAGTCCATCAACACCACCCTGGTCACCATTGCAGGGGTTCTGGCAGACCTGGCCAACACCATGAGGGACACAGTGGCACACAAACGGACCCCTGACACTAGCCTGAACGATGAACAGCCCTCCACCTCTGCCGGTGCTAGTGGACAGGAGGCCCCACCAGAGGACCAATAGGCCACCAGCACCCCACCCCCTGCAGAAGGAGAACCACCCAGCAAGCGGTCCCTGAGATCCAGGAACAAGACAGAGAACATTGCCAAGACCCCCACCAGAAAATAAGACTCTCCTGAGTGTCACCCTTTTGTCCCACTTTGTCACCCTGACAACTTTGACCTGCCATCACTCCACTTCCTATGCCCCCCTGGACAATGCACCTGTGAGACCAAGAGACTGAACTCTACCACGGACATTCCTCTACCATCACCCCAGCCCCTTGCACAGCCCCCTCCACCTATTAGCACAGAAATAAACACCCTTGAATCACAAATCAATCTGGAGTCAGTCTGTACTTTCACAAATGTGTTATTGCAACCTCTCAGAAATATAGCAATGTCAATGTTTATGTTCACATACCAATGTTGCACAGTTGTTGGGCAGCAGTAAACATAGCAGAGGGCACAAAGTGGAACCGAGATCTGTGAAATGAAAATGTAAAGTGACATGCCAGGGTCCATACACAGAGGTAAAAAGGCAGAGTAATGCTATGTCCTACAGTAGTATGAGATGTGAGAAGCAGTGCCATCCCCTTATCTGTGTCTCACTGGAAGTATTGCATGATGATGTTGTTTTGGTTGTCTATATCTTCTTCTTCTGCCTCCTCTTCTTCACTGTCCACAGGCTCCACAGCTGCCACAAGACCAGCATCAGGCCCATCCTCCTGCAGAAAAGGCACCTGGCATCGCAAAGCCAGGTTGTGCAACATACAGCATGCACAATGATCTGGCACACCTTCTTCGTGAGTAGTGTAGGAAGCCACCTGTCAGATGGAGGCACCGGAATCTGGCCTTCAGGAGGCCGATGATGCGCTCTACTATCCTCCTAGTCTGCCCATGTGCCTCATTGTAGCGTTTCTCTGCCCTTGTCCTGGGATTCCTCACTGGGGTCAGTAGCCATGACAGGTTGGGGTAACTAGAGTCATCTGCAAATATTGAGGGACAACTATTAGACATCCTCCAACCCTTAGGGACTCTCCCATACCCAGACACCTATGTCAACTGTGTTGGGACCTTGGGCTCACCTATTAGCTACACACGGTGCCTCTGGAGTTGGCCCATCACATAAGGCATGCTGCTATTCCTCAAAATGTAAGCGTCATGCACAGAGCCAGGATACTTGGCATTCACATGGGAGATGTACTGGTCTGCCAAACACACCATCTGCACATTCATAGAATGGTAGCTTTTGCGGTTTCTGTGCACCTGTTCATTCCTGCGGGGGGGGGGTGGGAACAAATGCCACATGTGTACCATCAATGGCACCAATAATGTTGGGGATATGTCCCAGGGCATAGAAGTCACCTTTCACTGTGGGCAAATACTCCACCTGAGGGAAAACGATGTAGCTGCGCATGTGTTTCAGCAGGGCAGATAACACTCTGGACAACACGTTAGAGAACATTGGCTGTGACATCCCTGATGCCATGGCCACTGTTGTTTGAAAGGAACCACTGGCCAGGAAATGGAGCACTGACAGGACATGCACTAGAGGGGGGGATTCCTGTGGGATGGCGGATAGCTGACATCAGGTCTGGCTCCAACTGGGCACACAGTTCCTGGATTGTGGCACGATCAAGTCTGTAGATGATAATGATCTGTCTGTCTTCCATTGTCGACAGGTCCACCAGGGGTCTGTACACCAGAGGATGCCACCATCTCATCACCTGCCCCAGTGGACATGCCGTATGGAGGAGAAGGGTGAGCAGAGGGTCATACACCACGTAGGTTTCACAAGGCTGTTTAGCACAATCGTGATGTAATTGTTGTGTGCCTTTGTCTGTCTGTATTCCTGGCCAAAAGTGCTGTGACGCAGTTAGTTGGCCTGCCATGTGGCCACCTGAAATGGAGGCTGCCTGACCTGTAAGGAGGGACAAGGGAAATGAGGTAATTGCGCTGGCGTTCTGCAGCGTCGCGGTAGGCGGTCGAAGAGCGCGTCGCAATTCAGCATTGGTTATCATTGGGCCCTATGGGTTCCAGGAGCCAGTGACGATGTACGCCGGTGGTGAAGGTACGCACCGCCGCGGACGTGACCGCCATTTTCTATCTCTTCGCTCACTTGATACCGGACCTTCAACAGAAGAGGGCCTACACTGCAAGTGCTGCTGTGACCTGCGCCTGGAAGCGGCAATGGCTACAGTGTCTGGGGAAAGGGCCCCTGCCTTCACTGCGGAGGAGTTGGATAAAATGGTGGATGGGGTCCTCCCTCAGTACACGCTACTCTACGGTCCTCCAGACAAACAGGTGAGTAAAGTGTGTGCATGGTGGATGGCACATGATTGTATGGAGTGTCGTGGATGGAAGAGACAGGGGGGGCACAGGCCAGCATGTGAGGATGGTGAATGTATGTTTTTCTGGGCCAGGGTGGGAGGTTTGGTGGCAATGAGTGAGAAGAACCGGACTGGGGAGTAACATCCATTTTTACTTCACTATTCCTCTAGGTCAGCGCCCACCAGAAGAAGGGTATTTGGCGTGCCATCGCCAATGAAGTGCGGACCCTGGGGGTCTACCATAGACGGAGCACCCACTGCCGGAAAAGATGGGAGGACCTGCACCGCTGGACCAAGAAGAGGGCGGAGGCCCAGCTGGGGATGGTCTCTCAACGTGGAAGGGGTGCCTGTTGCACCATGACCCCCCTGATGTACCGGATCCTGGTGGCGGCATATCCTGAGTTGGATGGGCACTTGAGGGTATCACAGCAGCCACAAAGGGGTGAGTACAGTCTCATTCAGCTGACTCTGCGCGCTTTACGAGGTGTCTGGTTGGGGGAAGTTGGTTACCCTAGGCCAGGGCAGACATGCCAAGGAACATCCATTGTGTTGCAGGCTCAGTGCCACTCCAACCCCAAATGTGGTAGTTGCCCTCTACACCTAGTCAGGCTCCTGTGGGTTGCAGCTGTGCATCAAATGGGTCTAGGCAGAGTCCCCCATGGGCATGTGCTTTTCCCCTGCACTGTTAGTGCATGCGCTAGTGCATAGGGGTGCTCCCTGTGTGCTGTGTCCGCCAATGGTAGTGGTGTTGCAGGCATTGACCATGTGTCTCTTCTGTCTTTCCCCCACCTTTTTGTTTGTCACCCTGTCCCTGTGTGCATTAGCATCATCTGGCGGAGGAGCATTGGCATCGGAGCAGGAGGGAGCTGCAACCCACATGGCCCTGGAGGGTGAATTTACGGAGTCTGAAGGCACCAGTGGGACGGAGGGCGAGGGGAGCTCCACGACGGGGACAGGAGCAGACAACAGCGACAGCGACTCCTCCTCTGGTGGGAGCACCCTTGCGGTGGTGGGCACCTCTGTGCCCACCACAACAACAGGTACAGCCGCCACACCCCCCCTATCAGCACTGCCCTCCCAGCAGCCCCTGATCGAGTTTACCATGCCCGCTCATCCAGGAGGGTAGGCATCTCCTTCGACCCAGGCACTTCAGGCCCTGCCCCAGTCAGTCCTGCTGCCCTCAGTGAGGAGGCTATTGACCACCTGAGAACCCTGACTGTTGGGCATTCATTATGGCGTGGCAGCCCAACAGAGAGCATTCAGGCTCTAGCCTCAGCACTGATGGCAGCCATTGTCCCTGTGCCCAGCCTCCCCCTCCAACCTCCACTTCCCAGACCCAATCCCCTGTACCTCAGCCTATCCCAAGCACATCATCAGACCAGCATGCACACTCATCAACACACAAGAGTGCACATGGCAAACATAAGCACCAAACATCCCACAGGCACTCACACAATCACCATCCCCATGCAGACACACCAACATCCACTGCCTCCACTGTGTCCCCCTCCTCCACGTCCTCCTCCTCCCTCCCTGTCTCGTCTCCACTCACACCTGCATGCACTACATCCTCAGCTACTACCTCCATCACAAGCACCCCCATCACCACACACCGCTCATGTGCACTCACCACCCCCACTACCATGCACACGTCCCCTGTGTCCTCTCCCAGTGTGTCTGTGAGCCCTCTTCCCAAAGTACACAAACGCAGGCACACACCCACCCAACAGCCATCCACCTCACAACAGCCTCCGGCCCATGCACCTTCATCCAAATTCAGCAGACGTACACCTCCTACAACCACTACCTCTTCCTCCACTCCCAAACCCCCTCCATTTTCCCATCCCAGTGTGTCTAAAAAACTTTTCCTGGCTAACATTGACCTCTTCCCTACACCTCCCCCCCGTCCTCCCCATAGGGCCAGGATGTCCAGGTCCCAGCCCAGCACCTCAGCCACCAATCCTCCAGCACTTTGGTCTCAGCAAGTCCTGTCACCTCGCGGGCGGAACCCATCTGGGCTGCAAGTGTGCCACCTAGCGAGGCCAAGGATCAGCCCATTCCACTACCTGCCAAGGTGAAGAAGGTGCCCATATGCCGTAGGGAAAAGCCGCACCAAGCACCCAGCAAGGCCTCCTCCAAGACAAAAGGGGACATTGCCAAGGGACCTGCAGCGACATCCAAGGTAGGGAAGGGACACAAGCCTAAGGGGAAGTCAGCACAGGGCACGGACCCTCCGGCTGAGGGACTAAAGTCACCCCTTCTGGCAACCAGAACAGCAACCTGTACGACGGTGGACACCGCCACCTGCACCGACATCTGTACGGCCACCTGCAACGCCAACTGCACGTCTGCTGCCTCAGCTACAGTCCCCAGCATCATCCCTAGTGGGCAGCCGTCCGAGGCTGCAGGAGACGTCCTGCTGTCTCCCTCCACAGGTGCTGACACATTCACCACCGGCAGCATCTCCGCCACAGACACTGCCGCAACCACCTCCACCAGCCCGGCGACGTGCTCAGACAGTGCCACCACAGCTGACATGGCAAACATTCCCAGTGGACAGCCATCCGAGGCTGCAGGAGACGGCCAGGACCCTGCACAGTGTACATGAGGCACGACACCCAGCACTGTTAGTAGCAGCAGGTAGCAGGCAAAGTCGCAGCAGGGTGGAGTGTGTCTCTGACTCCATGGAGTATCATGCTACCTGTTCACAGGCAATCTCATGGCACACACACCTAGGTGAGGGAATGGGACCTGCCACACTGCATGTGCAGCACTCTGGGCACCAAGCCCCCTCCAGAACCAGTGGAGAAAAACATCCACTAACACAGTCCTTGGCAGGATGAAGCACTCTGGGCACAGAGCCCCCCTCCAGAACCAGTTGAGAAAAGCATCCACTAACACAGTCCTTGGCAGGATGAAGCACTCTGGACACAAAGGGGGTCATTCTGACCCTGGCGGTCATTGACCGCCAGGGTCAACGACCACGAGAGCACCGCCAACAGGCTGGCGGTGCTCTCAAGGGCATTCTGACCGCGGCGGTTTGGCCGCGGTCAGAAAGGGAAAACCGGCGGTCTCCCGCCGGTTTTCCGCTGCCCTCAGGAATCCTCCATGGCGGCGCAGCTTGCTGCGCCGCCATGAGGATTCCGACACCCCATACCGCCATCCTGTTCCTGGCGGTTCGCCCGCCAGGAACAGGATGGCGGTATGGGGTGTCGTGGGGCCCCTGGGGGCCCCACAAAGAATTTCAGTGTCTGCTTAGCAGACACTGAAATTCGCGACGGGTGCAACTGCACCCGTCGCACCTTCCCACTCCGCCGGCTCCATTCGGAGCCGGCTTCCTCGTGGGCAGGGGTTTCCCGCTGGGCTGGCGGGCGGCCTTCTGGCGGTCGCCCGCCAGCCCAGCGGGAAAGCGAGAATGGCCTCCGCGGTCTGGCGGTTCCCGCCAGGCGGACGGCGACCGCCGCCCGCCGGCCTCAGAATGATGCCCAAAGTCCCTTCCAGAACCAGTGGAGAAAAACATCCACTCACACAGTCCTTGGCAGGATGAAGCACCCTGGACACAAGCCCCCTCCAGAACCAGTGGAGAAAAGCATCCACTAACACAGTCCTTGGCAGGATGAAGCACTCTGGGCACAAAGCCCCCTACAGAACCAGTGGAGAGATACATCCACTACCCCAGTCCTTGGCAGGATGAAGCACTCTGGGCACCAAGCCCCCTCCAGAACCAGTGGAGAAAAGCATCCACTACCCCAGTCCTTGGCAGGATGAAGCACTCTGAGCACCAAGCCCCCCCCAGAACCAGTGGAGAAAAGCATCCATTAACACAGTCCTTGGCAGGATGAAGCACTTTGGGCACCAAGCCCCCTCCAGAACCAGTGGAGAACAGCATCCACTTGAGAGACTGTGGCTTTGCACTTCCCAGGACCAATCAGTGGGCAACCCACCCACTTGAGAGACTTGAGAGACTGTGGCTTAGCACTCCCCAGCACCAATCAGTGGACAACCCACCCACTTGAGAGACTTGAGAGACTGTGGTTTTGCACTCCCCAGGACCAATCAGTGGGCAACCCACCCACTTGAGAGACTTGAGAGACTGTGGCTTTGCAATCCCAAGGAGCAATCAGGGAGCAAACCACCCACTTGAGAGACTGTGGCTTTGCACTCCCCAGGACCAATCAGTGGGCATGGAGCCCCCTCGTGAAGCAGTGGCATCGTCTGTTCATCCAGCTGAGGTACCCCCCCCCTCACCCTGAGGTGCCTGTTTATGTTCGATCTGATGCCCCAGCAGTGTTCCACGGACAATGATTGCAACACTATTCGGACTTGTGTAGTTGCTGAACATATTTGTATATACTGATGATTTAAAGTTATCTTGGCTTCTCTTTTTTTTCGATGATTACATTCGTTACAATCATTTCAATTTTTCCTTGCGTTCTTCCAGGGGGTGACGGGGTGTAAATGTCATGCTGCTGCGTGTATTTGTGTGTATGTTGTTGTGGGTGAGGGTGGGGGTGTTGCTTGTTGCGTGTGTGTGTCACTCTCTCTTTCCTTCCCCCCTCCCCTGTGTGCTAGGTGCAGTACTCACCGTGGTCGTCGCCGGCGTCTTTGTTGCTCCTGGTAGAAGAGGAGTTAAACCAACGTGGGCAGGACCTGTAACTCCGGCTCCATGGTGTCCTGGTTCCTCGTAGGGTGTCGAGAGGTGAGTGGTTTCCGGTCAAAGTCCTATTTCCGCCGTGCTTTTGATGGTGTTGGTACCACCCCGGAAAAGGTGGCGGATATGCCTGTTGTAATACAGTGGGCGGTACATTGTCTTCCACCTGTCTGTTGGCGGTTACCGCCGCGGTGTTTGTTTCTACCGCCGTGGCGGTCGGAGTGTTAAAGTGGCTGTCTATGTTGGCGGTTTCCGCCATGGTCGTGATTTCATTTTTTTTACCACCAGCCTGTTGGCGGTATTACCGGCGCTTTAACACCAACCGCCAGGGTTGTAATGAGGGCCAGAATGTGTTGTGCCCCTGTTCTACAAAGTCAAGGTTTATTTAAGCAGAAAATAATTGAGTTAATACTGTGTTTGTTTCAAATGCATCACTTCCTAGAGTGAGGGTTACTAGTAAAGACTGTACCTTGATATGATTGGATCTTGATCTTAAGGCGCAAAACTATTATTTTACCAAACTTTTCCTTTACAAGTCACATTCACTTTTCCAATAGAAATTCTGACTCGTTTAAATTTGAGTCACACGAGAAATTGTAAATTGCACCTTAAAACTATCATTATTCTCCAAAAAGTGCAAACAGATTAGTGTATTGGGGTTTTACTTACCTCACACAAGTGTTGTTCTTCAGTTCATAGCCACTTGTACAAGCTGAAAAAAATCAAACACAAAAGTCAAAAGATATAAACAAACTCTCAATATGACTCACCCAGGCCTGTCAGAAACTTTTGTGGGGCTGGGACACATACATCATACTGGGCACCTTTCTGCTTTTCAGGTAGCATGAGAAACTTGTTCAAAATAAAATCAAGGTCCATTGATATATTTCGAGGCAGCTGATGTATATGGCACAATATAGTTAAGGATTACCTTGTATGTCTCAAGACTATGGGGGTGATTCTCACCCTGGCGGGCGGCGGAGGCCGCCCGCCAGAGTTCCCCCCTTCAAAATACCGCTCCGCCGCTTCCGTCGAAAGACCGCTGAGGGTATTTTGGGATTTGCACTGGGCTGGCGGGCGACCGCCAAAAGGCCGCCCGCCAGCCCAGTGCAAATCATCCTTCCCACGTGGACGCCGGCTCAGAATTGAGCCGGCGGAGTGGGAAGGTGCGACGGGTGCAGTGGCACCCGTCGCGTATTTCAGTGTCTGCAAGGCAGACACTGAAATACAAAGTGGGGCCCTCTTACGGGGGCCCCTGCAGTGCCCATGCCATTGGCATGGGCACTGCAGGGGCCCCCGGGGGCCCCACGACACCCCATACCGCCATCCTGTTCCTGGCAGGCGAACCGCCAGGAACAGGATGGCGGTATGGGGTGTCAGAATCCCCCATCCCAGGGCAGCGGAAAACCGGCGGGAGACCGCCGGTTTTCCCTTTCTGGCCACGGCTGAACCGCTGCGGTCAGAATACCCTGTGGAGCACCGCCAGCCTGTTGGCGGTGCTCCCTCCAACCCTGGCCCCGGCGGTCCATGACCGCTGGGGTCAGAATGACCCCCATATCACAAAAGATGGCTATGCCTGCTTCTGATATATAAATAAGTACATTTAGGAGTGGTGGCACATATCACTGAAATGAGTGGGGTAGGCAGACCTGGCTCCTTCCCCCTTGTAATGGTGCTACCATCATGAAAAGAGCCCTTTCAATGTATCTCCGCTACATTTATTTTTATTGCACCTACCAATGTTGTTGGGCTTGGAGTGGATGGAGCAGAATCATAGGGGCATATTTATACTCTGTTTGCGCCGGAATTGCGTCGTTTTTTTTTACGCAAATCCGACGCAAAGCTAACTCCATATTTATACTTTGGCGTTAGACCCGTCTAGCGCCAAAGATCTTGGAGTTTGCGTCATTTTTTAGCGTGGACACCTACCTTGCGTTAATGATATGCAAGGTAGGCGTTCCCGTCTAAAAAATGACTCCAAGGCATGTGCGCCTTATTTAAACTCCCGTGCAAAAATGGCGCATGGGAGTGGGCGGGTCAAAAAAAATGACGTCCAGCCGCTTTTGCATCATTTCTTAACGCCTGGTCGGGGCAGGCGTTAAGGGACCTGTGGGCTCGGAAGGAGCCCAGAGGTGCCCTCCCATGCCCCCAGGGACACCCCCTGCCACCCTTGCCCACCCCAGGAGGACGCCCAAGTATGGAGGGACCCATCCCAGGGAACTTAAGGTAAGTTCAGGTAAGTTTAAAAAAAAAAAATTATTGTGGCATAGGGGGGCCTGATTTGTGCCCCCCTACATGCCACTATGCCCAATGACCATGCCCAGGGGATAGAAGTCCCCTGGGCATGGCCATTGGGCAAGGGGGCATGACTCCTGTCTTTGCTAAGACAGGAGTAATGTTAATGGAGGGTGGGAGTAAAAAAAAATGGCGCAACTCGGGTTGAGGCAGATTTTTTGCCTCAGACCGACTTGCCCCATTTTTTGACGCCCAAGCTCCATTTTCCCCTACGCCGGTGGTGCCTGTTGTGGGTCATTTTTTTGGACGCACACCAGTCAGCTCCGCCGGCTAACGTCATTCCATAAATAAGGCGCCCGCATGGCGCTTTGGAATGCCGTTAGCCGGCGTTAACATTTTTGACGCACAACTGCGTTGGCGCAGTTGTGCATCAAAAAGTATAAATATGGCCCATAGTATCTCATGATTCTCAGCACCCTTGTTACACTCAGTACATAATTATTTTAGTGCAAGAAGGACATCCAGAAAGTGTAATCTCTCTACCTATTTTACCATTTACCTTGAAACGTGAGATTAGCACTATAGATAAATGAGAAAAGCATGTTTGATGTATGGACCATCTCAACAAGTACATAGTATCGCTGACATTGAACAAAACCTCAAAATTTGTGTGCATTATTGTGAATTATTATGTAGATTGCTTACAAAAGTGAAAATCTATGCAAGGCTACTACCACGGTTCCTACAGAAGCAACAGTAAAGGAAGAGGTAAGGGTGCCGCCCCATGTGGAACAACACCATCCACTAAGCAATGACTTCCTTGACAATGACTTCCCTCTCCTGCTCCCCAATCGCATAACACCTGTCTAGGGCTGACTACAGGACTTTCGCCCCACATGGAAAGAAATTGGGTGGGTATAAGTCATGATCCAACATGTCTATTGTCTAGAGCTCACTACCACTTCTCCCAGCATTCCACCTCGCACTCACAGGTTATCACCGGAACATCAAGCATTGCTCAGATAAGAAGTACAAGTTCATCTTCTCAAAGGAGCTCTAGGATCTGTTCCTCTTCAAAACCAGGGCTCAGGGGTATATTCTCTATACTTCCTAATTCTCAAATAAGGACCAGTTCCAGATCTCAGGACCACTAAACGAGTACGTTATCAGAGCCTTTTCACATGGTCACACTGCAGGATGTGATTCCACTTCTGCAACAGTGTGCCTCTATAGCCACACTAGACCTAATGGATGCCTACATTCACATACCAATTCATCCAGCTCATAACAAACATCTCAGGTTTGTGGTGGGCAGCAATTATTAGTTCAAAGTCCTTCCTTTCGGTGTGAATACTGCACCTCGAGTATTCACCAATTGCCTAGGGGTGGTAGTAGGCCATCTATGCAGACAAAAAGTACAAATTTTTTATGCCTGGACAGTTGGCTTATCAAAGCCAACACTCAACAACAGTGCCTACAGCACACTCAGATTACAATGGATCTGCTACACCGTTTTGGATTCACCATCAATGTTCACAAGTCTCACATATATCCTCTGCAGGTTCAACGATATAGGAGCTATTCTAAAAAGTTAGGATTAGCCTATCCCAACTCTTCAAGAGTACAGGATTTTCAGACACTGTTACCTCAGTTTCAGACAAATCAACAACTCACAGTGAGGACAGTCATGTGCCTCCTAGGGATAATGGCCTCCTGTATCCCCAAAGTACCCCATGCCCGATTACAGGGCACCCGTTACAGGAGTTTTTAGCTCAACAGTGGTTTCAGGCACAGGGTCAATTAGAGGATCTAGTGTTGATAGAGCACCAAACTCATCACTCTCTGCAATGGTGGAATACCAACAACCTGTTGAAAGTGTGGTCTTTACACAATCCTGTTCCCCACATCTGAAGGATCTCATAATTCAGGGTATATGGGAAAACAAACACTGGGGTGTCTATATCAACTATCTCAAGTTTCAAACTGTTCATCTAGCCTTGAAAGCATTCCTTCCTCACCTCACTCACAAGGTTGTCCTAGTCCAAACAAACAACATGACAACCATGTACTATCTACAAAACAGGGGGGGGGGGGCACAGTCATCACAATTATCCTGTCTGTCACGGATTTGGAAATAGGCACCACATCACAACATTCGCCTGCTGGCAGAATATCTCCCAGGCATGGAAAATGACTTTGCAGATCTTCTCAGCAGGATTCAGCAACAAGTCCATGAATGGGAACTCCACCCACCTACTCCCATACTTCCACAGGTGGTTGTTTCCTCTGATAGACCTTTTTGCAATCGCCGAAAATGCAAAATGCCCAAACTTCACCTCCAGGTTCCCACACCCACTATCTAAGGGCAACAAGGTATGGATGAGTTGGCCAGGGATATTTGCCTACACTTTTCCTCCTCTCCTTCTCCTTCCATTCCACTAGAGCTTGCTACTCTACAAAATGGAAAAGATTTGCTTGCTACTGTCATTCAAAGCAAATTGACAATTTCAAAGCCAATGTACAAGGCACTGTCTGCTACTTGCTTCATCTAGAAAAACCTGGTTTGCTGCAATAGCTGCTTATCTACAAAATAGACATGTCTCTTTATTCACAATAACAGTCATTAAAGCCTTTATGTAAGGGCTCAAAAGAATTATTCCACCTCAGGTTCCACCTACACTCTCCAGGAATCTTAACATTGTTCTTACACGCCTTATGGGCCTTCCATTTGAACCACTGCATATATGCCCCCTTCAGTACCGTTCCTGGAAAGTGGCTTTTCTAGACACTATCACCTCACTTAGATGTGTTCCAGGATTTAACCTTGGAATAACCTTTCTTCCAGCTACACAGAGACAGGGTAGTCCTACACATAAATCCTAAATTTCATTTTCAACTCAATCAATGAACCAGATTCAGGTGTGGAGAGGGCTCTCTATACATTAGATGTTAAAAGGGCCTTTATGTTCTACATTGATAGAACTTAAACTTTCAGAAAAATTATGCAACCTTTTGTTGCCTTTTCAGCTCCCCATAAAGGAAAACCTATATCCAAATCAGGCATAGCCAGATGGATAGCAAAATGCATTCAAACGTGTTATGCTAAAGCCAAGAGAACTTTACCTGAACCTCTTAGAGCACACTCTACTAGAACGAAGGGAGCATCCGTGGCTTTTCTAGGAAACATTCCAATAGCTGACATATGTAAGGCAGCTACATGGCCCGCACTACACACATTCACCAAACATTATTGTGGATGGTTTAGCATGCCTACAAGCCAATGCAGGCCAGGCAATGCTACATACACTTTTTCAAACAAGTGCAACAGCCACCGCTTTGGGGGGGGGGCTGCTTTATAGTCTATGCAAGCATGTATATCTACAGCCACACATGCCTCGGATGGAATATGTTACTTACCCTGTAAGAATCTGTTTGTGGCATGAAGTGCTGTAGATTCACATGAGCCTACCCTCCTCCCCGGACACCTGTGGCCATTGCACTCTTTGATAATGCACTTCATAATTCCAAATGCACTAGAATGTCTCTCAGGAAAAATTTAGCTCCGTTTTTGTTCCCAAACATTTCACAGATCATCTGCTTTAATATTGCTAAGGATGAAAAAATCCCAAAAGGCATTCTTATATATTGCTACACACCAAAACACAATTAATACTGTGAGATCTTTAGAATTGTCGTAATTTGATCTGATGATAAACCACTGCTAAATCTCATGTCAGAGTTCCTTGCTCCTTCCAACAACATAACCACCTCAGAGATGTTTGGTAGAGAAAAATGATCAACCAGCACACATTTGTTCAGAGCTCTTAGGTCCACACATAAGCGGATCTTGCCAGATTGTTTTTGAGACACTGACACAGAAGCAGCCCACTCAGTCTTTATACTACACTTAATAACACAACTCTCAGACAACTTTTGCAATTTCACTTAGACTGAATTAACAAAGTCTTTGATAAAATATTTTCTCAGTCTGACAGGAGGTTTGGAATTGGGATCTTGGATAATTCCTATGTTACTCAGATGGGACTGACTGTGGACATTTTTGCCCTTGATGGTCACATAGATTCTCCCTTTAGAGTTCTCACCCTACAGCTCAATTTGAGAGTCATAGCATCCCGAACACCTCATCAGATATCAGGATAATCTAAGCTCTAGAAAACAGTAACATTTTAATTTGTATGGCATTTATTTTCACTAGGTTTTTGCGATGGCCCTTAGCATTTTTTTGAGAAGCTGTCAAAGTAAAGTTTTCATCACCTTTGACATCCTCTTGTAAAACTTCATCAATTTTAGCTACATTGTTACCGAATCACTTGGAAAAATGGCCCATGCCATTATACATTGTACACACAACCCTCAAGGCAGAGCACAACTTAAAGTTCATCATGTGCACCCATGCACCGGATCTGCAGCAATTTCATGCTACTAGCACTTGCTCTGCCCAAATTTTGCTTTGGTTCTTTTGAGGGAAAAACAAGTTTATTGATAGAGGTTTCAAGCCTCTAAATGCACCAAGAGTAGGACATGTGTTACCACTATTCCACAGAGTTCTTCAAAGTTTGGAGCAGTACCTTGGTAATCCCTTAATAGGACACAGGCCTGGAAAGGGCTGACATTGGCTCTGGGTTGGAAGCAGACACGGGGTTGGATATGGAGTGAATGCAACTGGAGTTAAGGCCAACGCTGGAGCAGGAGGAATTGACAAGCCCTCAGACACCGGTAGGGGGCTAGACAGTGGTCTAATGGGGTCAGTCAGCACTAGGACAGGCAGAAGTCCAACTGGGGCCCCTGAAGTTCCATGAAGCCAAAAGGCAAGGATGGAGTCAGCATTATCTGGAGAAGTTGCAGCCCAGCCTTCCTGAAGGTCTCTATATGTTGTGGGGTCAAGTAGGCCTTAAGGAACTCAGAGTGAGCAGGGACCTTCCTTGGAGTAGGCTCTTAGTTAGGCAATAGGTCGGTGCAAGCTGCATCAAGTGCTGACTAAGCAACTTTTTCCAGCAGGTGATTTAACAGGGTGGCTTTGTGTCCAGCTTAGTTTTTTTGCGAAATTATCCCTAGACTTTGTCTTCAACTTAACTGATAAGACTGACCTGGAGCAAATCATAGAGCATAGAGCAGAAGAGGACCGTTGACTTGGAGCAGGAAGAGGGTCCACGGTTTGGAGCACAACCTGCCCTGTTTCTTGTACTTGCTGATGTACGGATTCACCACCCGCTCCCTAAGTCGAAGATGGCTGATAACATGCAGGCAACTGTCCTACGGAGGTCTGAATAGAAAAGTATGTTTTTGGACCCTCCTGTAACTGCCTCCAACCTGCTGACTAATATTTTGGCAAACAAATTCAGACTGGGCGGAACAAATGTTGTGGAATATTTAAATGAGTGTGCCAAAAGGAGCCGAAGAGGAGCCAAAGTTCCCGGCTGTAAAACTCTGGAAAGGTCAAGCGTTCGAATTTACATAATATTCCTTAAAAATAACTTATTAACGTTTATTGCAACTTTAGTTTATATATTCATAGTACTTTTTTATAGTTCACATTTATTCTCTGCTAAAGAAAACATGCACCACCCCGACCCCATCCGACCCCGCACCACCCTCCATTGGAAAGCCAGGGCAGGGGAAGGGTATTCTTGGAAGCGTTTACCTGTACAACTACGTTCTGAAGGAAAGGGTTTATAAAAGCCTTCTTTACAATTGCATGTAAATGTTCCATTTTTCGATTGGCAGACAGAAGTGGAGGTGTCGCACAGGTTTATAGAACAGAGATCTTGTTCTAGAAAGTGAAAAAACAAAGAGATATATAGATGGCATTTCAATCCTTGAGTGCGACTGGGCAGTACATTAACATTCATTGTTACTTTAAAGTCCAAGACCCTCGATTAAAACACCCACAGAGTGCTTGATATTCATTCACCTACTTTCATAGTTACACACAAAGTGATATAAGCAAGTGATATGTCGGATATTATAACTTTAAAAAATAATTGTGGAGGTATGATGCTTTCACGTCTGTTCTTCATATTCAGAGATTGGTGTTAGCATAGATGTGACCTCTCCATCTTCAGAAAAAACACTGTTACGCGGTTCCTCTGAAGGTTCCAAAACTCTGGTGGATGGCTGCCCTCTACCAAACTCCCAAAGTTAAAGCTCGCTTTTGAAAAATGAGTAACTAATGCACCTCTCCACACCTAGAGTGTTGATTCCCTGGGTGTAGGGGTCATTAGTTACATTTTTCTGTTTATCCCCACCAGGTTTTCACTTGTGAGAAGTATAACTCACACCTTCCTGAATTTGCATTTATTTTTTACATTATTTCCTGGACAGTTTTCCATCGCATGCACTTAACACCAAAGGGGGAAAGACCGCTTCACATAAAAATCAATTGCCATATAATGCATTCAGCAGCAGAATAGTAAATAAACACTGTTGATTGTGGGAAGGGGCGTTGCTCACGAAAGCCATATTACTATCTGCACACCTGTAAAAATGGTTTATGCCATGAAGCAATGACACGTGTAGTAGTTATAAAGATATTTAACCAGTTGTTTTCTTTGTCAAGTTGTAACATACATTCGTAAATGCCATATGGTAAGTTATTGGTCTATTGTGGTAATAAATCAGCAGATTTGCTTTAATTAAGGAGTGTAGCTTCAGGAGTGTGTGTTTGGCGTGTGATAGCCCCAAATAAATGCAGCTTTGGCTTGGTAGTTGGAACTGGGGTCCCTATCTATTATCCAATATAAGTGCCCTCTTGAATACCTCGGTTCACGATGGACGCTCTACAAGTACCTTCATTTGATTTAGTAGACTGTGATGTTGTTTCATCTATAATAAGAATGTAGGGCACGTTTAGGGTTTACATGACTACTGACGTCACTTACAGCATTGTCATTGAGGGGCGTGACATATATGGTTTTTATAAAACTATCACTTTTAATAAATGCTTGTCTATGCAGTGACATAATCTGATGTACTAAGGTTAAATGCTTCAGCATGTTGAAATAATACATTTTTGAAAGTTTTTTTGAAGAGTTTGTATAATATTTTTACATTGTTTGTTGTACAGGGAGTGCAGAATTATTAGGCAAGTTGTATTTTTGAGGATTAATTTTATTATTGAACAACAACCATGTTCTCAATGAACCCAAAAAACTCATTGATATCAAAGCTGAATATTTTTGGAAGTAGTTTTTAGTTTGTTTTTAGTTTTAGCTATGTTAGGGGGATATCTGTGTGTGCAGGTGACTATCACTGTGCATAATTATTAGGCAACTTAACAAACAAAAAATATATACCCATTTCAATTATTTATTATTACCAGTGAAACCAATATAACATCTCAACATTCACAAATATACATTTCTGACATTCAAAAACAAAACAAAAACAAATCTGTGACCAATATAGCCACCTTTCTTTGCAAGGACACTCAAAAGCCTGCCATCCATGGATTCTGTCAGTGTTTTGATCAGTTCACCATCAACATTGCGTGCAGCAGCAACCACAGCCTCCCAGACACTGTTCAGAGAGGTGTACTGTTTTCCCTCCTTGTAAATCTCACATTTGATGATGGACCACAGGTTCTCAATGGGGTTCAGATCAGGTGAACAAGGAGGCCATGTCATTAGATTTCCTTCTTTTATACCCTTTCTTGCCAGCCACGCTGTGGAGTACTTGGACGCGTGTGATGGAGCATTGTCCTGCATGAAAATCATGTTTTTCTTGAAGGATGCAGACTTCTTCCTGTACCACTGCTTGAAGAAGGTGTCTTCCAGGAACTGGCAGTAGGACTGGGAGTTGAGCTTGACTCCATCCTCAACCCGAAAAGGCCCCACAAGCTCATCTTTGATGATACCAGCCCAAACCAGTACTCCACCTCCACCTTGCTGGCGTCTGAGTCGGACTGGAGCTCTCTGCCCTTTACCAATCCAGCCACGGGCCCATCCATCTGGCCCATCAAGACTCACTCTCATTTCATCAGTCCATAAAACCTTAGAAAATCAGTCTTGAGATATTTCTTGACCCAGTCTTGACATTTCAGCTTGTGTGTCTTGTTCAGTGGTGGTCGTCTTTCAGCCTTTCTTACCTTGGCCATGTCTCTGAGTATTGCACACCTTGTGCTTTTGGGCACTCCAGTGATGTTGCAGCTCTGAAATATGGCCAAACTGGTGGCAAGTGGCATCGTGGCAGCTGCACGCTTGACTTTTCTCAGTTCATGGGCAGTTATTTTGCGCCTTGGTTTTTCCACACGCTTCTTGCGACCCTGTTGACTATTTTGAATGAAACGCTTGATTGTTCGATGATCACGCTTCAGAAGCTTTGCAATTTTAAGAGTGCTGCATCCCTCTGCAAGGTATCTCACTATTTTTGACTTTTCTGAGCCTGTCAAGTCCTTCTTTTGACCCATTTTGCCAAAGGAAAGGAAGTTGCCTAATAATTATGCACACCTGATATAGGGTGTTGATGTCATTAGACCACACCCCTTCTCATTACAGAGATGCACATCACCTAATATGCTTAATTGGTAGTAGGCTTTCGAGCCTATACAGCTTGGAGTAAGACAACATGCATAAAGAGGATGATGTGGTCAAAATACTCATTTGCCTAATAATTCTGCACTCCCTGTATATTCAGGCCAAACGTTTTCATGGCTCGACTCTTGTATGGACTCCTGGAGCCAAGCCAGAACCATGACTAAACCCGCCACCCTCCTCCATTTATGACTCCTGCTTAGTACATGGAGCCATCAGTCACTTGATAAAGTGATTTGTCAAAGGTGAGGACTAGAAACATGGATTCTTGCCCAAATGCACTGATTTGACTACTCTGCCATAAAGGATTCTTGTAGGAAAGACAAAGAAGAGTGCATGCAGCAAAAATACATTTATAATAAGTGATCACAGGGCAGGTACTCCAGATTGTTCTTTTGTATGTGATGTATGTGTGGAGATGGGAAAGGCAGGGGTGTGGCTTCAGTGGGGATGTGTGGGGTGTGAAATCCCTTAAATGGATTCTTGGTTTCATAGTTGGGTCTCGGGGCTCCTAGTCGGGTTTACTATGTCTTTGTTGGTTTTTCTTGTTCTTTCACTAAGATGTTTTAACATGTTCATTTTTTGGACTAGTATTTTGAATAAATAGGGACATATTTACACTTTGCACTGCACCATATTTACAAGGTGGAGCTAAGATACTTTTGTGGCTTAACACTGCCTTGTAAATATGGGCCCCTCCGAAGGCAGTTTTCTGCCTCATTCCACAACAACACCCACTGCTTCTGAGGTTGCCCCAGAATTACAAGAATTCATAAATATTTGTCAGCGCCAAAAACTAATGCTACCCCTTGGTGATATGACGCAACAAGGAGAAGTACTTTTATTTCTCCTCGTTTGTGCTTTTTCTATGTGTGCTGCATTCTGCGCCGTATTGTGTAAATACAGCGCATCCCTGCATTCAGAAGTGATGCAGTGTGGTGCTGCCAATTGTTGCGCCACGCTGCACCACTTCTGTGTAAATATGTCCCAAAGAGTGACTTGTTTACTGAAAAAGTAGTTAATCTGCACCCAGATAGATAGTACTCCAGGGGGTGCAAATTTACTACTTTTTGGAATTCACAAACATTGGCAGCAGTAGGCTTAGAAAGCTGCACCAGTCTCAAGTTTCCATGCATACTTCTGGCAATCAAACACCCAAAAAGTGATTGGATTGGGTGAATGTATGCAAATAGTCTAACCAGTGGCAATCTTTAGGGGTAGCATTACAACCCACTACTTTTTACCCACTATGCGACTCGAATAGACAGAGGTCCACCTTACTCAGAGTTCTGCAAAGTCGGTCCTGGAGAGCCGGGTCCATGCCAGGTTTTTAGCATATCCACATTTAGAAAAAAGATGTTTCAGAAATCTACATGTTTCTAATGGAAGCAGTCCATTGCAAACCTTGGTCATCTCACCCCTTCAATCTGCAGCTCACTGCTTTTGAGTTCGGAAATTTAAGATTTGCACCCTCCCCCCCCGAATTTCACTGCATTAATTAATACACTCATTCTAAATATTATATGCTACATGTCCGTATTTGTTTTCATTGGCATGCTATGAGTCCGTTTACTACAAAATAGAATATAAACAGTCTGAGTAAATAATTTGTCAAAATAGTAGAAACATATATGAGCGCTGTACCATTACCACATATTTTAGCTCTTTCTTAAAGGTGACATGAGTGGGAATTTTTCGGATGACTGGGGGAACAGAATTCCAAACCCCAGGTGCACTCTCAGAAAAAGACCAAGGCCCTCATTAGGACCTTGGCGGCAAATTCTGCCTACCGCCACGGCGACGGCCGCCAACAAACCGTCGCCGTGGCTACCGAACGTCCATGGCATTATGACCGTAAACGGAATACCGCCAGAAGGCTGGCGGTATTCCATCTACGGTCATGGTGGCGGATGGCGGTAAGGTGGCGATGCTGCATGCTGGTGTAATGTGTGTGTGCATAAGTGGGTGTGAGTGTACGTGCATGTTGTGTCGTGGGATTGCGTGTGTGCCTGGATGTATGTTTGTGAGTGTTGCTGTGGGTGTGTATGAATGTATGAATGCGTGGGTGAATGTGTGTATGCGCGTGTGTAGGGGTGAGTATGTATATGCGTGTATGTGTGTAAATGTGGGGGGTCGGGAGAGGGAGGGGGAGGGTGGGGGACGATTCTGGGGAGGGAGAGAGGGAGACCACTATCAGTGCCAGGGAAGGAATTTCTTGGCATTGATAGTGCCTACCGCCATGGTTTCAGTGGCGGTACCGAAACCACTGAAACCATGGTGGTGGGCGGGGTCATAATGCCATGGACGGCCTAGTGACGAAGACTGAAGTCTCCAGCCCGGTGGTCGTTACGGCCATGGCAGTCAGTGTGGTACATTGGAGGTTTGGCTTTGGCCAAACCACCAATGTCATAATAGTGGAGGTAGGTACCACCAGCCTGTTGGCGGTAATATCTCCACTATACTAGCCGACAACCGGGGTCGTAATGACCCCCTAAGCCTGTTAGATTTTATGAATAGATGATGCTGTCCATATGGAATTGTTAGTTTTTTGATTATATAGCCAGATTAAAGAGCCTTGTGGTAAAACAATCTAATGTATAAATGTTTTTGCTTCAACTGGGAGTTAGTTCATATGGTCAAGATTGGTATGTGTGCTGTGTCTTTGTTTCTTACTCACTTTTTCCGTTTCCCTTTCCCCAGGTCTTCTGCTGACTACCATAGTCATCCTTTAAATGGTCTCCAGTGGGTTCAAGGAAGTGTCAATTCTGGTATTGCTCCTGTTGGGTTAGGACTGCCAGGTTAGTGTAACCTTGACACCAGAATTGCTGCTGCATGTAGCTGTGTTGTGCATTAGGTATTTCTATCAGAAGTGAGTTTCCAAAGTCCAACTCTGAAAGCACCAATCCTTGAACCACTTGTTTAAAGTCACTTTCTAGGATCAATACCTTATGTTATGGCTTTATTCAATTTCAAAACATTTTATTAACACTCTTAAAGTGAAACCTGAATAACCATACATCGTTACATGCACAAATAAGAAAGGCCGATGAGAGCGGTTAACACCACTGGCTATGGTTGAACACAGTGCTCACATTTGTCTATCCACATGGGACAAGCTCATCATCTCCCCATCATGCGTCAACCTCATGTTCACTGATCCCTCACTTCCCCACACCCCTTCCACCAACCCCTACTGCACGCAGAAGGATGAAATACCCACAGGTGACCACCTGAGAAAGCAAATTAGATACAGGTCAAGCATCCCTCTTATACTACATCTGAGGGTCATCCCACTGCAAATTCAATGTACAACTAAGTTCCAAGGTCCATCTTCTCCCTATCAGTGAAATAGGTCTAGTGCCCTCCATTGTGGGGGGAGTGCCAAGCTGGGCATCCACTAACTCAAACACCGGACCAAGGGCTTCCATTTAAATCCAAATTCTAAATGAGATCCCTAGATGTTACTTGTTAGAACTTTCAAAGCTAGCATCACCCATGGGCGTTGGTGCCATTGCGTAGTGGGTGGTGTTTCTGCCTTTTTCCAGTGGTGCGCTATTGTAAGTTTTGCAACACCCAGGCACTGTAGGCACATGTGCCATTTATCTTTGGAACGGTGGGTCAGGTTAGGGGGTTCCAGGCCAAGGAGTATCACCTCTGAAGTAGTTGGGATAGGAATGGTTAAGACCTTCTGCAGTAATGTGGAGGTTTCCTCCCCAGAAGGGTCTAATTATTGGTCAAAACACCATATGTGAAGTGCTTCACCAAGCACCCCACAGCTCCTCCAACACCGGGTGAAGCATTGTGATATATGCAGTGCAGTCGATGGAGAGCGCAGTGCCAGCCAAACCAGACTTTATAGTGTATTTCCCATCCATGAGTGAACACCAATGTGATGTGTACGTCCCTGTGCAGTTTACCCCAGTGCAGTTTATCCCATTGTTTAGGCTCTACTGCTGTTCGCAGTACTCGTTCCCCTTCGGTAATATGTTGCAATGAATTTGGAGTCTTGTGCCAGGAGAACCTTATATAGAGCTGAGACTGCATCCTGTGTGCTAGTCAATTTGGGAAACAGGGGTTCTGGCTCTAGTGGCTCCAGCATGAAGTACAGGATGTGTGAGCCACTACCGGATCTGTGAATATTGTAGTCGCTCTGATTTGGAAATGTCGTAAGAGGTTCTACAATGTTGGAAGGTTTAGGCATGGTAGAGTCATACACGTCAGCAATCACTTTACATCCTCCATCCCTCCAGGGAAGAAAGGAGCAGCTATCAAGAGTGGGTTGGAAGGTCAGGTTAAGATGTATTGGTGTGCAAGGGGATGGGTAGGACACCAGGCCCTGCAGTGTCATGTATTTATCCCAGGTTCCTAACTTTGCCGCAACAGGGGCACTGAGACAAGCATTAGGTGGCCTGTGACATTTCTCCAATCACACTTGATCCTACAGAGGTCTCCGAACTATGGCGTGATCCATCTGCCTCTAGTTTTACTTAGAGAGCAAGATGGACTAATCTACTACTAGTTGCAGTCTCACACCAGCATAACAGCAGGGTGTACTAGGAGTTGCCACTCCTCCCTCCTGCCAAAGTTGGATCATACGTTTTTGGGAAAGTCTTGGGGCTCTAATTTTCCAAATAAAGGCCATCAGTTTACACTGGATCTGCTATAGGTATGAAGGGTCGAGGCAAACTGGAAGTGCTTGAAAAAAGAGAAGAGGAAGTAAATTCATTTTGATACCAATCAATCTAGGAAAGCATTAGGTTCCCCCCCAGGAGTGTAGACCTTTGGTTATAATTGAGAGAAGGGGAGGTTAATTGGCCTCGAAGAGCTCTGAGACCTGGCATGTATGTCAGACTCCAATATATTTAATGGCAGACCCAGCCCAATGGAAGGGAAAGTGAGGTGACAGGTCAGCCATCTCATCAGTCTCAAGAGTTACATTTAGAATTTTTCATTTATTAAGATTAACCTTAAACCCAGAGGCACATCGAAAGTCTTCAACTATAGTCGGTATGGCTGGAAGCGAGGAGTGTTGTCAGAAGCGTGTCACTGACATAAAGGGAAATCTTAAATTCCCACAGGCCAAATTTAACCCCTCTCACCACCATTGTTTATCGCATTAAGCATGCTAAGAGCTCTATAAAGAGGGTGAAGAGAAGAGGTGATAGGGGCCAACCCTGTCTGGTTCTCCTGAAAAGATGTAAGGGCCTAGAGAGGTAAGTTCCATCCTAGGGAGGGGATTATCATAGTTGGAGAACACCATCCTTGAGTATGTGGGGTATATGCCCATTTTCTGAAGCGCGATTCTTAAGAAGTTTCAATACACTCGTCCGAAGGCCTTGTCAGCATCAAACACAGCAGGTATCTTTTTGACGGTAGCTTTCTCAACCAAGTGGATAGTCGCCTGTTAATTATCGTGGGCCTGTCAGCCTTGAATGAAGCCGCTGTAGTTAGGGTGTATCAATGAGGGGAGCATGTTATTAAGAATTTTCATATATAGTTTTGCTTCAACGTTCAATGAGTCTATCGTTAAATACCAGGCAAAATGTCTGTCATGTTTATTGTTTAAATCACTGGTCTCAGCGGCACAATGACTGAATGGAGCATTGAGTTTAGGAATCATCCTAAGAGTGAATAGTTTGTAGAATTGGGCCATAAGGCCAGCCAACCCAAAGGTTTTATTCAGCTTTAGGGTTTTAATGGCTTCCTTAACCACCTCTGGGAGGTTCGGGCACTCTACTAAGTCCCATTGCTCATTAGTCAATTTAGGGAGTTGACAGCTCTGCAGAAAAGCCTCCTGCTGACTTAGTGATTGGGGTGAACCTACGTAGAGATTCTCATAGCAGGAGTGGAATTCAGCTACCTTTCCCACATCATTCACTCATGGGGCCCCTAAGGAGTCTATGATTTCTCTGACATACTCCCTCTCTTGCTTGGCACAGGCGTTGACAAATTTTGTTTCCCGCAACGTACTGAGTGATTTTTAAGATGAGCAATGAAAGCTCTATCTTCTTAGTATAATGTAATCATAGCTGGCCTTCGTGAGTGCTCTTATAATGCGGAGCAAAGGCTGTTGATTTCTCCCCTCCTCCAAGGCACAAATTTCATCCTTTATTTTCTGCACTTCCAAGGCACGGAGGTGCTTACATTCCGCAGCTACTGCTATAAAGCAGCTTTTGATAATGGTCTTGAAGGTGTCCCACACTTCCAAAATGGGCACTCCTCCCTTCATTGTATTCAAAGTTCTCATCAATTTGTTGTCTCATTTCATGTTTGGTGGCCGGGTCTCTAATTAGAGATGGATGCAGTGCCCAGTTTCCCCTGGGCATTCACTCTCTGAGGTCGAACTGACAGTGATTGGTGAATGGTTTGACACCGAAATCTGTTTGATGCTTACACAGACGGTCAATCCTATAAGGGAATTTCTCAATGGCCATATTTTTCTCAATGGGGTTATGACACCAGATCTAGCTAAAGTACAAGCATTATCAGCTACTAATCCTCAATAAGATGTTAACATGTTACATTCATTCCTTGGCACGGCCAGTTACTATTCTAGACACATATGTGACTGCCACCGTAAGTGCCCCCTTAAGAGAATTAACAAACAAGAATGTTCCATTTTACTGGTCACATAAAAGTGCACAAAGCTTTAAGAAAATCAAGCATGCAATCAAAAATGCCATGGAAATGGCCAAATTTGATCCAAAGCTAGAAAGAAAACACAGATTATTGTTGATGCAAGCTCAGTCGGGTTGGACTAAATCCTTGCCCAACACAATGAACATTCAAATGCCTGAAGACATATTGTGGTCTATGCAAGCAGAAGTTTGTCACAAACTGAACGTGCCTACTCACAACCCGAAAAAGAGAGTTTAGCAGTGGCCTGGGCGTGTGAATATTTCCAAGTATTCTTATATGGCAAACCTTTCACTCTTGTAATTGATTGTCAAGCATTGCTTACTATCTTTGGCAATCCAAAAGCCAGAATGTCTCCCAGAATTGATCACTGGGGTTTGACTACAGGAATATGACTACACTATTGTGCATCTATCAGGGAAGGATCAAAAACCTGCAGACTACTTTTTACGAGTGCCAGTACAGTGTCATGATACCCCATCCAAAGCGGCTGAAGACAACACTAACTTCACTGTAAAGTCAAATACTCCTGCTGCTATTTCTTTGGAACAAATTATTTCTCCAATGAACAAAACTAGTGACTTGCTGATACTAAAATATATCATTAAAAAATCAATCCTGGTGACAGCACACAAGACCTCTCAAATGTGACAGTTCTTATCAGACGATCAAGAATGTAAAAGATAATCAATTATTCAAGAAGGCTTGTTTTAATAGGTTCACAAATTGTCATGCCAGAGTATGCGACAACAAGTAAAGTAGCCCACAAAAGATATTGCAGAATTGTTGCTTCGAAACAAGCTGTTCGAGACCGAGTTTAGGGGCATATTTATACTCCGTTTGCGCCGGGTCAAAAAGTATAAATATGGGCCTTAGTTTCTTCATCTTGATGAGAGATGAGTAATAATTGAAAGCCTGTCATTTGTGCAATTGTTTATCTCCCAAAGTCACTCCACAACCCTTGAACATTTCAGGCTTGCCAAAACATATATGGGAGAAAGTTTCTGCGGACTTTTTTGGTCCTCTATTGACAATGGATATCGCCATTCAAGAGAAAATCATTGAAATATTAGATGATATCTTGGCATTATGGGGTGTTCCCTCAATTTTGAAATCTGACAATGGTCCACCTTTCAACAGTTGAGACTCTCTTCCACAACTCAAATTGAAGCATCAGAAAATCACACATCTTTGGCCACATGCAAATGGTGTTATCGAATACTCTATGAGCAACTTGAAAAGACTGTACAGCATGCAAAATTAGAGAAGCTTAGATTGAAGTTAGCTCTCCATGCTACTCTTCAACTCCTCATTCAATGACAGGTGAAAGTCCTGCCACACTGATGTTTGGGAGAGCCATGATGACCAAGGTAACACAACGAACCAACAGAAGATCTACCACTGATGGTGAACTTCATCAAGAAGGCTTGGATCATATACAAAAGTGTACGCTGACAAATATAGAGGTGCCAAGAACAGTACTTTTTGTGATCGAGATTGAGTTCTGGTGCAACAGAACAGAATGCATAAATCTGATGCTCCCTTTGACGCTGAACCGTTTGAAGTTGTAACTAGTAAAGGACACATAGTGACCGTTGACCATCCTGGGAGGTCCATTATGCAGGACTCTTGGAACTTCAGACCTCTGTCTCAACCTTCATGTGTCAGTCGTGGAGTCTACTTGTCTCCCTTCCCAGTTGCCAAGGACCAGATCTAGGAATTTGGTAAAAGCCTCCAAGAGACTCATAAAAGAATTGTAATATATGTATATATTTCTGTAAAAAAATGTAGTTTTTGTTTAAGGTGGGAGATGTAGTGTTGTGTGATTAGTAATGATGGAACTCTTTCAGTTCCTGAAGGACTCCATAGAACTGTGACATAAGTGTGGTGACTGGATTGCAGTTTTAGAATGTGGAGTTCACGCTGGCATGCAGAAGAATAAAGACATGTAAGACCAAGCTATGTGTGTGGCATGCTCATTTAAGAGTGCCCAGGCTGGGGAGGATGCTGCAATAGAGGCCAGTGGTCCTGTGACATATGGAAGTAGCCCACATTTTAGTGTGTCTTCATGGGAATATACAGAAATGAAATAGTTTTGGGGATAAATTATTACTGAAGCTCTTATTTTTGCAGAGTGGTAATGAATATTTACCATAATGACTTGAACCACAAATGAGAAATCTGTGCTGCAAAATTCTCTGTCTTTATGGGTCTTTTGAATCTTCCAGTCAGTTTGCAGTGTTGGTCCATGATGAAGGATCATTACTCCAGAATGGGTGAAGTGAGTAAAGAAGCTGTCTTTGTTAGAAAGCCAGCGGTACCAACTGGTGTACAGTGAAGGTTTGGGCTGCAGCTTCTTACCTTTGAGCTGGGAGCCATGGTTGGGGACGCAGAGGTGGCCTGCGTTCTCTCACTGCTTGGCAGTTGGAGTGTGCTCTTCATGCAGGACTCAGCATGCTTCACACTTAAGGCATGTCTAGTATTTAGGGTCCTTGTGGTTGTGGGCTGGTGGGCAGAGTTTTTGCTTTCTCAATACTAGCTGAAAAATAGTATTGGGTTGGTTATTTCTTACAGGGAATTACCCAATCCAAAACATTAGATTCACTTCCTGGTCCTCGCCTTCTTACTTCTGCTGCACAGTATAAATGGCTAGTCAGGGCCAAGTTGGGTGCATTGCTAACCTATCAGAGTGTTTCCCTTTATTTTCCAGCAGGTTCTATTTTTGGACAGACATTTTTTCTTGGTGATTTTTTCTTTTTTCTAGCCCTGCTCCTGGTTTATTATTTCAGTTTTCTGTTATCAACCACCTTTACTCATTTCATTTGGTCTGGTCATTTTTTTCCAAAAGAGTATTCCCTCATATCCAGTCACTAATTTCTTGCAAAATTTCAGCCAGGAGGTATTTAATGCTAAGTGAATTTTACTTCTCAACACAGTGGGGGTCATTCCAACCCTGGCGGTCATCGACCGCCAGGGTGGATGACCACGGAAGCACCGCCAACAGGCTGGCGGTGCTTCACTTGGGATTCCGACCGCAGCTGTAAAGCCGCGGTCGCCCAGCCGGGTCCGGCGGTTTCCCGCCAGATTTCCCCCCGGCTGGGAGAATCCTCCATGGTGGACCCCCTTCCCGCCAGCCTGTTTCTGGCGGTTTTTACCACCAGGAACAGGATGGCGGGAATGGGTGTCGTGGGGCCCCTGGGGGCATGGGCAGTGCAGGGGCCCCCTAACAGGGCCCCAGCATGATTTTCACTGTCTGCATAGCAGACAGTGAAAATCGCGATGGGTGCAACTGCACCCGTCGCACCCCTGCAACACCGCCGGCTCCATTCGGAGCCGGCTTCTATGTTGCAGGGCCTTTCCCGCTGGGCCGGCGGGCGCTCTTTTGGCGGGCGCCCGCCGGCCCAGCGGGAAAGCCAGAATAGCCTCCGCGGTTTTTTGACCGCAGAGCGGCCAAATGGCTGTGACCGCATGGCGGGCGGCGGTCAGAATGACCGCCAGTTTCTTTTCGGGGGCATACTGTATGGGTGGTTTCTCCAAACATCGCACCTACAGTAGTGGCTACTGAAAGTGATCATCCCTTGCTCTGACTCAAAACTGCCCAGTATAAGAAACGTGACCTGGTGTTTCACAAGTGGCAGATTTGACAGTTTGCCACTGTGCAATCAGGTTATAGCTCTTTTGAGGGGGAAAGTAAAAGGACTCGGTATGTCACTGTTCATTCATTGTCAATTAGTCATTGTTCGTTGTACTTAGGATGTGGACACTTGTGCAGTGGTTCTTGTGGAGGAAGTTTGTTATGGTCACTCTTTTGCTTATTGGAAATCAAAGTAGTAGAATGTGTTTGGGATGAGCCAGAGTGGGATGGAGAATAGATTGATAGAGACATAGGGTGATGGGGAGGCAGAGTAAAGCTTGCGAGAGAGTAAACATTTATTATTTTTAATGTATTTATTTATTTTTAGACTAGATAATATTCTAACTATTATCAAAGATATGCTGAGACATCAAAATTACCTATAGTAATACACTTTCCGTCACCTTCCTTAATGGTGGTAATGCTACACAGTTACCCAGCTATGTATACACACACACACACACACGCACACACACACCACAAACACACACACACGCTGGAAATCCATATGCAAAAGCCTGCATCTAATGTCCTTATTACATTTGAGTTGTTACACCTCTCTTTGTATTCATTTAGAACAATGTATTAGTGTTAGCTGCTTGTATGATTCTCAAGGTACCCTACATGTGCCAGTAAAAGGCTTTCAATGTCAGGAAAACCTTTTTTATCTCTAATATATTATGTATGTGTTTGACCACTACTTCAGGTTCCACTGACCCCTACATATCCTCAATTTCCTGATGAGCGCCCCAATTCCATGTGTCTGCGATGGTCATAGATGGGGATGGTTCTTTGAAGAGCCAGCAGGCTGTCATGTTTTTGACACTCCACCACTGTATCTTTTCATCTTCTCCATCACAACCACTATACCCTCCCAACCCCCCTTCGGTGTAACCACTGTCCTTGTAGACATTCCTGAATTGGTCTTATGTAAAGTCTGGAATGTGGCATAAATAGAATGCCCAATGCCACCACCCTCAGTAATCACATTCCTCACTGTCAGAGACTGTCCCTTCTGATAGTGGCAAGCTTGCTCTGTTAGTACTAAGACTATTTGTCTGGACTGGGAACGTCTTCCCCATATCAACACCTAGGGTTGCACCTAGGAAAACATTCACGTTTGTTAGGGTTAGTAAATATTTTTCTATCTGTTGGAAAATTGCCCTCTCTGAAGAGTCACCTCAAACTTTTTGCTTTCCTCCTTCCCTTTTTATGGCCTCGTTTTTGTTGGCTTAAAGACTCTGAGCACTTTAACACTGCTGATCAGGGCTTGTGCTTCACCCCTAAATATTGTAACATTGGTGTATCCACAAGTGGCATATTTAATTAACTTGTAAGTCCCTTGTATAGTGGTATAGCATATACACAGGGCCTGGAAATTAACTGCTACTAGTTGGCCGGCAGCAATGATTGCGCCACCCACTTAAGTAGCCCTTTAAACATGTCTCATGTCTGCCACTGTAGAGCCTGTTTATGCAGTTTCACTGTCACTTTGACTTAGCATTTGAAACCCCTTTCCAAGCCATAAACTCCCCTTTTAATACATAGAATTAACCCGTAAGGTAGGCCCCAGGATTGTCCATCGGTAGGGTGCGATGTAACTAAAAGGTAGGACATGTACAGTTATGTTTTACATGCCCTTGTAGTGAAAAACTCACAAAGTTGTTTATACTAATGTGAGGCCTACTCCTGTTCTAGGTCAGCATTGGGAATTCCTTCACATACTTTTAAGCTGTAATTCCTGATCAGAAAGTAGTACCTACATCATGTTTCATATAATTGGAATGGTAATGATAAATCCTGTTTACTGATAAAGTTGGATTTAACATTACTATTCTAGAACTGCTACTTTTAGAAAGTGGGATTTTTCCTGCTGTTACAGCTCTTTGTGCCTGCAGCCTGTCTCCAGTACTCATTTGGGCTGGGTGACAACTACATTTTATGCATTACATCTAGACAGCCTCAAACACAGGAAGGATAGGTGTGCCTGAGCACTCATCAGCATTCATTTGCATTCTGATGGCTCTTCCTGGGCAGAAAGAGAGAAGGGGGGGCTGACACGTACACCTAAATGACCAGTGCCTGTCAATGCACAAACGTCGTATTACCCTCTACTGAAAGTCTGAAGCAAAGACTGAAGAAGAAAGGACCTCTGTGCACTTTAAAGACCCTTCCATGAAGTCACCACCACTTCAAAGGCACATTTGGGTATAAGGTCTGATTGCCTGACTCTACCAAATCAGTACACTATTGGGCCTGTGAAGAACTCCGCCAGAAGTAAAGACTGCTATGCTAAAGGGAGTGCCACTCTGTTGGACTGTTTTCTCCGCTTTGATGAGTTACCCTGCTGCCTGAAGATCTCTGTCCTTCTGAGGAAGGACTGGACACATCTCATCTGAACCCAGAGTGACTTGAAGGGCTTGTTGACTTGCCGCCAGTTCTTCTGTAGTCTCAGGGAAATCAAAGACTGCCTGCAATCAGAATCTGGACTCTGTATGCTGCGTGTCCTGCTCTGCCAAGTGGTACCAATCCAGTCCTGGGCCCTTATAAGTGAATATCTTGCTGCAACTGAAGAAAGCCAATACATCAATGATGTTGCACCAATCAGAACAGGCGCATTTCCTTTTGACACCAATGCGTTGCCGCCCAAGCCACAGACACCACATTGCTGACTGCGTGACGTATTGTCCCCAGATTCGGATGCATTTCTGACCTTGCTCTGTGCTGACGCATAGCTACAACCCAGTGGCTCAACAATGACGCATCGCTTTGAGGCCCAACACTACCTGCTCTTCATCGTTGACGCTGTGCAGCTTGGAACCGAGGCATCGCCTACGTCTCCTCCTCGACTCCACGCATTGAGTCCTCAACATTGACGCTTCTTTAATCCAAGTTACTCTCTAAGTAGACCCTGCATGGGTTATGTAGCCGGCCTGCTCTCCATCCCAGTCAGCCTGAACTTTGGATTTGCTTCGGTCTAGCGCAATCTTTAGTAAACTTTTAGCGCTATTGACTTATAAGCAGTAGTTTTGGTTTATTCTTTAAAAATGCATAACTCGACATATACTGATTGGATTTTTATAGTTTTTATCTTGCTTTACTCATACAAATATAATTTGTTTTTCTAACCCTGTGTGAATTAATTTTTGTGGTGTTTTCATTCTGTTACTAAGTGTGTGTGTGTTGCACAAATACTTTACACATTGCCTCTTTAGATAAGCCTGAAAGCTTTGTGCCAAGCTACCAGAGGGTGAGCACAGGTTATCTCTAAATGGGTATCTAGCGTATCCTGAATAGAGCGAAGGTTCCTGCTTGTACAGGGTGCATACTACTACAACTAGAAACCCCAGTTCTAACATAATCTTTTTCTTGACCACTGTCTGTATGATATCCTTGTATTGCTTTGTGTGAGCTCACCTTTTCCTATCAATCATGTAGAAATGGATACACATGTATCTCTTTAATTCTCAAGGGAGCTGCCACTACTGCAAGATATTTTGAGAACCTTCTCAGTGAATACTTAATGCTAAAATGAAGCACTTTGAATTTGTAATGGGTATTGTTGCAAACGAACCTGAGGTACTTTCTGTGCTTGGTGTTTATAGGGAAATATGCATGTTTAACATCCATGATTGCAATATAGTCTCCCTTTTTTGATAGTGGCATGACTTCCTACAGAGTGGTCATTTTGAATATCAGGGTATTCATGAATTTGTTCAAGAACCTAGGGTCCACTATAAGTCAGAGTGACAGATATTGCTTGGAGAGTAGGAAGCATACTGAGTATACCCCCTGATTGCCTTCCCCCACTGGGACCTCCTTTGTATTTCCCTTGGCTCTTGAGCAGTCTTTTCTTCAGATTCACTTCTGCTGGTGTTTCCAGTATTTCTATATAGTAGCTATATGTTATGATATTCAGAACCCATCTGTCTGAGGTTAGCTGTCCCTACTCCTTGAGGAACCTCTTTGGTTTGCCCCACTGGTCTACAAGAACAGAAGCCCACAACTGCTGAGTCATTTGTTGACTACTGCTGACTACCGGGTGGCATGGCACGTGCCTCTAGCTCTGCCTTGAAATGGCTGTTGATGTTGCCCAGAAGTACATGTTATATGGGAGGCAGTTCGCTATGGGTTTTGTGCTGATTGTGCCAAGAGTTGGAATCCCCACATCCTAGTGGCCTTCTGCTGGGTGTTGTTCGCCTTTTGAAATAGCTTCTGATCTGAACTTCCTTACTTTCGCTGTCTGGTTCTTTGTTTATCTGCTGATGATGTTTGCCAATAGCAGTCCTGAATGGGGATTCTCCAGTAAACAGCATGTTTGTAATGAAGGCCTGTATTTCTTTTTTGAAGACTGAGGGCCTGATTTAGATCTTGACAGAGAGGAATACTCTGTCACAAACATGACGGATATCCCATCCGCTGTATTACAATCCCATGATATCCTGTGGAGACAGTAATATGGAGGATGGGATATTCGTCACGTTTGTGACAGAGTATTCCATCTGCCAAGATCTAATCAGGCCCTGAGACTGTTAGTAATGCGTGCATTTTCAAGATGATACTTCTACACATCTGCCTGCTGTCTGTGGTATCCAATGTCAATTTAAGGGATGTGTTTGCAGTAATGCTCTTCCCTTCCTGGATAATACTCTTGGTTCTCTTCTTGAACTAATCATGGAAGAGGTGCATGAGCTCCTTGTGTCAACATTGCTGATGTCCATGTCTACTGAGTAAGGCATATCAGTTTGTAATCCCCCAGGGCATGACCGCTGACCTATCCATCTTCCTTCCTACCATTGCAATTACCTTACTTTCTTCATCCAGAGATGAGGCAGAGGATGAGGGTGCATTGACCTTTTTTCTTGGTGTTGCTACAGGGAGTGCAGAATTATTAGGCAAGTTGTATTTTTGAGGATTAATTTTATTATTGAACAACAACCATGTTCTCAATGAACCCAAAAAACTCATTAATATCAAAGCTGAATATTTTTGGAAGTAGTTTTTAGTTTGTTTTTAGTTTTAGCTATGTTAGGGGGATATCTGTGTGTGCAGGTGACTATTACTGTGCATAATTATTAGGCAACTTAACAAAAAAAAAATATATACCCATTTCAATTATTTATTATTACCAGTGAAACCAATATAACATCTCAACATTCACAAATATACATTTCTGACATTCAAAAACAAAACAAAAACAAATCAGTGACCAATATAGCCACCTTTCTTTGCAAGGACACTCAAAAGCCTGCCATCCATGGATTCTGTCAGTGTTTTGATCTGTTCACCATCAACATTGCATGCAGCAGCAACCACAGCCTCCCAGACACTGTTCAGAGAGGTGTACTGTTTTCCCTCCTTGTAAATCTCACATTTGATGATGGACCACAGGTTCTCAATGGGGTTCAGATCAGGTGAACAAGGAGGCCATGTCATTAGATTTCCTTCTTTTATACCCTTTCTTGCCAGCCACGCTGTGGAGTACTTGGACGCGTGTGATGGAGCATTGTCCTGCATGAAAATCATGTTTTTCTTGAAGGATGCAGACTTCTTCCTGTACCACTGCTTGAAGAAGGTGTCTTCCAGGAACTGGCAGTAGGACTGGGAGTTGAGCTTGACTCCATCCTCAACCCGAAAAGGCCCCACAAGCTCATCTTTGATGATACCAGCCCAAACCAGTACTCCACCTCCACCTTGCTGGCGTCTGAGTCGGACTGGAGCTCTCTGCCCTTTACCAATCCAGCCACGGGCCCATCCATCTGGCCCATCAAGACTCACTCTCATTTCATCAGTCCATAAATCCTTAGAAAAATCAGTCTTGAGATATTTATTGGCCCAGTCTTGACGTTTCAGCTTGTGTGTCTTGTTCAGTGGTGGTCGTCTTTCAGCCTTTCTTACCTTGGCCATGTCTCTGAGTATTGCACACCTTGTGCTTTTGGGCACTCCAGTGATGTTGCAGCTCTGAAATATGGCCAAACTGGTGGCAAGTGGCATCGTGGCAGCTGCACGCTTGACTTTTCTCAGTTCATGGGCAGTTATTTTGCGCCTTGGTTTTTCCACACGCTTCTTGCGACCCTGTTGACTATTTTGAATGAAACGCTTGATTGTTCGATGATCACGCTTCAGAAGCTTTGCAATTTTAAGAGTGCTGCATCCCTCTGCAAGATATCTCACTATTTTTGACTTTTCGGAGCCTGTCAAGTCCTTCTTTTGACCCATTTTGCCAAAGGAAAGGAAGTTGCCTAATAATTATGCACACCTGATATAGGGTGTTGATGTCATTAGACCACACCCCTTCTCATTACAGAGATGCACATCACCTAATATGCTTAATTGGTAGTAGGCTTTCGAGCCTATACAGCTTGGAGTAAGACAACATGCATAAAGAGGATGATGTGGTCAAAATACTCATTTGCCTAATAATTCTGCACTCCCTGTACAATTAGTGAATCTGCTGGTGAAATGTTCTTGATGTACACCAGGTCCCAACTCAAGAGACTGTACTTCTCTATTCTTGAGCCAAGTGCCTTTGATAGTTCTGGCTCATTTAACACTTTTCTCCCCTGGTTCAGGATGTTATGCATTATAGGGAGGAACTGTGTCTTCTTTTGTGCTAGCAGCAGTGTTTTCTCAGTCAGGCCTCTGTCTGTTCCACCTACAGTTAGATTCTGTGTCTACTACTCTCTTAATCAAGGAGTTGTACATCATGAGGTCATCTGGTGGTGAGTGCCTCAAAGGGTATAGCGCACACTCTTCATAGGGGGCATCTGTTGTCTGATCCTTCCACACATTTTCCTCCTAGAATGTCATTTACACTACCTGCTGCTGCTGTTCTTCTTCTTGGTATAAGTCTTCCTGTTCTTACTTGTCCTGTGGTTCCAGGGTGTTTAGAGGTCTTGGTTTCACCTGCTTCTCAGTTGACTTCACAGGAATCCTGAAACTCTTCATAGAGTAATCAAATATTTTAGATTTTTGGAGTTGCGCTGCCATTTCGGCTATCAGCCAACTTCGTTTTCTTTTGATGTCAAGCACATGTTGTTGTGCATCACACATTGAAGCGTTGAGATGTCCCTCTTCTTCTGTTTTCTGTATCTGAATCCTGGACACCACTATGGGCTGAGTCAGAGACAGAAGGAGTATATTATTTACCCTGTAGACATCTGTATGTAGCATGTAGTGCCGTAGATTCACATGCTGTGCTGTGCATACTCCAGCCATCTAGTGTTGGGCTCAGAAGTGTACAACTTGTTTTTGTTCGAAGAAGTATTTCGGGTCATGAGCTATAGTGACTCCTTCCCTGAGGTAATATTGCACATGAACATGGAATCCATAGTTAGATTGTTTTCCCGCCCAGCGGGTGTAGCATAAAGAGTAAAGTGAAGCATGGAGGTGCTTATGCAGTAAGAAAGGAAAAGTAAATGAAGAAATACTGTATCTGCAACAACGAAGAGCTTCCAGGGATGGGGGTAGCACATGTGAAACTACAGCAATGCAGGCCACAAACAGACGTCTAAAGGGTAAGTAACATATTTTGGTCATGGCATGTGTAGCTGTAGATACACATGCTGTGCATACACTAGAAAGCAGTTCCCCTGTAGGGTTGTGGCTAGCCAGAGGATGTTGCAAAACACTGGACACGTGTACACAAGACTGCTTGTCTGACCTGGGCTTGCTGTTTTTTCTAGAAAATCCAAACAATAGAGGTTAGTAAAAGTGTGCAGTGTGGACCAGGTAGCAGCTATACAAATGCCAGCAATTAGAATGTTGCCTAAAAAAGCCACTGAAGCATCTTTTTTGCAAGTACAATGTGGTCTTGAAGTTGTTGGGAGCTGTCTTTTGGCACAGCAGGTTTAAATACACATGACTAGCCAGACAGCTATCCTTGTTTTGAAATAGCAGTTCCTCTTCCTATGGTTGTGGGGCAGGGAAAGGGAGTCACTGTTTGGCAGAGGCAGCAGACTTAGCCGCTCCTCCTTTATCTCTGCATCTTGTGCAATTCCCCTATGTATGACCCTTTAAAATACCCCCTCGTAGGTTGAATGTGCTGCTGCTGTCTTTGATAAGAGGTGTGTGCCGCCTGGGAGGTGGTCTTAGAACCTCTGCAAAATTATAGGCAATAAAATTTTGTCCCAGGGCCTTTGAAGTATCTGTATCCTTTTTGATTTTCTCCTGCAGCTGATCAACTTGAAGGCCGAGTAGATGCTCTCTATTAAACAGTAAGTTGATCAGATGCTGTTGAACTTCTGGTTAGCGGTCGTGTCTGCCACATCGAGGGCACAGCTAATGGATGTATTAAATATGGTCTGCCCATCTAATACTATTTCCTGGGCCCTCTGTTTGTGCTGCTGTTTAAGCTCTCTAATCTCATCCCACCGGGAGCCATCATAGCTGCTAAGAGCCCTACTGAACTGGCAATATGCCAATGGGTTGCTGATTGTGCGGTAGTTCTCTTTACTGCTGTATCATATTTTTCTCTTTCTTTATCCAGGAGCGGGGCATCCCCAGTGCCCTGGGCATTTGTTCTTTTGCACACAGCATGGACCATTAGCGAGTTCAGTCGGAGCTGGCCAGTAATGTATGGTGGGTCTGAAAATTAAGGCTTTTTTTTGTCCTCCCTTGGAGTAATAATTCTAATATTTACAGGATCTTTGAATACTTCCTGTGTTGGTTTGAGCATGCCCTCATGCAGTAAATTAAGGTTTGCTTTTTTAAAGTTAGCTGGCCTTTGAATAACCTTGTGATATGAGGTGGTGGCATCAGTGGGATAAGGCTTTGCAGTCTGGATCGTTGGGTCCCAGAGGTACAACCTCATAATCATTAGATAGATCATCTTGTGAATCCTGAGTATGTGGAATGTCATATAAATGGGGGGGTCTACTCTTTCCATAGTATGTGTGATAAAACCTTTGTGGTGATGGGGGTCATTGAGGAGGTGGTGAAGGAGGAAGAGGAATAGGAGGGTAAGCAGCTGTCTTTGATAAAAGGTTTGTATTTATATCATGTCTCTTTTTCTACTTAGGAGGTTGGTGGCTCCATTGTTATCTGTTCTTAAAAAATAAGGTGCCTCTTTCAAGGAAGAGTCTGTTGGTCCTGGGGTAGAGGCTTGGTGATGATTTTGCCAGTGTGAGGATGAATACACAGGTGTCGCTGCCGAAAGTCCAGCTCGTCACCCATGCGTTGAAGAATAGGCTGTTGCACATTGGAGTCTACTGTTGAGGGCTGACTGAGTTGCGTCAGCTGTTTGGGCTTCGAAGTTGCTTTTGAGCCTGATGCATGTTTCGGCTCTGAAGTTGTTTGCCACGTTGGTCTTGGCCTTGGCTCGACTCCGATGCAGATGAAAGCTTCGGTGTCAAGCTTAACCTAGAGATCAAAGTGGTTTTCGATATTGATATTTGCTTCGGAGTAGGATCGGTATTGGCTTAAAAGCAGTAGCTGTCCCATCGACTGAGAACAAGAGCTCAAAAAGCCCAACCCTTCGGCGAGGCGGTAAGTGCCTAGTTAGTGTGCTGTACACACTGCACAGGCGCTGTATTGTTGTGTTGGAGCTGGCTGCGGATCCAGGTCTTCTGACTCCAATAGCGATTCTGGCTCCGAAGCAGAATGCTACTACTTGGCCGGCATCAATTTTCTCTTTAACTTCCGCCTGTTTGATGTCTACCCTGAAGATTTTGGAAATCTCCTCAACCCTTTGCTTCTCTATCGTGCGACACGTGAGGTGTTGGGCAACACTATTCTGAATGGTTTTCTTGGATCTGAACACAAGACAGGCTGAGCAGGAAGCCTTGTTGTGGTCTGGGGACAGGCACAAGTTGCAGGCTCTGTGCTGGTCTGTCCATGGGTACTTGGAGTGGCACTGAAGACAGTATCTAAAAGGTGTTTTTCCAGTAATGCTGAAACCATTCTCGAAGGATAGCAACAATGAAGAAGGCCAGGCAGGGACCCCCCAAGGAGATCACCCTAGACACCGAAAGGTTGACTGCGCCATCATTGACGGAAGAAACGGGTGCAGGGGTTGTTCTCTGTTCTCTGAACGATCAGAAATAAAGAAACTCAAGAGGCCTCGACAAAGTTTGCCACGTGGCATAGACTCAGGGCCTCGAGAAAAGCACATCTGAGCCAGAAGGTGGAAGAAACCAATCTAAATATGGAGTCAATGTTCATGCGCAATACTGCCTAAAGGGGGAGGAGCCTGGGCTTGTGCTTGCCATTGGACACCTGTGTCTTTGGTGCCAATGCCTGTTTTTGAGTTTTCGAGTCTGAGATTTTAGCGGTATACACCATCCAGTGTTCTTTTCAACTCCTCTTCTTCCTGTGATTCGTAGTATGCACTTTCTTTAACTTAGAGGTCCTAATCATTTTGTCATTCTTTGACCCTATGGTTGTAGTTCCCTCAGGAAAAAACAATTCTGTGGTGTCATCAAAAACATCAGTTTCACCTTCTTAGTTTCCTCTTCTTTTATTTTTCTTGGGTTTTAAAGGTCATTCACTAGGCACTACGCTCATCATCCTGTCAAACAGGATTTGGAGAGCTATTCATAATTGATATTCATAATTGTGCAAACTCACCTACCCATTTATGAATGATGTAGCTTCAGCTCTCCCAACATGCTGCTTTGATTTTTTTCTTTTTCTCTAAATATTAGCAAACATTGAGTGAAAAACATTTAAGAATGTCAACTGCCTATTGCCCATGCACAGACTGGTGTGCCTGCACATTATTGTCCGTGCATGCTCACTGACAAACTTTTTGAAAAACAGGCATATATTGATATGTGCACCAGACACTCATGTTGTGCCTTATATTCCAAATATGGCTGAGCAGCTTTTCAACCAAGCAAAAAAAGGCACCAAATGACAAAGAAGCTACATGTCATGAAAATTTGAAGACATGCTCATCATGTTCAGTGTCACACACACGTTTTCTATATGAGATCCCATTTTGTTGGTGAGTGAAAACGGTTTGTAGACATAAATTATAACTTACTAAGCCTCTGACTGATCTGCAACAAATTTGGCATATTCTTGAATGTCCTCCAATACATTATTTTACCAAATTTAAAGTAGATTGGTCAAGGTGGTGGTGGGGGCAACATTATTAAGGATATACTAAAAAGACTTTATTGAGTGATGTGTCAACCTTCTCTATAGAGGTATACCTATTCAGTATAGCATCATATACCCACATAACCAGTATTTACTTTTTTGTTCTATTGTGCAATCAATAGTAAAGGGTCGGAGTTTAGGCTGACGTAGTACAGCAGGGTTGTAACATAAGGTGAAGGCATTTATTTTTATATCAAATTGTATTTAGAAAATACCCTAAAGAATCTAAAGCTGAATGAGAGTTAAAGTTGATGTATATGTGTATTATATGTGTGAAGTGGCTTTGCCATAAAAAAATAAATGCTACATTTCTCTGTTTATCACTATTTCTGAAAATTAATCAATGTTATTTCCTGGTAATTGTGACAGGCACAATCTCAAATTATCCATTAAACCAGTGGTTCCTCCTTCAATGTGTTATATTCTTAACGTCTCTAATAAAGATGCATCAATTTGTTCACTCAGTTATAACAGGAGTCATCTCAAATCTATTCATTTTGCCTGATCTGATTGCCATATTGCCATAGTTAAGCTTGCTGGTGATGATTGCATGTGGAATGGTCTTTCGGCTGTTGCTGACCAGCCATTTGAAGATTTTCATCAGCATTTTCAGGGTGTGGAAGCAGAATGCTGTGATGGATTTGACTAGTGTGATAATGTGTAGTTTCTGCTGTCACTGGCAACTCTGTGGTTCCTGGCATGGGTGCTGGGGTGGGAGTGGCACTAATGCTGGTTAACCAGCAGGTGGAATCCCAGGACGTGCTTGCTGATGATCACAACTTCTGTGTAATCAGGCTTTGGCATAGAACAATTAAGACTTCATCCAGTTGGCAACATCAGTCATGCAGACGAGGAACTTGTTCTGTGATCCAGAGGTCCTGTCAGAGAAGTAAGGTATACGGTTGCATGTTGTTGTTGGAGGAGAGAATGTTGATGTAATTTGCCCCGATGGCATTGGCCAGGGGATCATGTAGGCGAAGAGAGTTGGGCTGAGGAACAGGCCTTTTGGCACACCACAGATGAGTTTGTGGACTTCCAATGACTAAGGTGCCAGGCTTACTATTTGTGATCTGCACATTAAGAAGGAACAATCCAATAGAGAGTGAGTCCTTGTATGCCAATCTCATGTAGGCAGTGGATGAGGAAGGGTTGGGAGACCATGTCAAATGCTGCAGAGAGGTCTATGAAGGTGAGGACCTCTGTGTCTCTATCCAGGATCATGTAGATGTCATCTGTGGCAGCAATGAGTGCTGAGGTTGGATCTGAAACTGGATTGACTGGCATCAAGGAGCTAGCAGTTGTTGAGGTGGTTAGTGAGGCATCAGCTGATGAGTTTTTCTAAGATTTTAGCTGGGTACAAAAGACTAGCCAGTAGTTGACGACTGTGGATGGGTTCGCTATTGGTTTTCTTGAGAAGGGGTGACAGTGGCATGTTTCCAGGCATTCTGGAAGGTGGCTGAGGCAGATGGAGGAATTGAGTATGGGTGCGCTAGCTTTGCTGATGGATTGGAGTCTACTGGCGAAGGTTTAGTAGGGGTGGGGTTCTGATAGGTCCCTAGCAACAATGGAATTCATGATAGCGGTGGTGATGATGTGTGAGGTCAGGGTCTCTTCTTTGGTTGAGATTGGAAATTGAGTTCTGCGGGCCATGGAGTCAGGCTGAAGGTCAAGGTTTCTGCAAATGGAGGTGATCTTACTGCAGAAAGATTCCAAGAAATTGTTGAAGAGATCCTGTGAGGGGGGTGTTGTTGATGGAGGCAGCTAATGGTACAGTGAAATCTTTCACAATGGTGAGCTTCGTGTTACTGTTGGAGCCGATGCAGTCATAGAGAGCGGTGCACTTGGTGCTCAGATCTGTTGGTGGTTTCGGATTTTAAGGTGTTCGTGTTGGCGATTTCTTGGCTCATTTTCCATTTGTGCTCCAGTTGCTTGCAGTAATGTTTTGTTCCTCTGTGTGTCAGCTGGTCGGTCTCTGTCTGTTTTGTTGAGTCTGAGTGGGGCAAGTGTCAGCACATGCAGTGATCCAGCGGTTGAAGTTTTTGATGGTTTACTACAGGATGCTGGTGTGTTTGGTCCAGTGTGCGAATAGAGGGGTAGTCCAGCCCCTTTCTGGGATGTTTTTCCAATTCCTGATGGTAGGAAAATTGGTAGAAGGTCTGTGGTAGTGTGGGAGGAGTATGCTGAATCTGCTGAGGGTTTTATCTGTCCCAGTGACTGGTGATAGCTTGTCACAAGTGTGTTTGCTGAAGGAGGTGCAAATCGGGTGCAAGAGATGTTTGCTAATGTGTATACTATAAAGTGTTGGATGTGGATGAGGTTTCCAGTGTTTTCTAAAAGTGCTGTTGAGATCCAGTCAGTTGTGTCTTCCAGGTGAAAATTCAGGTCTCTGAGGAAGATGAATGTGCTGGGGTCAATGACGAAGGGTGTGACAAAGTGAGTGATGTTCCTAAAATTTAGTGTGGGGACCTGGTAGTCTGTATATGAGGCTTCTGCTCAGAGTAAATTTGGCTTTGTTGTCTAACTCGATTGTATGGTCTTCCATGTAGCTAGTAGGTGTGCCTGTGGGGATGAGGCAGCAGATACCGTCCTTGAATATGGTGGCAATTCTTCCTCCGGGCTTGTCCTGACAGTCCTGCCTGATGATATTGTAGCCGATGGGGATGGCTGTCTTGATGTCTGTAGCTGAGGCTGGTTCAGCCAAGTATCTGTGAGGAATAGCAAGTCCAAGGATGGTCGTGCAGCAGGTCCCATATGTCTGAGGTATGTTTGTTGAGTGAGCCCGGACTGAAGAGCATGCATGATAGTGCACAGTTGTGGGAGTGGTGGTTGTGCTCTCTGAGTGTGGGAGTGTGGGGTGTTGGTTGGTGTCAGAGAACGAATGTCAGGTGCAGGGTGTTGAAATGTACATGCAAGTGTGGTTGAGGATTGACAGTGAATAGGTACTTGGCATTGGGTGTTAGGAGGACCAAGCTTCGGGTGCTGAGCACAGACTGTGAGAGTAACAATTTAGAAGGCCCTGGCAGGGTGGAGGAGAGCAGGGGGGGGTGGGTGGGTCTGGCAGGGAAGAAAAAAGCAGGAGAGTGACAAACAGGTGAGTGGGAAGAGAAGGTAAGAAGCATGCTGGGGTCGGTGAGCAGAAAGATTGAGAAATTGCCCCAGAAGGGGAATGGCTCTGAAAAGGTTTTTAAAAAGGGTAAAAGTGGAGTAAAAAGGAGTGAAAGACAAAAAAAATTGAAAGTGGTAAAAGCTGAGATATAAATAGCACGAGAAAGATAGAGGAGGAAAGGAACAGAAGGCAAATAGACAAAAGACTGTAAAAAGCAAAAGCAAAGAATTCCAAAAGTTGCAATGGTTGAAAGAAGTGAAAAAAAGCAAAATGCTTTAGGCAAAAGGCAGTTGAAATCATAGTAAACAGATGCAAATAAACAGATGCAAATAGGTCTGAAATAAACAGAGAGAAAAGGAAAGAACAGATGGAAATGAAAGACTGAACCAGATGGAAATGACAAGAAAAGAGGCAAGAACAAAACTGAGAGAAGCAAGAGAGAAAGAAAGAGAGAGAATGACAGAAGATGAGCAAGGTGAGAGCCTCATGCACTGTATTGGAGCAAAGTGGGCCTTGACTGTTCAGAGGATCAGGCAGAGGTAATTCCTAGGAGGTTAGGGCTATGCTAGAGTAAAGAATTCATAGCCCTGTTATCTTCAGTTTGCTACACACTCCTAGAATAATAAAAATATTAATATTAAGTTTTATTAAAAATTCCATTCAATTATGAAGTTGATTTTAGGAAAATTACTTTTAAAAAGTTAGACTTTGTCTACCTGAGACCCTTAGTGCTTCCCAATAACAAGGTATGAACACTGCTCCAAGAACAGAAAGAATGGCTTAGGCCATTTCACATGAAGTATATGACAAATAACAACTCAGGAAAGACATCTGGGGTGGATTTAGGAAGTTGAATTAGCTTGAAAGAGACCAAGGCGAAGCCTGCCCATTCACAATTCAGTATAAAGGAAAGCCCTCTGTAGCAGGGCTGGCACAAGTCCAGTTGGAGAGGGAGCTGGTCCCACAACCATTTTAGTGTAGCTGAGGAAGAGAAGACTTCTTAGTTCCATAAAGTCACCCCTAGCTGGCACAAAAACTCTCTTCAGGGGAAGAAAGATTCTACCATGTTGGATTGCCCCGTGGTAGTGGGCTGTGGGATAGACTGCAGCAAGGCAAACAGGATTTGCTGCTGAAGTTGGATTAGTTGCCCCAGGGAACTTTTTTCATTGGCTAGAGAGTGTCCAGGAGTCACCCCCACCCACTGGCTAGTGAAACCTACAAAGGTAGCACCAAGAGGAGCTGTTCCAGAAACAGAAAAATTGGGACTTTTGTGAATTTTGGACTTTCAAGACCTGCAGATCTTCAGACAGACCTCGCAGCAACAGTGGCCGATTTTGACAGGACATCAATGAACATGGCTCCAGGCTTGCCCCGCTGGAGGGTTTTGAGCTTCATAAAAAAGACTACAGGTCTAATTTAGAGTTTGGTGAACAGTGTTAGTAATGTTGCTATGGTGGATTAATTTACATCCACCAATGATGTGGAAACTCCGCGCACCAAATTTAGAGACAGTAATGGTGGTTCCAAAGTGCATTGAAAGTGTGAAGTGTGGTGGTGTCACTTTCATTGTCTATTTTTATTTTGTTTTGAAAAAAAAAAAGGAATGACCTCCTTCCATAGACGTTTTCTCCTGTGTAATGAGAGGTCATTGAAAGTGTTTTACTTTACTTAAGGTCATGTTTTAGGTGGTGGTTTGTAAAAACACTGGACACAGCCAAACCTCTGACTGCCATTACTCTGTCGGGCCATTGGAGGGGCATGTAGGCAATGGAGACAGTACAGTGTCTGCCGTATACATACTTAAGGTCCGACCACCTGTAAATTAAGTTTCAGGACCTTCAAATCGATAGATAGGCCACTCTGTCACCTGTGCATTCTTAAATTGACCCATAAGCCTAACGGCAGAAATCTTTTCCGGTAGCAAACAATATCTACCTGATGAGAGGGCATCAATAGTCTCAAATTTTCAATTTCCTCTACTCTGAGCGTTTCACAACAAATCTAACAGCTTCAGCAGGATATTGTCCAGTGGCTACTCCTCTTCAAGAAGACTTTGGTGGAGAAAGCCTCACACTCGCCCTGCTAAAGAGTTTACACTTCCTTTTCAGACACTATGCCTGAAGCGAAAAGCTTTGACTGTGACCTATTTGCTTGGTGTATCTGACCAGCGTCATATCACAGTTGGCCTAAAATCATGCCTATGTCCTTGTCAACATCAAACAGAGACTTCTGATTGGCGGCTTACATTTTCTTGCCACTTTTTGTCCTACAACTTTTAAAACTCATGTATTCGGTTCTCCTTACCCTATTTTTATAAACTTGTGCTTGTCTACTATTTCTCTATGTCTCTAAATAGTTTTTAGAATTGTATTGTGTTCTGTACTTTATTTTAAATTGTTGCACGCAGTTGGAGAGGCAGTACAAAGCAATTTTCTCATGCACTTTTGCTTTACAATGGTAAGAAAATTAAATTGGACCTTTGCACCGTTGCAATAAATGTGTGAATGTGCGTTTATTAGTACAGTGATAAATAACGTTATTGGATGTATTTTTAATGCCACACATTCATACACCCACATATACAAACACAAGAATAAATGAATGGCCGAATTTATAAAGCATGCAACTACTTAAAGGAGCATACAGGCACTCAGAAACTGACAGGCCTTACAGTGAGGTAACAGGAAAGTTTTTAAGGCTTTTTGGAATAAGTGATCATTTTGAATGGTCCTACTGAGACCCAACCACCTCCGAAAGTCGAGATTTAAATGAAAGTTGGTGATCTAATTTTACTCCCAGATTCCGAGCCATCAGTGCAGGAGGGGGAGGGTGTAAGAGTCCCGTAGGCCAACAGTTATTCCACCAGTCACGAGAGTCAGAGACAAACAGTAAAACTTTTATTTTACCAAAATTGCACTGTAAATTATTTGCCTGCATCCTATTCAAAACTGCTCCCATGCACGCTTTAAAAGACTCTAATAACTCCAGTTCTCGATTCTCACACATAAGGAGGAGCAGAGTATTTTCAGTTTAAGAAATTATCTTGAGCTCACAGGACTCAACTAGAGCAGCCTGGGGAGACATATATACATTGAACAATGTTGAATTCACACTGGTACTCTTACACTTAACAGTTTGGTGGAAGAAGAATAAGGGCCCGTCCAAACATCTTGTTCCCTATCATTGAGAAAAGAGGGAATCATGTTCCCAGACAGGCCGCTAACATTGTGAGAGAGTGGCATGCACACACACATGCGATAGGCACACACACATTATATGCCTACCCTCCCAATTCAGATGGGAAACTACCAATTTCAAGGCTATTCTCCGGCCTCTCGATTCCTGCTTCAAAAAACACGATTCCTCAACGAGCTTCAGCCAGCCAGGGAGCGGTCTTGGGTGGCTCGGACTATGCACTGCCAGTGACCTGCTCCTGCAGGCCAGTGCACAACATGTTTGTCACGCCTTCTCTGCCTGCCAAAGCCTTTTCACCATACTTCTGACAGGTATGGAAAAAGTGTACAATTGCATTTCAGATATCTGATCCTGCAGCAGCACACTTGCAATTCCTATAGATGCCAACAGACCAGATTCAGGCTCCAACAGAAGCCAAAGGGAGAAATTTATTTTCCTGATTTTTTTTTTAAATCTCTCACTTTCCTGTTGACATGTATGACACACACTGTCCCCCAGCCCCTCTCCCCACCCAACATCCTATAGCAGTGAAAATGTGGGCAAAACACATAGGCCCTCATAATGACATTGGCGGTCAGCTGGCCGCCATGCCGGCGATGGCAGTCCAAATTATGACCATGGCGGTGATCCCTCGGATTGAAGGCCAATGTACCACCCGAACCGCCAGTGAGGTCTGTCCACTGACCACGGCGGTAGCCATTTTCAGGCTGGTGGAAGACAACGACTCGCCCACCATATTATGACATAGCAGACTGCCAGGATTTCTGGGACTGGACCACCGCCACCAAAAGCCTGGCGGAAACACATCATATAAAAGGAGATACTCACTTCCAGGAACACAGATGAGTCCACAGCCACCATGGAACCGAAATGGAGGTCCTGCCGATGCTGTACCATGCGATGGCAGTCAAGGAGCAGCAACGCCAATGGAGATGACGATGGTGAGCACAGCCGCCTAGCACATAAGGGAGGGAGGGGAGAGTGACACACCCAAACGCAAAACACACACCATACACACATACCACACACCGAGAACTATCTACAGAGCAATTCAACAACAACATAAGCCAGGAGCAAATAAACGCCAGGACACATACCTTTGGTCTAACCACTGTAATATGTTGGGTATAGCAAGCTCAGTAAAATAAATATATACATTTACAGAAAGGGCCATTGGCCAGTCCAATGCAAGTATAATGCCACAGGGCAACGCCCAAGGCCCAACTTGAGTCCTGACAGCCCAAGTCACTCCACTGAGCAGGGGCACCATGGTGATGGTAGGCAGGCACCTCAGGGGGTGGGGGGTATTTCTTGGGAGGGGGGTCCTTGGGCTTTGGGTTGGGAGGGGCGGGACCTTGCACCGTTGTTTAGGGGGCAGAGGTGGTTGCTTGGTGAAGGGGGCTGGATTGCCACTCTTGTGCCCCTTAGTGGCAGGTGAAACTTTAGGGGGAGGAACAGGAGTGGTCTAGGAGATGGAAGTAGTGGGCTGGGGGAGAGGGATCTTCCTCTTATGGGCAGGACGTGGGGGTGGAGGGAAGAGGTCAAAGCATGAAAGGAAAAGTTTCTTAGGTACGACGGGCAGGTTGTGGGAGGAGGTTTGGGAGTGGAGGTAGAGGAAGTGGTTGTAGGAGAAGTACATGTGCTGGACTTGGGTGCAGGTGCATGGACAGTGTGATTGTGTGAGGTGGATGGCTGTTGAGTGTCTGAGTGGGAAGGTTTATGTGTTTTGGGCGGGGGCAGACAGGGTGGGAGAGGACAAACAGGACGTGTGTATGTATGTTGTTGTGGTGTCTGCAAGTGAGGTGGGTGTGCAGCATGAGGTTGTGATAGTGGTGACTGTGCATGTAGTTAATGGGGTGCTTGTCTGCATGTCTGCTGTGGTGACTGTGGGCAAGGCTGTACAGGTGGCAGGATCTAGGACTGATGATGCAGTGCATGCAGGTGTGTGTGTGTTGATGTGACTGAGGGAGGAGGAGGAGTGCGAGACAGTGGAGGTAGTGGCTGTTGCTGTATATGCTTCTGTGTGTTGGCTGTGTGTGTGCTTGTGGAGTGAAATGTGGCACCTGTGCTTATCTGTGCGAGTCCTGTCTGTTGTTTTAGGTGCACGTTTGTCTGATTGTGTGCGTGGGATGGGGAGAGGCCTTTGGGACTGGAAACAGGTAGTTGGAGGGGGGACGGAAGAAACAGGGACACTGGCTGCCGTCAAAGAGGTGACCAGAGCCTGAAATGATCTCGGTAGGGCAGCCAGGGCACTGTAAGTGCCCTCCGGGTAGGCACTGCATTCCTGCATCTGGGATGCCAGCCCCTGGATAGCATTCACTATAGTTGACTGCCCTACAGAGATGGATCTCAGGAGATCAATACCCTCCTCAGTGAGGGCAGCAGGGCTGACTGGGGCAGGGCCTGAGGTACCTGGGGCAAAGGAGACACCCACCCTCCTGGGTGAGCGGGCACAGGCAACTGGGTGGGGGAGCTCCTGGGAGGGCGGTGATTGTACGGGGGTGGCTGAAGAAGTCCCCTGGGTGTCTGTGCTATCCGGCTCCTGGGTCCCATGGGCTGCAGCTCCCCCACTCGCCGGTGCCCCAGCTCCTTTGCCAGATGGTGCTAATGCACACAAGGACAGAATGAGAAAAGGAGAGAGGGTGGGGGAGAAAGTAAGGGAGCACAGGGTCAATCACAGCAACAACAGCACATATGGCATGCACATCAAAATCACTCACTGGGACTAACACTGTGCAGTATGGACCACAATGACAAACCATTACCTGGGTACAACAGCAGTAAAGAACCCAAACACTACAATCTGAACACCTACTGGGGCTCACTAAGCCATGTCTGTCATGGTATGCTAGCTACTTACCAACACCAAATATACTTACCACCCTACACTGCAAAGTAGGACCCCACAAGAATAGCTATACTGGCATATTGGGGCATCCACTAACTAGAACCTTGCACACAAACCCCATGGCAGGCAACAAAAATAAATACTACACAGTCTGTACTCACCCCCTTGTGGCTGCTGTTCTGCCCTCAAGCACCCATCTAACTGAGGATTGGCCACCGCAAGTCTGCAGGCCATTGGGGGTCAGGGTCTCACGGGCACCCCTCCCTTGTTGGGAGGCCTTCACCAGCTTGGCCTCAGCGGTCTTCCAGGCCCAGCATCTCAGGTCCACCCACCGTTTCCTGCAGTGGGTGCTCCACTGGCTATGGACCCCCAGGGTCCACACGTCCTAGGCGATGGCACGCCACAACCCTTTCTTCTGATTGGCGCTGACCTGCATAGGGACCACAGACAGAAGGAAACCATGACCTTAAAACTCTATTCTGTAACAGAAATGGCTTACATACAGCACAGATCCCACATTAAGCACACACATGACCCGTATCTCTGCATACACATTGCATGCAGCCAAAACACCACCCACCAAATGACACACTGCCAGCACACACTTACATCTTCATGCAGCCATGTCACATCCAACGTACCCATGATGTACTCACCTGTTGGTCTGGAGGGGCATACAACTGCCCATACAGGAGGAGGACCCCATCTACAAGCTTCTCCAACTCCTCCGATATGAAGGCTGGGCCCTTTCCTCTGTAGCACGGGCCATCGCGGGTTCCAGACAGAGGACACAGCAGCGCACGCAGTGGAGGTGTTGAACCATGGAGGGTCAGGAATCAAGTGAAGTGGTACAGAGAAAATGGCGGTCACGTCAGTGGCGGTGAAGACTGTCCCGCTGGCGTTGATCATCATTGGTTCCTGTGCTCCATAGAGCTCCTTATTAGCCAATGAGGAGCTGCACTGACCACCTTCCACCATGATGCCAAACGCTGGTGGAGTGAGGTCACTTCCACCTGTCCCTGCATACAGGACAGGCGGTTGTCATTTCCTAATGCTAATGCACGCACCAAGACAATTCCAGTAAGCTACATACATACATGCTCTGTGTACTGTGACATTTTGTGTGCATATTTCCTGTAGTCACACACATCTCATGTTTGGTTTACATAGATACGTACCACTGAAGAGTGGGAGGCAAGCACGCATTTACAGACACCTAGTGGACTTGGCTACACCGGAGGAGCGGCACATCATACTCACCTATCGTCTGGACGGGGCCACAATGATTGAGCTGTGTCAAAAATTGGAGCCAGATCTGAAGCACTACAGCAATACCCCCTGCAGTACAGGCATTGTCAGTGCTCCGCTTCCTGGCAAGTGGTTCATTCCAGGTGACAGTGGGCTTGGCTGCAGGAATGTCACAGCCAGTGTTTCTGATTGTGCTTGGAAGGGTTTTGGCTGTCTTGCTCAAACGCATAAGCAGCTACATCTCATTCCCCCAGAGTGAAGATTTGCCCACTGTAAAGGCTGGATTCTACGCCATGGGACACATACCACATGTGATTGGGGCCATTGATGGGACCCATATTACCTTGGTCCCTCCCAGGGCAAATGAGCAGGTCTACAGGAATAGGAAGAGTTACCACTCTCTAAATGTCCAGATGGCGTACCTTGCTGATCAATACATCTCCCATGTCACTGCCAAGTTTCCTGGATCTGTGCATGATGTCTGTGTACTGAGGAATAGCAGCATCCAACAGGTGATGGCACAACTACAGAGGCACAGAGTGTGGCTCATAGGTGAGCTTGATGTCTTCACACAATGTATGTCAGTGTATGCCAACTGGAGTTGTACTCCATGCCATTGTACACGAGTAATGTGTGTCCCTCACTACTTCCAGGTGACTCCGGCTACCTGCACCTGTCCTGGCTGTTGACCTCAGTGAGGAATCCGAGTACAGGGGCAGGAAATCGGTACAATGATGCACATGGCCATACCAGGAGGGTTGTTGGATGCACATTTGGCCTACTGAAAGCCAGGTTCCGGTGCCTCCATTTAACAGGTGGATCCCTATGCTACGCCCCTAAGAAGGTCTGCTAGATTGTGGTGGCTTGCTGCATGCTACACAATTTGGCTCTCAAACACCATGTGCCCTACCTGCAGGAGGAGAGGGCAGACAATGCACCTGTCGCAGCAGAGGACACTGGGAACAGTGATGAGGATGAGGATGTGGACAACGGGACACATATCATACATCAGTACTTCCAATGACACTCAGGTAAGACTGGACTTCTGTTCATATCTCCATTTCAGTTAAGTGCTGTGTGCCTGCTGTGATGTGCCAAGCAATAACTTTACTTTCCAATTGACTGTCACTTATGCTTTCCCTTTTTGCAGACGTTGGAGTGGTCACTGATGTGATGACTACAGACTGCATAAACACATTTGTTTGATGGATTCACACATTACAGAACATTTGCACAGGATAATGCAGTTCAATACATTGCAAATTGTTGTATGATAAAGCACAAATACTTCAGTTGTGTTCAAGGGTGTTTACTTAAGTGACAAAAAGGAAGGGATAGTGCAATAGATTGAGGTGATGGTGGACGAAAACTTCAGTGTTGTGGCACATTTGGTTTGTAGCACAGGTCAGGGGCCATAGGGGCATAGGAAAGGAGCAATGGCAGTCCAAAGTGAACAGGGTGACTCAGTGGCACACAAGGGGGACATTCTGGAGGGGCTCATTTCCTGGCGGTGGCCTTGGTCTTGGCAACAGTCTCTGGTGTCTGTCTGGGTCACAGGGAATGTTTGCAGGTAGGTTCACCTTCTGCAGAGGGTGGTGTGCTGGTGGCCTGTGGGTGGTGCTGCAGTTCCTCCTGTCCACTAGCTGCAGCAGATGTTGATGGCTGCTGAGTGGAGTGGCTAGTGGAAGTGGGTCGCTGGTGTGCTCTGTTCTCCCGCATGGTGTTGGCCAGGTCACCCAGCACCCCTACATTGCATTGGAGGCCATGTTGGCATTAAGGCCCTGCAACTGCTGCATGACCTCCTGGTGGTGTACTCCCTGCAGCCGCTGGTTCTCCTGCATGATGGTGATCACCTGGCCCATCCAGTCCTGGGTTTGTTGGTATGCCCCCAGGAGATGTGTGAGTGCCTCCTGGGCAGTCGGTTCCCTGGGCCTGGCCTCCCCTGGTGCACTGCTGACCTCCCACTGTCCCTGACCCCCTTTGCCCCTGAATGGTGTGCCCACTCCCACTTACACCTGGACTTTCACCGTCTTGCCTGTGTGGTTTCGCCTCGGAACCTGTACAGGTGGGCACCCTATTGATCGACATGTCCAGGGGACAGAGGTTTGGGGACGTTGGCTGGCTGCTGTGGTGTTGGAGGGGGCTGTGGTGGACTGGCTGTCGGATGTGGAAGCTGACTGACCAATGGTCCCAGATGTGCCAGGGAGTTTATCCAGCTCGGGACATCCAGAGTTGCTGTCATCACTGAGGGCATCTTCTGGTGGAGGCTGGGGCACCCATGAAGATGTGAGTGATTTGTTAGAGTCATTGTCTGTCACATTTTCTGCATTTCTGGCTTTCCCTATGGGTTTGGTGTTGTTGTCCCACCTTTGGTTAGTGTATTGTGATGGGTTGTGAGATTGGTAGTGCTACATGCTGCCCATGCATTGCTGTTGTGTGTGCATGCAGAGCTGGGAGGAGTGTGCTTGAAGTGGGTAGGGCATGCAGGGGTACACACTTGAGGGTGGTTATTGGGGTGGTGCACTGTATGGGATGGAGTGGGGGTGTAGGGAGTCAGGGTGAGGGGGTGACATGGCACACAGGTATCGGTGGCGGTAGGGTAGTAATTGTGACTACCCTGTAATTCAGCCCTCCAGTGGCTCCAGTTAGGCCCTCAGGATGCAAGATTGCCAAAACTTGCTCGTCCCATGCTGTCAACAATGTGGAAGGCGGTGGAGGTCCACCACCAGTCCTCATGATGGCGACCTGGTGCCTTGATGCAATGGAACGCACCTTCCCCCATAGGTCATTTCACCTCTTTCAAATGTCGTCCCTTCTGCGTGAATATTGTCATACGGAGTTTACCCTGTCCACGATCCTCCACCATAGCTCCTTCTTCCTTTCAATGGAGATTGGCTGGACCTGTACACCAAACTGTTGTGGCTCTACCCTGACGATTTCTTCCACCATCACCCGCAACTCCTAATCAGTGAAACAGGGGTTCTTTTGTGGGGACATGCCTATTGTGTAGTGTGTGTGGTGTGCAAAGGATGTTAGGTGTTGAGGTAGGGTGTGTGATGCATGACAGGTGTATAGGTGGATGTGGTGTGTGTGTGCAGTTCTCTAAAGGTTTGGCCTGGCAAGGTGTAGCAGTCTTTTCATGCTTGCAAAGGATTGTGGGTTGTGTTGGGGAGTGTTTTCTAGTGCTGTTGGTGGGTGTGTATAGTGTGTGTATGTGTCAGGTGTAGGTTTTTCAATGTGGCCATTGTTGACTTCTAGTAGCGTTGGGTGCCCAATTCTGCTGTGGCAGTGTGCGTTGAGTGTCTGCTGTGGTGATTCGTGGTCCATAATTTGGAGGGCGGTGTATTGCTGGCATAGCAGGGAAGGGTGGTGGGTCAGACAGTTTTTTGCCTCCGTTGGGTCTGGCGGAATTGAGGTTGTGGCTGGTTTCTGTCGGTTTTGTGTTTGTGTGTCATTATCTGGCGGGCGGATTACCACCTCCGCAGTGGTCTTTTGTCGGCCGTCACCACAGCGGTCTTCGGAAAAGACCACCAAAGTCATAATGAGGGCCATAGTGCCTAATTTAGATATAGGCAGATGGGTAAGGTGGGGCATCATGACCTACAGGAGACTTCATCTTCCGTGAGTCTTAACCCCTCCCCACCTTCAATAACAGTAATTAACAGCATATTAAACTGGCATCTGTGCATATGCTATATATAACATTACAAATAAAAATACATAACCTCCCACTTTAAGAGTAAGCACACATCTACATTCATGCATGGATTGGGCAGTTTACTTTGTAACATGCTGGAAGGATAATTACTGATGAGTGGCAAATACCCTGCACATACCTTTATATTCGTCTGATTTACTCAGTGGCCAACAATCAACGCAAGTATTAATGTACGTCTGAAACGCTTTTTCGATTTCTGCGGGTGTCACGGTAGAAGATTGCTGAAAAATATTTTGTATTGCAGCAACGACACTCCCTTTCCTGAAATAAGAAAAAAATGTCTTCTAATTTACTGTTTTCATACTCTGTAAAAAGAACTAGTTAAAACAACAAGCAACAGATAAAAACATAACAACCGTTTAGCCTCTAGACCACTGATGCCTGAGTGTTTGTGAGCTCACCTGATTGCATCTCAAACACTGAGACACAATCTGCATGTGCAGGTTTCAATGTTCATTCTAAGAACAGGTTGTCTGTTTTATTCTATTCGCCATTCTTTTTTTTTCTCTTTCACTAATTAACCTGTCACCTCCTTGCAATCGTGTATCCTTGAACATAAAAATGTGCCTGTTTCAAGACTTTGCTTTGAGTTTGGATCAGCTTCCATTAAAGATCAAAACACTGTACTTTCTGATCTCGTTGTAAAATGTGTACTACAAAAAATTTGGTGCAAGAAATAGTACATGTCAAAGCCATTAATGTTTGACCAAAAGGACCTGTGACCAATCCACTTACCAAAGAGACAACAAAACAGATGTGTTTTCGTCTGACAAGCATATTGTCAACAACTCAAGAAGTATTCGTTCAGGTAAAGAACAAAGTTAAGTACATCGGTTACATTCAAGTGTACTGAAATATTATTATGGGCTAGACCTGCCTGATAGACCTTTAAAAGAATATTTGTGAATTTGGTTGTCTTTTAACTATGAATGTATTAGTCATGCTGACCATAGACCATGACCATAGAGCAACGTGATTCAGAGCACATTTCTATCCCACGACTGTAATCACATCCATAGTCCTTGAAACCACTGACTACCAAAGTGTTTGAAATGCTTGAAACTGAGCTACTGACCATTATATTATAAGCTCATATGTTCTAGGGTGCTTCTTCCTATTACCAAATGCACATTATCTACACCACTTCTTGGAAAGCCCTCCAGGGACACACCCGCGTCTTTATTTGTGATATTTCAACTCATCTTTCCAACTAACCTTGCAGTGATTACTAAATTCCACAATTATGCAGAAATATGTAACATAAGTTTTGAACATTAGCCTTTTCTGCAGGGTCATCTGGAACTGCTTGCTTTTTTCTGTACCATATTTCTGCTGGTTATAGAACGCCCGATTAGCATATTTAACATACCTATAAGTCCCTATTTAATGGTACCCACAGGATACCTACACGGGACCCAAAAGTTAAAGGTCACCAGTGGGCTTCAGCACTGTTTGTACACCAACTGCAGTGACTATACTGTCACCAGCAGCCTGGATATGCAGGTTTAAACTGCAAATTCAACCTGTCAAAGTAACCAATTTTGACAGGTCTAAAGCCCTCCTTCCAAATATTTGTGAATACTTACAAATGTGTCCTATCCGCAAGTGGGATACCCCACTCAGCCCTCCCTGCACAGGTGTATGGCAAGTGGCTCCTTTGCAAGCGTGAACAATTGTGGAGAGAGCGGGAACCCCTGTCTCGTGCTGCAAACCAACTGAGAAGGGAGCTGAAACGAAGCAACCCAGGCAAATCTGGGAGGTAGGGTTGGCATACAATAATCCAATGTAAACTGAGTTTAGGTCCAATCCCCATGCAGACACGGTCTGCTAAAAGTTAGTGCCATGTTAGAGTATCAAATGCCTTCTCTAAGTCGACAATGAGGCAGGCCGCTTTTGGAAAATGTCCCTGTACCTCATATTGTATATGGAAGAGATGACAAATATTTTGGGAGGTGCTATGCCCCAGCACAAAGCTGTGTTGATCTGTGTGAATGAGGTTCAGAAAGATGTGGACGTATCTATCTGCAAGGATTTTTAATCAGATTCTGTAGTCTGTGCCAAATATGGCAATACGTCTGTAGGAGGATAAGGGTGTAGGGTCCCTGTCCGGCATGTGAAGAGAGATAAGGAGGGATTTGCACAGTGAGTGTAGGAGTTTGCTAGTGTGCAACGTAGTCTTATACATTTCTGAGAGGTGGGGGCTAGTAGGGATGAAAACATGCTATAGTACTCCAGTGGCAGGCTGTCAAAGCCTGGAGTTATGTTTCAATCAAGATCACAAATCGCCTGTCTCACGTCTGTATTTGCAACTGTTGCATCTAGGGACTCCCTAATAGACCCTGAGATAGAAGGGAGGAGGATGTTCGTGAGGAAGGTCTCAGGCAGGCTCGACAAAGTAGTCAGTTGGGCCTTGTACATGGAGGAGTAGTAATCATAGAAGGACTGTGGAATTTCAGCTTGCAGGTGAACTGCGGTATCCTTGAGGTCCACTATTTCAATGATGAGGTGTACTGTAGATTCTAGCCAGATAAGGCAGTCTAAAAGTCTGCTAGCTTTGTCACCTTCCCTATGCACTTAGGATGCATAAGCTGTAAAGTTAAAGCATGATAGGTCTTCTAGGAGGGTCGCTTAATCAGTTTTGGACTTTGTGAGTTGTGGGGTGAGTGCGGGGTTGCTATCTGACTCTTCTCAGGGTGGAAGGTTTGTTTTCAGCATGTGCTATGTCTTTCAATAGGGTCCTGCAGACCCCCACCATCTTCTGGATACAGATTCCTCTTGTTACCACCATGAAGGCATCCCAATCCAAAGCACTAGTGGAGGCTGTGTTACAATTTCTGGAGACGTAGTGACAAATGTGGTCACCCTGCTCTGCTCTAAATACCATGCCTTCTAGACAGTTCTGCAGCAGCTTCCACATGGAAATCCGGAGGTGAGGGTGCAACCAGCGAATATCCATCATGTGTGCATCACGGTCTTAGACTATGCGTCCCAAGTAGACTGAATATTGTACGAGGGGCATCTTAGGGAAGAGCGTAGTAAGCGTTCAAGTCGGATATACAGATTATGGGGTATGGAGTGGAAGGAATACAGACGGGTTCTAGGATTGTGTGAGTACCATGCATCTGTTAGCGACCAGTGGCAGGTCCAGATGCAGTAGCGGTGTGCCTGTATCTGTGGGGGGGGGAAGTGTGGCAGCAAGGGATGGGATCTGTCAAAAGTGAGGCCCAATGCACAATGTAGCACCCATGGCAGGCGGGTTTTATGGGCGAGTTTTGTGGATGGAGTATCTCAGAAGGCTCCCTGCTCCTTATTAGCAGTGCTTGACTGTCAAGGTGGTCTTCAAGGAAGATGTATCGGCCCGCTTTGTCTATGGTCAAGCTTAGTTCTTGAAATGGGACGGTGGGGCAAATCCATATTAAGGCGCCCCGCATGTATGCTGAGTAGGTTGTGGCAATGATGTGACTTTTCCAATGTTTGCATAAGTGGTCAGCTCTCCAGTGGAGACAAGCGTCTCCTACAAAATAATTACCTGTGCCCATTGGCATTTAACATAAGAATAGATAGCACAGTGTTTTCTATCTGTGTGCATTCCGCAGCTGTTTAATATAGAAAAGTGCATATCTGTCAAAGGAGTCATGGTGGTGTAAAAAGATGGTGGATTATAGTTGGGGGGTCTCTGTGAGGAGGCACTGCTTAGGCATATCATCTGAGTCTCCTCCAATAGTGCCCAGTGCCCTTGATATGATTCCCACGCTTTTGGCTCAGAGAGAAAGAAGCTGGCGCAGGGTGTTAAGGAAGTTGTGCACAAGAGGGTCATGCATGTACTGTGTTATATCATCGGTAGAGTAGGTTAAAAGGGGCATAAGTGTTGCCTTATGAGCAAGTGTGTATTGCTTTGGGGTCTGAAAATCAGATAAGGGTGTCTGCAGTTTGCATTGTGAGTTTATTCCAGGTTGGACGAGGAGGCCGATGGCAGCCAAGGGGTGGCATATGCACGAGGCTTTCCCCATCCTTGGATTTGAGGGTGTTGGTGTGGGTTAGTGTGTGTCTGTGGCATCTCACCACAGTGGTGGTACGCTCAGTCCTAGGCCTCCTTTGGATCTGAAAAAGGTGGTGGTACCTCTAAGATTATTGTGAGTCGGGCAGGGAAAAATTATTCATAATGGATGCCGAGTTGTCGAAGACATTTCCCGACTTCTAGGAAAGAGGCGCTTTGACGTTGGACAGCGTGGGTATACTCAAAGAATAGCATTATAACTTTGCCTTCCATGTGAAAAAGAGAACCCCCACATGGGCTACTCGAATGACTACATCACGGTCTCTGTAGTGTAAAAGTTTCAAAACCATGGGATGGGGAGGGGCCTTCACAGTAGGACGTCACTTGTGCCCTTTTGAATGAATAGAAGGAGGAGAATTTGGTTGCAGGAGTAAAGGTCATGAACCAGTTTTCCAGATAGGTCAGAGAATCTGTTCTTCAATCCCCTTTGGGAGCCCGAAGATGCGGTCGTTACTCCTGTGGGAGCATCCTTGTAGGTCGTCCGCTTTGTCCTCAAGGTGCTGGACTCGTTTTCACAAATCCCGGACTGCAGCCTGGTGATATGCTGAAAGTGGTTGTAGAGAAGCAAGGGTTTTCTCACCTTTTGTGACTTTATCTGCGAGTTTCCGGTGGTCGTCTCACAAGAAGGTAAGTTCTGCAGCTAAAGAGACAAATTTGGTCTCCATTGAAACTCGTAAGTGTTCGTTTGCTGCCACTATCCTGTACAGTGTGTCGGAGATGGAGAGTGAAGGGGTATCTCTTGGTTGAAGAGTGTCTGGGGTCGTGGATGGTGGGCCCATCAAGAGTGGAGGTAGGGCTGTGGAACTGGAGTGGAGTCTGCCAATGTGACCACTCCATGCCAAAGTGGGAGTGTGGATTATCTGGAGTGGTAAGTCTGATCAGGCAGGGGGGTTCCATCAGCACCGAAGGAGAAGGGTGAAGAGGGGGTCTACTCGCCACCCGGTGGAAAGCGTTCTGTAGTTGTAAACAGTTCCTGATCAGAGGCTGTGAAATATCACCAGGTTGAGGCAGGTGGTGAAGTAAGGTAAGTTTTCTGTGGCAGTCTCTAGCGCACTGCTGGTGCAAGGGGGATTAGGAGGCTGAGATAGGTGGGGACTCCAATGGCCACCCCGATGTCCTAGCCAGGTTGGCCTCATGATGAGTCGTTGGTGGGGGAGTGGCACGGGAAGTAACTGAATCATAACCAGTAGGTCACTGTATGTGAGCAGTCCAGTTTGCTAGGGGTTTGCTTACCTCCAGTCAGCACTGTTGGGGATCATGAGAAGCCAGGCATCCAGGTGGAAACTTTATCTGTCAGGAGTCATGGGCAACTATCCTGTATGCAGGTTGGCATTGGCACAGAGGACTAGTCAAGTATCACGGAACTTGTCGGGGGGGGCTCTACTCCGTGGAAGCCTAGATACTGTTTTATGAACTTCTCTGGGGTCCCCTCAGTGGTTACCTCAGGAACCGCCAGCAGATGTGTTTCTCCCTAAAATTCAAAAGCAGCAGACAGTGCTGAGCAGCATGTACTAGTAGCTCACCACCTCGGTGTTGGCACTGATAAGTGAGCGCAAAGGTGTGGAGGATGGGGGAAGCCCCTATTTGTAGGCCACATGTAGTAAGATCAAACATGCTTGTGCTTTTGGAGGTTGCCCAGGTGGGAGTGAAGAGTAGCTAGGACTCATAATGACTGGGATCTTCCTCACCGATGAAGTCTGGGCACAGGAGGGGGTAATTGCCCAGCGTGGCTTGTTTCCAGAGGTGGTGGTCTCAGTGTGGACAGAAATGCCTCTCCTGGCTCCCCCGAGGGGCAACAATTCTACATGCACCTTGGTTAATGCACCGGTACGGAAGGCGAGATGACAGGAGGAATCAGGTTGCTTCGCGCAGGCCTCATCTAGCTCCTTTTCTGAGCCCGTGATCCCCCACGCACCTCAATTATGGCACAGATGTGGAGGGTGAGGAAACAGGAGGGTCCGGGTCTATATAGTGCAAGCCGCACCCGTAGAGTCATAATCCGCCACACATCCTGGTTGTGACACCGAATCGGGGATTGAAGAGTGGGAGGGGACCAATGCCTGCAATTGCCACTATGTTGCACCCAGAATAGCAAGGAAAGGGACAGGAGGTCCTCCACTGCTGGCACACTTTACCTACTGTCCTGAAGCAAGGCCAGGGAGCTTTTAATGCAGCAAGACCAGTTTAGGGGCGCATCTGGCATATTCAGGGCCTCATCTCCATGGGTTCTGAGGCCGGTTGTTGGTGCTGGGGAGTCCAGACTCCTGGTATGTAATGTCCACCGTGCACCTCGATAATGGCATCGAGATGGGAAGGCTACTGAATCTCGGGCCTGCGTCATGAGGGAACACTGCATCTGCTCTCTCTGGCAGTCCACGGCTCAAATCTCGTCCTCGTGGCGGATGAACCCAGAACCCGGAAAGACTCCAAGGGCTAGTTGTCTGGCCTCCTCATCTGAAGCCTCAGTGTTATAACAGGCTTCCAACAACCTTGCATCTGCACCTGGACTCCGCCATCTATGAGTTTACCCTGCCAAGTGGTGCCTCCCCAGACTTGGACCCTTGGAAGTGGGCCTAAGGTGCCCTGGCAGCCTGCGGACCCAGCGGAATTGACACATCTCCTCTGCTGTGTAAATCTGAGCAAGACTGATGCACCACTGCTGCTGCATGGATTAGACCCATTGCAAAGACTCGCAACGCCCTGGCAACCCACATCACCATCTGAACTTCCCTTGCTCGATGCATCCCTGGTGCAGACCCTAGCATCTCTTGTCAGCTGCAGCCTCTACAACCATACTGGACTTAGCATTTCAGCCTCGCAGCTCCTCAGAAACGATGCACTGACTCCAGAGTTCACATTGCAAGCCCACGTCAACAGGATCCTTGACACAAATGCAACAGGACCTCGCACCACAGCCTTGCCACATCTTGGAAGCAACGCATTGTCTCAGCAACAGCTTTTCTATGCAGATCAACTCAATGCTCTGCAAACCAGGATTGAAGATTCAGCGGGCCTAACTGGGTCCACTTGCCTCGGTTTAGTATGATTAGATAACCACAGTTGCCGCTTTGTGACTTTTGGCACTATTTTCCTTAAAAACCTTAAAATTCAATACCCCTGGCTTTACTAATTGGAGCTTTGTTGTTTTGATCTTGTTTTATCTATTTTTCTAACCTGGTATGAGATTCTCTTTGTGTGGTGTTTTCACTGTTTTACTGTTTGAGATGTTGCACAAATACTTTAGACATTGTATCTACGTTAAGCCTAACTGCTCTGTGCCAAGCTACCAGGGAGTTGAGCACAAGTTAATTTTGGGTTTGCATGTGCCTTATCCTGAGAAGGACTGTGGTTGAGCTTGACCATGGCTAATACCCTAGTCAATCAACAACCCATTTTCTTACAGTGACTGGTGGGGTTGCGCCATTAGAGTGTCAAATCCTGCTTGAATGTTACATCCTGCTTTACAGGTCTGCTTGTGCTTACGTATAATATTTGGGACACATTTTAAAGGAGGGAAACAGACTGCCAAAACACTATGGGGGTTATTCTAACTTTGGAGGAGTGTTAATCCGTCCCAAAAGTGACGGTAAAGTGACGGATATACCACCAGCCGTATTACGAGTTCCATAGGATATAATGGACTCGTAATACGGCTGGTGGTAAATCCGTCACTTTTCCGTCACTTTTGGGACGGATTAACACCTCCTCCAAAGTTAGAATAACCCCCATGGGTGTATCCAGTATTTTTTTGCTGAAAGATCAGCTTCGATTTTACCAGACATTTTTCCCCTTGTTTGTTTGGGTGTACAGGGTAGCCTGGAACTGGATTTTAGTTCCCTCCCACACCCTAGTCCTCAGAACCCAGGTTTAGTGTGGCCGAAGGCTTTGGCCACCTTGAAAAAGCCAAAGTGGGTAGGGTCAGCCTCAGGAACCTTTACTCCACTGGTTAGGACATCTCCAGGGGTCATTCCCACCCACTATCTCATGCCATGCATAAATGAGGCAGAAGAAGACTGAACCGGCTGCCTGAAACCTGAGGAAAGCCTAGAAGACTGGACTCCTCCTGTACCTGGGACAAAGAGATAGACAAGGTTCATAAGGGTGAGCTCCTATTAAAGCTACAGGGACATAATGAGCTACAAGAGGCTTTTTCCTGCAACTGCCCAGTTGACCTGTGGCAACTGGACCAAGACTGGACCCTGCTATTTGGCCTCTGGTGACACCCTGTGAATCTCTAAGTGCCTCTGGTGCGGTCATAGTGGGCTTTAAAAAGGTACTCCAGTGGTAGATTGGGACGTAAGGGACTAAAGTTAGAAGGTAGAGACTTTGACCTGGACAAACGTGATTACAGTATATGACCCATACTCCATCCCGTTCAGCATCAACTTGCGCCTATGTCTTGTTCTACCATGACCATTGGCTATAATTGCCGCTTTGTGCTTCTTGGAGCTATCTCCTTATTAGACTTTTTCATTGTGGTGTCATTTAAAAAAAAAAACTTCTCTATTTTCTATTTGTTTTGGTATTTTTATTGTGCACTTCACCTTTATTAGTGTATTAGCAGCTCATAAATACTTTGCACTGTGCCTTCAATTTAGCACTGTCTGCTCTGTACCATAGCTATCAGCTCAGGTGAATTTAGTGCCTTCAAGGGTTCACCCTGACAAGGACCGTGATTATCACTGGAGGTGGGTACTTATCCCCCTCAACTAATAACTTAATTTCTCACAATACCCCACTAAAATATGTCTGTTCGGAGACCTCTGCAAAGAGATGGCTGGGAGGGGTGTGGACAATTTGGCAAACTTTGGCCCACTTATCATTGAGTAATTGTAAAAACAAGTGTGATGAGGCGTTCTTCATGGGTCCACCTTTTCAGCAATACTTTTAAATGACTACATACACTCCTTGAATAAACAAAAACATCTGTACACAGTCAAATCTTTCAAGGATGACATTATGGGATGTATTTAGTGTTTGGCCAATGCAGGATGTCTGACAAAAAGGAGCATAGGTCCTGGACACTCTATTTAGATTATATTGACGTCCATGCACTCTAAATGGAGAGGACAAGACATCCACTGTGCTTTTTGCTGAATGACCCACATCTGCCAAACTCTAAGTCAAGTTCCATATTTTTGAGCACCAGTCCTAGCACAATGCATTTTACATTCATTTGATCCAGTAAATGATTTGTTTGTTGAATGTTGGAGAATCTCCTGAAATTATCAATGACACCATCAGATGTTCTTTAGAAGGAACTAACAAAACGGGGGCAAAACACTATTATCCCCAAGTCTTCGTGAGGGAGTACTCATAAGTCAGCACATATGGATCCAAAATCTTTTACGGTGCGATCTAGAAGAAAAGATCGCTATACTAAGGAAGTAGTGACAAGCATAAGCAATATGGCATAATTCTAAAAGTAAAAGGTCACGTACCTTTAAACAAAAGTTATTTTGGGTAAATTCTTGTGTTAGTCCTTTTAAATTCAGCTTACTCATTATCTTCCTCCTAATGACTTACAATCATTTTATTTCAGATCGTACATTTTCTTGGAGAGTTTTACTTGATTAGGATAAGCCATTTATTCATGTTAACACCTTACTTACATTTTGGTACGTTTTTCTTTATTCAGACACACTTGCGAATGCTTAATTTAGCACACTCACCAATTTACTAGGTGTTATGACGCCTTTCTGTTTCCTTGTTTCCTAATGACACCCTGTCATTAAGAGTATATTTCTCAACCTTAGTTTCCGTTTCTCATCGCCACATATCTAGTGGGAGTCTTTATCCCTATTTCTAATTCTCAATTTCTACTTCGTTTCACGTGCACATCAAACTTTTGGTGATATTTATAATAATAACAAGTTTATCACTTGTGGTAGACTGTCATCACAGTTTTTTCTCTGTGGCACCGTTTTGGTAATGTCACTTGATGATTTTAGACACTCACGCGGTACTGGTGAAGGACTTGGCCACGATTTAGTGCCAGGTATTAATTTTCCATAATCATGTATAACTACAGATTATGACCAAGCTCATTATTATGTTTCTTACAGCCCTGAGGAAGTCAATGAGATTAATTTCTCGGAGACGAAACACGTGTTGGCTGTTGGATGTTGTTGTGATGACCACATATGGAATCTTTCTGATGTGATGAACATGTATGAAAAACTCGCACAAGAATAAAGACACTGCATTTTAACTCTGTTTGGATTATATATTGATTCTCCGAAGACCAAGAGCCTAACTGTACAGACTCTTATGTTATTTCATACAAGTGCCATGGCCTTTTGAATCAGCCAGGGGCATAGGGGTTCAGTCCGGAAGGCCAAAGTGGAGAAACGTGCCACATGGTGCACCTGAGTTAATAGTGCTCCACCATTACCAAACAGCCCTTTTTCCAGGAACCTCAGAAGCAGCTAGGGTGCCCGTGCCACAGCCAAACCTGGTTTGGGGCACCATCCTGCAAACCTACTCACTCCTTGGCTGGGTGCTCACTCCATGGCTGGGTAATACGCACACTTGCAGCGCATGGGTTTCCACACCCAACAGGGGCCCGACCAGTGGCAGAGGTCACTGGTGAGTCCAGGAGTTAGTCAGGGTAGAATGGTGTTAGTGGGTCTGTGGGTGGGTTGGTTGGCCGGTGGAGGGGAGCTAGGTGTGGTGGAAGCGGTGTGCTCAAACCGGATGAGGTCCGCTGGCAGCTCCAGTGCAGAGTGATGTTGGGGGGGTGAGAAAGCGCCTTCAGGTGGGAGCTTTTGCATATCAGGCCACCGGTAGAGTTGCTGTGGCTCACCTGGTTAGTTAGGCCATCTAGGGCATCCTGATCTGACCACTTTCTCAAAGCACATAAGGACACACTTAAACAAGGAGCTAGAAGCAAGACCTAGGCAGCAAAGCATAAGGCTACACACTGAGACAAACTCTGAAGCCAATGCTAAAGCCTATGAATGACAGTAGGAGTGCATGTATCAGACAAGCAATATATTAAGATACACCAAAGTCACAACAAGTCAACCCCCTGGTGTAGCATCAAGGAGGCCAGAGTAATACTAGTAACAAGTGCCAACACTGTGGCAAGCACATTTCACCTAAACTAGCACTTTATGGCCAGTGAACCTAGAGCATTTATCATCTATAACTAAGGTGATGCCTTACATTTAAACTTAAGCATACAAAACTACCTAAACAAACAACCAATTGTTTCAGCTCCTTCATCACCCCTCTCCCGAGTGTGAATCGACTAACATTTACCAATTGCCATTACGAACTGTTACCAATATTCAAGCAACCTGTACATACTACAACAGCTCAATGCCAACTGGTCTGGATTCTCATTTTACCCACTACTGTCACTGATTGACTGAACACTTGACCATCCAAGTCCTAGACACAGACTTTGACTAGAGATCGAAAGCCAGAGATTGTGCAAGCAAGGGCTTACCACTGAGTAAAACTGAAGGGGCTTTGGAAAGTGGCAACACAGTTAACGATCACAAGGAAACAAGGGACAAGACATTTCCCAGGGCTCTTATTGTCTCTTCAGTTAATATTCTGTCCACCCAGAAGTCCCCGCTTATGGACCTCACCAGCAGTAACACTGCTAAACCTATTGACTCATCACTAGGGTCATCAAACATCCCCATCGTCAATATTGCTACTACTGCCACTAACATGCCAGAATGCCTAGGGCATATCAAGAAGCCTTTGACTAGTAAAATTAACGGTCCGCACTCAACAAGTAAAATTACTGATTTCTTCGTAAAACATAATTAAAATAAGAAAAACTATGCAATCGAGCCCTTGGAACCTACTAGGTATTGAGGCATACAGCTGCACTGGCCCACAGACCCACCACTTTCACCAAGAGACACCGTGAGCACCAAGGATATCAAAGTCATAGATGAAACTCAACCAATGGCACAACTGCTTCAAGGAACTGTGGATGCAGACAGGTGCACTAACCCTGTCAGTCCACCCTCAAATGAGGACGCAAATATGAGTGCAAATTCACTCAATCTTGGCAGAGACAGATTTTCTAGTAGTCTGTCTTCTGGTTGCCTCTCCCTACCACTCAAAAGATGAAGAAACCATGACCCGAGCCGTTGGCACTTTGGCCCACAGTTATCTAGAAACTCCAATCTTAGAGGACTCCTTCAACCTAGTAGAAGATAATATTATAATAGATATGTGTCTTACACCATGCAGTGGAGGTTTCCATCTCTATCAGCATCTTGAACGACACTGTAAATCAACTTCCTAACAAAAGTTGGATTGAAGGGAGCCGGAGGTGCAACAAACCACCACAACACGAAATGCAGGACACCCATCCAGACCAGCCAATCTTGGCAATCATGAGAACTATATGTAGGACACCTGACATCTTAGCAAGGACCCTGAGCCAGCAAGTCTCCAAATGAGAAAAACTGTGGTAGTCCAGGAAAGAGCATCCATAATGGCGCTTATTTGAAAAAGGATGGAGAACAGCAAACTACAAGGCACTGCCCCAGTGCTCTGCAGCCAACCTTCTGCAATTGCACTGCAATCCTAGGGAACGTAGGAGAGGGCCTACCTGTCCTTCAGTCTATGTTAACAGATTGCAAAAAGGTCCTTGATATTATGAAATCCAGCTGGCCAAGTCTTAGCAGAATCAACAAATGCATTTCCTGTGCCTGCCATAAATGCAATAGCTACAACAGTCACAATTTGTGCAGTGTCTGAGACCAGTATGCCGCACCGAATCTCACTGAAACGATTTTCCAAGAGCAGTGTTTGCCCCATGGCCAAAAGTGATAGGAACTGTGCATAAAAGGCAATTGCAAAAGCTATCAGGCTTTCTAAACGCTACAAAAAGGCACCATAGCAAACATCTTCCAGTGAGATCATGACTGCGGCTGATAAAGAACACCCTAGAACCAATTACTGATCCGGAAGCATCAATAGATAAGAGGAGAACCTGGAGACAATCTCCTCAAAGAGGCAGCCTCTATACTTCCCACCCTTTCTCAGGCTCATTGTTTTGTGATAAGAGCTGTGTAATGCACACTCATATGCAAAGATTCCTAACTGAGAAATACACAACCCCCACCATTGTTGACTGCGCCTCTCTACCAGGAAAAACTTTACTCCAGTTTGTTTGCCATGGGAGCTATCCCAATCACCCAAAATAATTCTTCTTATTAAAAAAAAACAATTAATATACCTGACAAGAATTCCATGGCAGAACCCCAAATATGTGAACCGGGGAAACCTAACCTGGGGTGCATTCCCCCCTTTGGAGCCATGCAGTAAACTAACAGTCTATTCACAGCCGCCAACTGGCCATTTACCAAGGCCACACAAGTCAGGAATGACACAATGGCTGTAAATGTGCAAGTAAACAAGCTACCAATCTTTCACCCTACAATCATAGGGGCTCTGATCCTACACCAGAGAAGGCCAGACACTGCTGCACCCCCAGAATAGGACTTCCTCACATGTCCCACTTAGGACCCTACTATAAGAATCCAACAGCAAATCTGGGCCACCACTCACATAGCAAAGCACCCTGATGTCCCCAATAATGTGAATAGAGCAGACCCATGCATTTACTCTAATGCAACGACCACCAAGAAACATCATCTCAGCATCTTTAAGAGGAAGGTTGTTGTTTGCAATGTACCTGGGCCTGAGATCAGCACCGCAGCAATGAAGACAAGTGAATCCCCTGCCAAAATACTATTTGCTCACAAATATTTAAGCAGGACCCACAATATTTGAAACAGGAGTAACATCCTTAAACTGATTACTTTCCTGTCTGGCAATAAATAAGGAATGCAAGACAACTGAAACCTGTTGGTCCACCAAGAAAGTAGTTGGCTCAATACTAAGCCACTCGGGTACATTAAAAAAAATGGGGCATAGAAGTGGAGAAGTGTGGCACAATGGTTAGGGCAGCAGACCCTGATGCAGAGATCTGGTCCGTGACCAGGGTTCATTTCCTACCTCAGCGGGTTTTGGGCTCAATTCCCTTGGACCAGATCATTCTTGCCTTGGTGATTAATCTAATTAATGGTCCCACTCTAACTCTGGGCAATAGCTTGCTTAATCTCCACAGCAGCACTTGGATGCTTGGCTTCACCCTGGGGCTGTCCAGGAGTGGGCGCCTCACAGGGAAAAGCCAGGAGGGGTACCACAGTGGTATGCGTACAACGCCTTGAGACCCCAACGGGTGAGTAGTGTGCTATACAAGTGCAAAGTTTAACTTTAGTTTAGAAGTAAGCCAAAGTACAGAAGAACCTTATCCAGAGGTAATGGGATCCATGAACTTGTTAAGTAAACCTAACAAAGCCCCTTGCAACTATCAAGTTGTTTATAGATTTGTGTGTGGTCCAACCATGAACTACCTTACCCTCAAAGATCTCTATAACATAAACATTTGCATACAGCATCCAACAGGGGCTGGAAACCCCCAAATAAAGGATGAGTGGGGATTGCATCCTTACTCGCACTCCCAGATCAGAATATTCAACTGCCCACTCCTGATGAAATAGGCTACCCAAGCAAGTTATCTACATGGCCTCACATGCATCAAAAGAAACACTAGACCTAATTCTTGCTATCTGCAGCTATTAGGCTACAATTGAAGCTGGGCTTCTAGCAAAGTTAGAGGGCAAAGAGTATAACAGTTATCAAACATCATCAGATCTGTTGCCAATAGGAATATTGGGCCCTGGACCCTATCAAACTTAATGGATACTCATCCTACTGTGACCCAGTGATCAAATCAAGAAGGAGACCTAAAGGAGGCCTAACAGTTTGGATAACAACAACTTTTCACACCATAAGTCACCAGCACAAAACAATCAATGACTATCCAAAATACATTCAATATCTTAAGCTAACGAGCAACCCCTATACCATAGACATCTTAAACGTTTTTCCCACCTGCAAATAGCAACATCAAGTCGTCACTGCTCAACATGTTAGTAGAAAGGACCAGAGCAGTAATGTATGACCTTCAAGTGCCAAGCTAGGTGAGTCAAGCTCAAAATTAAAATTAATATTGATCTATGGCGACTTGAACATTAATCCACATTGAAACTTCACTAGTCAAGGAATAAGCAAAGAAAAAGTCTCATGGAATTTGCCTGGAATTGGCATAAATCACTATAAAGATACAAAAAAGGGAGAAACTATTCGAATTTAATTCAAGCAAATGCTCTTCGCGCCTAAAAATGGTTGTACAATCTCAGATAGACCAGCCAAAATGTTCTATACCTCAGGGAGATACTCAAGCCTAATTGATTATAATATAACACATTTAGGGCCAGATGTAGCAAGTTTCCAAATTGCGAGTTGCAATTTGCGAGTCCCAGCGACTCGCAAATTGCAACTCGCAATTTGGAATGCAGAAAGGTGTCTCAGACACCTTCTGCGAGTCGCTATGGGGTCGCAAATACCCACATCATTAATATTAATGAGGTGGGTCGCAATTTGCGACCCCATAGCGATTCAGGGCACTCACGGGGATGGTGGCCTGCTGGGAACAGCAGACCACCATGTCCGGGACTGCTTTTAAATAAAGCAGTTATTTTTTTTCAAAGTGCAACCCGTTTTCCTTAAAGCACTTTGAAAAAAAAAACGAAACCTTTAGTTTCGGTATTTTTCAGGGCAGGTAGTGGTCCATTGGACCACTGCCTGCTCTGAAAAATTATTTTTTATGCCAGACACAAAGGGGAAGGGGTCCCATTGGGACCCCTTCCCGTTTGCGACTGGGTTACCATCCACTTCAAGTGGATGGTAACTGTGAGTCCATTTGCGACCGATTTTGCGGTCGCAAATGGAATTGCATCGCATTGCGAGTCGCAAATAGGAAGGGAACACCCCTTCCTATTTGCGAGTCGGAAATGCATTTTGCGAGTCGGTTCCGACTCGCAAAATGCATTTCTACATTGCAAAGTGGCTTTAGCGACTCGCAAACAGCGGTTTTCGCCGTTTGCGACTCGCAAAACCTTTGCTACATCTGGCCCTTAGAAACACGGCACACTCAAATCGACATGAGAATTATCCAACAAATAGAAAGTGACCATTATCCTCTAGCCGCTGAATTTTGCCTCCCTTGCCGAAACTTATATAGGCAGAAGATGATGTGGGCCCCAACATTTAGGTAACTTAACCCTCAAGCCAAATCTGAAGAAAATAATAATGGAAGAACACTGCAAATGTGACTCAGACTATGGAGACCAGCAAAGTATATGCTAAGCAATGGAACCTGAGATACTGCAAACGTTTTCAAACTGAACAAACAACAGGATAGAAGAGCAATACAGGGACAGACTGTAATCTCAAGATCTGGGAGCAAAAAAGTTCACTGCCACAATCAGCAGAACTACCATTTCATCGTAAGAGTGGTTTGACCAAGAATGCTTGCTCCCGAAAGACGCACAATTACACCCATTAAAACAAAGGCACAACCTTGTGAGGGGTGACAAATGTCTTAAAACACCATCAAATGTATCCAGCTCTAATTTAAACACAAAAGGCACAATTAATAAAGAAATATTTGAAGCTGCCCCAACTGCTGATTAGAATGAAATACACAATTATTTGGTGATATTTGGTCAGATGAGGGAGCGAGGGTCCAAAAAAAAATCTGTAATCAGGGATTAATTGCATTGAATGGACTAATCACTGTAGCTCCCTGTATTAACATAACCTAAATAATGTAATGGCCATGGAAACAGAAATGCAAATGTCATAGACCATATAAACACTAATCCTGCTTCCATGTAGGTCAGTCCCACATGAAGCAACTATCTTGAAACCTTGTCTGGCTTCTGTCCTGAACCCTCAGAATTTACGGAGGAGGAAGTATGAGGGGTGATCCTAAGCCAGAAACCGAGAAAGGCAACAGGCCTAGAGAAAGTCCCATTGAATGTCTTCAAAAACAACTTTTTCACTTGGGTTCCCATCCTAATGACTGAATTTAAGGCCATCTGGACTCACCAGAAAATAACATCCTCATGAAAAAAGCCATCATATTTTCCATCCATAGAAAAGGAAGGCATAGTGACCCGCTTACTACAGGCCAATTTCCCAAGTAGATGATGCAGAAAGATCTATAGGAAATTGATGTTTATTTGGCTGCAGGACTCTGACGAAGAAAATGGGATCCGGTCTGACTTCCAAGCTGGATTCTGGAAGGGAGTGGGGGCAGTGGTTCAGGCTATGAGGCTCTACCTCTATCAATCAAATAGTACGACAAGGCTGTGTGTTTGCACCCCTGGTCTTCGATCTCTTCATAAGCAACATGAGCAAAGCACTCTTGAACCTGGACCTCGATATCCCCAAATTAGGAGGGAATAAATTCCCCCTATTTCTTTTTGAGGACAATGTGATCATCTTGTCCCAAATAAAACAATTGTGGCACCAGCAGCACCACGGCTTCGAGAGATACTATTCCAATAAAAACTCATCATCAACACAGAATGAAATTTAAGATATTAAGGGGCATATTTACAAGAAGTGGCACAGCATGGTCACTGCTCCAAAATTGGCAGCGTCACGCTGAGTCACTTTTAAAACGCAGGAATGTGCCATATTCACATCCCTGTGTTTGCCCCTGTGACAGCGCTAAATAAGCTGCGGTGAACCAATGCAGCCATACTTGTGCCATTGTGCCAGGATGGCTGCATTGCGGGGGAGATTGTTTTTGTGCCAGAAGGGATACCTTCCTGCACAAAAACAATCTTCAATGTTGAATTACTCTTTCTATGTGTGCTGCAGCACACATAGAAAGAAAAAACGAGGAAAAATGAAAGCATTTCTCTTCATTGCACCATGCTAACGCCACCCTTTTGGTGGCATTAGTTTTTTGCGGTGCCACAGATTTACGGTTTCTTGTAAACCTGGGGCAGTGTCAAAATGCAGTGACTGTTGCTGTGGAATGCCCACATCAACACCCAATGCAAACCCCTTCCAAGCAAAGTGCTGCGTGTGGAGGGGCTGTATTTACAAGGTGGCGTTACGCTACAAAAAGTGGCATAACGCTGCCTTGTAAATACTGCGCAGTGCACAGCACCACTGGAGCATCACAGAAGGTGATGCTCCAGTGGTGCTTTGGGCTTCTAAATATATACCCCTGAGACCGCTAAGAAAGCTAATATCAACCTTTAAAATCTATGAAGATAATATGGTAAGCGTCAAAAGCTTTGATTATCTGGGTATAAGATTTCAAGACAAGCTGTCAAGGGCAGCCCAATCACCCAAAAATGAGACATTAATGAGCCAAAGCACAGGCAAAATTATTCCTTCCACTAAAATAATTGGCAGAAGGTCTCTTGATTCAGCCATTAGCACCTACAAAGCAATAGTGATTGGTTCTTTTGGGGCTAAAATATGGGGCTATTGGACAGCCAGAAACGTGCAAGTGGTTAAGAATAAATTCCTGCAGCTGATGTGACATCTAGGCTGTGGGATTCTGATGGTGGCGCTCAAGGCCAAGCTGCGGTTCTTGAATACAGAATTGTTAATTTCCAAAAAGTCAATTCTATAAGGGCCAGACTGTGGATAGGCAAGTGCCTGACCAGTGACAAAACAGCTTGTCAGGATACTCTTGCAAATCAAGGCCCAACAATGCAGCCCTGGATAGACCACATTGCTAGGACTCTAAAAAATATATGATGCAGTGACTCTGGAACAACCCTTGTGAAATGTCCATACATAGTGCAAGGACCATCAAGAAGCTCCGCTTGAACTACATCAAAGCTTAGCGGGCACATACTGGGGGCACATCTACTACAGTCTTATTTGGAATTATTTTATTTTCGAAGGAATAACAACTTCTTCACCTGAAATTCAGACTCAGAACTTTGTCAGCGTTGACTTACACCAAAAATAGCGAAACAACACAATCAGCACTGACAGTGCATGTGCAAGCTTGGAGGCCAACAGCATGCCTTACACTTTATCTTTTACACTTACACACCCAGGGGTGTGGAGGCAGATTTTAGCCCATAACTTGTAGCAAGGCACTCTCGCTCTGCTCTGGACTAACTCAGAACCCTTGTTTAAAAAGGTGGCTCTTCTTACCTTCTGAGCATAGACACTGACCAGAATAGCTGCCAGTATTAAACTGATGCTAATACTAGAACCTTGAAGATTCTTTTATGGTCCAATTGGAAACAGTGGGTTAATCCTTGTTAAGTTTTCACCCTTATATATGTGCACCACAATAAGGTCATGCTTTTAAACGTTGCTCAAATTGCACTATTTCTATGCCCTCTGGGCTGAAACAAACAAATAAATAAATATGCGAAGCTTTGATTCCAGAGGAATGTATTATAGTGTCTCTTGCATACCTCTCACACAAAATAGATTCAGGGGCATATTTATACTCTGTTTGCGCAGGAATTGCGTCGTTTTTTTTTACGCAAATCCGACGCAAAGCTAACTCCATATTTATACTTTGGCGTTAGACCTGTCTAGCGCCAAAGATCTTGGAGTTTGCATCATTCTTTAGCGTGGACACCTACCTTGCGTTAATGATATGCAAGGTAGGCGTTCCCGTCTAAAAAATGACTCCAAGGCATGTGCGCCTTATTTAAACTCCTGTGCAAAAATGGCGCACGGGAGTGGGCGGGTAAAAGAAAATGACGTCCAGCCGCTTTTGCGTCATTTCTTAACGCCTGGTCAGGGCAGGCATTAAGGGACCTGTGGGCTCGGAAGGAGCCCAGAGGTGCCCTCCCATGCCCCCAGGGACACCCCCTGCCGCCCTTGCCCACCCCAGGAGGACGCCCAAGGATGGAGGGACCCATCCCAGGGAACTTAAGGTAAGTTCATGTAAGTATTTTCTTTTTAATTTTATTGTGGCATAGGGGGGCCTGATTTGTGCCCCCCTACATGCCACTATGCCCAATGACCATGCCCAGGGGACAGAAGTCCCCTGGGCATGGCCATTGGGCAAGGGGGCATGACTCCTGTCTTTGCTAAGACAGGAGTCATGTCAATGGAGGGTGGGAGTCTAAAAAATGGCGCAACTCGGGTTGAGGCAGATTTTTTGCCTCAGACCGACTTGCCCCATTTTTTGACGCCCAAGCTCCATTTTCCCCTACGCCGGCGCTGCCTGGTGTGGGTTATTTTTTTTTACGCACACCAGTCAGCTCCGCCGGCTAACGTCATTCCATAAATAAGGCGCCCGCATGGCGCTTTGGAATGGCGTTAGCCGGCGTTAACATTTTTGACGCACAACTGCGTTGGCGCAGTTGTGCGTCAAAAAGTATAAATATGGCCCTCAGTCTTTTCAGAATTGGAACTTTCTTGTATATTAATGTATGAAAGGAAAACATCATCTTAAGTTCACCAATACAGCAAAACAGCTATTTACGATATGAATGACATTGTATTAGTAATTCCTTCTATGTAAATTTCTACAGAACTGCAATACTTTTGCCAAGAAGGTTAAAAGTAAGCTAAAAGAACACGGCATGAATGTGTCATAGCATAACCTGGCTTACAAAGGTCCGGTTTTAAAAGTCAGAGATCTTCACCTGTAGGTTTACACCTAGGTTTGCAGCAGTTATCTGAGTGGGCTTTAGAAGATTCACAAAGAATCAAATTATTAAGTAAGTCTATGACAGTAGTAGATTCCCAGGAGTTCGCTAATTCATTAAATATACTTATGGACATTGTGCTAGCATAAATCATGTGGAATAGCATATTTTCATAATGAACCTGAAAGCAATGAACCCCTGCAGAAGTCACTTTCCAAATGTCCTCTTCAGCAAGACACTGACTCCTGCCTATGCAACTTTGTATGTGTTTCCATGGTGGACACTAATTGCATGAGTATTGTGAATACGCACAGCTTATGATGCTGTGTGTGTTAAAATTTGGGTCGAACATGAATTTATGACAATACAAAATATACCATGCTGAAGGACTTTGACACGTTCAAAAGTGCAAATTATAGTTAAAAAATCCCACAATTCCTTATTCCCTGTCCATACGTATACTAGACTAGTATTTAGGACGTTTTTGTTAGATGACATTGAATTATCCTGGAATATTTTCGCAGATCTGGCTACTTCCTTTTGAATGCTTATGGATGGATTTCAGGCATTCTCAATGCTACTTCTATCAATACTTTATGGAAATCACCGGGCAAAGGCATCAAGAGGTCCCAGTAAATAAGATTAAATGTATTAATTAAATGTACAAAGCTTCATTGTCACTCACTGTTGGCTGAATAATCAAGCATTTGCAATGCAACGGGTCTTGTCATTTGCTCGAGTTAGAGCTATAAGCGTTGTAAACTCCTAACCGGATGTTTCTTGCCACACAAATTAAGAGAAAAAAATGAAGCGTGATCACGCTATGTAAAATGCAGCATGATTGCACTGTAATTGAACACGGAAAAACAGAGCGCGATCGCGCTATGTAAACCCCAGCACGATCACGCTGCACGGAAAATAAAAGGATAAATTGGTCTGAAAACATGGAAGCTCATATGTTTTCAGTAGCTTACCGGTGCTGTGTAGGTAGGCTAAGCACCGGAAAAGGCATGACGTATGCATGCCTTTTTACGAATGAAAGTATTTTAAAAGCCAAGCCCCCGAACCAATGAAAGTGACTGGCGTGACCTGGGTGTGGTTAGAAGCCCAAAGAAAGATTACTGCAGGGGATGGAGTGCTTTGAGCTCGCCCCTAAAAAGCACTACACTTCAGTATAGTATGACACCCTCGGAGTGGTGTGTTAAGCATGAACTGAAAGCCCCATTTAGTAGGCCATCTCCAGATCCAAGAATCACTGCTTATATCAATCTTATCCTAAATGTGGCCAGGTGTCTTAAGCATTACTAAGGAGTCAATCAAGAGACTGGACCTGAAGAACTAAGTCATGACCGCTTCAAATGAGTTCTAGAACGAGTTCCCATAAGGACAGCAAGTTAATAGAGCCTACACAGCAATACATACAAGTGTTACACCTGTTTCTAAATGATCTGCATAAGGCAGTTGGCTGTAGAAGTACATACTTTATGCCGCCGCTGCTTGACCACTGGTGACTGATTGGACAATTAGAAAAAATTAGAAGCCCCAAAGTGAGTTTTCATATAGGTATGTGACCACATATATAGTTGGGTGTGCTGCAGTACTGCGCTCTGGGTGTCCCTGGAGGGGCTCAGCTCATTCGTTTCCCTCTAGGGCAGGTAATTAACAGATTCTACGATTAATAGCAGTACCTGAATCTCGATGGAAGATTCAGTAGGATAAAATAGATTAAATGTCTCACTACTGAGCCAGTAGGGACAGAGCTTCAGATAGGAGGGCGATAGAAGGAAAATAGAAATCTTTGCCAAGTGTGCATCTGACCTTCGGAAGCAAGGAATTGAGTAGCCTACAGAGAAATGCGGACGATTCGTGACAGGCTACATCTTCTTAAATGCTGGAAAGGGCAATGCTAAGTCACAAGTTAGTCATGCAGGGTTATCACTTGTCTGGCACTTTATTTGTGATTGTCTCCGGTCGTTTGATATGTGACTCTATCCCAATGTCTTTTTAAGTTCAACTGCCTATTACAAAATATTTCTCACAGGCCCATGCCTCTGAAATTCTAGCCAGAAACCTGGAAGGTGAATGATTATGTATAACTGACGTGTAACCCACTGTGCCTCTAGATCTGCGAACAAGGGTATGCCTACTTTAATTGGATGTCAATGGAGATACCTTTAACTGGTATTCCTCTATTGTTCCACCTCTTCATCTCAAATCTTCATTGGAAAACTAGCCTCAAATGTTATCACATCAGAAGTTTTCTGAATCAGAGCTACTGTGATTCTCCTTTTCAACCAGGAACAGACATGGTAGGAGACGATCAGGATGATGCATGTTCATCTTTAACTGTCCCTTGACAGCTGGGTTTGGGTCTCCTTAAGGTTCTTGGGCACCCACTTTCCAATGAAATACATTCCAATACAGGTCACTTCTATTAGCTGGGCACTCCAGTCCAGCTCTTCATGAACGCAGGCAGGGCTTCTTTTTGCCTTATCTCAAGGAACAGGGTGATTCTAGAAACATTCACAGACTTGGGGCCAATCTGGAGGCAAAGTGACAACCAAGCAGGACTTCCACTCCAGGATCTTTTTAAATTTACTTTCCTGAGGCTCTTGCATATGACTTTCTTGGTGACAAGCCAAATGTTTGAGTGTATTCAGGATGGGCAGGGGGGGAGGGGGTATTAGGTACAAAAAAGAGCATAGGACCACCAAATGCCTACCTATGGCACAATCCATCACCTCCCCTTGTACACTGATGCTGTGGTCTCCTCGCAAATCTGGTTGTTCTCAGCTGTGAATTTCGAATAGGAGAGGCACTAACTAAAGATCATAATGTTTGTTTAGTTACTCAATTTCACACAAAAATGTTCCCAAAGTGATATTCCAAATGAGACATAATTTCTTTATAATGAATCATAATCCAGGACATTCATCAAACTACCAGCAACAAGTTTTGCCCTTGTCAAGAAGAGCTTCTTTAAAGCTATTAGGTTGTAACAGCTTAATAACAGAATCTCAGATTTCTGTCCAAATGCACATCTTTTGTTGAGGAGTAAAATTAAGAGGCTTGTGTATCTGCAAAATTAAATGATGCCATCAGCATATACCATAGTTCAAGTTTGGGTAAAACCATTACCAACCCTCCTTCAGTGGCCAGGCCTGGCTTCATGGGAGGCTGCACTTTTCAAAATACCAAGTGCTACTTCAATCATGGAAGAGCATTGCTCCCAGTCTTTGTTATAAGTTTGAAGGCTCTCTACTGAAAACAATTTACACATTCTCGGTGGATGTGGAATGGACATATCTGGGAAGCTATTTCACAGGAGAATCTTGTTGTCATAAACAGGAATTGGGTGGGTAGGTGCCACTCCAAAAGCTGAAGCTTTGCTACACCAAAGGCATCTGATGGGCTAACTCCCCCACCCATCAGGTTCAGAAAAGTTTGAGAAGGGGGACAAGAATGTGCACCTGCAGGCTGCGTTGTTCAATTCTCTGGAATCATTTATTCTGCACTTGCCAGATAAAACCATACAAGTATACATGATATCGTCATACATGATTCAGACATGATGAGCTGCAAGCAAACCTACTATGAGAGATTTGTAAGATCATTTTCTAAGTGTAGTCAGCAGACTCCTCCCCCACCCAACTGGGTACAGGTAAAGCATTTGTGCCCGTGTTAGCACGTCATACCTTAATAAGTAAACTTACAAGGGGACGCGAATAGGTTGATAATCCTTTTGGCTAGCAATTAAGATGTTCTTACCATAGATCCAGTACATAATCAATAATCAATACTGTAGGAGGCTCGCCTGGTTTATAGTGGGCACCAATGGTACTTGCACCTTTTGCCAGGTCCAGTTATCCCTTACTAGTAGAGTGTAGTAGTGTTCTAGCAGCTTAGGCTGATAGAGGTAGCTATAGCAGAGCAGCCAAGGCTGAACTAAGAGACATGCAAAGCTTATGCAATACCACTTATATCATATAGGTACTATATCATAAGAAAGACAATACTCAGTGTTACTAAAAATAAAGGTACTTTATTTTACTGACAATGTGCCAAATATATCTCAGAAGATATACTCCCTTAGGAGGTAAGTAACATACACAAAATATACACAACAAACCAAATCAAGTAAGTAAAACAGTCAGAAAGTAGTGCAAACACTGTAGAACACAATAGGATGCAATAGGCCTAGGGGCAACACAAACAATTTACTAAGAAAGTAGAATGCAAACCACAAATGGACCCCTACTGCTATTTCCCCAAAAATACGCTAAAGTCGTGATAAAGGATTTTGCAAAGACCACAACAGACTGCAAAGCATTGAAGACGGATTCCTGGACCTGAGGACCTGCAAAGGAAGGAGACCAAGTCCAAGAGTCGCGAAAGTGTCCGGGGGGGGGGGGGCAGGAGCCCACTAAACCCCGGACGAAGGTGCAAAATGGCTGACTCTGGTTGGAAGAAGCTGAGGATTCTGCAACAACGAAAGGAGGTAGGAAGTTCTTCTTCATGCAGAAGATGTCCTACCATGTGCTGGAGGATGCAGAGTTGTTTCCTTGGCAAAATACTGCAAACAAGCCTTGCTAGCTGCAAGTGTCGTAGTTGGAGAAAAAGGGTGCTGCCCGGGCCTAGGGAGGACCAGGATGTCGCCACTTGGGAGAGGAGACAGAGGGGGCCCTCAGCAATGTAGAGAGCCCACGCACAAGCAGGAAGCACCCACAGAAGTCCTCGAACGCTACTTCAAGAAGTGTGAACACAGCAGTCGTCTCAACACTGCAAAATGAGGTCCCACGACACGGGAGGTCAACTCAGGGAGCTGAGCATCGCTAGACAGAGAGCTGGGGACCTAGGCTCAGCTGTGCATGCAGGATTTCTTGGAAATGTGCACAGAAGCCCTTGTAGTTGCAGTTCACATGGTGCACAGGATTACTGTTTGAAGAGGGAAGGCAAGGACTTACCTCCTCCAAATTTGGACAGTTGGACCACTGGACAGTCTGGGTCACTTGGGTCCACCACCTGTGTTCCAGGGGCCATGCTCATCAGGATGAGAGGGGTCCCAGAGTACTGGTGAAGCTGAAAATTGGTGCTTGCTGAAGCAGGGAGAAGATTCCGTCGACCCACAGGAGATTTCTTTGTGGCTTCCAGTGCAGGGTGAAGGCAGGCAGCCCCCAGGGCATGCATCACCAGGAAACAGTTGAGAAAGCCAGCAGGATTAGGCACTACAATGTCGCTGGTAGTCTTCTGGCTACTTTGTTGCAGTTTTGCAGGCGTCCTGGAGCAGTCAGCAGTCGATCCTTGGCAGAAGTTGAAGAGAGAAGTACAGAGGAGTCCTGCTGGATTCTTGCAAGTCATTATCTGAGGAAAAGTCCACTGGAGAGACCCTGAATAGCCCTCTGAGGAGGATTGGCCACCTAGTCAGGTAAGCACTTATCAGGAGAGGTCCCTGATGTCTCCTGTTGGCACTGGCCACTCAGAGGCCTCCAGAGTGCCCTCACACCTTTGGAAACAAGATGGCAGAGGTCTGGGACACACTGGAGAAGCTCTTTGCACCACCCCTGGGGTGGTGATGGACATGGGAGTGGTCACTCCCCTTTCCTTTATCCAGTTTCACGCCAGAGCAGGGACTGGGGGTTCCCTAAACCGGTATAGACTGGCTTATGCAAGGAGGGCACCTTCTGTACCCTTCAAAAGAATTTCCAGAGGCTGGAAGAGGCTACCCCTCCCCAACCATGAACACATATTTCCAAAGAGAGAGGGTGTAACACCCTGCTCTCAGAGGAAATGCTTTGTTCTGCCTTCCTGGGACTGAGCTGCCCAGGCTACCCCTGTCTTTAGGGTAGCAGCAGTGGTAGCTGCAGAGAAAACCCCAGAGAGCAGGGTTGGCAGTACCCGGGGGTCATAGTGGAGCCCCCAGGATGCATGGAATTGGCTCCCCAATACCAGATTTGGAATGGTGGGACAATTCCATGATCTTAGACATGTTACATGGCCATATTCGGAGTTACCATTGTGAAGCTACATATAGGTATTGACCTATATGTAGTGCATGCGTGTAATGGTGTCCCCGCACTCACAACGTCCAGGGAAATGGCCCTGAACTTTGTGGGGGCACCTTTGCTAGTGCAAGGGTGCCCTCACACTTAGTAACTTTGCACCTAACCTTCAGGAAGTGAAGGTTAGACATATAGTTGACTTATAAGTTACTTAAGTGCAGTGAAAATGGCTGTGAAATAACATGTGCGTTATTTCACTCAGGCTGCAATGGCAGTCCTGTGTAAAGGTTTGTCTGAACTCCCTATAGGTGGCAAAGGAAATGCTGCAGCCCATAGGGATCTCCTGGAACCCCAATACCATGGGTATCTAGGTACCATACACTAGGGAATTATAAGGGTGTTCTAGTGTGCCAATTGAAATTGGTAAAAGTGCTCACTAGCCTATAGTGACAATTGTAAAGGCAGAGAGAGCATAAGCACTGAGGTTCTGATTAGCAGAGCCTCAGTGAGACAGTTAGTCACTACACAGGTATACACATTCAGGCCACAAACTATGAGCACTGGGGTCCTGGCTAGCAGGATCCCAGTGAGACAGGCCAAAACAAACTGACATACATGTAAAAATGGGGGTAACCTGCCAGGCAAGCTGGTACTTTCCTACAAATACACAATAACCAATAATCATAAGTAATCAATAAATCAATAATCAATGGAGTCAGTAATTGCCATGCACCATGACCTTTCAATCATGAATAATCGCAACTTTAGTAAAAGTTTAGAATGTTTATTTCCCCATATTAACAATGCTAAGGTCATGTAAATTAAGCTTAAAATCAATGAAACACATACAGAAATAACACTGGTTGTCCGAAGCGGCGGAAGAAACACATTCTAATCAAAGCTTAAACTACAACACATTCTAAGGTTATGGTACAAATCAATAGCAAAGTCAACTGTGTCAATGTGATAACAAACATGGAGTTTAGCGGAGAAATTCACCAAGCATTAGTCCCTGTTATCATAAGTCTTTGATGAGAATCCTCAACTAAAACATCAGATTAGCATCAGCATGTTGGGCTTCATGCAAAACACTTTAGTAACACAAATTTGGAAAAACATCTAACTATGGCTCTATCAAAACAGCGCAGTTGGTACCTAGAAAGAAAAAGCAAATATGCATAACTGTCACATTTTAGGATATACCTATCATCAGGGTGGATCAGCAAAGCAGAATCGGTCTTCGTCCTCAAGCTATCAGTCAGTCAGCATTCATCAGGAATCAGCATCAGAATTTTTGAAAGGGCAAAGTCTTTAGCATTAAAGTTAAGCACGTCTCTAGTCAAGGCACATTAGAAAGTAATAACCTCTTGGTCAGAAAAATGGGTGAAATGACTGCATGAAGGCAAGGGCAGAATGTCTATCTTCTCTCTTTGCGCTGTTGATAAGTCAAAACTGTTAAAGCTATCCCCTAAATCCCTATTGGTCAGTTAATCGTATGTTCACACTCTGTCCAATAAAACAAAAATCTCAAATCTATGAATTCTAATATTACTCCATTCTCATATTGGTGATTGGTTTGTCTTACGATGGCCTCATCATCCGGCTTGTCAGGTAATAATATTGTGCAGCTTCTACTCTAGGCAGTATCTTCATTGTTCTTGTCCTGGGAAAGTCAGTCTTACACACATTACACATAAAATGTTGCATTAGCAAGAACATTAGCAGTCAGCTCTCACTAAAAGCTTCCGTTATGAGCACATTTAAACAATACAATAGAAATTCACAGTTTTATTCACTTGGTCAGTTATTTAATTAAACGTTAAGAAATACAGCTAACAAATAAGGCCAAGACACTTGCTAAGTTAATGCCTACAATTAATAAAGCTAAAGCTTACTGTATAACCCTTAATATGACATATTACTGCATTAGTCTAACATATAATCAACATTTCATATTATTTGATCATTGATTAGTATATTTCGTTAACATTGGTGGCCATTCTTCATAATCATATTTTCAAATGCATGCATTATTTTTCTACGTTATTATATTTTCTACATAACTTATTATTCAAAATACATAAACTCTCATTAATAATTTTAAAGGCACCTGCGCTAGCACCCGTGACTGGAATATCCACTGTCAGTTCTACATCAAGTAGTTCAGAGGGCAGTAGCTGCACTCACAAACGTTAGGGTGACCAAAGGCGTGGCGACTCAGCTTTACAAAGCAAGGCAGGGGCCGTTGTCCCAACAATTGTCCAACATTTCTGTAATTTTTTCAAAACAATATCTTATAATAAAGCTTAAATAATTTCGCCTGAAAAAGGTGGGGTGAGGTAGCATTTGAAACAGCCAACGTAGTTGAAAAATGAAAGGACGGGTGCACATAACCCAAGGACACTGTTTAGAAAGACAGTTTTATGAGAAATAATTTTGTTTACTTACGTTAACTTTGTTACAGTTGACTTTATGTAGCCATTTTCATTCTCCAGAATATGTTTCAACTAAAAAGATTAGAAAACAAAGAGTTGCCGGTATAAAATCAAATAAGTGATAGCTTCTATATTTAGTAAAAAACATAAAACCTAACATAACTATCTGCCTGACTATTTGTGACGGGCTTATCAGCCTGCGTTGTGCAGCAGCAGTTATTAGTCAGAGTTTTTTACAAGCAAACATAGTGTCTCCACCCTGCATTTTGTGATGGCTAACCACACCTTTGATTATAAATAACCCAATGAGTCATGGCACTAACATAGAATACAAGGTATATTAATCCACAAAATAAAGTGAATCCATCTGGATGTATTCAGAATACACCGCCCAATACAAAATCAATACATAAGGTCCAGGAACCAGATTGATAAATGCAAAGGATGGGGCGCCTTGAACAATGCCCAATTCTGAGTCATATCTTCATTAAGATGCGCACACATATCCATTGTTTGGTCAGGTCTTTAAATCTGGAATGAAGATTAATCTGCAGCTGGAGGAATGTCTGAGGTGCGGCACCACTATAAAGGATGAGTAATCCGCATGTCCAAAGTGACTGGTTGGCGAACTGCTCCTCGCTAGCCCAGTTTTTATGCTCACTATCCCGTTACGACATCTGAGCGACAACGGTGAGAGGGATATCTAGGTATTTTATGATGATGGTGGGTGAAGGTGGGTGTAGTGCTTCTTCACTGGCTTGTAGGTAAAGGACACTCTTAAGAAGTGGCAGTGCTATCTGCTGTTCCCCCTGCTAAGCAGACGTGTCTATATGTTGTTGAAATGCCTCTAGATAACGAAAATGTCCCAGAGCATGATAAGCTTTACGTGCATCAAAACTACTTTACACCCTTCTACATGGAGTCGACTGTAAACATAACACTCTCCCAGAAGCCGCTTATTTTATTTAGTTCTAAGCTTCCATTAGTTCTTACTACTAACAACAGAGGTATTGCCATCCTCATCTGCCTCTTGCTCACCTGAATGAGACCGCATTCCCGCCCATCTAGGTAACAACTACTGCTCTTAGTCCCCTCACTTCCACCCTGGCCAGTAGTGACAAAACATCCTTAGCCTACAGGTGCCAAGTCCACCATAAGGGCCATTCGAACACCTATCAAGAAAACAGTTTTAGACCATGCCAACTAGTAACCTGGAGATGGCCTTGCCAGGCAAGTAAAGGCCCTAGAAGCTGGCTGTTGCACAAAACCAAGCCATAAATGGAAATTTACAACACCATCAATACATTAGTAGGCATTCAGAGTTAGACAAACATCACTAAATGTGCCACAGTTGTCTGAAATTATATCCTAAAACATTAACGAGTCCTCACTGACACTGCTGACCTAGTTGAAATTGACAAACACAAATGATGGACAGAATGTGAAACCAATCAAACATTCTTCCCCAGTCACAGATCTGGGTTTAAGAAATCAATTATTTTGCTCACCACGCCACCCCAGTTTGGACGCAGCCAAAATTCAAATTAGGCTTGACCCTGTTCCCCATGGGAAGAGCCCAGCCCGAACTGCCAGGCTAGGTCCTCCCTGGACCTGCTCCTTCCTTTGACACCGTAGTCAAGCATCCTGTGACCGGTTTCAGGGTATTACCCTTCGTCAGCCTACTTGAAATTGCCAGCAGCATTCAACACATTCCCACAAAATCACCCTCTTGGGTCAGTGAGAGAAGCTGCAGAACCAGTAGTGCAGTTGTCAATAACCTTCTTGTAAGATTTGCTCTGTGGGTTTGAGATGAATAGAGACTACTGGGCATTATGCCCTATAAACCTGGCATGTCATGGAAATCTTACAGAAATGTGGTCATATGGGGGAAACTTTGGTTATTCTCAGCAGTGCTTTTATGCCCTAGAATTTGCTTCCTTTTTTGCTACAACCTAGTCATTGGAACAAATGTGTCAAAAATAGAAACACTAGGTTTCTATTTTATTATGATATGTGTGAGAAATAAGGGGTATTAGATGAGGTGGTGAGTAGCAGCCCAAAATATCACCCACAATGTGGGTCAAGGTGAACCACTAAAGTCACAAATTAAACCTCATCGCCCTATCAGCTATGGCACAGAAGGGACAGGCTTAACATAGCAAAGCATTTATTCAGTACAAAAACAATAATTAAGTTGAAACACAACACAAGAAAAAACCTGAACCAATCAAAGAAATAGAATACATTTTAGTAAATAAAATGACATCAAAACAACAAAAATCCAATCAGTAGGACCGCAGTAGTGAATCTGACAGGGACAAGTGTAAGGTTTAAGGCAGGCCACAATGCAGTGCATTTCAGATACAGGGACCAGGTTCTTCTTGGTAGAAAGTTTTACCTTCGATCTCTGGAATGCAAGTCAAAAGTCATGAGAAGGGGTAAGGCAGCAGACTGTGGCCGGTGATGGCTCCACCGCGCTGGATAGCTACTGGATGAGGTCTCGGTGAAGCTGCTGCCTTTAGGTGTGAAAGCTCAGAGCAGGAGAAGTTTGAATTTCGCATCTAGAGAAGGTTCCTCAACAATCGGGTACTATTTGCGCATCCACCCAGTGAGGATTTTGGCCTTCTGAGGACTTAATTACTTTTTAGAGCTCAGATTCTTCCAGTGCAGTAAGGCTGCAGGCTCAAACCAAAGAGGGTGCCACAAGGCAGAACACCTTCTCCGCGAGGTTCCGGTGGATTGGATCCACTGCTGCAGAGAAGAAAGTAGCGTGAGGGACCTGAATCTTTAACGCAGTGACAATGCACATTCATTGGCTTGGAATGGCAGATTCGTTCCGGTTTCCGCCGGTCCTCAGAGCAAAAAGTTGGCAGAAAGTTTCCAAATCCCCAGTTTCAGAAATCTTTAGGAGGAGTACACTTTGACACCAGCCAAGGGTCCACAACTTATGGACAGCACGTGGGTGTCAAGATTTACTACAGCAGAGGCCTGAAGCGTGGTACAGGGCAGATCCATTTGGGACTGGTCTGAAGGAAATGCAGGAAAATGCCCATTGGAGCTTGCTGTGTCCATGTAGCTCAAACAGGTGGTCAGCTGTATGAACCTTGCAGTCCACTTCTTTGTACTGGGCACAAGAGGGAAAGCAGGTCCAGTCTTCAGGGCCCCTCCTAGGTCACAGACAGCAGGTCCAGTCCTCTTTTGTTCTTCCATATGTCCAGCAGTGATCTGAGGAGGGTACTGGGGATGCCACGTTCATGTCCATTACCAGCCTGTGTGCAGGGTGTGGGGGGACTACTGACCACTCCCTAACCAATAGAGTAAAACTTCTGAGGGGTGACCCCACCCACTTTTTTAACACTTTCTGTGTGTTTTACAGGAAAAATTCAACAGCGTCCTTCTCTGCCCAACACTAAATGGCAGAGCATTTCTTCTTCTGTGCAGCGCTCATTTGCCTACCCTAGAGGAGTGACCACAGAAATGAGCAACCCCTCCTCTGTGGTCACTCAAAACCAGTTATGGGAGCAGCTCTTCTCCCAGTGGGCCTTGTGCCTCACTGACTAGGGTGTCAAAGGAAGGAGCAGGCCCAGTAGTTAGCTATAGCTGCCTGTAACAGGGTCCCTGAAGTTAATTAAGTTTAAGGTCACAAATCAGATGGCCAGCCTGACAGAGAAACAGAACATCTTCTACCCAAGGTCTTTGTCTCAGCGCTGGGAGAAATTTCACACCTTATCAAGGGGACAGTTCAAAGGTCTTGCAAAGGATCTTTTCTAAAATATTTATTGCAAACCCAAATTTACCAATAAATCAGGTTTGTAATAAATATTTTAAAAAGTCTAAGAATGAACTCTGTAACTGTTTCCTAACCATAAATATGAATATCAAATTTAATATAGTATTTTAATGCTTTACTATGGGACAGCTTACCATAGTATAGTGAAAATAGCCTTTTGGGCCCTTTTAACTGTAAGGATCTCTACCATTAAATATTTACATGGTCTGCTCTTAAGTACCATACACCCAGGTCTCATGGACTGTAAGGCCTACTTAGGGGTAATTTATTAATATTTAGCAGGAGGGTTTAGGCCTGTCATAAGGGGTTATCTTGGCAGGTCAAATTTGCAGGTAAACACTGCACAGCCAGGCTACTGGTAGCAGGCCTGCAGTCATGTTTACATTGTCACTGTAATGGGTGACACCATGGGTGCTGCAGTCCACATGTGAAATTTAACTTACAGGCCCTGAGTAGACCTTTTTACCACATTCTAGGGAATTATAAGTACATTAAATATGTCAAACATGAGTACACCAATTTTGTTGAAAGGATGAACACAAGCCACTGATTAAGAGGGGTGAAATGCACAGAGTTATATAGCCAGTAACAATAGAGTTCAGCAAATAGGCCCAAAAAAAATCAAGGGGACCACGCAGAAAGGGCAGATTTCAAAAATATGTCTATATTCTTATCTAGGTTGTTGGTAGCCCTGGATGCAAGGTGAGATACTATTGGGTATGGGAGGCCATCTCACTGAATTGATTGCAGCAACAATCCAAAAACCACCACTAAGACCAGAACAGATATCCTATCCAAATCCAAAATGTAATTTTAGAGCTCTAACACTAGCTCACTCAAACATTTAGTGGAAAGTGCAACCAAAAAGATGTCCCAAATTTGAGAAGCTGGGAATCGGAATCTAATGATCAATGATGAATTTAAATGTAGAGATATCTGAATGGATCAGGCTATGAGGCCAGGGAAAGCTGTTTCAGAATCAGGCAAACCTGTTGCTGTGCAACTGTATATCAGAACAGGACCTGCAATGAGGCAAACACCTGTGAGTCTTTTCAGTCAACTGGGCTACCCTTTTAGAGCTTCTGGTCAAGGACTTCAGAAACGTGGTCCAGCTTCTCTTCTTCCAAGAGAAGGCATATTAACAGTGATTCTACTGGAATCTAGGACTGGTTCTGAACTGCTGGAAGAACACAACACTTCCACACAGTTTGATGGATCTGACCAATTTACCCCTGGATCACATCCATTACATACCTGGAGACTCTGAATTGCAATCCAGAACTGATGTGCCATTCACCTCCAGAAAACAGCACAGTGAGCACAGACCAGTCACATTGAGGATGCATCACTGAAAGCCATGCCTCAGCAGAGCACTGGGATACTGACCACAAATAGTTTACTAGTGGAACAAGCAAGCAGAAGCAAGAGCTATTCAGCTTGTACAATGTTCAAGAACAAACTGGGACTACACATGAAGTGACACCTGATATGGGAACAAAATCTGATTCCTCCCAGACATTGTGAGCTTTTCTTCTTTGTGATGCACCACTTTGTTTCCTGACTTGTTCACTGGATCATCTGCATCAGAGTGATTGTTTGCTAAATTTCCAATATGCTCCTTTGGATTACAAAAGCTACTGGCACAGCAAACCCCAAAACATATCATCACTCTGACCTACTGTAGCTCTCTGACTTGTATTTTCACCACAACCAATGTCTGCAGACAATAACTAGCAAGCAGTGTCATGTAGGGGCACAACTATTTGGAAAGTGTACCATTGTTTAAACTTCAAACACATACTCTATCAGATGAATTTAAGGTTTTTCTATTCCACTCAGGTTCTTTCCCTTCTCCTCTTCACTCTTAGGTTTTGTCTCACTCTGGCTCAATCTTAGTTATTGTTTCACTCCACCCCGACACCCCCCACAGTTAGGTCAGTTCCTGCGTAGTTAATAACATACCAGACTGCCTTTTTGTTTCCTTAATAGTTTGCCCTAAAGCATTTATTAAAGGTAATCCTATCTCCTCTGTTTCCCCAAATGACTGAGCCTCAGTTTAGAGTGCCTTCATATTTCTCATCTCATTTCCTGTAGTGAAGCTAATTACCCTGCTTTGAACTGTTCCCTGTTCTGTGTTATCCTTGATCATATGTGACCATATATGGTACCTTAAATTGAGCAGATTTATGGACACTGGAGGAACACAAAAACACCTAGGTCTTTTTAATCTGCTCATTTCCAGGAACATCAACATGTAACATGGCCTCCTGGGGATCTAGTAATGAAGTTGTACCATGTTTTATAGATCCTGGTTGAATTGAGCACTGACACAGTGGGTTTACCTAGGGGCACTAAAGAAATGTACTAGTGTTTCTGAGCTATAAATCATGAGCAAAATTACCCTTCAGAGTGACAGCTTGAATCACCTCTGAGTCTCACTGCAACACTCTCTTCACCACGTTTGCTAAGTCCGAGAGTAAGCATCTCACCAGAATTGTAATGGGCACGCCCAATCCTAAACACCCATTTCCAAAATACTACGACTACTCTGTCTTTTGTCTCATGACATGATATCATGTTAAATATAAATAGAGAAGGGCAGGACAGTTATACTTCTTTTATGGATAATAGGCCACACACCAAAAACCATCAGAGGCTCATTCAGTGTTAAATAGTTGTATTTCCAACAGCAGCCTCTGCTGGTTCCTCCAGTGGAAACAGATTCCCTACCACCCATCTGCAGGCAAGAAGGACTACTTAGGTCAACCCCTATGACATCAGATTTTTCAAGCCTGGGACTGCCAGGTGTGCCAGCATAAAAAATACACACATGTCCCTCTCATGCTGTGATAGACCTTTTAGGGCGCCAAGCACATTGCTCTCTCTTCTTTACTTATTTCATTTATTTATTTAAAGCTCAAACATGGCCCTTGGGTATCAGAGTGCTGTACATAAGCAAAAACAAAAGCCTAACCCATTACATTACATATAATCTCAAAATAACCATACCTCAGTAATAAACCACTACACGGTTCCTCTGTGGTCATTCTTTTGGAGGTCAATGGCAATCCATGTGAGGTAACCACATAATCATCGTTCATGGTCATTCTACTGGGTTTGGGGGGAAGCTCTTGCTAGTCTTGTACTCTAAATTCATTTGAGAGGGTTGCCCCAGAAATCAGGGTGTCCAGGGTCACCTCTAGTTCCTATCACTATGATAGGAATTTGCTTATTAGAATCCTTTTAACCTCTTTTGTGAAAATGGAGGTTGATGGGTTCAACCAAATTTCTGGAAGGAGCGAGTTCCATATCCTCAGGGTGGATTCTTAGAAAGCGCATTTGTAGGTTTTTTGTTTCCTAAGTCTGGGAGGGTCCAGCTGGAGGGTTTCACACTCTTAAGCGAGTGGCTGCCACCTGATATTTGGATATTGTTTGCTGGGTACCTGGGCGTGTCATAGTGCATGGATTTGTGTGCTAGGCAAGCGATTTTCAGTTGGGTTTTAGCTTCGATTGCAAGCCAGTTGCAAGACTTTAGAGAAGGTGTAATGTAGTCTTGGGCCTGTTATCAGTCTCATTGCAACATTGAGGGCCATTTTGAGTGGTTCTGTTCTTGACTTATGAAGTCGAGTTAAGTTCAGACAGCCATATTCTAGTCTGGAGACGACTAGGGATTGTACTGCTAGCTTGAAGTCTGGTGGTGGGATGAAAGTTTTTTACCTTCTTCAGGCAGCAGAGTTGGAAGAAGCATTGCTTTTGGCTCCACTGACATACGATTGCATGTTGATGTTTTTATCAAGGGATTTAGTTGATTGTATGATGACGGTGTACAGATGAGGGTATCTAGGTGGTTGAACCATAGTTCGATGGCTGCTGTGTGTCATTTTCATCATTTCAGTGTGGATTAACATCTCTAAAAAGATGGCTTAGGTGTGTAGTATGGAGTGCACTGTAATTATTTCCATAATTTCTTCAATGAAGGATGGTAAATGGGGTGCAGTTTAGCTAGTGATCTGCCTGCTGTCATGATTTCTCCTCCCATGTATTCACACGATGTGAGACTGTCTACTGGGAAGGTACTGATTATAGGGAGCTTTTAGGAATGTCTTGTGATCCCTACTTCCTAATGCTGCAGACGATCAAGACGTATATTGGTGTACGTCCAGATTACTAGGATTTCTAGCAGGGCTGTGGAAGATTGATTTAGCTATGCTTCAGTCAGAAATAGAATGTCCAAGTCATGGTGAAGGATTGTTTCAGTGATGTCTGTGGCATGTTTGACCACCGACCTATAGTTGTTTAACATGCAATTCGGTATTGACCTTGTAAGGTTCGCTGTCTCATGGTCTGCGATAAGCAGAATCGAAATCATGTTTTCATAGTTTGCACGCTGCCCTCTTTCGTGTGACCTATGTGTTTTTGTGATCCCAACGGTCAGTATGTTGTACGTTGACAATGTGGAGGACTGTGAGTTGTCCATCATTGATAATTGACTTTGTGATTTCTTTGGATGATAGGTCTTTTTGGTGCAAGCAATGGTTATGTTGGGGCGCTAGGGTAAGTGGGGGAGTGACTCTTGGCATTTGTTGATAACACATGCTGTGTGCAAGTTTTAATATCCCAGATTGCTAGTAAGGGCACAATGATGTTCGTATTAATGGTCTTTAGCGCCCCACTAGGCTTTTTTTGTTATAGGCCCTGGCTTAATTAAATGGGGTTCCAATGTGTAGTCAAGATGTTTCTGCAGTTAAGAACATTTCCTGGGGATTCCCAGACAAGTTATTCTCTCTGCCGTTCTCCCTGAATGCCTGATCTGGGTGAGAGAGCATTGGACCTTTTGTTGCCTGAGGTCTGTGTTCACTGATTCAAGAGTGTCATTTCGTGCCCATGCTGAGCAGAGACATGTCCAAGGTTGAGGATATTCTCTGGGGGGTCTCACCAGGAAGTTGTTCTCTCCATCAGTCAGTCTGAGGGACTGACCTGGGAGTAGGACCGTTGGATCTTCTGTTGCCTTCATTGGGAAGTCTTTCTTGGGAAGATGTCATTTTGGGGTGTGAGCCAGTGACTGTCTTCATCCAGAGGGGTATTAAGTTGGACTCTTTTCCTTCGCCCTGAATAGACAAACAGATGTGTTTATGGTTAAAGTTGCATCAGGTCTCTGATTATCGCCCTTGGATGGTGTCGCCATGTGGAGGGCTGGGTGGTAATGGCTGTACATAAACCTGGGACTTGCGGGGGCATGTCTGGTTCCTGTCATCATTGTGATTATGTCATTTGAGGTAGGGGTAGTGAGGTTGGTTTGATCGATATTAGGTTCCTTTAGGCAATGGTCTGGTGGGTTGCAGTTCCAGTGAAGTTGTAGGGGGACAGGCATGGTGTGGGGAATGCAACAGAGTTCTGCTGATGTTGTGTGGGCTCTTAGTTTTTTGAACAAGTAAAAGCTTTCCATATTTGGAACCATGGTTTGCAACAATATGTTATCATTCCTGTAGATTGAATTATTACTTCCAGATTAAAGAAGGTGGAGTACGAGATAGAGATTTTGACACCATGGCGTATTTTAGTGGATCTCCATAAGGGTGTTCAGCGACCCTCTCCATCCTGCTGAATAGCACATAAAGAAGGTGAGGTCCAATTTTAAGGCTCCTTTTTTCATTCAAAAATAGGTGTCGAATATGAGTGTTTCTGGGAGGTTTTTTAGGAGTCTTGAATTTTTTTGCTGCATTCTAAGAGGGGTTAGGTGGGTACTTTAGTTGGAAGGGTTTGGGGCAGGATTTTGGGGTAAAGTGGTCCTGTTCAGCCATCTTAATGGCTGATGTGCATGTCTTCGGAGACAGTTGACTAATTAAACCTCATTTTTGCGGTACCCCTCAAGTTGGTGTAGTTACTAACAGGAAATTATAAAACATCTCTCATTTAATCCTTAGTACGGTCTCCTTCTAGTGTTGCCTAATCCTCTGTTCACAGACTAACGTTTAACCCATTCTCACATGTGGGTGTGTCAATTCTACATTGCGTCTACATTCTCCTTATGAAGGAAGCGTCTCTCTGCTTTTGTGCAGGCTCTCTATTCCCGTATTGCGTGAGAAAGTTTTGAGACCGCAGGTGTTTTAGGGCGGTGAGTTAGATTCCCAAGCCCATTTTATCTAGACCAGTCTGAACTCTAAGGGCACCATGTCTGTTTACAGACTTAATAGGTCTTCATATTTGATCAGTAAAAGATCTGAATTCGTTCTGCCCGACTAGGAAGAAAGAGTGTCTGATACTGTTTAAAGTACCATCAGTATGTTGCTCTCCTTAGGTCTCTGCCTGCCAGTCTTGTTCTCTCTGTAGATCAGATATTTAAAAGCCTGCCACAGTTTCCAGAGCCAGGAGTCTAGTTATTGAGTTTCAGCATAGTTCTACAGCATAGTTTCCCACTCCTTACAGACTGAAAGACCTTTTCTCTTTTCTCTTTGTCAGGGTGGGGGGGTGAAGGCCATTTTCTGCAGAGCTTTTTCTCTTTGCATCACGCGGTGCTGTCCTGTGGGCTTGTGCTAAGTGAGATACGGCTGAAGGAGGTGGCAGCCGCCTGTTAGTGATTGGCTTCGCAAAAATTCCACTAAGCCTGGTTGTGAGTTGTTCTCATTTCTGCACTTCACTGTCATTGTTTATTTCTAATTCAAGTGCGAGATCCATTGCTGCTACAGTGACAAGATCTATGTTTGATTGCCCACAGTTGACTCGTTTGCAGTTTGTGGTGAGAGTGGTCATTTGTGCAATATTTGTTTTCTCCATTTTGGTTATCCCCAGGGTGATTGATAGATCCTGTGGGCAATGGTCACTCTCACTTCTGTTGCCTAGACGATAGGAGGCTATTTGTTTGAATAGTGGAAAGGTGACAAACGTGTAGTCAATTGTGGTGGAGGATGTGGTAGAAAAGTATGAAGCTGCTGGACGCGAAACCTCAGTAAATTTGGCGCTCAGGGCTCTTAGCTGTAACAATTCTGAGCCATTAAGCAAAGTCCTGCTGGTCTTTGTGCAACGGCCATGTTTGTTGGCCCCGTATGTAGGAAGGTCCCAAGCACTGGACAGGGCAATGGAAGTTGCATCTGTTGAGGATCCTAGTAGATGTAAGTTGAAATCACCAGAGACAATGATGTTGGCTGTGTCGGCTATGCCGCCGCTACTTATATAGTTCTTGAGTAAAGCCACTAGGTTGTTAATGTCACTGAGTTTATGTTTGGGGTGTAGATAGGTGTTTACAAGAACTATCTCTGCTGTGGGGGCACTCGCTGTGGACGGCATTGTCACAATATTGATAGAGGAGCAGGTGGAGTGCAAAGGGGTTACTCTGACCGACAGTGCTAAAGAGACGTAAGTGGCCACGCCACCTTGCGGATGACCATACTTCGTCTTCCTGGTTGCTGGGGTGATAACACACATGTAGCCCTGCAAGTGGAATGGTTCATCCAGCCATGTTTCTTGCATTATTATAATGTCAAGAGTGCTGATGTAATGGATGAAGTCAGGGTCCAAAGCTTTAAAAAGGAGGCCGTTTACATTCCAAGAACACAGGCATAGGGTCTCCTTTGACAATGTGGGGACCCATTTTTTGTCTGAGGATTGTCACTCGTGCCTGTTGCAGTTGTTGATTGTTTTTGAAAACCACCTTAGGTCATTGTTGTTTAAAGAGAAATTGGCTGAAGTGAAGAGTTTTTTGGGCCGAGAGTCACCCCTAGCAGTAGTGGAGGAACTTGAGGAAACAGGAGAGCAACCCTGGGCGCTCCTAAGTATGGAGCAGGTTTCTCTGCACAGGGAGTCTGATTCAGAGACAGGACCCAGTGTTAGTAAGGGGGTTGGGTAACCAACCTCACAGTGCGTGCTAATACTAATACCCCAGTGTTCAAAGGCTGTGCTTTCTCCTAAGATTGTTTGGGTGATTAGTCTTGTCTTCCATGTGGCCTTTGTGGATTTAGGGGCAGTAGCGTTAGTTGGGTGGAGAAATTCTACTGCTAGGAGATCAGTTGTGTTCAGGCCATTTGTAGAGGGAATACGTGAAAGAAGACAAAGAATATTCCCCCTGTTCAAGAACTCACCAGCCCCCCTAGATTTATAGTGAGGATGAAAAATTAGTGAGTTGGTGGTTGAGGGATCCGGTCGAGTTTCGGGTTTCAGAGGCTGTTGCAGAGGGTTTCCTGGGGGGAACCTCCTCCCAGATTCCAGCAGTTTTTTGACCTGTTGGTTGGTGAGTTCCCCACTTGTGCATGATGTGTGGGGCTGGAAGGTAAAATGATTGCTCCCAGGTCCTGTGGAGGAGGGGCCATTCGCTGGGCCGGGGTGGGAGTGGGGGAAGTTGCTTGTGTAAGTTGACTGTAACTTCCGGAGGATATAGCCACAGCGGTATGCTGGAGCAGCTGGGATTGGAATTCCCTGGCATTGCCCACCCCTTCTGTCATTTTTGGCTGTAGTCTTCTGCTTGATGGCCAGATTCAAGGGTGGGTCCTCAGAGATTGTTGCTGGAGTAGGTGACCCGGGAGACATAGCTTCAATGGATGCCCAGATAGTGGGTATTGTTAATTTGAGGGCAGCTGCCAGGTTCGCTCCATTCCCTGCAATTCCTTTCATGCGGCCTTTCCTCTGCTGAATGCGTCTCTGCGTGGCATTGGGTTTCACCATGGGGTTGCCATCCACAGGACTGCCAATTGAAAGTTTAACCCTTTATGGTTCGGGTGCGAAGGCTGTTGGTGTCAATTTGCAAGGGGTTGCTATTGGGGGAGTCTCCTGGATGGGACCGTTTGTCCCATCATCGCTTTTTGTTCCCAGGCCGTTGGTTGTAGTCTCGGGTGGATACAAGTGAGTTTTTACCAGGGCATGTATTGAAAGGTCAGGTGGGGGGCTGCAAGTGTGGATGATGACTGGAGGCTCCTGTTTTTAGAGATGCACAGAGATTAGAGAGCATCAAAGGTAATGTGGATAGTTTGTCTATTATTGGCCCACATGAGCACGTGGAAGTGCTCATGGGGTGTTCTTGCAAGTGCATGAAAAGGGATTTGAGGTCACCTAGTTTCTCATCAGTGCCTGCTACGAATACTGCCAAGGTGTTGAGCAGAGTTAGCTGGACATCCATTTTGTCCGATTAATAGTGAAGTGCTTCAGGTGGAAGCTGCATTGTGTTAAGCAGGGAGGCCCAGGCGCCATCCATATGCGAATTGTGACGGTTTGTAGCAGGGTCCTGAACAGTTGTTGGTGCGGCGCTTGTATCTGTCCTTACTCTGATCCTTGCACCGTCATTGGGAGATGATTGACTGAAAGATGGAATGGTCATGTTGGTCCTTGCTTCGCCATCTGGAGTCTGCTGTCTGGATTCTAGAGTGAATCGTGTAGCAGAGGGGGAATCTTGGGAGTATGGGACAAGCATGTCTTTCCACTCTTGTGTGTTTAGGTAGGATAAGGTTTCTTTGTCCGTCCCTATGCTGAGGCCCTCTGTTTTTGTATTTACGGGAAGAGATGAGGGGGACTGAGATCCTTTGTTTGTTGTAGTTCCCTGGCAAGCAGCACCTGGAGCCATCAAGGGAATGGTCAGGGCGTCTGTGGACAGCTTTCCCTCCTTGATGATAGGGTCAGGCTGCGCCGCTTTCAGTCGACGGATCGCTAGATGGATCAGGTGGGTCACACTCTGTTCCATGAATTCTCTGGAGTCCGTCTGGGCTCATCATGCACCTCTGCCCTGAAGAATTTTGCAGGTTGCCCCAGGGGCGTCAATGTTGTGCTGGTTCTGGGAAGCTGAGCAGGGCTTAGGCTTGATGAAGCCCCCATTGTGGCAGAGTCATTTTGTGATGGAGAGCTTTCTGCTGTGTTTGTAAGGATTGACAGGATTATAGGTGGCTGTAACCCCTGTATGTCAATGTTATTATAGAGGAGGACAGGACTGCTGTTTTTTAGAAAGGAGAACTTGGTGTACATTTTTAGTTGCCAGCTTGTGATGCAGCATTTTTTAGATTGTTCCAGGCTGTTTTTGGGTTCCAGACTGTGCCCAGGATGAGGTCTGGAGATGGGTAGCTCCCTTCTCCATCCTGGTCTGGCTCTGACTCAATCACAATAATTACTCATGCCAGCTATCCAGAGCTTGAGGTCTCCTCTTCCTTTTTCCCATTGCAGTTCTGTTAGGGGGAATCTTTCTTGTTTTACCTGACCGCATGGTCATGTGGTCCCCTCCCTTCTCTTCATTCTCTTTTTTGCCTCCTGTGGTACTCATGAGTTTCTGCTGATGAAGTGATACTGGTGGTGGTAGTGGTAGTAGAAGTGGTGGCGTACTAGAGTTGGCAGTCAGCTGTTGAACTGTCACTCGCGAAGACACTGGATTCTGCTGGTGTAAAGTCAGGTGCAGATTAAAGAGTACCTGGAGGTGTTGATGCTGTTGCTACTGATGCTGCTGGCTTTGCAAGTGAGGCGCACCAGCCGTCCACAAGCTGCGCCCACCCTAGGAGGGCCGCTTCTGTGGATGCTGGGGCACACCCTTTGCAGTGAATGAGTACAGTTACTGCACTCGCCTGTCGCCTGCACACTGAGGAATAGGTCTGGCTGATCCAGGGATTGTCCCCCCAAGCTGAGGAAGTGTTGGGTTAGGTTAGCTTCAGGATGACAGCATCTAGCCTGGGGTCAGAGAGTCCAAATGCAGGGGACCAGGGGGCCTGTTGAGCTAATGAGCGGCCGAAGTGGGGGGTCAAGGGCAGGGCAGGACCATGCAGTCTGACCAGCTCCAGCCCCCCTTTCCACCCTCTCCACCTGCCCCTACCTGCTCGGCGGGACCAGCAGGTGCCTGGCCGGGGTGGGGGGATCAGGAGGATCAGGAGCCCAGAATCTGGGAGCTGGGGGAACAGGGGACAAGGGGCAGGACGCAAGGTAGGGGTGAGGGGGCCCCCAGCCGCAAGACGGGGACAGATAAGGGAGGAGAGTGAGGACAGGAGAGGGTAGAGGGGGACAGAGAACTGAGTGGGAGGAGCTGGGGGAACAGGGAGGGAGACAGTGTGCTGATGCCGAAGTGCAGCAGGACGGCAAGCCAGGCAGCCAGGCAGTTAAGTCGACTGGGTGAAGCCCACAGACAAATGCCTCTGCCTCGGCAATCCAGCCCGCCCTGGGCCGCAGGCCTCAGATAACCCGTGTCCACACAGCCCGCACAACCCAGCCTCTGGCTCCTCTCCTACCCCTGCCCCTGCACCACACGCCGTAGTGACCTTCTCCTCTCACCTCTCAATGCCTCTCAATGCCTTGTGCCACCCCTCACCCCCCTCAGCCCCCTTGCCTTACCTCCCTCTCTTCTCCCCATCGTGTCCCATCCGTCTGTCCCATCCGTGGCCCCCCTGGTCTGGACCGGCAGATGACAGATGGGCTTCCTCGCGCTCTTCGCACTCCTCGTGCACCTCGACTGGCTCCTCAGCTCGCGTTTGGCTCACCATATTATTGTAAATATGGTGCATCCCTGTGTTTTGAAAATGACGGCACACGATGCAGCCAAATTTAGGACAGTGACATGCACTGTCATTTTCACTTAAATCTGGCACTGAATCTTTCCAGACCCCAGTCTCTGCAGAACATTCTGATGCATTCCACTAGGGGACACAATCTAAACTGTGCATTTGGAACAGAGGCACTGAATGATGCCAGTATTCCTAGAAATGTCATCCTAGGAATGTGACATCTGGTATAGCGGAATCAACTCCTTAAAAACCCATTCTCCAAATTGAGAGGTTACCTCAATAAATGTTGTCTATGCTGGGGCATGAAGTAACATTTCCAGACACTGATAGAAATCCACTATTTTATTTAACAAAGTTATTCTTTGTTCTCTGTGGATTGACATTTCTGAGATGTCCTCACCTTAACCCAATCATCCAAGCAAGGGAAAACAGGAATATTGTGACACAGTAGATATACTGTAAGAACTGACAGACATTTGGTAAACACTCCTGGTCCTGACTTTAGGTCAAATAGTAATACTTTCACATAGTAAATCTTTCTATTTACTCGGTTACTTGCAATGTGCTGGATGAATCAGGATATAGAAATATGCATTGTGGTGGTCTAACATCATCATATATGCCACACTTGTTAGAGCACAATGACTTCCTGTAGGTTTGTCATTTTTAAGGGTGTGATCTTCACAGATCTGTTTTAGAGAAAAAGGTCTAAGTTGAGTGTTGGACCTGGCCCTTCCTGCTGGGTCATCCCCAAACATTTAGTCTTCCTCCAACGCTTTTTTCTGACCTCATTTTTGTTGGTTTTAGGACTCTGAGCACTTTATTACTGCTAACCAGTGCTAAAGTACATGTGCTTTCTGATTAAACCATGGCAACTTGGACTTATCCACAATTGGCATATTTCATTTACTTATAAGTCCCTAGTAAAGTGCACTACATGTGTCCAGGGCCTGTAAATGAAATGCTACTAGTTGGCGTGTAGCACTGATTGTGCCACCCACTGAAGTAGCACTTTGACATTTCTCCGGCCTGCCATTGCAGCACATATGTGTGCAATTTTAAACTGCCATGCCGACCTGGCAAGTTAACCCTCTTGCCAGTCCGAAACCTTCATTTTTAATACATATATGTCATCCCTAAGGTAGGTCCTAGACAGCAAAGTGCAGGGTGCAGTGTATTTAAAAAGTAGGACATGTACCTTTAAGATTTGCAAATCCTAGTATTGAAAAACTATTTTTCACTATTGCACGGCCTATCACTCCCATAGGTTAACATTGGGATTGCCTTAGTACATTTTAAAAGTGTAAGTTCCAATTGGTGTAGTGTCTTAGGACTGTGAGGCATAAGACCCCACGGTTATAGGGCAGACACAGGGAAAGGGATTCTGTAATAAATCTGGAAGGTGTTAAGGTTTGGTCTTTAATGATTCCAGGATATTGAGAAGTCTGTTGAATGTTGTACTCTGAAGAATAAAGACGTTACATACAAGTTCTGTGTGTAGCGTTCTCTTGTGCATGCTCCTGTGCTCAGGAAGACGCGACAACTGGCAACAAAGTGGGGATACATGCACTGAAGAAACAGAACTGCTCTCCCTGAGAATTTGCATGGAATAGCCAAGTACACACAAGCCATAGCAAAGAAATCTGCAGTTGGCGCATGTGGAGTGCAAGCTCTACTACAGCCATACGAAGCCTTGTGGAGACGTTGAAGGCCTAGCAGAGAAGTGCCTTTGGGAAAGCTTGCCAGGACTTGACGGCCAGGCTAGAAAAAAAAAAGAAGGTGCTGCGCCCATAAAATTGAGCCGCCAGTCCTACAAAGAAAACACTAAAGGCAGGATAACCAGGGACAACACTGACAGTGGCAACCAGAGATAACGCTAGAAGCTAAGTGACAACCAGGTACAAATAACAAACTTTACTCACCAGCCTGGTAACCTCAAAATCAGGCGAGGTGACTCAAGAGCAAACATAGGGGTTTTGCTTGAAAGGTTATTGGTTGCGGGAGAAGCTGCCAAAGACAAGGAAAGCTGACAGCCAGTGGCCTTCTTAAAAAGTCTTCAAGATAGCAAAGGACCCCAGAAGTTGCCACAAGAGACAGAGTACAGTGCTGCTGAATTTTTTTAAACCTTCGCCACCATTCGATACCACCAAAAAGCAGAATATTGGCACTAATTGAAGCACATGGATCAAGACCTTCAATGATTTCATAGATGCCCTGGAAGAAGTAAATGATGAGAAAATCATTAAATACTTAAAAAATCTTGCTGATGAGGGATTGAAAAAAGTAATAAAGAACATCTCACAAACTGGGACAATGTCATACCATCACATCAAAGAAGCTTTAGGAGTCAAGTCCAATGCCGAACTTTGACTATGAAAGGTACATTTTTAATCAGGTGAGACAACAAGTTGGTGAAACGATGGATGAGTTTTTTGAGAGACTAGATGTGCTTGTCAAACATTGTAAATTTAGCAAATGTAATGATGAGGAAGCCCTATGCCTCAGAGTCACTGATGGTTCTTTGTCGGACTCATTCCGAAGATGCATGTGCAGGAGAGACTCAGCTTAGAGATGGTACTGATAGCTGCCAGAGCTGAGAGACAAGCAGATCAACAAGCCACCCAAATGAAAGTGCGAAGAACAAGATATCAGCCTAGGTCATGAGGAGTTGACCTAGGCACCAAACAGACTGTAAGCCGAGTTCTCGAAAGAAAGAAAGACTGTTTTTCCAATGTCGATTTTCATTTCCACACGAGGATTAATGTCCAGCCATCGGACAAACATGCAAATGATGTGGAAAGGTGGATCATTTCAAAATGGTTTGCAAAGCAAAGGAGAAAACATGAGCATCACTGTGAGATGAGAAAATGGATGCCAGAAAGTTACAGAAGCATTCTCGCAGGGTCCACAAATGAATGCATAAAACAAGTGAGTCGAGAAAACAAAATAACTCATATGAACACTGCCCTAAGATCAAGCTCAAGGTCAATGGCTGTCCCATAACCCTTGTAATTGATAGCAGTGCATTGATGAACATCATGCCAGTTGGACATTTTCACAGCTGGACACCTGTACCACGTCTCAAAATGTAAAATACAAAGTATACACATGGGATGCTTCCAAACGGTTACGAAGTCAAGCATCATTCCCAGCTACCTTGCTGCACATGAAGACACCTGTGCAGGCCCCAACCCATGTTCTTCAGGGCACTCCATCTATAGCATGCTTACTTGGGTTTGCAACTGCTACTGACATGGGGCTGATATTTATCAACTAAAACCTAAATACGCAATCTCACATTGTGCATCAGTTCCCGTCACTGTTCCATGGCATAGGAAGGCTCAAGATGATGAAGGTGCAACTCCACATCAATGAAGACATCTGACCTGTAGCATAGTGACACCACAGGACAGCATTTCATCTACAAGAAGCAGTCAAGCAGGAACTAGAAGCCTTGCTGAAACACAACATTATTGAGGGCTCTACTGGTCCCACACCATGGGTGTTGTCCACAGTGGTAGTGCCAAAGAAGGACAGTGGAGGTGCAGTGCGCATCTTCGTGGATAAGCGACAGGCCAACAAGCCAATCAAGCGAGAAAAGTACCCTGGTCTGCACACTGTGGATATGATCATGCAGCTGAATGGAGCCAAAGGTTTCTCCCCTCTTGACTTGAACAAAGGATACTATCAACTCGGACTGGAAGAAAACTGCAAGTACATTACCACTTTTTTGACTCATGTTGGTTTGGTCAGATACAATAGACTGAACTTTGGAGTATCATCTGCTGCAGACATATTTTAAGATGTGATAAGTAGGATTATTCAGCCTGTTACACATGCATTCAATTACAGTGATGACATACTGGTGTTTGGCGCACCTCAATAAGTACTTGACAAAGCTCTCAGACAAGTGTGTCAGTTACTTACAGATGAAGGTCTCACACTAAATGCTGAAAAAAGTGACTTTCACAAAACAAAACTCAAATTCTTTAGACACATGTTTTCTGATGGAGGGATGAGTCGTGATCCTGATAAAGTGCAAGCATTATCTGCCACTAGTCCCCCACAAGATGTCTCCATGGTATGGTCCTTCTTGGGCCTGGCCAGCTGATGTTCATGGTACAGTTGTGATTTTGCCACAGTGAGTGCCCCATTGCGAGACCTAACAGTACGAAATGTTCAGTTCCGATGTTCCATTGAATGTGGCCACAGCTTCAAAAGCATAAAGCATGCAATTGAAAATGTGACTGAGATGGCTTACTTTGATCCTAAACCGAACATTGAGATCACTGTTGATGCTAGCCTGGTGGGTCTGGAAGCAATCCTTGCTAGGATAGTGGGCATGCGAATACCCAGAGACACATCGTCACATACACCACTCGAAGCTTGTTCGACACAGAACGTGCCTATTCCCAGCCAGTCTAGCTGTTGTATGGGGCTGTGAGCATTTTGATGTGTTTCAGTATGGAAAGCACTTTACAATAATCACAGAAGGCAGGACTCACCTTTTTCGGAAATCCGAAGGCCAAAATGTGCCCTCATATTGGAAAGTGGGGGTTGCGTCTACAAGAGTACAACTACACCAATGCGAATAAGCCAGGCAAGAATCAAAACCCTGCAGATTATTTGTCACACGTACCCCTGCAGCAGCATAGGTCAATGTTGAAAACTGCAGAAGAATACATAAACTTCATTGTGAGGTCAAGCACACCTGCGGCTCTGTCCTTTGAGCAGATTATCACCACCACTAATGCTGATACGGACATGCTGGCCCTTAAAAACATTACTTCAGCACAATCATGGAGACAGATTGTTTGACCTCTAAGTGACAATGTTGAATTACAAAAATGCTGAAATGTCCAAGATAAATTGTCTGTCACCAAAGAACACATTGTGCTAAGAGAATCCGTGATTGTCATACCTGCGAGTCTGAGACAGCAAGTCATTGAACTTGCTCATGAAGGACATCATGGCATTGTAGCCACCAAGAGGGCATTGAGTGGTCGAGTGTAGTTCTCTCGACTGGATGAAAAAGTCAAACGGGAGTTAAAGGAATGTCAGTTATGCATATGCCTGTCTCCCACTGTGACCCAGCATCCACTAACGATGTGCATGCGTGGGAAAGAATAGTTGTCAATTTCTTTAGGCCCCTGGCAAACAGACACCATCTCCTGGGGTCATCAAGGAGTATTCCTGGTTTCCTCTGGTGGAGGATATGTCATCGACAACTCACAACCAAATTATGTGAGGCTAGATGACATATTTGCAGTGTGGGCCATACCTAACACTCTCAAATCTGACAGTGGTCTGCCATTCAACAGCAAGGAGTTTCTTACAAGACTCAGTGTTAAGCATCAGAAGAGCACACCCTTGTAGCCCCAGGCCAACGGTGTTATAAAACGATTTATGGGACCCTGATCCAACATGTCTCAATGAGCTGAGTCAAGCGTTGTGTCAAGCCCTCCGTGCCTATCAGTCAACTCCTCACTCTACCACTGGTGAGAGACCTGCCACCCTGATGTTCCGGGGAGCTTTAAGAACCAAATTACCACAATGGACCTCTGAATGAACTCTGCATAATGATGAGGTTCATGCTACTGACACTGCTCAGAATGGTCAGATGAAGACATATACTGATCAGCGGCGTCAAAGGAGAGTGTGTTCAACAAGGAAGACTGGGTCCTCTTCAAACAAAAACAGAAATGAAAGACTGATCTTCCCTTTGATGCTAAACCTCAGAAACTCGTGCAGAGCAAGGGACATATGGCAACAGCGCACCAACCTGGCAAATCCATTTTAGGGACTCATCCCATTTCAGACATCTGTTGAGGCCATCATCAGTCTCTACAAGCCCACAGGAAGTTGTACCGCCTGAAAGGCCTGATAAGACGTCAGACCCTGTACCTTTGGGGTCCCCCCATGCACAGCCCATCTACCTCATGTCACTCAGTGTACACCCACCCAGATGCCTTATTGAGGAAATTTAAAGCTGCTATTTATTCTTGTTTCTGTGTGTGTCTTTTTGTTTAACAAGGGGGGTGTAGTGTCTTTGAACTGTGAGCATTTAGACCCCATGGTTACAGGGTGGGCTCAGGGAAAGGGATTATGCAATCAATCTGGGAGGTGTTAAGGTGTGGTCTTTAAAGGTTACAGTGTATGGAGAAAATAGTTGAATGTTGTACGCTGAGGAATAAAGATTTTAGATATGAATTCTGTGTGTGGCCTGTTCTTGTGCATGCTCCCGAGCTGGGGAGGATGCAACAGATGCGACTCACAAGTTTGCTGTCTCTGGAATCATAATTTAAAATCACAACTAATTGTGAAGTTGGATTCTAAATTGTAATTCAGAAAATACCACTTTTAGGTATTTGGCATTTTCTTACTTTAGCAATTTGGTGCCTACTGCCTGTCTCCAACACACGTCTGGGGTGGAGTAACAGCTGGGCTTGTGCATTCCCTCTAGACAGCCACACACAAAGGAAGCTTGGGTATGACTCATGGGCCACCAACATCCTGATATGCCATCCTGGGCAGGATGGGAGGGAGGAGATGATAATTACAACTGAATGGACTGTGTCCTAATCCCACACAAAGGGTTGTATAGCCCGCTGTAGTGAGTCTAGAGCCAGGGCAGGAAGCGCAGGGAATTTGCACTTCAAACACCTCTCTTTGAAGTCTCCCCCACTTCAAAGGCATAAGAGCTGGACCTCATCAACCCCGATGCAAAGCTGCTGCCCATGGGGAACAGGGTCAAGACTGATTTGCATATGGTTGGGTCCACACTGGGGTGGCATGGTGAGCAAAAGAATTGATGGATTAAATGCAGATCTGTGACTGGGGTGAATGTTTGATTGGTTCCGTATTCTGTCCATCATTTGTGTTTGCTTGCGAGGATCAAGGACATCGCATCTCATTTCAACGCCGGTGCATCACTGCTATCACAAGGATTGGGAACACCGCATTGCTGACTGCACAATGCATCACCATCATTCCCGAAGCATCCTTGACTTTGTGAGGCTCAAAACCAATGCATCGCTTACATCTTTTGGATCGATGCCAACACATGGTCTCCTTAACTCCTTGTACCTTGATCCCGATATCGATGCAACTCGGAACCAAGGTACTTTATTATCAGGCCAAGGCTGGTCCCTGTATCTGACTCAGGCTCCATTGACGTTGGCCTCACTTTTCAGATTTGACCCAGTCATGCACGACAAGATAGCCCTGATTGGCGCTATATGCTTCTAAGCACTACAACTAAGTTTATTCTTTAAAAATTCTGATCTCTTCTTCTACTAATTGGATTTTTGTTGGTTTGGTCTTGTTTTGGTCAATAAATTAATACTCTATTTTCCAACCAAGTGTAGTATCGTTTTGTGTTGTGTTTTCACTTTTGAAGTGTTGCACAAATACTTTACGCATGGCCTCTTAAGTTAAGCCTGTCTCCTCTGTGCCAAGCTACCAGAGAGCGAGCACAAGTTCATTTGTGTTGTGTATCTCATTTACCCTGACTATTTTGATTCCTGCTTGGGCAGGGTGCATACCTCTGCCAGTCAGAAACCCAATTTCTAACATTGGGTCTAAGTAACCAAACTTTCTTTGGAATTAGGAAGTATACTGAAAAGCACTCATGTGCCCTGTTCCTCAATCAGTTTTCCTTTTATTGCCCTATTGGCTATTAAATATGTCACCTCTTCCAATCAAACTGGTAGACACCCATTGATGGACTTCTGTGTCTGTCTTGGGGGGATGGTACCATGGTAGCTCATCAAATTGCCTGCATTAGTTTTAGACAGCACCCATCTTGGTAAAATTCCCCCCCTTAAAGTTGGTCAGGCATTGGGAGTATAGTTGTAGTTGAAAACTGTCTACCTAGAGGTCCTCTTTCTCGTGATATAGTGTTTCCATGAAAATTACACACTGGAGACTAGTTTCGTTGTAGAAAAGCCTGTAGAAATTTTCCAGTTTGTTAATTTGTTTGATGTAAGTGGTATAGTTACCTCTGTATTGTCTCTGTATACATCCTACATCAGTGGTCTGGTTGGCTGCTGCAAAGCAGTCTAGATTTGGACTTCTTGGTCTCTTTTTAAATTTTCCCTGACATCTTCACAAACAAATGCCATCATTATTAAATGTTGATGAACCTTAGGACTGGAAGCTGAAAATGTACAGACATATGTGTCTTCTAAGCATGGTATCTGAGTTAATTTGTTTACATGCTTTGTCTGCTGTTTGCAGAGGACAACAATCACCTGATTTGGAAATAATGTTCTGTGCCGTCTTCCTTTTGGCATTCCAGAATATAGTATAGTATATCTTTGATTTCTTCATTTAATGTGTTTTTTTCTCAAATTAAGAAGGGTTAGAAACTGGCGATATGCCACTTCATGGCAGCAACCAACACTATCCTTTGTCCAACAGCATCCAATCTCCTCATCCCTTTTTGAGGTATCCCAGTATCACCAACTGCCAAGGGAAAGATCTTGTCTTTGTGGTGTGGTCCATCATGGAGTTACGGAATGCATGCAGCTGATGAGCAGCTATTAATGTTATCTACATTCTTGGCTTAATGGATCTTGTTTTTATTGAATTTTGTTGTTATTTTTAGTTGTGGTTTAAAATACATGCTTCACAATGGGAAAATACTTGTTAGTTGTCTAATTTCTAGGCAGTGGTTTTATGAAGAAATCCTCCTCCTTTTTCACTTGAATAGACAATCAGTGTAGAAACACTTACCAATGAAATAGTGAGTGATATGCTGAATTTTCAGTCAGATGTGTCTGTTAACCTTTTTCAAGCCTAACTACTCATCATCTGTAAAGTAAACTTGGTGTTTCTCATGTTCTCTTTCCTATTCTGCCACACAGTCTTTCTGCTGTGTGACAAAAAGTCAGTAAGGTGTGGTGTGAAGTGATGCACTGGAATACCCTGGTCTGTCTTTTCATTGGTATCCTTGTACCTTCTAAGCCCATTTAGAGTGGCTTTCTCAAATGTTATAATTGTTTACTTCATTGGATGTCGCAAAGGAATTTCTAGCTGAGATTCTCATGTCCATAATATCTATCAGTATCTCCAGATAGTATTCCTCATCTGTGCCATTGTTGTATGATATGACCAGAGTTTATACCTCATTTGGCAAATTAGCTTTTCACATCAAAATGCTTGGCACACCAAATGCTTAGATTTGTCGTGCTCCCTCTGTAAACATGTTGCAGACCTTATTTGGGTCAGGTCCAGAACATGTGGTATTAGAAGAGGGACATAAAAGAACAGAATCTTTATAGCACACCTTGCACCCCACAAGGCACCATTGCTACTTTAATAACTTGAACAATAAAACTGGATATACAAATACATGTAGCACATTGTAGTGTGAGTTAAATCTTCAAAGTGAGATCAAAGCTCAGAGGAAATGTGTACATAGACATGATGTCAATGGTAACACCACTGCAACTGTTCATCATTAGCCAGACCATGATATTTATGATTTGATGTTAACAAATTATAAAGGGGGTCATTCTGACCTCGGCGGTAAAAGGCGCTTACCGCCGGTCAGAAGACCGCCATAACACCGCCGCGGTAAACCGCCACGGTCATTCTGACCCGCAATTGGCAAACCGCCAAAAACCCGACATCAACAAAATTCCGCCACACCAACGGCCAGCGAAAAACTGGCGATGACCAAACCTCCACCGTCACGCCAACAGAAATACGCCCATGCCATTCCGACCCACAAATCCCCGCAGCGGTCTTTCAACCGCGGTATTCCATTGGCGGTACACACCGCCGCGGTCAAAATACACACACCTTTACAAAACACTACCACATTGGACAATTCAAAATACACACACCTGAGACACATACACACACCACTCCCACACACCCAATACAATATAAAACACACACCCACATCACCCACAAACCATTACGACCACAATTGCGACTGAAGGACAGAGAGAGACAGCACAGAATAGAGTAGACCATCACACAGAGGCAAATCACAACATCAGCCACACAATATCCACGCACAAAACACCATTCACCACCACACTCACCACACTCTACAACACATACACCACCCCTCACCTCATCCACACCACCCCATGGCACCCCAAAGACACCCCAGGTTCTCTGACGCAGAACTCAGGGTCATGGTGGAGGAAATAGTTCGGGTAGAGCCCCAGCTCTTCGGGACACAGGTGCAGCACACCACCATTGCCAGGAAGATGGAGCTATGGCAAAGAATAGTGGACAGGGTCAACGCTGTGGGACAGCATCCACGAAATCGGGACGACATCAGGAAGCGGTGGAACGACCTACGGGGGAAGGTGTGTTCCATGGTATCAAGGCACAACATCGCGGTGCAGAAGACTTGCGGCGGACCCCCACCTACTCCCCCAGAATTCACAGCATGGGAGGAGGAAGTCTTGCACATCCTGCATCCTGAGGGCCTCACAGGAGTAGGCGGAGGAATGGACTCTGGTAAGTCAAATCTTCACTTCTTCATTCCCCCCACCCCACCTGCATGCCAAATCATACCCCTACCCTCACCCCACTCCCATCACACCAACTCCTTGCAAATGGCTCACCATCACAACCCACCCATCCCAAAACCTAGCCCTGCATGCGTCCCCAAAGCATGGACACCCATCACCAAAGCATGCCCACTGCACATACCCATCTCCCCCACAAGCCACCATCACAAAAGCCCCCACAAGGGAATGCCAGCACTGGGGTACACGGCCACCCACTCATTACACGAAATGGCACACACAGAAGCAATAACCATACTCTTATACCCCTGCAGGACCCGAACGCCACCACACCGCCCAGGAGGGTCCAGAGATGTCCATCCCACCCCCAGAAGAGGCCCCCAGTGATGACAGCAGCTCTGTCTCCCTGGACCCAGATGACCAGCCCGGCCCATCGGGGACCTCGGGACAGTCGGTTCCCCACAGACAGCCACAGGCTACAGCAGACCTAACCCCCTCTGGGAACACCAGCACAGCTCCCACCCAGCGGGCCCATGCCTCTGTCTCCAGGACACGTCAATCAGCGGTGTGTCCACCACTACAGGGCACCCAGGTTGACCCACCACCCCAACAACAACAGGGACCTGGGGGCAGTGGTAGTGGGCACACGGTCCAGGGGACAGAGGCCCAGGGAAACAGGGGAACTGGGAGGGCTGCTGTGCGACAGGGGGGGGACAGGCCCAGGGAACCGACTCTCCAAAAGGCCCTCTCCTCCATCATGGGAGCATACCACCGCTCCCAGGAGACGATGGCTACGGTACTGGCCAGGCTCCAGGAGATCCAGGTACTGCAGGAGGAACAGTACATGGGGTTCAGAGAGGAACTGAAAAACATTAGTTCCGCAATGGGGACCATCGTCGTGGCTCTTAACCAGATAGTCACCACATTGCGGGACCATGTGGAACCACAAAGGGCCCCTGTCACTAGCATGGACTCAGACCAGGCTACCACCTCCGCTGGCGCTAGTGGACAGGAGGCCCCCACACAACGACAGGCCACCAGAACCCCACCTCCTGCAGAAGAAGAACCACCCCGCAAGCGGTACCTGAGATCTCAGAAGAAGACAGAGTAGGATGCCAAGACCCCCGCCAGCAAAGGATACCCCTGATGTCATCCCACTGTCCCACATTGTCACCCTGTCCAAACTTAAACTGCCCCTGCTCCATCCTTCCACAGGCATATGGACAATGCACCTGTGAGACTGAAAACTGGACTCTGCCATGGACATTACTCCACCATCACACATCACCGTTTTTCAATCATGTCCCTAAATTTAGCACTTTAATAAAATCACTTATTGCACTTAAAAAATGCTTGTATTTTGAACAAATGTATTAGACATAACGGTGCCAAAATGTTCAGTTACATTGTGATGACAACATACCACTGTCACACAGCTGTAGTCCATGGGCAAACAAAGCAGAGGTCACGCAGTGGGGCCCACAGCTCTGAAAACGGAAGGGAAAGTAACAACTCAGTTAACAGGAACTGGGGGGAAACACAGACAGTAGAGAGGCAGGAGACTTTAAGTAAATGTAAAATGGCGGGGTTGATTCGTACCTGTGTGCTACTGAAAATACTGTTGTATCACTGTGTCCCTGTTGTCTGTGTCGTCCCCGTCGTCTTCCTCCTCTTCACTCTCCACAGGCTCCACAGCTGCTACAACACCACCATCTGGACCATCCTCCTGCAGGAAAGGCACCTGGCGTCGCAAAGCCAGGTTGTGAAGCATACAGCAGGCCACGATGATATGGCACACCTTCTTTGGTGAGTACATTAGGGATCCACCTGTCATATGCAGGCTCCTAAACCTGGCCTTCAGGAGGCCGAAGGTCCGCTCGATCACCCTCCTAGTCCGCCCATGGGCCTCATTGTACCGTTCCTCTGCCCTGGTCCGGGGATTCCTCACTGGGGTCAGTAGCCACGACAGGTTGGGGTAACCAGAGTCACCAATTAGCCACACACGGTGTCTCTGTAGCTGTTCCATCACATAAGGGATACTGCTATTTCGCATGATGTACGCGTCATGCACTGACCCAGGGAACTTGGCATTTACATGGGAGATGTACTGGTCAGCCAAACAGACCACCTGGACATTCATCGAATGATAACTTTTTCTGTTCCTGTACACCTGCTCACTTTCACTGGGGGGAACCAAAGCCACATGGGTCCCATCAATGGCACCAATGATGTTGGGGATATGTCCAAGGGCATAGAAATCACCCTTCAATGTAGCCAAATCGCCCACCTCAGGGAAAACAATGTAGCTCTGCATGTATTTCATCAGGGCAGACAACACTCTGGACAAAACCTTAGAAAACATAGGCTGAGACATCCCTGATGATATGGCCACTGTTGTTTGGAATGATCCATTTGCCAAAAAATGGAGTACTGACAGCACCTGCACCAGAGGGGGAATCCCTGTGGGTTGGCGAATGGGGGACATCAGGTCTGGCTCCAGCTGGGCACACAGTTCCTGTATAGTGGCTCGGTCAAGTCTGTATGTCAGTATGACATGTCTTTCTTCCACTGTCGACAGGTCCACCAGCGGTCTGTACACTGGAACATTCCTCCATCTCCTCGCAAGTCCCAGCGGACGGGGCCTAGGAAGGACAACATGGAGCACAGAGTCAAGCAACCCACAGGTACGTAACCACAGCTTGCACAGAACACGATTTGCTATGCATTGAATGGCTTGTATGAGTGGCAATGCAACGCCTAGGCCTGTGTGACGCAGTAGAAATTAAGCCATGTGGGCCCTTGAAATTGCGGCTGCCTGACCTGTGAAGTGTGATAATGGGATGTGAGGTCAATGCGCTGGTGTGGCACACCGTGGCGGTAGGCGGTCGAAGACCGCGGCGCAAAGCAGCATTGGTTAACATTGAACCCTATGGGTCTCAGGAGCCAATGACGATGTGCGCCGGTGGTCGTGGTACGCACCGCCGCGGTACGCACCGCCGCGGGTGCTTAATCACTCGAGACCTGATCATCCACAGGAGAGGACCTATACTGCAAGTGCTGCTGTGACCTCGGTCTGGAAGAGACAATGGCTGCTGCGACTGGGGAAAGGGCCCCTGCCTTCACATCTGAGGAATTGGAGAAACTTGTTGATGGGGTCCTCCCCCAGTATGCGCTACTCTACGGTTCCCCAGACCAACAGGTAAGTACACTGGGACCATGCTTTTTGGGCAATGCCTGGGTTGAGTGGGGTGAATGAACGATGGTGCGGAGGGGAGCGTATGAGGCATGCATCAAACAACAGATGAGAGCATGTGCCACATGGCAAGTGTGGGGATGGGGGGACACTCACATCGAGCATGCAGAAAATTCTGATATTGTATTTTCTCTCCCTGTACGTGTCACATAGGTCAGCGCCCATCAGAAAGTCGACATTTGGCGTGCCATCGCCAAGGACGTCCGGACCCTGGGGGTCCACAACAGACGGGGCACCCACTGCCGCAAGAGGTGGGAGGACATCCGCCGCGGGAGCAGAAAGACCACGGAGGCTCTGCTGGGGATGGCCTCCCAACGTAGAAGGGGTGCCACGCGTCAATTGACCCCCCTGATGTCTCAGATCCTGGCGGTGGACTACCCGGATTTGGATGGGCGCGTGAGGAAATCACAGCAGACACAAGGGGGTGAGTACACTCTCATTCTGCTGACTATGCGCGCAGTGGAGGTGGCTGGGTGGGGGAGGAGGGCTGTGGGTATCCCTAGGCCAGGGCGATTTCTGGAGGCTAGGCCTCTCCATAAGGCATGGCCCTGTGCCCCCGCCCCCCACCTCTGTAGGGTGCCAAGTACAGCTATCCATGGCCCTGTGTCACCTATGTGTGCAGTTGTCGTCCATAATCTTGTAGGCCATGTCCCACTGATTGAGTAGTGTACCCCAAGTGCGCGGCGTAGTGCAGGGGGCTTCTGTGTCTGTCCTCTCCGCCAACTGTGTTGCCAATGCATGCACTCAACATGTCTTTATTCCCCCCCCCTTTTTTTTGTCTGCTCTTCCTGTTCATGTGTGCATTAGCATCATCTGGCGGAGGAGAAGTGGCATTGGAGCACAAGGGAGCTGCATCTCACATGGCCCCGGAGGGACATGCAACGGACTCTGATTTGACCAGTGAGACGGAGGGCGAGGGGGGCTCCACAACGGGGACACGTGGAGACATCAGCGACACCGACACGTCCTCAGAAGCACCTAGCGCACCAGCTCCGCCCTCCCAGCAGCCCCTCAGCGTTCGCCCCGTGCCCGCTCGCACACCAAGGCGGGCATCTCCTTCGCCCCAGGCACCTCAGGCCCTGCCCCAGTTACCCCTGCTGCCCTCAGTGAGGAGGTCATCGACCTCCTCCGGACGCTCATTGTTGGGCAGTCTACCCTTTTGAATGCCATCCAGGGGGTGGAAAGGGAGGTGCATCGGAGCAATGCATACCTGGAGAGCATTCATTCGGGTCAGGCTGCCCATCAGCGATCGTTCAACGCTCTGGCCTCAGCACTGACGGCAGCCATTGTCCCTGTCTCCTGCCTCCCTCCTCCAACTCCCTCCCCCCAGTCCCACTCCCCTGTTCCTCTGCCTATCCCAGACACACCTACAGACCAGCCTGCACACACCTCAACACCCAAGGTCAGCTCATCCAAACATAAGCACCACACATCACAGAAGCATTCACACAAGCAACATCCACATGCAGACATGCCAACAGCCACTGCCTCCTCTGTGTCCCCCTCCTCCTCGTCTCCCTCCTCCCTCCCTGTGACGTTCCAACTCACACTTGCATGCACCACTTCATCAGCCACTACGACCAGCACCAGCACACCCACCAGAACACTCCGCACACGTGCAGTCACCACCCCCACTGCCATTTACACGTCCCCAGTGTCCTCTCCCAGTGTGTCTGTCACCCCCTCTTCCAAACCACACAAACGCAGGCAGCCACCCACCCAACAGCCATCCACCTCACGACAGCCTCCGTCACAAGCACCTGCACCCATAGACAGCACACTTGACTCTCCTACAACCACGTCCTCTTCCTCCACTCCCATACCCACCGCACCTACCCTTCCCATTGCTCCCAAAACGTTTTCCCTCTCCAAAATTAACCTCTTTCCATCACCTGACCCACCCCCTCCATCTCGTAAAAGTCCAATCTGCACCTCAGCCACCACAACCCCTGGACCTACAAGGACCATAGTCCAGGGATATTGGAGTCCCCCACCTTCGAGGGCAGCCACATCGGCCAGCAGCAAAGGGACAGCCAGCCCACCCCCTGGGAAAAAAACAAAAAAAGCCAAGGGCCGGCATGAGAAAACAGAGACGGCAGCCTCCACAGGCACCACCCTGGCACCATCAGGGAGTGGGTGCCACCTGGCACATCTCCAAAGGGAGGCAAGGGCCACAGAGGATCAGGCAAGGATGGCAAGGGTAGCACGGCCGACAAGTCCGGCAGCAGGTGAGCTGCCCAGGAGGGCCCCACCAGCCCCATTCCGGGGGTGAAGGAGGACACCCACGGGCACGGGCCACCAGCACAGGAGGGCCCAGCAAGCGAGAAGTCGGATGGCGAGTGAACACCATCTATTGGCCGGATCTGGTGCCCTGGAGACACATGTGAAGCACCGCTGAACAGGGCCCTTCAAGACAAGCACCGCTGAACAGGGCACCGCCGTGTCAAGCACCGCTGAACAGGGCCCTTCAAGACAAGCACCGCTGAACAGGGTACCGCCGTGTCAAGAACCGCTGAACAGGGCCCTTCAAGACAAACACCGCTGAACAGGGCACCGCCGTGTCAAGCACCGCTGAACAGGGCCCTTCAAGACAGGCACCGCTGAACAGGGCACCGCCGTGTCAAGAACTGCTGAACAGGGCCCTTTAAGACAAGCACCGCTGAACAGGGCCCTTCAAGACAGGCACCGCTGAACAGGGCACCGCCATGTCAAGAACCGCTGAACAGGGCCCTTCAAGACAAGCACCGCTGAACAGGGCACCGCCGTGTCAAGAACCGCTGAACAGGGCCCTTCAAGACAAGCACCGCTGAACAGGGCCCTTCAAGACAGGCACCGCTGAACAGGGCCCTTCAAGACAAGCACCGCTGAACAGGGCACCGCCGTGTCAAGCACCGCTGAACAGGGCCCTTCAAGACAGGCACCGCTGAACAGGGCACCGCCGTCTCTGCACCGCTCCGCTTGGCCCTTCATCTCAAGCACCGCTCCGCTGGGCCCTTCATCTCAAGCACCGCTCCGCTGGGCCCTTCATCTCAAGCACCGCTCCGCTGGGCCCTTCATCTCAAGCACCGCTCCGCTGGGCACCGCCGTCTCTGCACCGCTCCGCTGGGCACCGCCGTCTCTGCACCGCTCCGCTGGGGCCTTCATCTCAAGCACCGCTGACACATTGGCAGAAGGGGCAGGCCCGGATCAGTGTCGGACAGGGCTGCACGATACACTCTGGGCACCAAGAGTCCTCCAGTACCGCTTGAGTCTGTCATCCACTTGTGAGACTGTGGCTTTGCACTCCCCAGGATGGCACAGTGGGCAACCCACCCACTGTAGAGACTTGAGAGACTGTGGCTTTGCACTCCCCAGGATGGCACAGTGGGCAACCCACCCACTGTAGAGACTTGAGAGACTGTGGCTTTGCACTCCCCAGGATGGCACAGTGGGCAACCCACCTACTGTAGAGACTTGAGAGACTGTGTCTTTGCACTCCCCGGGATTGAACATTGGCCGTGGAGGCCCCTCGTGGATCTGGTGTTGTGGACTCATGTGGCTGAGGTGGCCCCCCTTCCCTTCCCCCTGAGGTGCCTGTAGTTTTCCTATCTGATGCCCCTGCAGTGTTCTCTCCAATGGATTCGGGTCTCATGTGTGGGCTTTGCCCATGTGTTGAGGACCATTGGCCCACGTACAATGACAGAAAGCCAATTCTGACGGGACAATATACATATGTGTATATAGTTATGGGATGTTCGTCTTACTTATTTACTTTGCCTTACAATATATTTGTATTACAATTACTTATTAGTTTGTCTTTGCATTCTTCTGGGGGGTTTGGGGGGTGTCACTCTGAGTTGTTGCTCTGCATTGGTGTGTAGGTAGTTGGGGGGGGGTGTCGCGTATGTGTGTGCCCGTAATCTTTTCTCCTCCCCCCTCCCGTGTGTCGTAGGTGCAGTAGTCACCGTTGTCTTCTGCGCCGGCGTTGGTGCTCCTGGTAGAGGAGCAGGTAGACAATAGCTGGTAGGATGTGTAGTTCTGGTTCCATGCTGTCCAGATTCCTCGTGGAGTGTGTAGAGGTGAGCGTTTTCCCGTTCGTAGTCTGTTTCCGCCGTGTTTTTATTGGCGGGGCTCCCGCCCCGGAAAAGGTGACGGATTGGTGAGTTGTGATAGGGTGGGCGGTACATTGTCTGCCGCCTGTCTGTTGGCGGTGACCGCCGCGCTGCTTGTCTGTACCACCGTGGCGGTCGGAGTGTTAAAGTGGCGGGCTGTGTTGGCGGTTCCCGCCAGGGTCGGAATTCAATTTTTTGGGCCGCCTGCCTGTTTGCGGGTTGGCCGCCGCTTTAACACCGACCGCCAGGGTTGGAATGACTCCCAAAGTGTCTAGATAATCTACGTTGTTACCATGTATGAGGTAGAATGTAATGAAGTGCCATAAACAGGTGTATGGTGTGATCATATTGACACTGACTTCCGATCAAGCTAGTACCTGCTTGGATGAAGGCATTCAGAGGGCTAAGGGTGTACACCAGAGGAACATTGAGCCTGACATTACCCATGTTACTATGAACAGAATGAAAAGAATAAGGGCTTGCATGGTGGACCAAAATTGTGGGCGGGAAGGATCTCATCATGAGAAAGATGCCAAACTGGTACAGTGCCACCTGGGATTTATTTCTTAAGTGATCTTTGAAAAAGAGCTATTGGTTGATGAAGAAACCTAAGCACTTGGTGCTGGTGGCAAGCGGTGGGGACAGGCCATTAAGTACCATAGAATACTGCAAGTAGTTTGAGTACACTCTTGTTTGGGCTTATTTCAAGGTTGATATGCAACATCAAGACAGAATGGTGTCTAGGCAAATATGTTTACATGAAAGACATCAATTGCCGATGACTGCTTGATGTTCAGTTGTGCATCGACACTGGCAAGGGCATGGTATTCCAAGACATGTCACTTGAAATTGAGCCTTGAGGACATGTGCAACTGCTCTTTGGAGTTAAAAAAACTCCCATGCACATGATTATGTTCGATATGAATTGATAACTTACATGTCAGTGCATAGTATTCACATAAATTATAAGTGTCCTAATCTTATGTCTGAAAAATCTCTGCATTGTAGTGAATCTGCATATGTAGACGTAGGAAATTAGGGAAATTTGATAAAATCTATTTGTTGTTCCTTTTTATGAATCATCTATCGGGTTTGCCCGCAGTTTTTCAGATGGTCATTACGTTGGACTGACTTAGAGATAGAAAAATCTTGTTATCATCTATGCAAAAAAGAAGAGAGTTCTCAAGTTTAGCTTGAGAGGAGCTCCAGTATAGAGTGCCCTACAAGACAAGCGACACTCTAAATTTGCTCACCTCAAATGTCTGCTTTTCTAGCAACGTTTTTAAGCATACGATTGGCACAGTGCCATCCACTCTGAATATATTTCCTGCACTGGGGTAGCTCCCCCATGATTTCCCTTCTTGGTAGACTTGGTGAGCCAGCATTCACCTTTGCCCAGGATGGCTGAGTGGGATCCTTTTTTTTTGAGGTGACGGAGTGTGAGTCTTATTACCTTCAAGACAGTCAAGGCCATGGTCTGGAGAATGATTTAGTAGATGCCCTTGATAAATCATTTCAGCAAACTGTAAATAAGGCCCTGGCAGCAGAGCTGAAACAAATTAGAGCCCAATTGGAACTTTACACCAAACAACACAGTTTTGCTAAACTCTCATCTTCCAGGCCCTCTTTGGAGTGCCAGGATCAACCATGCAAAGCCAAAGCCAAGTTGAGGGTAGGGCCTTATGAGGAGGTGCTGTCCAAATTGTCTCAGAGCCCCCAGGTGATCAAGAATACTGCACTGCACATTCAGCCCCAAAACGAGTACCTCAAACCTCTACTATAAATATGGACTTTGACAGTGAGTCGAGTCAATCCTCCCTATCAGGGTATGTTGCCACTAGTAAGTGGAGGAGAGCTGTATCACCTCACCGGGCTGTCACTCCTAACCCCTCCTCGATTAATCCATTCTCTTTCAACCCAGAGGACATCATTCATCCCAGGTCATCGGATTGTTTGCTTGCTCCACTGGTTGTGGAATACCTCCATTCCAAACTGAGAAAGAACTTTGATAAAGAAGTGTGCAGTAAGCTGAGAACAGAGTGCCCTGGACAGGATTTGCAAGACAAGGTGGAGGATACAACAGAAATAGACTCTACCATGTGCACTTTTCTAAAGAAGTGTTCTAAATACTCTAAAAAATGGTTTAATAGAGCTTGACAAGCATGCCAAGAAAAACTATTGGATATTTCAGACCACCTTGCAAAAAATCTGGAAATGACAATTAGAGGCAATGGAGAGAGGAACTTCAATTGACCCTGAAATTCTTGCCAAATGGTCTCAACGGATGGCCTCAACAGGCAATTTGTCTCCTGAGCAATGCCAATTGTGCCATTTCAGCAGAACAGAGGAATTTGCTCCTTATGACCCAAAACTGGTTGAACTGGCCTTGGTAGAGCCAGGCCCCTTTGCAGAGAGCCTGTTCTTTGGCGCCAAGTTCATCAACGATATGGGAAAATCCAAAATACATTACAGCCTTAGATAAGACCTAATTGTCACTCCCAAAAATATTTCAGGTCAATTGTTTTTGGACTGGCTGGGTGACGGCGGAGTCGCTCGCTTGGTCGTCAGCAATATCACAGCACCCAAAGAGGATTTGCTGAGTGTAGACGCAGTGGATGGCAAGACTCCTCCTTGTTGGGGGTGGGGAGAAACGTCTTCTCCTCTAGAGTTCAGGATCAGAAGGGGAGATTTGGCAAAGGCAGCTGCAGGAACAATTCCCAGTCCGCCTCTCCTGCAGGTAAGTCATGACTACATGTTGCAGGTCTGTCTGGGAGAAAGAGTGGATTGTTCCATCACATTTGGAGGCTATTGACACAAGATGCTTGGGTTGTAGAGACCGTCCAGATTTTCAAATAACAGTTTCATCAGACTCCTTTTCAGGACAAGGTCCCAATTCAACAAATGTTTTCCCATCAAGACACAACATTTATAGATATAGAGATACAGGGACTGCTGCGAAAATGGGCCATTGCTCGCAGTGAGGCCCATCCCAAAGGTTTCTGCTGCAACATGTTTTTGGTGCAAATGAAATGGGGGAAACACAGTTTGGTCCTTCATTTAAGAGATGTGCTCCACTGGATTGTCTACAGACATTTCAAGATGGAAGGGATTTATCTTTTGAGAGATAGCCTGCAAGAAGGTGACTGGCTTATACACCTGAATCTCATAGATGCCCATCTCACATTCCCATTTTCGCTTCACGCAGGTCCTTTTTACTGTTTAGGTGGCGGTACCTATGGTACAAATATTTGGTGCTGCCTTTCGGTCTTTCTTCAGCTCCTTGGTGTTTTACCAAGGAAATGAATCCAGTGATAGAGCATTTAACAGACAAAGGACTGTGCATGATCATCTATCTAGATGATGTGCTGATGATGGCCCAGTCTCGTGAGATGCTGATCCTTCATCTTCAAATGATGATACAACTGATGCAAGATCTGGGGTTTGTGATAAACCAAGATAAATCTCTTCTTTGCCCAACCAAGTTGATAGAGTTTCTCGGTTTTGTGACGGACTCAGAGAAATCACAACTCAACCACAAGATGAAGGATACAAAGAAGGAACTGAGATTGGTTTTATCCAGGAAGTTTTGTTGAGGACGATTGCAAGGTTGGTGGATTTTATAGCGTCCTTCATTTATGCTGTGCTTCCAGGCCTTCTACATTACAGAGCCTTGCAGAGGCTCAAGATCCAGCATCCGAGACAGGGACTGGCTTATACAGAACACATTCCACTGTAGAGAGAAGTCAAAGCAGAACTCGAAAGGTAGCTGGGACACATGGAGGCTTGGAATGACAGGGCAATTTTCAATTCCCAGCAGAAGTGGTCATAGAGTCAGATGGCAGCTGTTGGGGCTGGGGCGCACATTGTGGAAATGTCTCTACCGGCAGCAGATGGTCTCTAGAAGAGTTGAATCTTCATGTTAATTGCCTAGTATTACTAGCAGGCTCTTTGGCAGTGCAGACTCTCACTCCAAAGAAGACGTCTTGTTGCATCCTGCTGAAGATGGACATCTCAGCAGTGCATTACATAAATAGGCTTGGGGTGGGGGAGGTGGTTGATGGAGTTAGCCAAGGACTTCTGGCATTTCTTTCTGAGTCACAACATTTCTGTGGTTGCAGAGTATATTCCGGGGCAATAATATGTGATTTCTGACTGGAATTCCTGATAAATGACAGACCCCAGCGATTGGCAATTACATTCTCAGATTTTCGGTTTGATTCACACCAAGTGGGGCCCTTGCAGAACAGATCTCTTTGCATCCAGGTTGAATCGGCAGGTGGAGGAGTTCTTCAGCTGGAGACCGGATCCGTTGGTGAAGGAAACAGATGCCTTCTTAAGCCTTTCCTTCTTTTGCAATGATATCAGGGTGGCGGAACAAGTGAAACAGCAGCTTGCGGAGCTGTTTCTGATCACTCCGATCTGGAAAGATCAAACTTGGTTTCCAGTAATTCTGGAACTAACATGTGATTGCCCATTGCCCCTTCCATGCTTTTTTTATATACTCGAGGGTCCTCTGGGGGAGATCCACTTGATGGTTATGTTGGGGCAGCTCTGCCTGATGGTCTGGAGGTTTCCAGAAACAGTTGTGTTTCCTAGGGATTTTCTGTCTCGGTTGCAGAGTTCATTAAGCAGGAATGGGCAACATCTACTTGCAAACAATATTTCTCAGCTTGAAAATGCTGTGTGAGTTGATGCTTTGAATGGCACTTGGATCCTGTGGAGACTGAGTTAACGGATACTATAAATTTCTTGTCACAAAAGGCTGAAGAGGGCCTGTCTTCCAGGTCAGTAAATATTTGCTGTTGTGAGTTTCCAGTGGGTCATGTACCGAATGGTAATGTTTCAGCTAAGCAAATGAAGGGTATTACAGTAGCTAATCCCCCGAAATCTAGGTACTCTTCTCTGGGGGATGTAAACATGGTTTTGTGTTTGCTTGAGAGTTGGCCTCATAACAAGCAGCTGTCCAGGAGGCAGATGTCCGTCAAATTGGCCCTGCCGCTCTGTTTAATTTCCAGTAGGAGAACTATGGATGTAAAAGCTCTGGACCTTGCAGGTACAGTATTTACTCTGAAGTGAGTCTCATTTTCCATAATTAGGAGGACTAAGTCACTTTCTAGGAGCATTATCTAGCTTTTCCTTTTAGTAAGTTGTGTGTGGTCAAATGCTTGAAGGTGTATGATGAATCAACCGGGTTGTTAAGGGTTGGTGCAAATGGCCAACTGTTGATCTCTTTGCAGAAGCTCTTTGAACCTGTTTCTGCAGCTATCATTGCTAGGTGGATCAGGCACGTTATAATGGAGCCTGATATCCAGACCTTTGGGGCCCATTCAGTTAGAGGAACAATGGCTTCTAAGGGGTTGTCTTTGGGGTTCACTTTGCAAGACATTATGACCATGGCTGATTGGCCATCAGTTTAAATTTTTAAACAATTTTATTTTAAACTTATAGTAAAGGTTGCTTCTATGGTGGTGGATCAGCTTGAACTAGCATGATCGGAGCCTTTGATTCTGACGTAGGATGAAAATTTGCTAGTGTTTGTGCCAAGAATTTACAATTCTATTGAAGGGCATGGAGGTGAGGATTATCTCTCCCTACTTGTAAGATTACTTCATTATTTATCATTACAGTTTACATACTGAATTACTGTATTATTCTGAAATGTACAGTCTTGAACAAATAGTGATGTTACTGTATATCCACCCATATGTTTTTCATTGGAGATTGAAAACATTACAATCTCTGTGTTTGATTGTAGGTACTAATCAGAAGCAGGAATAAAGATTGTAGGTACAGATCACAAGCAGAAGTGAAGCCCTTCAAGCAAGAGGTTTCAGGTAGTTTCATGCTGATGTTTATGGTCAAGTTTCCTTTTGGACGAGTTATGTGACAGGTGAAAAAGTTTGAAGCTTCCCAAGAAGTTTGGTTTTCCATTTAGACATTTTGTTATGGACTGACGCTTGCAAACAAAGAGGCAGTCAAGATGGTGCTTGCCGTATTTGAAGGAGCATGTTGGCTATGACTGGTGGTGATATTGTGATATGGTTTCTTCGTAAAGGTAGTTTATATGTGAAAAGTTTTTTTATTGGTGGGAATGCTAGCAAATTTCTCATTCACCATCTCTTCCGGCCTCTGTCTTCTAAATGCCTCATTTTATTCAGTCATCCTAACTACCTGTCGACACAAATATGACCACATCACCCCCTCACTCATGTAACTCATTGGCTCCATTTCATGGGGGCACTGAATTCAAATCACTCACAAACATCTATAAAACCATGGAAACAGATTACCAAAACAGATTAAATGACCAAACATTGCTCCCCTCTCTGGCCACAACTACAGCAGTATGAACCCGAAGGTATTGGAGTCCAAAGTGTCTCTAAATAAAGAGAATACTTACATGCTTTTCAATCCCAGCTGTGACATTGCGGAAAGCAAAGGAATCTTGATTAGCCATGTCTGGTATGTAATGCAGGTTTTTTAGATGCAACTCTCCGGGGAAAATTTTCCCTGCAAAAGAAAAGTTACAATTTAATTCAATTCATTAATCCATTTGAACCTTACATAGTACAAACCTGCTTTGCTATTTGTAAGATTCTGTGTCAGAAATTCAGAAAAACTCAGAATCTTGCATTTATTGTGGTCACAGAGATTTCATCGATTAACTCTTCATAAACGATAGGTTCATCAGCAAGAGGTCTTCTTTACAACTTTATACCAGCCTTGACATCAACCTTTATTCTGACCTGTACTAGAATGATGAGTGCCCATTCCCTTGGATCTATGGATGGATTTAGCTGAATGTTTTGTGCCATCTGGCTGCATAATGGCTCTCTGTGGCCGGAATGTGAAAAAATGCATGCCTCTCATTTTTGTAAACAATCTTTATTAGGTTTTCTTCATACGAATGTTTCCATTCAGGGCTCAGGGCCAGTATTGGTATATCTGCAAGCAAGGGTTGAATGGTACTAGATATCCCCCGATTTATGACACTTTTTTTTCCGTTTCAAGCTGAATTGGTTATTTTTTGGCATGATGGAACAAAGGAGACAAACAAAAATCAAATTTATACACGTCAACTAAAACAGCAATTGGCACATTAAAAACGGGCTCTCTTGATCTCTGCCAGGGGACCTTTGTGAACCTGATACTAATAAGAGAAACAAACTGCGAACTTCCCCATGAGGAAACAGCAATAACAATAAAGCAGAGCCCTGTATGATCGCCCACTCCGAGATAACGAAGCTGGAAGAGAAACCTGTGGTATCTCACTTTGTTACCCGATTACCACAGATTTTCTCTCTTTGAAATGATTGCTTTTTGTTTTCATGTTATTTGTTTATAAAATCATTTATATTTTGAAAGCTGTATTATATTGGCAAAATGGAAAAATATTGTTCTCCTAGCACATTGGGTGCCTACCCCATCAGTTAGCATAGTTCGAACACTGACTCAGGGTACATTTCTATTTCTTTTTTGGCGCCCCCGACCCATGACCTCCTTCTCCACAAGTCCCCTCACTGCTACTCTCCAACAGTGCCCCTCGTCTCGCCATAGTCTCTCTCTGACATAAATTTCTTTTTTTTTTTAAACGTTACTCATAGTTCACTCACGCTCAGTTTTGCGATCTGCATGGCACACCTTCTTTCCAGCTGGCACATCCCTCTGCGCTACCTTATGATGAATCAAAACGGCCACAGGACAAAATTCCGATCTCTCACTAGCAGTAACATTAATCACCAGCGTTATCTTGACATTTTCACTGATGCTTGAAATTGCTGGATGCACAAGGAAGTTCGGGTGCTTTTAAACGGGTAAGTTATTTTTAAATACAGCGCCCCCAACACAGTCATTGCCAGGTGGCACTGCCCTAGAGCTGGCCCTGTATGTAAGGTTCACACTGTGTAACTTGAAGTACTATCCCAAATGCAATGTTTTTCCTAACACAATCGAACTTTTGAAGCATTTCTGTGATCTAATATTTATTTTAATGGTATATCATACTTCATATATACAAACAAAACTCAAGAGGCACGCCTGCTACTAGATCAGTTCATGGTAGGCAACATTTGACTGTTGCCTGAATAGGACCGTTTGTCATGATCCAGCCCACTCCTACATATTTATCTCAGTTCCAAAACGATGTTCTGCATGGAAGCCCTGGTTTAAACGTTTTGAAATCATGGGTGACTACGTTAAAGATAATGGACAGAACTTGACCACTCTGCCAATATGAAAGGTTTACCTTATACTATAACATGGCAAAGGCTAGTTAAAGTCTTCACAAAGTCAATTTTTAAAATATTGTAATATCAATGAAAAATATTTGAGTGCATATGAAGTAGTGGGCATATGCACTCATTATTCTGTATTCTTCCCTTTTCATCGGATACTGCTAGCCAGGCAACATCAGAGTAGGACCCAGGGTGAACAGCCACATGAAGAGAAGGAGCCAAGCACCAGAAAGAAGACTGCACCCACCTACAGACACACTATTTCAAACACCAAATGGCTACAGAAGAGGCTGCCAAGCCCACTATGGAGTAGGATAATTTGACACCACCAACCTGTAGGAAGTGGAGATGGACAATGTGACCCCTTGTGGCAAAGAGGTAGGCATCTTAGTTATGTCTCAATAGCAGGCCCCACTATCATCTGGGCCTACACCCACTCCCCTTAACTCCAGATGTCCCCATACCAACGGGGCCTCCAAGTGCCCCCGCAAACAGCAGCAGTTGAGGGACAGATTCTCATAAATACCCCCGAGCCCTCATGTGTGGGCTAACCACTCTCACTCAATATATGCATTAATGCATTGTTTAAAGGAAGTCAGGAGGCCCATAGTGGATGGTCAAGTAGTGAGCTCTCAGGATATGCAGGCCTTTAATAGGACAAATATGGGCACTCCTACAGTTGCTATCTGACTAACATAATGATCTAGGGCCCAGATGTAGTAATATACTGGTCAGAAAAAAAGAATATTAATTAGGCAGGTCACACTTTACGATTCCCTGTGTTTAGCTACAAACATAGAGATGACAGCATGCAGGGGAAAAACTTTATGGGGTTTTGCTGATGGACCTGAGCATAATGGTCTCCTGGATGTCCCTGTTTTCCTGTTTATACCCTTTCTTGGGTAGAGGGGAAGCAGTGTTTCTCTCCTGTGGTGAGTCCTAATAGTCTGCCCACTGAGTGCCGCTATCTATTGACTTTTAAATTTCAAAAGACAATTCAGATTCAATGGCTCCAACAATAATTTTTGTTTCTGGGGTTTTCCATTTTTTTCAGACATACTTATGGTTGTGTTTCTCCGCTTTGGTACATCCTCATGATCTAAAGACTGGGATGAGGACGATGGACGAGGAGGCAATACTGCGATCGCTAACCAGTAATCTTCATTACTTTGACGCAGTCTTAAATACCTGTCCTTTTACTCAGTTGGTTTTGATTAAAGGGCCACGAGGCTGTTGTTATTTCAGGCAGCATAGTGGTTCATTACCTCTGTATGGCTTCTATGGAGGAGGTGGAGCTTAAGATGAAAATGAGTATAAAAATGTGTTTGTAGGTTTATTTTACGGATTAGATAGGTAAATCACTTCTGTGTGATGAAGATGTAAGGACTGTAAAGACGAAGACTATAATTAGGAATGATGAAGATTACTGTTAAGTGATCAGGACATTAATAGGCCCTGACCTCACATGTCAGATGGGCACTCCATCCAAGCACAGGTGGGAGAAGGGAAACTTCCAGTCAGTCCACACTGGTCTGCTCAAAGGTTAACCCATTCTTCGCAGTGATCACAATGTATTCTATTTTAGTTAAACTAACATTTTAATTGCCCTAAAATGGGATCTACTGACTCGCTACCTGTCTCATTCTTACACTCACAAAAGAAAAGAAAAAGAAAAAGTTAACTAAGAAGGATATCAAAGAGTTCTTGTAAGACTAGATGTAAGGAAGAAAATTGACATATATCTGATAATAATTAATAACATGAACCTCCACTACCCAGAAAACGTCCACCATCAATCTTAAGTTAAACCCTCAAGGTTAGTAGCCCTCATTTCTAAGCACCTCACGTGAAGAAGGTAAAGGAAACATTCATTCTAGGTCTAATTTTGTCTCTTAGGCTGAAATCAACAGGTTCCTGATCACTTCAGGGCAGCACGTTGAAAGGTGGTGTATTCCTAAATCCCTTCACACAAATAAAAGATGGAAATAGAACTCCAGCTCAACCACTGACATTAACACACAGTTAGAAAATGGATATCAATCAAGTGTCCCCTGGAGTAGCAGCTACTGCCCTTGTGCTCCTGCTCGTCAACCCATGGATTTATGCTATAGAGACGTAGATTACCTATAGTGAAAGCGAAATTGAACAAAATCAAAATTAGGATAATGCAAATGAAAAGTAACTAGGTTTTCACTGTAATTAAAGCATTAACACTTCTTCAAGGTAACAGCCAAGAAAACACAGTTCGACCTACACACTGTTTTGTTGTATGCAAATGTGACTCTACTCAGCACCAGGGCCATCACAAGGGTAGGGCAGCTGGTGCAGTTTGTCCTATGACCCGCTCTTTATAGGGCCCTGTATTACTGTTAAAAAGTTTTTTTTATGTAGTCAAGGAAGTTAATCCAGCAGACACTAAATGGAGGCAGCATGATGGAGCTCCCTCCAAATGTTTTCCGTGGCAGTTTTCCAGTTTTTAAGGGCGGTTTAGTGGGGCCCTGCACAGTTTGTGACCCGGGTTCAATAAAGGCTTGTAATAAGCCTATGCAACACCAATAGTGAAGTAAAAAACAGCCCCACCACCCGCAGGATTTCAAATGCTATTTAAATGATCACAGGAAGTGAAAATCATGTCTTCCTTCAGCTGAACACGATTGCTTGTCTAGCCATTACTGGTTTCTAACTGTTGAATGTATATATTACCATCTGACATTGTTTAAACAATACATTAACATTTTCTGAATCCTGGCTGACAAAAAAGGTAAATTTCCCATAGACTTACCATGCATTTGTTATCCCAAATGCTATTTGCCCGCCTATTCATTATATCTCAGATGTATAAAGTTCTTCAAGAGGGTGTAATTTCATGCACTTAGACGCAAATGTGGACTGTGTAATACAGTGCTGGGAACAGTAAAGAGAAGACTGAAATGCTGAAAACACAACAAGTTTGATAGGGTTCTTCCATCCTTTTGGGGGAAATGTTATATGGTATCTACCTACAAGAAGCTTCCAGACACTCAAACACCCACCACTTTACATAAAAATGGAAGGCCTTTTATGCCATCCTTTAATTCCAAAAACACTTTATGTGACGCAGGCAGGATCAAGGCTCATATTCTAACATTTTATTGTAACAACATGGATGGTCAAGTGTCAAAGGAAAGATAACAGAAAGATAGCTTGATTACTCAATACCTTGAAATTTTGGTGAACTAAAGTCAATGATAGCTTTTGGGAGAGGGATACAAATCACTTGATGATGCATGGTAGAAGATTCTCCATAAGCTCACCTGATTGGATAGCTGCATCTCTGAGAAAGGCCTAATGGTCGCTCTCCACCACTACTTCTATTCATTTTTATTTATAATATGCAACAGAGCAAACTAAATTGCATCTAGATGCAGAGGTATCACTGAACTGTACTAATGAACACAACTAGTGAAATAAAAATGTTTCAAAAACATTCCAAAAAGGCCACGTGGAAGAGAGACTGTCCTAGCCATGATTGTGAGCCATTCTAGGGCAGCAGCGGAAGCACAGAATCATCTTTAGTCTAAAACAAAGGATTGGGAACAATTCATCAGAACATGTATTGATATGCTGATCTGCTAATTTTTGTGGTGCATAGTTGGGTGTATGAAAATTCACCTTTCCACCTGATTTCCCCTGACCTTTTCTTCTATGGGACAGGATTTGCTGGTATGTTTGAATCTGGGCTCTCTGGTGCTGCTAGCCACCTTCTTGAAACAATATAAAAGTTTGTTCCCCTCAACTTGTTAAAATCCAATCTTTTGCTATGTGGTTACTTAATTATCACCTTAAGTACAACAGCTATAAGTTTGATATCAAAAGTAATGAATTATGCTGCAACCAGAATATTTATAATCTCATAAATATTTTATAAAATACAGATAAAGTACTATTGGCATTTCTTAATATAATTTATCATCCATTGGACTAGATACATCACCCAAAATGTTTAGTTCAAAAGAACATAAAAAACAACTGTATACAATTAAAGTGCTAAAAAAAGTTATTGTGTTGACAGAGCATTTCTCTGGCTTCTTGACCTTTCTCTCACCTTCTTCAGGACTAATAACTGAATTAAAACGATTAGTACGTTATAGGATTTTTTATCATTTATAATGAAGGTATCATGCTTTTATTGTCTTTCATCCATAATAATAAGAACAGTTTGTTTTTTTCCTATTGAGATAAAAAGACTTATATTTAAGACTTTGTTATTTTAAAGCACACAGCTCACAATTCACATGGGTAAACCAACTTTAGCAAGCCTACTGTTCCTTTCCTGCCCGAAGAAAGACCGCCACAATGCAGATCGCAGCAGACAATAAATTGCTCCTTAATGCAGCATTTTCAATTACCTGTCTATTCAGGGTGGTTCACACAGTTTATTTACCAGCTGGTGTACAAACTGACAAAGGTCTTGCATGCTGCCAATATGTTGCCACAGCGGTTTGTGTTCCTGTTGGACCCTGATTTTAATGAGAAACACGGGGCAACGCATTGTCAGTCTTTAACCTGATAGGTGCGGGCGTCGGCCACTGGCCGACGCCCACACACCCTCCCTGGTGCGGGTCACGACCAGTGGCCGACACCAGGAAGGGTATCAATAAATCCTCGGGTGCGTCGCACCCGAGGATTTATTATTTTTTTTAAACCCCCCCCGGGAGACACGGAAGCTTCCGTGTCTCCCCCCGCCCCCCCCACCCGCCCCTTTGTGACGTCAGCGCGCCTCGCGGCGCGCTGACGTTGCAAAGGTGTTTTCCCCATCAAAGCAGGAAGCAGCCTTGCGGCCGCTTCCTGCTTTGATGGGGAAAACGGCCTTTCTCACGTTCGGGAAGGCCTCGTAAGAAAGGGGAGTGTCTCCCCTTTCTTACGAGGCCTTCCTGAAAGTGTTTCCTGGCCCCCGAACGCAATCGGGGGGCCAGGAAACACTTTGAAAAGGCCTCGTAAGAAAGGGGAGACTCTCCCCTTTCTTACGAGGCCTTCTCAAACTGTTTCTGGCCCCCGATCGCAGCTGTGCTGCGATCGGGGGCCAGAAACAGTTTGAGAAGGCCTCGTAAGAAAGGGGGAGAGTCTCCCCTTTCTTACGAGGCCTTCTCAAAGTGTTTCCTGGCCCCCGATCGCAGCACAGCTGCGAACGGGGGCCAGGAAACACCACTAGACGCCAGGGATTTCACTTTGGGGGGGCGGCCCCCTCGGAAAACGGGCCGCCCCCCCCCCCGGGGGCATAATTAATAAAAAAAAAAAAAGGTAGGTGCCCCCTGGGGGGGGGGGGGGGGGCGCGATCGCGCCCCCCTCCCCCCAGGGGATTTTTTTTTTTTTTTTTTTTAAATAATGAAAAAAAAAAAAAAATGACAGGGGGTCGCCCGTCGGCAGGGTGACCCCCTGTGGGGGCAATTTTTTTTTTAGATGTTGTAGGGTTTCCCTGGGGGCCATTTTGGCCCCCAAGGAAACTATACAACAACTAAAAAAAATAGATCTATATATAGATCTATATTTATATATCTATGTAGATAGATATATCTATGTACATGGATATATCTATAGATATATCTATGTACATAGATATATATATATATATAGAGGTAGATCTATATATACCAAAGAGATTTATAAAGTGTGCTACTCACCTGTGAGGGTCTCAAGGCGCTTAGGGGGGGCGGGGGGAGGGAAGGGGCTGGGAGGTTCACTGTTCGAAAAGCCAGGTTTTGAGGCCCTTCCTGAAAAGAAGTAGGTTTTGGGTCTTGCGAAGGTGGGTTGTGAGGGCGTTCCAGGTTTTGGGTGCAAGGTAGGAGAAGGATCTGCCCCCGGTGGTGGTGTGTTTGATGCGGGGGACAGAGGCGAGAGAGAGGTCAGCTGAGCGGACGTTTTGTGTGGGGGTGTGGAAGGTGACTCTCGTTGAGGTAGGCAGGGCCTGTGTTGTGGAGTGATTTGTGTGCGAGGATGAGGATCTTGAAGGTGATCCTTTTGTCAATGGGGAGCCAGTGGAGGGATTTGAGGTGTGGAGAGAAGTGTTCGTGTCGGCGGAGGTCGAGGATGAGTCGTGCTGCTGAGTTCTAGATGCGTGTAGTTTGCGCTTGAGTTTTAGAGTGGTGCCGGCGTAGAGGGCGTTTCCGTAATCAAGCCTGCTGCTGTGTGCGTGAGTGACAGTTTTTCTGGTCTCTGTGGGGATCCATTTGAATGTTTTTCAGTATACGGAGTGTGTTGAAGCATGAGGAGGTGAGAGCGTTGATTTGTTGGGTCATCGAGAGGGAGGAGTCTAGGATGATGCTGAGGTTGCGTGCGTGGTTGGCGGGGGTGGGTGCAGGGCCTAGCGTGGTGGGCCACCATGAGGGGTCCCAGGTGTTTTTGTGTGGGCCAAAGAGGATTATTTCGGTTTTGCTTGAGTTGAGTTTCAGGTGATTGGCTGTCATATATATATCACTTTTGTCAATATGTGTGTGGTTTCCCTGGGGGGAAAAGGGTCCGACTTGTCTAGTGGCAGTTTTAGTGCCATAAAGAAGCGCAGAAGGTTTATATGCCTACTGCAAAGAGCAAATCTGTATTTTATGTAAATAGCTGAGTACATTAGCAAAGTCTATGGAGAGATGAAGGGCACTTTTGCTGGGTGGTAATGAGGGAATCCGAGGAGGAGGGAGTGGGAGCACCAATAATGATTGTTGGACTGGGCGCAGGAGGTGCTAAAGACTGTGACGAATGGTATGTGACAAGGTGTTTTTTGAGTGTCTTGAAAGTACGTGCTGATTGAGGGAAGAAGCGCAGGTAAGGTGGCCTCTACTGTTGCACGTATCTCACACACCATCGATTTTGTGACTGTCTACGTAGGCTAGTGTTTTAGAGCAACAGTTTAGCCAATAGCAGAGATGGCATCTTGATGGATGACTGCTGCCTACACTCGGGTTATAGAGGACCGCTCTGACATAGGATCAGAGACTGAGACATCAGATACTGAGACAGCATCTGAGGGATAGGACAATGGCGCAGACTCTGGGAGTGATTTTTCAGTCAGAGGAGTCCCATTCGATAACTCCTCTTCCAGTACATTATGAGGGAGGTGATGAGGACAGTCCTGCTGTCCCTTCGCAAGCTGTTTGTGCAACTGGGTAATAGTGGGTTAGGTCAACCCAGAGAGCAGGTGAATGTGGCGGCAAGCAGAGAGAGAGTGCTCTCTTGGGAGCTCCCCAATTTAGTTCAGCCCCAAATTCCACCACCCAAATCATATTGTGGAGACATCAAAATTATCCATGGCAAAACAAACTGGTTTTGTAAGGCAGGCACCTGTGTTTTTGGCCCTGGATTCGGCGGCCATATAGAGAAACACACTAAACCCAAACATTTCTGGAAACTAGACATTCGGGGGAGTCCACAGAGGTGTGACTTGTGTGGCTTCCCCAAAGTTTTCTTACCCAGAATACCCTGCAAAGCTGAAATGTTGAAAAAAAACTAAATGTTTCTCGCATTTCTGTCACACAAACTACAGGAATATGCTGGGATCCACAATATTCCTACCACCCAGTGACTCCTCACCTGTCCTGATAAAAACACTACCCCACTTGAGTGCCTACACCTAGTGTCTGTGTCAGGAATGGATCACCCCAGGGTCAACAGCTGCCTCACGTAAGGACCAACATTGACCGTTGTGTGATCTATTCCTGTCGCAGGCACCAGGCCTAACCACACAAGTGAGGTATCATTTTTATCGGGAGGCTTGGGGGAACGCTGGGTGGAAGGAAATTTGTGGCTCCTCTCAGATTCCAGAACTTTCTGTCACCGAAATGTGAGGAAAACTTGTTTTTTTAGCCACTTTTTGAGGTTTGCAAAGGATTCTGGGTAACAGAACCTGGTCCGAGCCCCGCAAGTCACCCCTCCTTGGATTCCCCTAGGTCTCTAGTTTTCAGAAATGCACAGGTTTGGTAGGTTTCCCTAGGTGCCGGCTGAGCTAGAGGCCAAAATCTACAGGTAGGCACTTTGCAAAAAACAGCTCTGTTTTCTGTGATGTGTCCACGTTGTGTTTTGGGGCATTTCCTGTCGCGGGCGCTAGGCCTACCCACACAAGTGAGGTATCATTTTTATCGGGAGACTTGGGGGGACGCTGGGTGGAAGGAAATTTGAGGCTCCTCTCCGATTCCAGAACTTTCTGTCACCGAAATGTGAGGAAAACTTGTTTTTTTAGCCACTTTTTGAGGTTTGCAAAGGATTCTGGGTAACAGAACCTAGTCAGAGCCCCGCGAGTCACCCCATCTTGGATTCCCCTAGGTCTCTAGTTTTCAAAAATGTACAGGTTTGGTAGGTTTCCCTAGGTGCCGGCTGAGCTAGAGGCCAAAATCTACAGGTAGGCACTTTGCAAAAAACAGCTCTGTTTTCTGTGATGTGTCCACGTTGTGTTTTGGGGCATTTCCTGTTGCGGGCGCTAGGCCTACCCACACAAGTGAGGTATCATTTTTATCGGGAGACTTGGGGGGACGCTGGGTGGAAGGAAATTTGAGGCTCCTCTCCGATTCCAGAACTTTCTGTCACCGAAATGTGAGGAAAACTTGTTTTTTTAGCCACTTTTTGAGGTTTGCAAAGGATTCTGGGTAACAGAACCTGGTCAGAGCCCCGCGAGTCACCCCATCTTGGATTCCCCTAGGTCTCTAGTTTTCAAAAATGTACAGGTTTGGTAGGTTTCCCTAGGTGCCGGCTGAGCTAGAGGCCAAAATCTACAGGTAGGCACTTTGCAAAAAACAGCTCTGTTTTCTGTGATGTGTCCACGTTGTGTTTTGGGGCATTTCCTGTCGCGGGCGCTAGGCCTACCCACACAAGTGAGGTATCATTTTTATCGGGAGACTTGGGGGGACGCTGGGTGGAAGGAAATTTGAGGCTCCTCTCCGATTCCAGAACTTTCTGTCATCGAAATGTGAGGAAAACTTGTTTTTTTAGCCACTTTTTGAGGTTTGCAAAGGATTCTGGGTAACAGAACCTGGTCAGAGCCCCGCGAGTCACCCCATCTTGGATTCCCCTAGGTCTCTAGTTTTCAAAAATGTACAGGTTTGGTAGGTTTCCCTAGGTGCCGGCTGAGCTAGAGGCCAAAATCTACAGGTAGGCACTTTGCAAAAAACAGCTCTGTTTTCTGTGATGTGTCCACGTTGTGTTTTGGGGCATTTCCTGTCGCGGGCGCTAGGCCTACCCACACAAGTGAGGTATCATTTTTATCGGGAGACTTGGGGGGACGCTGGGTGGAAGGAAATTTGAGGCTCCTCTCAGATTCCAGAACTTTCTGTCACCGAAATGTGAGGAAAACTTGTTTTTTTAGCCACTTTTTGAGGTTTGCAAAGGATTCTGGGTAACAGAACCTGGTCAGAGCCCCGCGAGTCACCCCATCTTGGATTCCCCTAGGTCTCTAGTTTTCAAAAATGTACAGGTTTGGTAGGTTTCCCTAGGTGCCGGCTGAGCTAGAGGCCAAAATCTACAGGTAGGCCCTTTGCAAAAAACAGCTCTGTTTTCTGTGATGTGTCCACGTTGTGTTTTGGGGCATTTCCTGTCGCGGGCGCTAGGCCTACCCACACAAGTGAGGTATCATTTTTATCGGGAGACTTGGGGGGACGCTGGGTGGAAGGAAATTTGAGGCTCCTCTCAGATTCCAGAACTTTCTGTCACCGAAATGTGAGGAAAACTTGTTTTTTTAGCCACTTTTTGAGGTTTGCAAAGGATTCTGGGTAACAGAACCTGGTCAGAGCCCCGCGAGTCACCCCATCTTGGATTCCCCTAGGTCTCTAGTTTTCAAAAATGTACAGGTTTGGTAGGTTTCCCTATGTGCCGGCTGAGCTAGAGGCCATAATCCACAGGTAGGCACTTTGCAAAAAAACAGCTCTGTATTTTGTGAAAAAATGTGATGTGTCCACGTTGTGTTTTGGGGCATTTCCTGTCGCGGGCGCTAGGCCTACCCACACAAGTGAGGTATCATTTTTTTCGGGAGACTTGGGGGAACATAGAATAGCAAAACAAGTGTTATTGCCCCTTATCTTTCTCTACATTTTTTCCTTCCAAATATAAGAGAGTGTGTAAAAAAGACGTCTATTTGAGAAATGCCCTGCAATTCACATGCTAGTATGGGCACCTCGGAATTCAAAGATGTGCAAATAACCACTGCTCCTCAAAACCTTATCTTGATCCCATTTTGGAAATGCAAAGGTTTTCTTGATACCTCTTTTTCACTCCTCATATTTCAGCAAATGAATTGCTGTATACCCAGTATAGAATGAAAACCAACTGCAGGGTGCACCTCATTTATTGGCTCTGGGTACCTAGGGTTCTTGATGAACCTATAAGCCCTTTATATCCCCGCAACCAGAAGAGTCCAGCAGACAAAACGGTATATTGCTTTCAGAAATCTGACATCGCAGGAAAAAGTTACAGAGTAAAACATAAAGAAAAATGGCTGTTGTTTTCAGCTCAATTTCAATATTTTTTTATTTCAGCTGTTATTTTCTGTAGGAAAACCTTGTAGGATCTACACAAATGACCCCTTGCTGAATTCAGAATTTTGTCTAGTTTTCAGAAATGTTTAGCTTTCCGGGATCCAGCATTGGTTTCACACCCATTCCTGTCACTAACTGGAAGGAGGTTGAAAGCACCAAAAATAGTAAAAATGGGGTATGTCCCAGTAAAATGCCAAATTTGTGTTGGAAAATGTGGTTTTCTGATTCAAGTCTGCCCGTTCCTGAAAGGTGGGGAGATAGTGATTTCAGCACCAGAAACCTTTTGTTGATGGCATTTTCAGGGAAAAAACCACAAGCCTTCTTCGGCGGCCCTTTTTTCCCATTTTTTTGGAAAAAACTAAATTTTCACTGTATTTTGGCTATTTTCTTGGTCTCCTCCAGGGTAAACCACAAACTCTGGGTACCATTAGAATCCCTAGGATGTTGGAAAAAAAGGACGCAAATTTGGCGTGGTTAGCTTATGTGGACAAAAAGTTATGAAGCCCTAAGCGCGAACTACCCCAAATAGCCAAAAAAGGGCTCAGCACTGGGGGGGAAAAGGCCCAGCAGCTAAGGGGTTAAGACCTTTGGAAAGCGTTTAGGAGCTGGTGGTTGCTGAGATAGGGAGTGGGGCATTGGTTTATTAGTTGTTTGAAAATTTCTTCTGCAGAAGGGTAAAAGGGAAGTGCCTCATTTTATTAGGTAAGCCCAATAGAAGGCTGTAAACACAGATTTCTGCAGTTTTGCAAAATACTTGGAATAGGGTTTTCTGGAATTGTTTTCACCATAAATCAGGAGAACTTCAAAATACTTACAAATATGGCAGTGCTCTCATTCTTTTCCCACCTTAGCAGGGCAATAGCTTCTGCAATGTACCAAACTGGCAATAGAACTGCAAAGCTTACATAATTCTGTGCACCTGAATGATGAAATTTGTATCTGCACTGGGCTATTTTGAGCTTGTTAGCATTGCTGAAATACACAATATAAAGTAAGAATCGGGCTCTCGCCTGCACTTTGCTTTGTATCCCAGCCACAGATGCTATTTCATTGGTAAGTACGTAAGTACGTTCTAACAAAGTAGAAACTAGGAGGAGCTCAAACCACGCTCTCTTTGGGCTTTTTGGCGCTCGCTTTCAACAACTGCAAGGTACCTAAACTCCTGAGGTGAGGTTAAACTTTCGAAATTAGCCTGGAATAGTCAAGCGAATAAAAAATTTCAGAACTTCCCACCCACCCATATTTTGCTACTGCGCAAGGCATGTGATGATCCTGAGAGATGCACGGTGCTTCACCTTCTGGAATGTTCGATATGTGTTTTTTTTTTACTGAAGGAAACTAGAGGAATTTTCTCACGGTCAACTACGTATTCAGTGAATACAGTGATCAGATGTATTGACTTTTTAGCACACCGAGTTTAAATACAATTAAAATCAACTGGTGGTGTATCGTACTGAAATGAGGAAAATACTCGCAGAAGAGCTCCTCAACAGATAAACTTAACGAAGGCCGCGCTATGTTTTCAAGAATGGCACGAGTAGAACACAACAACTCATTTTATACAACCAAATTGTGAATATTCGTTTTAAACGGAAACAAATATTCACACAAATGGGAATGATCACCATGACAACAAAGGAGGTATGTAAACAGCAGAGGTAATCAGTAACCAGCCAGCTGGCAAATATTAACTAAAGTTGTTCCACCAGAAGCAATTTTAACATCTCGGTCAATAGTTAATCCAGACGAAAACACTAATTTATGACACTTCAGACAAATATTTGTGTGCCGTTCGTTTCCCTTCTTGATTGATCCTTCACCACATAATTAGTTAAAAGGAAAGCAGGTACCTGAAAGGACTTTGGGGTGGGGTGGTGAACGACATCTATTTTTATAGAGCGCTCAGGCCAGGCACCAGCTTCAGTGCGCTTATCCTGGTTGGGATAGTGAGAGAGAAGCAAGGGGATGGAAAGGGGTAGAAGAGCCCCAGCAGAAAGATGGATGGATGAAAAGGCAATCACTTTCCGTTCAGGCCCTATGTCTGATCCTCAAAGTCTGCTTGCAGCGACGAGGCTTCTAGCCCTCACATCTCCATTTGACCAAGTATAAAGGCCAAATCATTTTATTTCTATGTGCCACTTCTTGTAGCAGCTTAATTTCACTGCAGCGAGGAGACATAATAACGAGTTAAATAAAATGCTTAAATTTTTTTGCGGTTTCTAAGAGATGGAAATTGCTGAACTCAATGAAAAAGGTTCATGCTATGTAAGGTAAAAACAGCAGATTCATAACTGGACATTTACATTATGATAGAAGATTTGCGACTGCTCACAGGGGACTTGTTGAAACAACCAACACAATGCTCACTACATGTTAGATATAGGATCTGGGTGAAATGTGCTCAAGTCATTTTTCACAATTAGGAAGTAGACCATAAATGGGGTGAGTGGAACCAAAAAAAATTGGCATGTTTATTTCATGGACGTCATGCATTCTGTTCTGATAAGGTGGTGATAATATGAAGGACAGAAATGCATGCATAGATACCAACACAAGGTATGTAAGCTAAATGCAAAGGACTGTTCTGTACAGAGCATGTGCTGTTCCTATACGCTTTGTATTACAATTTGTATTTATGTAGAGCTTAGTACCCCTGACGGGGCGTTGCGGCACTATATGGTGAGCACGCTACTTCACTAATTAGAGGCTAGTAGTTAGTAAATTAGTACATTTTATTTTTCTTTGTGTACCAGTTGTGTTAGGTTTGTGCTTTTCATTTCTTGTGTGTTTTAAAGAGTTTTGACTAAGGATAGAATGATGGGGACCGATTTGAAAGGGGGAGTAGTAACTTGTTTTTGTTAGTAGTGGTCGTGTGTGGTTGTTAGTCGGTTGAAATGACTAAAAAAGGAGGGAAACATTTGAGAAGGATGCTTGGACGGTTCATAGTAGTCAGAAAGGTTTGTGATAGTCAGAGAGAGAGGAGGTTTTTAAAAACGTTATTTACTTTTTTTTATGCTATAAAAACTGAGATTAATTCACACATACAAATATGCACACGTCACTTGGCAAGTTGTATTGTCCAGAGAAGATCCCTCTATTAAAATACCCACATATGTACAGAAGCAATAATGTTTACATGGTTCCCTTGTGCAGTGAAGATGTTGCAGGTTGCATACATACTATTCAGAGCAGTAGAGTTCCCAGCTCTTTCTGTGAGCAGCTCATCCAGGTATTTTGGTATTCTGGGACTTGTAGTCCTATCGCCCATTGTAATCGTAGGACTTACAAGTATCAGTATACCTAGTAAAAACAAATAGGGGATGAGCTGCTCACCCAAGGACCTGTGCAATTGTAGAGCTCTGTCTGTGGTAGCTGGTAGATATGATGTATGTGACAAAGGAACATTTTGGCCTCAATTCTGGTTAGGTACTAGCTTGCATTAGCATATTGTTCACATATGTATTTTGTGAGAGTATAAAATTCACATTAGAGTAAGTGCATTACAACAGACTGCTGGCTGTGTTAAAGTAGGGGAGAAGGGTGTTAGAGGGTTAGGAAAGTCACTTGCCCATCAAGGACCAGGGGCATGGAATAAGCTCCCTTTCGAGCTCCATGCATTGGACAATGTCAAGTGTGTTCACTGGTCCTCCTCATACCCTTCCAATCAAAACTAGTTTGTTGACATGGGCACTGCCAAGTGCCTAAAGACCTCATTAACCTGCGGAGTCCCCAAGGGTTCCATATTGTCTACTACCATCTTCAACCTCTACAAGGAGCCAATTGGGCTCTCCTCTCAGAAAACAGCATTAAGATTCACCAATAAGTTGATGATACAGAACTCTACTTAAAATCTCTTCTGCTTCAGCCATCCAGAGCCTAAAACACTGACTGCATCCCATCCATGCCTGGATGTGCAGGACCTAACCGAAGCTTAGCTCAACCAAGACAGAATTCCTGTGATTTGCCAAGAACCACAAGCAAGAAATTGACAAACTTGGCTCAATTACATGAACCTTGACAAATACAAATATTAACTTTCATCAAAGTCAAGTAACTTGGATTTACCCTGTACGCCAATCTCACCCTCAAGGAACGCATTGTCAAAAAACACGACAGCCTGGTCCCTGTCCTAAAGAAACTGAAATGGTTTCTTCGAGATAGCAACTTCAGTACTGCCGTTCAAGCCCTTATACTTTTGCATTGGATGGTGGTAACCCCCTACTACATGGCCTCTCAGAAAACACACTTGCAACCCCTTAACTGGAAGCTCCCCACCACCTCCAGTGTTGAGCCCTTTTTTGGCTGTTTAGGATAGCTTCCACTTAACACTCCATACCCTTTTTTCATATAAGGCACCTATGCCAAATTTGTGCCAGTTTTTCCAACATCCTGTGGATTCTAAGGGTACCCATGGTTTGAGCATTCCCCTGGGGGCCCAAGAAAAAAGGCAAAATATGGCAACATTTAGAGTTTATGAGTTTTTAGGGAAAATATGAAAAGAGTGCTCCAGATGCAGGTGTCTGTCTGTTTTTCCCTAAAATGGCATCAACAAATGGTTCCCTGTGCAAAAGTCACCACCTTCCTAGCTTTCAGGAACATGCAGAGCTTCATGAAAAAACAGATTTTTTACCACAGTTTTGGCATTTTTCAAAGAGGTAGCCCATTTTTCCCACTTTTTATGCTCTCAACCTATTTCCAGTTTGTTGTGGAAACCAGTGAGAAAGCCTTGGGTGATCCAAGAAAGCTACAGATTTCTGAAAAGTAGACTTAAGTCCAAATGCAGCAAAGAGGCTAACTGTTAAAAAAAAAACATTGAAAATGAGTAACAAAAAATGTCTATTTGTGACCAATTTTTCATCTGTAACCTTCTTTCACAATGGCTGATTTACAAAAGCGAAATAGAATTACGTCCGCTAAACTCTTGTGATTTGGGGGATGTATATGCTTTGTAAGGTCTCCAAAAACCCAAGTTACCCAAAGCCAACAACAATGTTTTTTCATTGTGTACCAAGTACAGACCTAATCATATGGTTAAATACGTAAAGTGAAAAATGGATATCAAGGAAACCTAAGTGTTTCTTAAATCAACACAGGATAAGGAGTTTAGGACCAGTGGTTATTTGTACATCCTTGAATTTGTGTGTGCCTGCCCTTGCATAGGATTTTGAGGGTATTTTTCAAAATGACTTCTTTTTTACATATTGGCTTACATTTGGAAGGCATAAATGCAGTTAAATCCAATTGGTAATAACAAATGTTCTACTATTCTACGGTCCCACGTCTTCCAGTAAAAATGGTACTTCACTTATGTAGGTAGGCTTAGTGCCCGCAACAGAAAAAGGGCCAAAACACAACATGAGCACATCAAATTGTTCCAATGAAACCTGACCCTTTTTTTCCAATGTGGGTAAATGTAGATTTCAGTCCCTCAGTCAGCCTGCATCTAAGGAAACCTAGCAAGCTTGCATATTTTTGAACACTAGACACCTGGGGAAACCCAGGGTGGGTGTGCTTGCATGGCCCTCACCAGTTTTATTACCCAGAATCCCTTGCAGGCCTCAAACTTTGACTAAAAAACACATTTTCCTCACATGTCTGTGATGGAAAGTTCTGGAATCTGAAGGAAGCCACAAAATTCCTACCAATCTGAGTTGCAACATATCCACTGATAAGACCGGAACCCCACTTGTGTGGGTGGGTCAAAAGACCATGGTCCAAAAGATGCTAATGCGCTACATAGACAGATAAGCAATAGTGGCAGCTGGGGGATTTGGAGCTGTGCTGTGGCAACCCCCCACACACAACCTTATGAACCACAGATATTTTTGAAAGCAAGACATCTGGGGGATTCTAGGGTGGTGTGCCTTGTGCAGATCCCATGAGGTCCCACAATGCCCTGCAAACCTTCATCTTTGCCTGAAATCACACATTGTCCTTGCATTTCTGTGATGGAAACTTCTGTAATCAGGAGAAATCCACAAAATTCCTACCATCCAGCATTACCCCACTTAAGCCGGTAAAAAATTGCATCACTTGTGTGGCTGGGCCTAATGCATGTGACATGAATTGATCAAACCAAGGTCAATGGGGGTTCCCTCAAAAGAGCTCCCATTGACCTCAGTTTGATCCATTCCTGTCATGTGCACTAGGCCCAGCCACACAAGTGGTGCAGAGTTTTTATTTGAGGTTTGCAGGGCATTGTAGGTAAGAAGACTTCATGGAATCCATGCAAAGCACACCACCCTGGACTCCCCTTGATGTCTAGTATCCCGAATTGTCTGGTTCTGTAGTTTTATCAAGGCAATGCCCTACTGAAGCCCAAAACAGTGCACCATGGCAAGTGGGAAGATATTGATATTTAGCCCCATTCTCCTGGCCCATATGGAAAAACAACAACCAAAAGAATTACATTTCCTCTCTCCTGCCTGTGGGATGGGATGTTAATGGAGAGCAGAAAGACTGCTGAAGCCTTAGGGGTCAGGTAGCACCCAGGGGCTGTTCTCCCTGTCGCTCGTGACTAGTTGGTGGATGCCTGCTTGGGAATTCCTCTTCTGTGGCAATCCCCATGCAAAGAATCACTGATACCTCTCCCGTGAGAATAAGTGCTCAGGGGGCTGAGCTATGCGCCCATGTACTGACTGAGTGAAAGTAAAACAAGCCCATGGGATCGTTTTACTTCCACTTCAGGAATGCTGGCGCTGATTGTCATCACAAAGCAAAAAACAAAGCTCAGACTGCTCAGGAAGCTTTTCCCAAGCAGCCTGAGCCTTTGGGAGAAAAAGAAAGCCCAGAGGGGCCTCTCGAACCCTCCCCAGTGTGGGCCAATGACCGACCGATGCAATGGGGAGGGAGCACGGCCATTAGCCGACGGCCGCACCTAAGGGTTAAGGGCATCCTTCATGCTTATTAGGAGGCTGCCACCTACTGACAATATGAGCAGCACTCACTGTTTTCAGTGTTAATACCACTCTTACCTACAAATGGTCCACAATGACTGATTAAATTGACTTAAGTAGATTTTTATTTATTTATTTATGTATATTTATAAGTCTACCAGGAACATATCAGCCTCTACAAAATAGTTTCAGAGATCAGTACACATATAATCCATTTAAAATGCCAGTAAGCTACATATTATCTATGCACATAATCCATTTAAGTAACAGTTTACTCATATAACAAAAAAGAAGGGAGGGAGAGAAGCTTAGTTCTTAGCTAAATATGGTATCCCTGGAGATAGTAGCTAGGGCAAAGGAAGTAGAGCAGTAAATGGAAGGGAGAATGTTAGACCTGTCAGCCAGAGGGTGATCTTCCCCCAAACATTTTTCCCTCATTCTATTTTGCTGAATTCACTTTTTGTGCCCTTAGGACTTTTCATACTTTACCACTGCTAACCAGTGCTAATGTGCTTGTTCTCTCTCATTTAAACATGGTGAAATTGGCTTACACCCATTTGGCACATTTAATTTACTTGTACCTCCCTAGTAAAGTGGCACTACATGTCCACAGCACAAGTACATTAAATGTTACTAAAAGGCCTGTAGCACTCATTGTGCCACCCACTTCAGTAGTAGTAGTTTAAACCTGTCTCTCGCCTGCCTTTGCAGCCTTTGTGTACAGTTTTAAACTGCCATCTCACCCAGCAAAATAATCCTTTTGCTAGGCCTAAACCTTTGTTTTTCTTCTATGGTAGGCCCTAAACAGCCCAAATGGTAGGGTGCATTGTATTTAAAAAGTTGGACATGTATGTTTTAGTTTTACCTGCCCGGGTAAAAAAACACTTTAAAAAGCCACACAATTAGGTGTAATTGACAGGTGGCCTTTGTGTACTCCTCCCAGACAGTATCACAATAGAGGGTGTAGGTGTTGGCAGGATTGGCCAACCAGGCCTAATGGGGGTGTAGGGGCGTGGTCACCTACCACACTTGCACATCAAAGGCACACAAAAACTTCAAATTAACCTATTGAGCCTGCAGACAAACTGGGACTAGGGTAGGGAGGCAAGAAATTACAGACATCTCTGTAGTGAGAAAGTCTACAAGCCTCTCTCACTTCAAAGTGGGCACCAGGTATAAACAGGGGACCTGTGGATACTACAGAAGAAGAAAGCCCTGCTGCTTGAGGCCAGCCCTGCTTACCAAGAAGGATGACTGGACCTGCTTCCTTCATTCCAGGCTGAGTGACTCAAAGGGTAGGCTGACTGATCTCCTGCTCTGAACATAGAGGGACATAGCAAGCTCCAGAGGCCTCCCTGCATCTGCCCAGTTGACCTGCAACTGGATCTGCAACTGGAATGGGCTGAGACCTTGTGGCATCTGCCAGAGTGAGCCCCTGATCCACCAGAGGTCCTCCCTAGGACCTGGTCCCTTCGCTGGCATCTGAATGCACTCCTCTGGCTCAAATAGGAGAACTCCTGAAGTTTTGGGTTCTTTGTGACCGCAAATAGGCCTGTTTGTGCCAAGATCTTGCCACCCACAAAGCAAAGCTTCAGTGAAAGCAATTTTTCACGTGAACTGTGACTGCCAGCGACAATCGGTAACACGAGATCTGCACTTTGCGCTACAGCATTGATAGCCCACGGTGACTGACAACGCAAATCTCCAGCAATGACCATCTGCGGCGCCCAACAAAATATTGGGCCTACAGCAATGACCGTCCGTGATGCTGGGCATGTTCCTTCCGCTACAGCGATGACCATCTGTGACACTCTACCTGTTCCTTGAGGCCTACTCCACCTCGCACTGAACACTTCATGCTGGACTTTAGAAGGTAACTCTCAGCTGGACTTATTTGGTCTTTGTATCCAGCCTGCGCTTCATCACAGTCAGCCTTAACTTATGACTTTCATCTTCGTCTCGCATGACCAGATAACTGTGAGTGGCACTCTGTACTTTTAGGCACTATACTTACCCTAAATGTTCAAAATTGCAAAACTACGGTTCTAACGCATTCAGTTTTGTTGTTTTGGTGTTACATAATGTATATTATTTTACTCCATTTTTCTAAACTGGTGTGGGATGTTTCTGGTGTTGTGTTTTCACTTTATTACTGTTTGAGTATTGCATAAATACTTTTCATGTTCTCTCTAAGTTAAGCCTGACTGCTTTTGTGCCAACTTACCTGACAGTTAAGCATAGATTAATTTAGTGACTTTTTGGTTCACTTTGAGAAGTATTGTGACTGTTGATTCAGTAGGATTTCACCCCCCCCACTCACCCAACAACCCAATTTCTCACAGAGAGTAACATCAGAGAAGATGACAGATGAAACCCAAGTCAAGGGAGAGGAAGAGATTCAGTTGATCCTCCCATACTGTACTATTCTAGGATAGGGGCTGCCTTAGTACCATATCCAGCTCCTAGCTCTGAACAGTGGAATACATTAACCTCATCTCTAGGCTTCTACAACCTTTTCTATAGTGAGAACTACTTCTGCTCAAGGAAAATCCTCCAAGCTAACAGCATATACAGCATATTTTATCACTGCAAGACAGTAAACACATAGATCAAAATTACACTAGTGACCACCCTAAGCAGGATTGTCAGGAGTCATCACCTAAGCATTTCCGGCAAGGTTACCAGCAGATATTTTAAAAAAGCTTATCACTAAGAAATGACTCCACAGGATTAATGAAAATGCAGCCAAAGCAGCAGGTGCTCTCTGGCACAATGGACACAACTAAATCAAGTTTCCCCAATTCATTTTGAACTATCTTTCAACTGTCAGCTTCAAATGAGTTTTTGAATTGCAACCTTTTCTATCCATCGGCATATGAGTTTCTAAAAATACACATATTTTTCTATTCAAAAACCACTTTGCATTATGGGTAAACTCACTTTTCAAGATGGAAAACCTTACCTGAAAAATTGATTTACTTTTTTGGAAGTACACACTCCACAAACATCACCATGTGATTTTCAATATGTATTCATTTGTATAAATGCCTCACATGGACAGAGTTTGCTTCAGATGCACAGGTATTACAAAAGTAGTCCATAGATGCACAATAAAATACCAAGGATGCCAACAATATGTCAATAATGTTTACCAATATACTAGGCCACCGCTATGCCAAGGCTGGACGTGATAATGCGAAGAATGTCCATAATACATCAGGCATGGCCATTATTAAGGGATAGCTCAATTTTGGCCAGTTATTCCTTAACATGTCAATGATGGCTGCCAGTATGTCACAACTAGAAAATGAATGCCAAAAGAAATCAAAGGTGGCTATTATAATGCCATTGTCACTATAATGCCATGAACTTACACAACTGTGCCAGAGATAAACTTCTCCTGATGGAAAACGCAGGGACAGACTACACCTTTGGTATTCACTGACACCAGAAATGACTTGTAGGGAGCACCACTGTTTAATGGGGGAGGACAAATGCAAGTGCACACAGAGATGAATGCTCACAAGGCTCTTCATTATCTCAGCTTTAATCCTGCTCTTTTCAGCTCCTGAGAGAATCACGCACCCAATATGCACACTTTTACTTTGGCTCCAACAGTCCCACACTTTGGAGGATCCACACTGGCTACTGCTCCAGTTACTGTCTTTACTGGTCCATTGTACACATACATAATGTGACTCCTGGAGCAGAGCCTACCACATGGTCAATCTCCTTGTGACTTTGCTAGATTGAGAAGGGAGACAGATGGTCAAATGGTAGACCCCAGTGGCACAGTGTGTGTTTGAGTGATATCATGAGGCCTGCCATTGATTTGGTTAGCTGCCACTCTAAGGGTCTTGAGATGTTGCCATCCGTAATATCCACAAACCATTGGAATATCCCAGACCTAAAGGTATCACATTAGGTCATGTTGTCACTTAGTACATCAGAGGAATGTGTATGTAACCTCTTTGAAAGGCATATTATAACATGTCAATGACCGAATGTTAAACAACCCAACTCTAAATAAATCCAGAGTTTGACTCACTAAAAAAAAAATTATCACTTCAAAACAAAAAAGCAGATTAAAAAACGGTATTGGTTATATATAAGGCAGATAAGAGGAAATTATAAACAAAGTGTGATCTCTAAAACTACAAGAGATTAACCTTTAAGAAGTAAGAGGTTTTAGGTTAATTGAACATTTTTTAATTATTTATTGAATGAAGTGCATCCTTAAAGAACATAGACAGTTTTGATTAAAATTTGTATCACAAATTCTGTTTACTGCTCAATGATTGTTGTCCTCCTAATTGGGCTACCATCATTTTAGAGGTACATGCTCTCCATCTCCTTCACTTGTTCAGATGGCAAGGAAGTCTTTGTTATAGTCCAGCTTTTATTTCTGTGACAGGATGAAGTGAAGGTTAGACATCTTTGAATCCTACACTATAGTCTTGATTTTGTTCCTATGTAACACGAAGGTCAGATAGCATGAGTCCGTTTACTATAGTGCCGCTTTGGTTTTTAAAACGAAGAAACGGCAGCAGGTCTGTCAAAAATGGCTCCCTTGCTCTCCAGCCACATCAGTTTGACTTGGTTCTGTTGCTTATATGTCCCAATTGATTTGAGAAGGAGAGTTGACCATTCATTTGCTCATTTAGGGGAATTTCAGTGAAAAATATGCAAATATATTTGTGTGCTACACAGATCTTGATCATGTGCCTCCTTTACCTTCTATACTATGCAGCTAAATTTCAATACAAATGGATAAATCATTTTTTTCCGCCAAAAACTTCACCTATGTAATTTCACATGTGACTGTCATCTGGTCTCATTTCTTTTCACTATATTGTTAAGCTAAAATTAGTTTTTTTTTTATTAAACAATTATATTAATTATATTAATAATAAAAATGTTAAACAAAATAGCTTCTACAACCAGCATTATTCTGGGATCCGTTTCACAAGACCTTCAGGGAAAATTCAACATTTATTTTGAGTCAGACTTACACTCATTTTTAGCTTCATTGTAAGGTAACACTTTCTGTATTCAATAATTCCCTTGCTATTCCCTGACGGTCCACCAATCCCCCATGTCTTGGCATGTTTCTTTGGACATCTTCTCGAGTTACAAATCGTAATTTCTAAAATTATAGAGAGAGTCATTGCATGTGCCTAACTGTCAAAGAGAGAAGGGGTCCCCAATTCTCAAGATCTGAGGAATGTTGGGTTTGGCGATAACCAATCTTAGATATTTGATGGCCGTGTTATATCTATTAGTATCAATGTCTTATGGTATGTGGAGGAGAATCAGCTTTGGGTCATCTTCAATCTGCCAGTGTGTTATGTCTTGTAGCGTGTCTCCCAAGCTAAACATTAACGGAACTGCTACCTATGTTCTGATGATGGTGAAAAGGAAAAGGTATGTGAAACATATCCTAATGCAAAACAATTTATGATTTTTTTCCTTAAGTCTACAAATATTTACATGCATTGGTAGAGACAAGATGTCTGGTTTTAGCATGTTAACACATAGAAACATAGCAATGCACATTTCCAGTTTTAACGCATTTGCACAGCCAAGATGTCGTTTTATTTGCCAGTCCTATTTATTGCATGCATGCATGTACAGTAATATCCTCTTAAGTAGAGACTTAAACATATTTAGGAGAACCCAGCAGATCTTTGTTGGTGTAAGAAAGCACATATGATTCAAAATATAAAACTTGTTTGGCAAAGAACACAGTATCAATGACACTGGCCAACCACTACATAATTTAGTGCATCCTTTTGTTTAGTAAATATTGTTGGCCTACTGAAAATTGTTAAGTTTTTAAGAGTAAGGCTGACCTAAAGAAGTTGAGGATGGCTGAGTCATGAACCCAGGCTTTGTAAATGTAAAATGTTTGTTCAAAATCTTACTCAGTTTCTATTCTCTTTACGTAAAGTATTGTTTTTATGCATGGAAGGGTAACCATGTTTGTTGTTTGAACTTGTAATTAAATATTGGCAATGAAGGCATAAAATAAATAATTTGTGTGTGGAACAAAGCTTGAAGAATAGCATTCTTTGTTCAAACATTCTTCACAACGTGTCTGGTATGAAGACAGATCCACTTGAGTCATCACTGGGGAAGGTGTGGTGGTGAAGACGCATAGAAAGATCATTAGCGGTTGACAATAACCTGCTAACCTAGAACCCCTTTAAAGGGGGTTGATAGGCTAATAGGGGAACCCCAAAAACAGTTTACCAATATTTCAAGTGGAAGCATCATTAGTGCAAAGCATTCTCAGATTTTCCAGCTTTAACTGTCCTGGCCACCCTGCAATTGATGTGTTCCATACCCAAACATAACCACATGTGGGTGACACCTTCCCCTTTGACTTGTCATCACTCAGTTGGTTGGATCATGACAGTTTTTGGTTTCCAGACTACAGTGTGGAGTCCCTCCAGCCTGAAGAATTCAGAATACCTTGCCCTCTCAGTGATCAGTTGTGGGAGAATATGCAGTCACTGATCAGATTTTGAGGAGCAAAAACCGGGACAGGCCAGACATAAAAGAAGGACGAAAGACATTACTGTCACTTTTATATCTGTCCAGTCCTGTTTTTTTGCGTAGCTTTGTGAATGTGTGCCTATACATGTGTGTGTGTCTATATATATATATATAGATACACACACACACACATTTACAAGACTACATGTATGAAATTAGCTGTCTTGACCTCCCACCCTGCACCCCCAACCACCTCTCTCTGCTTTGCACTCCCTCTCTCTGCTGGGAGCAGACAGTGAACTGAGTTGCCTAACAGTAACAAATAAATTACTTTCATTATTTCATACTTTGTAGGCGTCTTTAACTTGTGCTTCCCTAGATGACCTGACCTTTGTCCCAAAAACCGGGACATTTATTTAATAATCTGACCTTTGTCCCAAAAACCAGGACATTTATTTAAAATTAAGAGAAGCGTCGGGTCACCTGGACAGGAAACCCGGGACGTCTGATCACCCTAATGCAGTGGCGTCCTGAGCTGCACTGAGGAATCATTCCTGTCACTGCTGCTCACAGGTCAGCAAGCCCTCTCCTTCGCAGCTCCCTCTCTGCCAGGCTACGTGTGTGCAGCACGGGAGGTGTCGAGCACAAGGTTTTTGATAGCAGGCTGCCAGCAGGCCAGCAGGCCAGAGTGAAAAGCACAGAGACGGGCCTGCGGAGAATACAAATCCTTCTTTAGTTTTCGGCAGGAAGGGCGTCCTGTGAAACATTGCTCTGTTGTGCTGCAGCCAGACACTACCGAGAATCGGAACAAACCACCTAAAATAAGTCCCGTTAAATAATGGTCTGCGGTGATCAACCGCACCCACCGGCACAAAGTAAGCATCGCGCACACCAAACCACGGGTGATGCAGGTGGGCCCATCAGTATGTGAAGTACACAGGGGCACTGGCTGGCGGGCGGACCTTCTCGTCTCTCTTCAGATTATACCAACTGTGGGCACTCTGGAACCGGATAAATCAGAGCCTCCAGCTTTCCGCCATTTTGCGATCCACATAATAATCGCAAAATCAGTTAAGGAGCGCGAAGACCGCGATATTTAATGAGCTGCCCCCCCCCCCCCCCCCCAAAAGAGGGAAATAGTCCCTCAGCAGTGAAAGTAAAATGTTTCATGCTCTCAGAGAGATTTGTTTACTTAAATTGTAAACAGAATTAGCTGACAGTGCGGCCGTGAATAGAAGCGGCTTCCTTTTGCAGTTGACCTGAGCAGAAAGCCAGGAGCATGACAAGAGGCCTAATAATGGGCAGAGAAAATGACAGGTCGCCTTTAGGACATAATAAAAATGAGGGTCTTGAGGTGGAGTGGGTCAGTACAGTGCAGAGGAGGACACTGCACATAATGTTAAAATGTGGATGCTGTGTCATAAATGCTTCACATTATAGCAATGCACTAAGAAGGATTTAGTAAAAGTGACAGTTTTAAACATAACATAAACTAAGAACTACGCCTGCCCGCCCCCAGCATGGTGGCAGTGCCATTGGTGAACCAAGAGGCAAGACAGTTGTCATGTGAACCCTGCATGCGGCCCCGATTCTTACAGCTAGAGAAACGCTACCTACTAAATCAAACACAATATGTTCTGCACAGCTGACATTCTGAACTCATCGATCTGAAGGCGCTTTGAAGTGCGAACATGAAGATAAAGGAAGATCCGTAAAATAAAACATTTTGCTTAAGATCACACAATTTTTGCATGTTGAGTAATATTGTAAGTCTCCAATGGATACTTCAACAATCGTTGATGGTATGGGAATTCCGTGTTTTCCACGCACTTGCCGCGTTTCAAATAAAAACGTCTTATTAAACAAATCACACAATTTGATTGAGCAGGTAAGCGTTTTTTTATTTCGCTTTGTTCACATCAGTTACTAAATATCTTTCCTTTTTATCTTAAACGTTACTGTTCTGTTTTTACCCCTTGGTGCTAGGGTAGAGCAAGGGTGGCAAGCAGAAGTCACATGAAAGGTCAGCTTATTATGGGCTTTGAGTTCTCAAGTGGACTGCAAGCTGAGCCAGACCAAGCTTCAGACTCGAGCCTGGCTCGAGATTTCCGCGGCTCTATATGTAGGAATCAGTCTGTTGGTGGAGAGCATGTGTAGCCGAGGCAGGGAATGAGTGACCACGACTTCTACTCATGCATTGACAAGTGAGAGGAAAGCAATGAGCTCCTGCGGGGAGGGATGCAAGTGGTGCTGAGAGTGCTGGGAAGTGAGTGATGGTTGTAGGGTGCTCCTGCAGGGAGTGTTGTGGGGTTGCATTGAATTAATGCAGGGAGGAGAGTGAGGGCTATAGATAGCTCCTGTTGGGAATGGTGTGAGGAGGGCAGGCAGCTCCTGCGGAGAGAGACGGAGAGGTGCAGAGTGCTCCTTCTGGGAGGTGAATGAGAGGTGCAAGGAGGTGCTGTATTGAGCATCGTGTGGGTGCACACAGCTCCTGCAAGGTGGAAAAGGAGGGGTGCGTAGCGCTCCTGCATTGAGGGCCCTGAAGGGCACAGGGAGCACCTGCAGGATGGAGGAGAGGTGCAGACGGCTCCTTCAGGGTGGTGAGTGAGTGGTGCAAGGAGCTCTTGTAGTGAGAGCTGTGAGGGGTGCAGGGAGCCCATGCAGTGACAGAGTGTTGTGAAGGGATCACTGTTGTTAGGATTTTACGTCAGGTCTGCAGTAAAAAAGTAACAAGCCTGATGCAAAATCTTTATAGGTCAAGGCCCAGCTATTTTAAACCCAAGTAACTGCAGGAGTTAAGTCCTTGTGGCTTTCTTTTTAGGATATCTAGCAGGTTATGAGTTTGAATCCTGGTTGAATCAGTTCAAGCTACCATCCTTCCAATGTCGAGAAACTGAATGGCAATAGCAAACAAACACTCTCAGAATACCTTAAACATGCTTACACCAAGGTGGAATAATCTGATGGAGTAGTTTTCATTTACTTAAGGCTGAAAAGGAGTGAAGTGCAGCAATAATGCCATAAAAAGTGCAACTGACTGCCACAATAATGCCGCAAAAAGTGCAAATGTACGCTGCAAAATTTACATTTTTGTCCAGGAAAATTTGCTAATCTATGCCACAAAATCCTTGGGGACTGAGTAAAGACTTGAAGTGCATTGGTGTTGATACCACCTACCATTACAGTTCCAGCTTTCTCGTGATGGGTGTAAGCTGTTCTGTGAACTCTCACACCTTCATCACCCCTACACTAACCCAGCCTGTATAATAAATAAACTTGGGATACAGTTGTAATTTTTTGTCTCACTTTTATGGTACGTGAAAAATAGCCTTTGTTCTCACATCCTCCAAAGAGTAAGGGCAGCAATGCTATGAATATTGCACAGATGTAGCCACTGGAGACATTGGCTCCAACTTGGTAGTAAAAAGGATGGTCACATTTTGAATAATATGGTGCCATTCCCAGGTACATGATTAAGTACTGAGATAAAGTAGGTTTAATGGTTAAGTGGTATAGGGTATGTGCATTAACATCACAGAATGGGAAACAACAAATAAAAGTAGCAGGAAGGGGATTATATGTGACACAAAATTACATAAAAAGGCTGCTTGTCTGATATATATCTACGCACAGAAATATATATTTGTATTCACTTGAATATATTTTTTGTAATACTTTGAGAAATAATAGTCTAATAATTATATTTGTTTAAAAATATGGAGTGTTCTCTCGGAATGTATTAATGTGTTAAAAAAATAAACTACTATTATTCGATTTCATCCAGTTTAATTTAACTTAAGGCCAGCAGGATCTTAGATAGTTTTGTATTTGTTCATTGTCATTTATTGTAGAGCTGTGAGATGCAGATAATCGGGCTCTCATAAATATGCTAGAAACGTTCAACAAAGACTGCATGAGCAGGAAAGACCATGTTGAGCTGCAGAAAATCTGATGCTGTGCAGGTGTTCAGAGAATAACTGAATAAAATGAGGCAAACTCAGTAACCCCAGGACCTTGGTACATAGATATATAGCAAATAATTGGCCCTCAGGGAGGAAATATTATCCTTTACTCCCACGGAAATACTAAATTCATTCTAGACGTCTTCCACTGAGATGAGACTGTTATGTAAATTATACATTTAATTCAACAAATTTGTAATACAAGAAGGTTTCATTTTAAAATTAAATACATCAGGTGCTCCTCATGAAGTGACGGCGCAGTGAAAGTGATTAAGGTAAAGTTAAAAGTGCACCAGTGTTATATACAATATATACAAAATGTGGCTAAAAGAACAAGTGGTCAACAAAATGGGCCCTTTAATTCAGGTGACCAGAAGCCACTAATCATTTATACAGTCAGTCCACATTTACTTAATGTCGACATTTCGACCCATTATATAGAAACCAATCAACAAACAGCACAACTATCTCTGTTGAGTATCGATTTCCTACTCGGGCTTGCCTTACAGAGATATTCCTTGGCAAAAGTTTAAAACACAGGGAAAACAGTAGAGTTTTCTCCATATGTTTCAGTTCTCCTAGAATACAAAATAAGATAAAAGGTTTGCTTAGTCATGTCATAATTTTCAGAACGCTTCATCTATTGTGAAAGGTTAATCACTTCAATTTCAAAGAATTAATTCTTAATCCAGCCGGCTGGAGGATGCCAACTCGCATCTTGTGGACCAATTTTTTGCTACATAACTGTGCAGGTGCTCAACATGATCACAACGGTTCACTTTTATTTTATTTTATGTAACTATTAATAAAGCACAGTCATGACCTATATGTAGTAGATGCGAGGAATGAAGTCCCCTTTAGAATTCTTGAACAGGAAAAAAATACTTGGTTGACCCTTGGATGGGAGGAATCTATTTTGGAGATATTTGAAGTCAGAAGAGTCCTGTCTCATAGTACAAACCATTTGGATAAGGTGTGCTGCTGTATGGGCAACTCTCTGGCAAATCCTAAATCTGTAACATAGTTAGCTTTGTTGGTAGGAGCGATGGCATAACCTTGCCACCTATTAGCTTGAACACTGAAAATTCTCAAAGGTATCAAACGTTTGCACTTGATAACAAGCTGTAAGCGTAAATATACAAGCAAGCCCAAAGCGATTTTTCTACAAATGAAACAAAACACTTACGGTAAAATAACAGACAAACTAAAATGGCATCAACTGCATTGCAGAAAGATAATACTGCAGTTATTCCTAGATGGGACCTATGAGCTACAATTGACTTACTAACCAGCTGAAGAATTGTACATCAACATTTTATAGTCATGGAGTAGCATATCAAAGAGCATCGGGCTGCATGGGTCTGTAACAAAAGTCTCAATGAAACCAACTATGGCTCTCATTATGACATTGGCGGTAAATGCCGCCTACAGTCACGGCGACGGCCGTCAACATACCGTCGCCGTGGCTACCAGCCGCCAACCGCATTATGACCGTAGATGGAATACCACCAGAAGGTTCCATTGACAGTCATGGTGGCGGATGGCGGTAAGGTAGTGCTGCTGCCAGCAGCAGCGCCACGCCAGCAAAACACCACCTACCGTATCATTAGCCATGATACGGCCTGGCGGTGTTTTGCTGGCGAATGCTACTGCTGGTAGCAGCGCTGCGTCCTGTCTCCTGCCAGGGGACCCCCTGCAAGTAGTTAAGTCAGGTTCTCCGACAGGAGTGGGGGTGGGGGTGTTGTGTGCATGTGTGGGGGTGTTGTGTGAGTGTGGTGGTGTGTGTGTCTGTTTTTGTATGCATGCATGCAGGTGTGAGTCGTGTGGAATGCGTGCATAAATGAATGAATGTGAGTGTACGTGTATGTTGTGTGTTGTGGATGCGTGTGTGCTACAATGTGTTAGTGTGTGTTGTGGGGTGTGGGTATGTATGTGTGCATGCGTGGGTGGATGTGGGTATGCGTATGTGTATGAGTGTGTATGTGTGCGCATGTCGGTGTGGGGATGTTGGGAGTTCGGGAGGGGGAGGGGGCTGGGTAAGGACTCTGGGGAGCGGGGGGCAGGGGAGACCCCTATCAGTGCCAGGGAAAAAATTCCCTGGCACTGATAGTGCCTACCGCCATGGTTTTCGTGGTGGTACGCATGCCACGAAAACCATGGCGGTAGGTGGGGTCATAATCCAGAGGGTGGGATTGTGACGGCCACCTGGCTGGAGCCGAAGTCTCCAGCCCAGAGGCTGTTACCACCCTGGCGGACGGAGTGGTACATTGGCGGTTTGGCTTGAGCCAAATCGCCAATGTCATAATTTGAGAAAAGGTACCGCCAGCCTGTTGGCAGTACCTTTCCCCAAATTACCGCCGTCCGCCAGGGTTGTAATGAGGGCCTATGTCTGGTGTTGTCATCTAGATGTAAACCATGAATTTCTAATTTGTGTCGAGGTGAATAGATTCCAGCTGAATGCTGGTGTTGGAGCAGGTTCAAAGACTGTAGGCATGTGGCTTACATTATTATATGTAATGGTGTGTACTGGAAAGTATAGGTGTTGCATTATTTCAGCTTAGTTGGGTCTTATCAATTTGATTAACCAATATCAGACAAACCACAAAGGTGAGGATGACCAATCGTGAGCCCAATCTCACTACTGACACACCCAAAAAGGCTTGCAATGCAAGCCTTTAGGCATCTTATTATTTGGTTAGAAGCTACAACCACTGTTTACCTTGCTCTTTTGCCCAAAACAATCTCTGTTATTCAGCAGGTTTGGGTAATGACTTAACAATCTTCTTTGGCTCACACCTCTTTAATACTTCATCATTTAGGGCTAGTAATCTGGTCTTTAAAGAGTGGTCAGATACTCCTAACCTGGAAATCAGCAGCAGTGAAACTACTACTAACAAAGCTATGGTTGACACCAGGTGATTTGAATAATATCTGGCTGACTACTTTGCCACCCTACTTTGCCATTTATCTGGAAAAACCTGTTTTTGTTTAGCTACAAACATTTGTGGAGTGGAAGGGGCAATATAGTAGACCCACTTCAAACTGCCCTTTGGCCTGGGCAGAGCACTGAGTTAGCTGCCCAGGATGATCTCAGGAGCTAAGTGGATGACTGTGATGTTGGAGTCCTGCTGCTGTTCGATTCCCAAGCAGTTTTCGAAACCATCAACTGCCACATGCTCTTTGAAGTCTAGATGAAGATGGGCAGGCAAATGAGTGAAGTCCTTTCTACACAAGAGAAAACAATCTTAGGGCTCCAAATCCAAAATCATCAGCTGTGGTGTTCCCCAAGCGTTAATTCTGTCAATTTTCTCTTTAACATTTACACACACTGCCCTTGGGCAAAATGTTTAAGCAAGTTGACGTGAAGTTTTATATGTTCACCAAATGTACCCAATTGAATTTTGGACTGTATAACAAAGATAAATTGGACACCATTTCACCTTGCTATCCGCACGGTCAGATGACTGATGTCTACTAATTTTCTGAAATAAATTCAACCAAAACAGACCTTCTCATGATTAGAAAGCACCTCAACAAAAAGGAACCCAGATCTCTGGCCTAAAGTGACAGACCCACAAGTAAACCAATACATCAAGTGATGCCAATCTCTCCCTGAACACCCTAGTGAAAATATTCCTAGTATTTACTTCTTACAGCTCAAAATTGTTATGCAGATACTGGCAAACGATCATTCTGGTTACCATATTCTTGTGGTCAATGCACTAATTGAATCATAACTTGTCTATGGTAACTCAATCTATCTGGTTCCTCTACTAATCTGTTGAAAACATTTCATTTAATACAAAGTGATGCAGCAAGCATCATCTTGGGAACTGCTTGTCAAGACCACATGAGATCCACTTTACCAAATTTAGACTGGCTCACCATTTGTTTCTAAACATTTTCAAATCCATGATAACTGTACGCAAGACAATTTATCAGGCATGCCCTGAATTTCTTCTCTCCAAATTCAGCCTATGTACACCACCCTCAAACTCTGCATTCAGCTCATCGTTTTTATAGGACATTCTCAAAACAAAGCCTGAAATTCTCTACCTTTGCATCTTGAAGTTTCAATGGATCACTGTCATAATATTGATGCGCACAATATTGATATCCAAAAATACTGGAATTGAACATACCGTTGACCACATTCTGTCTAATATGTGATATTTCATGTATAAACACCAATAAAGAAATATAAAAAATATATTGCAACATAAAATATTGTTAACCAAAATATCACCTTTCTATACTTAACTAATAAAACTAAAAATATCCAGAACACAAATATTGTTGTTAAAAATATTGCATTTTACTTATATTGGAAACACAAATATCTGAAGCAAATATATTGTTACCTTTAAATAAACAGATAATTTGACAAAAATATTGCCTCACACAATATTAACTACAATAACATTGCCAAAATAATTACAGTATCATTAATACTCTTAAAAGTAACTAGTTTTTTTGTGAAACAAATCATTTCAGTAAATATTAAGCAATATAAAGACACATTTTAAGAAATAAATTATATTACATCACCAAAATAATTAAAATTCACCCCAAAACAGTACATAACTAAACAAATACCAGTATGAGCAAAACACATTACTCGCATATACTACAAACATTTATACAACAATCTAAATATTAGCAAATACATATATAAATAAAATAATATTCATTTTAAATTGCAATTACACTATTTTCAGACATAATGACAGAAAGAGCAAGTTACATAACATCCCAGAAGGAAAGTAATTACTAAGGATCTTATAATGAGTTTGGCGGTCCCTCGACCGCCACGGCAGTGGTGGCGATCTGACTACCACGTTTCAGAAGGCGGAAACAGACAGTATAAAGGGAGATACTCACCTGCGGGCAGCCTCGCTCGTCTGATGCCACCATGGAGCCCACTGCACATGTCCTGCCACTTCTGATGATCCTCAAAGGTGCACAAAACCAATGCACCTGCCAATGACCGTAAGTACACACACCCATATCATAACGCTTAATAACAGATCGTAGCGCCGTTGTCCACATCATAAGGTCGGACACCACGGGCACCAAGTACGTCACACCCCGTACACAGTCCAAAATATACAACAAGAAGGTCACATCCACAGTCACAATACGCCGCTTTGGGCAGCTCACTTACACTGCACCGCAACACTACAAAAAAACACACAGCCCCACATCTCTACCACAGGGACAGTAAAGGATACACAACATTCATCAACACATCAACAACACACAAACATCAAGTATACAAAAACAACTCACACACTCACATTCCACACAGGCCAGGGATTGTTGTCACATACACCACACATATGAATCCATGTGTCATGGAACACAAACAACACCACTATTAAACAACCCTGCAATGGACACAAATATCACAAACATCACAGCACAATGGAAGCACAATGGCATGCACAATACACAGAGAGAGAAAAATAAAGAGTACTATGCACACAATACTTGCACAATTGGGATGGGGGCATCAGGAAACTGAGGGAAGGAGACTGCATGGGATACATATCATCAAGTTACTGCCCATAAAACAACATTTGCACAGGACATGGCCTTACATGTGCCTCAAGGACAAACAGTTTTAGACACAAATCTCATGCCCATCTGAACAATGTTGAAGTGCAAATCAACAAGCACACACAACTCCAACTGCATGGGACATACCTCTACAGGAACTAGCTGCAAGGGATGTGCACCTAAATGGACATATGCACAGTCAAATGCAAACACAGTTAGTACAACTGAACACACTCCATGTCTGCACTAACAAAACTCAAGCTGACACACATCAGATAGATACATAAACCATATTAGGGGGCAGGTCTTTGACCATACATGCTCACAATGGACAACACAAGATGAAATACTCACCAAAACAAACACCACACAATGTCATGACACCACCATTGCATTTACACACACACATATACATACACTCAACATACACCCTTGTCTTGGGGGACACCGGCACTGGCCAAAAAGTCACACACAGCAAACAACAGCAAATGGAGCTGCAAGCAGGCACAAACACATAACTGTAGGCACTAAACACAAGTTAATCAGGAACACCAGTAAGGTAGAAAAGGAATTGCAGGACAAATGTATACTCAAGGAAACAAACTGGTTGGGTTTATTCAACAGGAAATGTCAAAGTCCAAAGGCCATTGGCCAGTCCATAGAGATGTGCCCCAAAGTAGCACAGTGTTGGGCCAAACATCCAAACCTGACTCCCAACTGCCATGGAACCTCCACAGGAAGGGGCATCGAGGGGGCAGGCAGGCACCTAGAGGATTAACTGGGGGAAGGGACTACAGATTTGAGGGGGGGTTGAGCTTGGGAGGGGTGGTCTTCTTGGGAAGAGTGGAAGGAGTGGGCTTCTTCTTGGGGGGAGGTATGGGTTCTTGCAGGGGGGGCAGGGGGGGCAGGGGAGGCCTTGAAGGTGGAAGGGATGACCTGAGAGGTGGGGTGGCCTCTCAGATGTGGTGCAGGGGGTGGAGGGAACAGGGCAAAGGTCAAGGTCTAACATAAAACGTTTTTGGTGACACAGGACGGTCAGCAGAAGGGGGTTGGGGTTTGGAGGTTGAGGGAGTGATTGTATGCTGTGTAGGTGTGGATTTTGTGGGTGTGTACTTATGGGAGGTATGATGTGTTTGGTGGGTATCTGTTGGGTGGGTGAGTGTGGGCGTTTGTGTGTCTTGTGGGGCTGGGAGGCGGAGGTGCTGGGGGATGCAGTGGTGCATGGGTGTGTGGCTGTTGGGGGGTGACTGCAGGTATGGGGATGTGGTGGACATCTGTGTTCCTGTAGCTGTGGTGTCTATGGGTGTGGTGCTTGTGGTGAATGTCTGCGGGTCTGCTGGGGTGGTGTCTGTGGGTTTGATAGTTGTGGTGGGTGTGCCACTGACTGTTGGTGTGGTGCCTGTGGGTTTGCTGGATGTGGTGTGTGTGATCCTGGGGTGGTGGGGATGTCAAGGGAGTTGTGACTGTGGCTGTGTCTGGGGGTGGATGTTGTTTGTGTGCGTGCCGGTATGTTTTGTGCTGCTTGTGTTTGTGTGCAAACCTCTTGGCTGTTGAGGTGGATCTCTGCAAATCAGTCTGTGTGCTTTGGGTAGGTAGGGGAAGGGGGTTTTGGAGTGAGTTGGACGAGTAAGGTGGATGAGGAACAGAAGGTGGGGGGTGACTGGCTGTCATCAGTGAGGAGGCCAGAGCCTAAAAAGATCTCTGTGGACCAGACACTGCATGATGAATGCCTTTCAGGAATGAGTTGGTTTGCTGGAGTTGTGTCGCCAATCCCTGGATGGCATTCACAATGGCTGTCTGACCCAGAGAGATACTTCTCAGGAGGTCAATAGCCTCCTCAATGAGAGCAGCAGTGGTAACAGGGCCTGGGACAGAGGTGCCTCTGGAAAAGGAGATGCCCACCCTCTTGGCTGAGAGGGAATGGCCAACTCAGTTTGGGAGCAACAGGGAGGGTAGTGATAGAACGGGGGATGGCGGACAAGGATGGTACCGGGGAATTCCCCGATGGGACTGCCACCACTAGGGAGTGGCCACTGGAGCAGGGATCCGATGATGATGGGGATGTTCCGGTCTCCCCCATGGCACTCCCATCGGCCACTGGGTCACTCTGTATCAGGTGTGTCTTGCCCCGAGGTCCTGTGGCCAGATGCTTCCCCACTTGGCTCTGCCCCATGTCCTTCATCTGCCTGTGTTGATGCTCAAAAGACAAAGAGGAATAGGGTCATCACATGTCCATGAACACACTTGAACAACAGCTCTGATTAGCAAACATAATAATGATGTTAAGTAGGCCCCAGCAACCAACTCCTCCTAAGTGGCCCATACATGGGCCATACCAGACGCATGCATGCCATCTGAACTGTCAACAGTTGCCCACAGGAAAATCAGGTTCTCACAATACTACAATTGCACGCCTGAAGTTGTGCAATCGCAATGACCAGGCAACCATTTGGACACACCATCACCCACAAAGTGTTGCCCCCTGAAGCAGACTCCAGTTAACTGTTGGCATACAAATGTAGGCCAATGCAGAGTCCATTCCCACAGATCCCACACAAGGGCATGCACACATGAATCTGTAACATACATTATGACCAAACAATAAGAAATGATTCTCCAAAATTCAGCCACATTGATGGAAAAAGTACAATAGCCTGGAGAAGTGACATTTAAATACCCATGTCACACTGGGAAATATCAACAATTTACACTTCACCAAGTGATTTTTGTCCCAGAAGAGTCAAGGAGGAAGTATCAATGTCATACAGATAGGCCACACATGTGGCATGGAAATGAACACTGTAGACATCATGTCCAATGTGTCTGGGAGAGATCTCCCCAAAAACACAAGACAAGGAATCAGCAAGATCCAGGGTAATCACCACTAATGTTTGGCGCCCCTTACAATGACATATTCTCAGTGCATCAGTAGAAGCCATCAAACCCCTGCATGTTCGAGAGACACAGAAGTAGCAAGAACTTGTAGGAGGCCCACAGCATGTTGTCCACTGGGAAGTTACATCACCATCCCCATCATGGTCATGCAAACCCAGATGTCTGTCTGTGGATGTATGCCTGTACCTAAACACGTGTCTAAAACATAACTGCAAGTCACTCCATGATGCATGTTAACAGTCAGGGCACACACCTTAACCTTTACACGTGTGCAGTGCATTTTTCCACATGATGCCACATCAAGCTCAAAGATATTCACAGTGTGGCTCTAAACTCTAGGCCTACCTGTCATGTCCCTCATTGCTACTGCAGTAGTACATGAGAGATGACATGCTATGACGCATGAGGGAATGTGTCAGCCAATAAACAATGGTGACACACTCCTGTATGTGACACAACAAGTAATGTATCCCCAGTGTAAATGTACTATTCCACAAACAGTTTGCATTGCGCAGATAGGTGAGGGAATACAGACACCACCCCATCAACATAGGTAGACCATGAATGAAACTGCAGCTTACAAATGTTTCCTCACGAGAAAAGGACACATGCTGACATGTAGGCACAAGGAATGTTGTCAACAGTGACAGCACATAATTCATGTCAATTGACATTCCCCACTTACCAAGGAAAAGTAGTGATCTGTAGCTGCACACAAAGAACAATGTAAGCCCTGTCACATGTATGTTGGACACCTTCACATAACAGACTGCAATGAGGCACCAGCAACCATCATACAATGAGAAAACAAGCTTCTGGGTGGCAGATGCCAACATACACATTTACACAGACACATGGCTGAGTACAGTGATCCTTCACCTACTTACCTGTGGCCTGGAACACTGAGGAGTAGTGGTCTGTTGCACACTGCAACAACAAACAGTATATGATTGATAACTGTACACAGCCATATGTGGTCTTTTCAGAGCAAGTGGTGTGAGGATCCCACCAAGTTTTTTCCTAGGTCCCTGGTCCAATAGGCAAGTGACATTAGCAAAAAACACATGGCATGTCAACACAAACAATTTCTTCTCCACTGTGTGACGCATGGCTCATCTCTAATAGTCAAGGGAAGCAGTCAGAACCTCACTCAATCACTTGGCAATGGGACAGGCAGGACTATGCCCTCTACTCACCCACTTGTGGCTGCTGTGCTGCCCTCAAATGCCCATCAAGCTCTGGATAGGCCACCACTAGAATACAGGCCATTAGGGGGATCATGATCCGATGGGCATCCCGCCCACGTTGGGAGGAAAGCTTCAGCTTGGCTTCTGCGATTTTCCAGGCCCAGCATCTCAGGTCCTCCCACCTCTTTCTGCAGTGGGCTCTTCGTTGTCTGTAGAACACTAGGGTCCACACCTTCTTGGCGATGGCTCTCCATATCCGTTACTTTTGATGGGTGTTGACCTGCATGGATGCAAAAGATAAAGCAAGAGATCATGCTCACAAATATCATCAGAAATGGTTCATTCACATACATGTCTGTTACATCAAGCTATAACTTTACCATTTTGTCAATAGTACCCAATTGTGACACATACAAGCCAATAAGTACAGGCACATGACTCAAGACATACATTTCCAAATCTGCAGACTAATCCACCACCCTGCTCAGGCCCTACAATGAGTAGGCAGCAATCTGACTGAGATATGAGGTGCTATGAGACACATCACACCTCTGTGGCTTCTGCAAGGTAGACTCGTTAGGCATGAATGAACCAAGACATTCACACTCTGTGAGGATCGCTCTCTGCATACGGTCCCCACAGGTTACTGCCAGAGTACAAACTCCAACATCACACATGGGTAACAATGAAAGGACTGGCATGGTGGGCACAGAAAGTGTCTACTCTGTCAATGTGTGGACATTTGCAATAACCAATGCAGACTCATGCCACTTCAGGGGTGGGGTTCTGTGGCATCTACCTGTACCACAGAACACACTTTTGGTCATTTGAGTCCATCCTACAGAGATGACATCCAAAAAACAAAGGCGTGCATTGACCAGTTTCTGCTATGTGACCAAGCTACTGAGTCACATATCATGTTCTCCCAGGAATCAACACACTGGCTGCACTATGGGACTGTCATTTATGCAAAAAGCCAGCACAGGACAAATGTGACCTGTATGAAGGTGACAACAGGGCTGTGGGAGTAAGGGACTTGTCAAGAATCAGATACACACATTGACAATGATGCTAAGTGCACATCTGTCACAGATCAGTAACCCACAACTGTACCCATTCCCAATATGGATCTGCTGGTGTACAGGGAGTGGGCACAGTGCCACACATGCCTAGCCACAGAGACTCCACCCCAGCCTAGACTATGATCCATACTGGAAGATACATGTGACAGGCTCTGGTCTCTGCAGGCTGAGCAGACAGAACCTACATGACACTCCATTCCCATCACCTCCATGCATAACAGTACATCATGTAGCCACCAGCAAATTGGCATGAGGTGTGTGTGGCAGCCTGGAGGGCAGAGAGAGTGTTGGCATGCCTCACAAACAATAGTCTAGCAAGGGCAGATGTGCAAAGTAATCTCCATGGCAACATACACATAGTTCACATTACTTACAACTGACACACAAGATGCACACTCAGCTCATGCTGTCATGCATATAAATGTAGTCTCACATATGCAACATTCATGAGGAGAGAGATGTCAGTGGATGGCTGTATTGTCACCCCACCTAGTTATGTGCATCCAACACAAGGTAGATCATGGAACACAATGAACACACACACCACAACGTGAATGGACTCAACATGTGGCACTGGTAACCAATACATTCACATTGACTCTCCCATTGATACCACACAGACCTCACCTTTAGGCACATGAGTATTCGATCTGCCACACATGGGCACATTCTAGTCTGTGAGGAGGGCCACAATGATGAAGTAAAGAGAAAACTGTGCACATGAGGTACTTACCTGCTCCTCTGGTGCACCCTAGAGCTGTTCATACAGGGGTAGACCCTCAGTCACCAGCCTCTCCAATTCCTTCTGTGAGAAGGCAGGGGCCTTGTCACCTGCTGGACATAAAATGATTGCTCCCAGAGACAGTGCACAGCAGCTCGGTAGTGGAGGTCTTGCTGGCAGCAGTGTCAGGAGTCAAGTGAGGAATTTTGCAGAACATGGTGGTCATGTCCGCCACGTACACGGTCGTCATCGCTGCCGGACACAGCCATTGACCAGCGACCACCACTGACAACAACGTTAGCCTAAGGCTGTGTCCGTCGGATTGCAGCCACCTACTGCCATGACGACTTCCGCTAGCATTCGTGTGTGGATCCAAATGTCCAGTGGAGTAGGTTAGGCAGGTGCCATGTTAGTGGACTGAAATGCGGGATCGGGTTATTAACACTGCATCACACCTCAGAATATTTTTTTGCACAAAGACCCGCTCATCTTGTCTTGTCATGTAGGTCCTACTACTCGACCACCATTGTTGTATGTTGCGGGGCACAGATGACAATTCATATTGGGGCACAGTCTACCCCTGCCAAAGGACATTTTTGTGCTTGGGACATCCTGTCACATTCCAAGCGACATCTGTGATGCACATTTTGGATACATATTGTGTACCCATGTGTGCCAAACCAAGGGGGTAGCATTTGAAACTGTCCTTAACAGTTCTGATGTGTACTGTTTGCCATGCCCATCCCTTTTTAAATTGTCTTGTCACATGTCAACCTTGACATGCATCATGTAAGATGCTGTGGATACAATGACTAATGTCAAAACTCATTTCCTGTCATATTTAAGTATCAAGGGAGAGGGAGGATACGACAACCACCAGTCTACCGTCTACTGCCAGACCTTAAGGCCATGGAAGAAAGACATATTATACTCCTGTATCTTCTGAATCGGCAAACAATAGTGGATCTATGTCATCAGTTGGAGCCAAATCTGATGCCAGCTATTAGTAATCCAAACAGAATACCACCCATTGTACAAGTCATGTCAGAGTTGCACGTCCTAGCCACAGGGTCCTTCAAATATACAGTGGCCTGGTGGTATGTCCCAACCTATGTTCAGTCTGGTGTTGAAGGATGACCTCTCAGCAATGCTGAAACACCTGGACAGCTACATCCAATTTCCCTGACGTGGGGATTTAGCCCATCTGAAGGCTGAATTTTATGGTTTTGCACACATCCCACATGTGGTTAGGGATATTGATGGCACACATGTTGGCATGGTCACACCGCAAGCCAATTACAAGTATCTCGCAACTGAAAGAACTTCCATTCCATCAATTTCCTAGTAGAATGCTTGGCTGACCTCTACATGTCACATGCCTGTGCCCATTTCCTGGGTTCAGTCCATGATGCCTTCACTATGCGGAACAGCACAATCTACCAGCTGATGTTGCAGCTGTACCCAGAGAGGGCCTGGCTGGTTGGTAAGTCACACTTGTCCTGTTTCTGTGTGTGCAATGTCTGGTGAGAATTTACTGATAAGAGGGACTCATTGTTGCACAAATGTCCTATTCCTTAACAGGAGACTCAGTATACCCAAACCGTCCTTGGCTGCTGACACAGCTGAGGAATATAACCACACCATGAGAAGTCTGCTTCAAAGACGACCATGTAAGAACAAGGCGGGTAGTGGAGCGGGCTTTTGGATCCCTGAAGGCCCGATTTAGGTGTCAGGACCAGACTGAAGGAGCCCTCCCCTACTCACCCGGGAAAGTATGTAAGATCACTGTGGCCTGCTACATGCTCCACAACATTGCAATGAGGAGGAACATCCCACACATCCCGAGGAGGGGCAGCCTGCCTCCTGAAATGCCAAGTGAGGATGGCAGTGGTCAAGAAGAAGGAGCTGACTTGCAGGAATATCTCATCAATAACTACTTTTCTTGAGTGTAAGTATGTCCTGTGATGTAATGACTGTGACTGTACAAAGAACTGTAGTTGCCAGAATGTGTGGAGTTGAGTGTCTTGCCATTACACTGGGGAGCTAATGTTCGGCAATATTGAGGCAAAGGGTGCCGGAAGAATTAGCCTCTGACATATCCCCACCTTGATGCAGTTGTTTTGTTTATGTCATTCTCATTGCAAAGAAACTTCATTTCCAGATGCTTGCTAAGTGACATGTGTAATAGGTATGTATTCAAATCTATCCTTGTTTTGCCCATTTCCAGGTACCTTCACAATGACATCCTCATGTGGGCATTGCAGAGTTGTGACATTGGCAGGTATCTGATGCTGTTAAAACATAGAAGCACACATGGATTGTTCCAGATAATGTGGGTCACAGATCTGAGGTGTATAAGACCTGTGCCAAGCCAGCTTGGACAGTGTGTGGGTGGAAGGACTGAAGTGCACATTGTACTTGTCTAGTGTGCTGTGGAGGGCCCATTGCTTTATGTGTGTGATCATGAGGCCATGGAATAGAATATGTTGTCAACAAGTGCAAGCCAGGCATTCACCATTCACATAGGCTAAACACTCTCCTTGTATGACCTGTATGTAGCTCTAGGTATGTTTCATCAGTGCCTGTGCCACAACACTGACATATGTTTGTATCATAACACCATATGCATGGTAATTGGATTATGATGGACCTGTGATCAGGGACTGTTGTACTGCTCTCTGTCTGTATCTTGGGTTATGTGGTGTTGGATTTCTTGGTTTTGGTATGTGGTAAGACTCACGCTGATGACACCATTCACTTCTCTGTTTGCCTATTCTACAGGACAATGTCTGACAAGGCCCTTCCTGTCTCTGGTCCGGGGGACTGTACTTTAGTATATAGTATATCTACCTTGATACCTTGACCTTGATCATGATTCAACTATTCTTGGTTCTGACAGTCCAGACATATGGACAGCCTATGTTCTGTATAGTGAAATAAAATGTTTGGTGTGACCAGACACTTGTACCAATGTGTTTGTGTATGTTGGTTGTAATCCTTAGCAGGACCCATAACACATCCCTCTTTGCACTAGCATCTTGTGTCTTCATCAGTTGCTTCACATGGTCTTACATCTCTATATGGTGAATGAAATCACTGAGGTAGATGCCACAGCATTGTAAGTCCAAAGTCCAGTGTACTCCTCCCATATGAAATAGAAGGTGGTTGAAGAACAGTCAACAGACTGAATAAGGCACTCAAAGGAGTTCCGGGCACACAAAGGAGTTCTCCCTCCCACTGGTTCCAGGACCATTATTGTCTGAATTGTTGTGCTGCGGCTCAGGATCCAGGACTGGGAGGCACAAGATGGTAGGCACTGTCCTAGGGCACAGGTTGAGGTCAGAATGGCTAACTGTGATGTTGAGGCAACCGGGCTGGGAGGTCTTGATGTGGGCACAGTGAGACTCGCTGTAGGGGACTGACCACATCCAGACATTCAGGAGTGTCGTGATCACTAAGGGCTTCATCTAGGAGGATGGTGGCAGTCTCTTCTGCAGCCTCTGTATGCCCAGTAAACTTTGACTTGTTTATGCTGAAGTTACAGTGTTACTGGTAGTATTGTGATATCTACCTCCAAAAGTTAACAGTGACATTTTGCACAGCCAGTGTACATGGTTGATTGTAGATGATCCTGTTGTGAAAGGTACCCATGCTATTGGATGTATTGAGCTGACATTTGTGAAACATGTCAATTCCATTAAAGTCCAGCAGCTTCATTAGCACTTGCGAGGATGGGCAGAGATTTACATTTTGCCAGCAGTGCAGGCAAAAAGTGGCTGGGCAGGATGCAGCTTTGACTATTTTGAGGCCTAGTTGAATATTATGCAGGCTGACCCAGGAGTTTGTGGTATATGTGACTGGAGTCGTCATTTGGTCAGTGCATTGTGAATGTGTCTGCAGCCTATATCATTAGGTGATACATCTTGAGGCCTTGTTGATAATTTATGTTGCAGAATGTGTGATGTGAACTGTCCTTCCTGTCCTCAAAAGTATCAACGTAGCTTACTAGTTCAAGATAGAGCCAGGAGACTTGCCATTTCTCTGAGTTGGGCATGATCTGTATCTTGGTCCCTCCCAGGAGACTACATATGATTTGAGAGTGATCAGGCTATGACATTTGGACCAGTGACCACTATTCTGCTATTTGGAGTCACATGAACAGTGCCTCCTGGTAGTTGCATTCAGGTCCCTCCTCTGGTTGCCAACACCAGACAAATGGTATCCTTTCAGCTTAGTAAATGTCCTTTGACAGTTCACTGACAGACGCATTGGGGCAAGTGTACACTGGGCTGGTGATTAGAGTTGGCAAACCAGGCCCACTGTGCTTTACATTCAGGTCACTCCAACTAGTTCCCAACACTAAAGCAATGTGGTCCTCCCAGGAGAGTACACTTTGTGTTAGACTTTTCATCCTTGGTGTGGTGTCCCTTAACTTTTTGCCTCTTTTTGCCAGGTTGTTGATGTGCGCTGGACTCTGTTTTTGCTGTTGTTGTTACTCTGTGCACTTTACCACTGCTAACCAGTGCTAAAGTGCAAGTGCTCCTATATAAAATGTGTATCTAATTGGTTCATCCATGATTGGCATATTTGATTTACTAGTAAGTCCCTAGTACAGTGCACTTTAGGTGCCCAGGGCCTGTAAATCAAATGCTAATAGTGGGCCTGAATAACTAGTTGTGCCACCAACCTAAGTAGCTCTGTAATCATGTGTCAGACCTGCCGCTGCAGTGTCTATGTGTGCAGTCTTTAACTGCAAAATCGACTTGGCAAGTGTATCCACTTGCCAGGCCTAAACCTTCCCTTTTCTTACATGTAAGGCACCCCTAAGGAAGGCCCTAGGTAGCCCCAAGGGCAGGGTGCAGTGTATGGTTAAGGTAGGACATATAGTAATGTGTTTTATATGTCCTGACAGTGAAATATTGCTAAATTCGTTTTTCACTGTTGCAAGGCCTGTCCCTCTCATAGGTTTACATGGAGGCACCTTTAAATATGTTTAAAGTGTAGATTCCCTTTGGGAGAGGATATACATGGGAAGTTTGGGGTCTCTGAGCTAACAATTTAAAAATGCATCTTTTAGTAAAGTTGATTTTAAGATTGTGGGTTTGAAAATGCCACTTTTAGAAAGTGAGAATTTTCTTGCTTAAACCATTTCTGTGACTCTGCCTGTTTGTTGATTCCCTGTCTAGGTGAGTTTGACAGTTGGGCTGGTTGCACCTCTCACTAGACAGTGGCACAAAGGGAGCTGGGGGAAGAGTGGTCACTCACACCTGAAAGGGCTGTGCCCACCCTCACACAATGCAGTCTCCAACCCCGTGGTGTGTGTCTGGGGCCTGGCCTGGGCAAGCCAGGATTTCACAAACAAGAGAGACTTTTCTTTGAAGTAAGCCTATTTCAAAGGGCAAAATGGGTATAAGAAGGCCACCCAAAACCACAGACTTTAGAACACTTCTGGAAACCAAGAGGAACCTCTGCCTGGAGAAGAGCCGAAGAGCTGAGGAAGAAGAGCTGCCCTGCCTGTGACTGTGCTTTGTGGAGCTATCCTGCAGTTGCTGCTTCTGCCTGTACTAGAAGACAAAGACTGGACTTTGTGTTGCCTTCCTTCTTGTGAAGCTCTCCATGGGCTTGATTTAGAGCTTGCCTCCTGTTGTTTGAAGTCTCAGGGACTGCAATGACTTCTCTCTGCCAGTACCTGGAGCCTCTGGAGATACTCCTAATCTGCCAAGTGGTGCCCATCCAGTTCCTGGGGCCCTGAGAAGAGAAGCTGGCAGCCCAAGAGTGAGAAATCCACGCATAGACCGCCGTGCAGGGAAAAGATCGACGCAACTCCAATCTGCGGCTGAAAAGTCAACATGCCGCCGGCTTCGCGGCTGAAAATCGACACTTGCTTGCAACGCGACCGGAAGATCGCCGCCCGCGGCTGGAGAAACGATGCACAGCATAGCTGACGGAGGCTGGTGAGATCACAATCCGGCCTGCATGGTTTTCGGATCATCGTGTGGCTGAATTTCTGACGCAAACACGGCCTGTAAAAATGACGCAAGGCCTGCCCGGACCCGAGAGTGCTGACCGGATCGGCGCATCGCTCTCCTGTGGAGAGAAGAAACGACGCACGCCGACCAGACTAAAGGTCTCGCTTGTGAGTGAAATCGATGCATCGCAAGCCCTATTTGACGCACACTCGCCCGTGCTGGGATATTTTTGACGCACCCATGGTTCATTTTCACGCTAACAGCGTTAGCATTGTGTTTAAAATTACATGAAGACTCTCTTTAAATTTTTATTGATAACTTGACTTGTGCATTGTGGATTTTTGTCGTTTTGGTCTTGTTTTGTTTAGATAACTATTTTCTATTTTTATGAACCTGTGTTGTGTCATTTTGTAGTGTTTTCATTAAGTTACTGTGTGTGTTGGTACAAATACTTTACACCTAGCACTCTGAAGTTAAGCCTACTGCTCGTGCCAAGCTACCAAGGGGGTGGGCAGGGATTAGCTGAGGGTGATTCTCTTTTTCCCTGACTAGAGTGAGGGTCCTTGCTTGGACAGGGGGTAACCATTTCTAACAACTTCCATTGTAAATTAACAAACAGGGGTATTTGGGCAGGTGTACACTGGACTTGTGTTTGGAGTTGGAGAGACAGAGCTTCCTGACCTTAGCAGTCATGTCACTCCCTCTACTTTATACACTTGAGAAAGGTCATTCCCCCAGGTGAATACACTTCTTTTGTGATTTCCCAAACAAGAGTTTTTGGAGAAGAGGGAACTGGCCTCTTGGTTAGAGGGACAGTAAGAGACCCTCCTGTGAGTTTCAATCATGTAACTCCCGAGAGTTGAGACACACGGGGCCCATGGACAACAGAGCACTGTGTTGGTGTTTGGTTTTCTAGGAACAGGGCCTCCTGGCTTTGGCAGTCATGTGACTCCTACTACAGATACTGTACAAATTGTATCCTCCCAGGTGAGTACACTTCAACAGAGAGATGAGACAAAAGAGGACTTGGACAAGAAGACACTGTGTTGGTGTTTGGTTTTCTAGGAACATGGACTCCTGGAATTGACAATCATGAGGCTCCCTGTACAACACACACTGTACCAATGTTATCCTCCCATGTGAGTACACTTCAACAGAGAGGTGAGACACAGGGGTCCTTGGACAAGAGAACACTGTGTTGGTGTTTGGTTTTCTAGGAACAGGGCCTCCTGGCACAGGCAGTCATGGAACTCAGTTACAACACACACTGTGCAAATGGTATCCTCCCAGGTGAGTACACTTCAATTGGGAGCTGACAAACCGGGGTCTTTATTGCAGGGGACACTGACCTGGCTGAGTGGAGTAACAGTAATAGAGCCTCTTGCCTTAGCAGTCATGTCAGTCCCTGTACTATAGACAGTATAGAAATGCTATCCTCCCAGGTGAATACACTTTGATTGGGAGTTGACTGACAAGGGTCTTTGTTGCAAAGGACACTGGGCTGGTGAGTGGAGTAAAAGTGAACGTGACACAAGGTGGGCAATGAGCATGCATGACATAACATTTTGGTGCCATTTGTCTTGTTGTGGCTTACCAGACTCCACTCCCCCAGGTATTCCTGTGAAGCCCTAGGGACGCAGGATGGCCAAGACCTTCTCCTCCCAGGGAAAGACTTGTAATGGGTCACTTGGAGGGCCACCACCAGTCTTCTTGGCCTGCAGATGGTGCCGGGAGACTAGAGAACGGACCTTGCCTTTGAGGTCATTCTACCTCTTCTTGATGTTGTGCTTTGTATGCAGGTTGGTGCCCACAGCATTCACTCTGCCAACAAGCAGGGTTTTTTGTTGCAGAGGACACTGGGCTGACTGAGTAGAGTGACAGTAATAGAGCCTCCTGGCTTTAGCAGCCATGTCAGTCCCTGTACCACACACAGTATATAGATTTGTTGGACCTGGCCCTTTTACAGGGTCATTCCCCAGACTTTTTTGCCTTTTTGGCTGATGTTATAACTCTGAGCACTTTTTCACCGCTAATCAGTGCTCAAGTGCATGTGCTCTCCCTTGTGAACTTGGTATGATTGGCTTGTACCTAATTGGCATATTTAATTTACCTGTAAGTCCCTTGTAAAGTGGTATCCCTATACCCAGGGCCTGTAAATTAAATGCTACTAGTGGGCCTGCAGCGCTACTTGCACCACCCACTGAAGTAGCCTTTCAAACCTGTCTCAGTCCTGCTAGTGCAGGGAGTGTATGTGCAGTTTTCTGCCACAGGGACCTGGCATCTAAATTTACTTGTCAGACCCAGAACTCCCATTTTACTACATGTAAGTCACCCCTATCGTACACCCTAGCTAGCCCTATTGGCAGGGAGCCATGTATGTAGTAGGCAGGACGTGTGCCTAGTAATGTGGCCTATCCTGGTAGTGACAGATAGCCTAACTTGGTGTCTCACTGCTGTGAGTGCTGCCTTCTCATAGGATTGCATTAGAAATGCCCTGCCTTATGTGTAAAGGGTATTGTCTGATTTATGAGGGGTAGCGTAGGCATGTTTGGTATGGTTGTAATAGTGGTAAGAAATGCTGCTTACTGGTGTAGATATATTTTTTATTACTATTACAGAAATGCCACTTCTGGAAAGTGAGCATTTCTTTGTGCTTATAAATCTGGTGTTTTACAGCTTGACTCCAATCCACGTCAGGGCAGAGTGACAGTTGGGCTTTAAGCATACTTTTCAGACAGCCTGTACATAGGGAGGGTGGAGGTGTCACAGAGGTGCATCTACATATTGTATGGTCTTCCTGGGCTGAGAGAAGGGAGAGGAGGGGCACACCTGCATTTGTAAAGGCTGTGCCCTGGACTTGCACAATAGGGTTGTTTATCCCCCACTGATGTTTGGAGCCTGTGCTTGAGGAGAGAAAGAGCACTCCCAGAACCAGTTGTAACTGGTTGAAACCCCCTCTCCTCCTCATTGTAAAAACACACTGTAAACTGAGTACAAGTACAGGGGAATTTTACCCACAATTTAGACATTCTTGGGACTCCAGAGACTTACTAGAAACTGGACACAGGACGTTGTTGAATGGACTAACCAGGACCCACCTTGGACTGCTGACCTGTGACCTGCCTGGTCACTAGGAGGAACTGCCACCATCTGCATCCCTTGTGCTGAACTGTAGTTGAGGCCTGATAGCACTGTCTCCAGAGGCAGGGTGCTGTGGCCCCTGACCCCTGTACTTTCCAAAAGCACCTCTCCCTGATGTCGTCTTTTGTGCACAGATTGGTGCCTACAGCATTCACTCTGTCGACGATCCTCTCCCACATTTCCATTTTCCTGCTGAGAGGAGTGTGCTGGATTTGGGCTCCAAACAATTGTGGCTCTACTCTTATGATTTCATCCACCATTACTGTTAGCTCTTCATCGATGCAACAAGGATTTTTAATAAATGCCATGGTGGAATTTCAAAAAATTTATTCCAGGTAATAGTGGCTTACTAAAGAGGGGTAGTGCAAAAGGGTGTGACTGGACAAAAGTGAGTGCAGGGTGTTGTATGGTATGGTGAAAAAAGTGGCGCCTAGTATCTGTCCTGTATGGTAAATATATTGCTGTTGCTTGTGTGTTTTGATTTGTAAATGCAAACGATTGTGGTGTGTGAAGGGGAGTGTTTTATAGTGTGCTTTACACGTGTGTTTCATGTGGCAGTGTGTGTCAGCTGTGTTGTTTTCAAATCCATCCAATGTGCTGTTGTGTATCACTTTGGTGACCGCGGACTGCCGTGTTTCGGACCGCCATTGGCTGACCTCTATGGGGGGTCTGCTACTGTGCCTCTGGACTTGTAGAACGGTCATCAGTTGGTCACAGGCCTTCTGGTGCTGTAGTTCAAACCGCCTTTTTCCAGGTCTCCGCACCACTGCTGGTCTGCCTTTTTTGTTTGGTGGTTGGCGGTCCTGCCTGTATAACTCGCAATAGGGCAGTCTGGGAGACAGCCAACATGGCGGTCTGGCAGTCTGGTGGTCCGACTGCCAAACTCTTAATGAGGCCCTAAGTCACATGGGCTACACTTACAACTAAGAAAGCACATCAATGGAAAATGTGGATTGGAAATGTATCAAATATTATTCTAATGCATGCTATTGGAGGGCCATTAAAAAAGATGATGTAATCAAAGCAAAGCTGTCACCCTCTAAATGTGACAGAAATAGAAGTAAGGGAGGTATTGCAGGACATAAATGAAGCAAGCACTAGCTCCCAGGACCCATATCAAAAATCCTTAAACAAATAGGCCCACTCGCAGTGGCACTCAGACCACCACACTCCTATCGGTCCAACCACCAGATAATGATCATGGCAGCCGGACTGCCAGCAGACCGCTGCCACCGCCAGGATCAGGGATCCTGACTGATTGACGGCAGTCAAAGTCAGCCACAGCAGTGCTGAGTTACTCACCGCCATACTGATCACGACTTTCCTTTCCACCAGCCTTTTCATGGCAGGGTCCCCACCATGAAAAAGCTCACAGAAAGGCAGTGCTAGGGTAGCGGGGGGAAAGGGGCCTCCACTGCCAACGGCCATGTCACAGGCCGTGCAGGCCGCCACCACCATCCTTGGAATGTACAATGTCTGCTAAGGCAGACAGTGCGCATTCAGAGGGTGCTGGGGGCACCCTCGGTGCGACGTCATTGGCCTCGGCTCCCTGAAGGAGCCGAGGCCAGTGCTGTGCACTGAAGCCACCAGGTTGACCGGAGGAAATGTCATAATACGACATTTCCGCTAGTCAATTCAGTGGATACATTGTACTACAACGTCAACCTAGGCCCATAATGCCTAAAGTCTCTGAACAAATCACAGGCCAATTATCCCCTAAAACCATTTTAAAATGTTTAATTGCACAAATTAAAGAACCACCAGTGATATTCCTCCTGCCCTGGAAGATAGCAAGATATAGAAATACCTGAACACTTAAAAATTATATGTACTGAGGAACCCTTCTTGTTATATGAGAGGCTAAACAATGATAGACAAATCCTAATATTTTCTACAGCGGATTACCTAAACTAAAATTAAGCCATTGTCAAACTTAGATGATGGTTGGGATCTTTAAAATATGTCCCAAACCATTCATTCAGATATACACAATACAAGATGAATATTAAAGCACATATATCCATTTTATATTTGCCCTACTACCAAAGAAATAAAGCAGCACTAGCTACAAACTCTTGAACCACATTAAACATAAAACAAATGACTATTACCCACATAGACTTTGAACAAGTCATGTTTCAAATCAGTTTAAAACTTTATTCCCACACAGCCATAGAAGGCTGTTACTACCATTTCAATCAAAGCGTACTGAACATTTCCAGCAATCCGCACTCAGCGTAGAATATGCTGAAAATAATTAATTTGCCTTTTAAATTAAAATAACTGATTCCATTAACCTATGTCCCTGTCACAGGGGTAGCTAACCACTACAGACTACTAATAGAAAACCATTTTTACCAACAGAACAAACACTAACTAAGCCTCCTAGGGGATTATCTAGAAGATACCTAGACTGGCAGACTACATCGCTCTGGACCCAGACACCAACCCAAATTCAAAATACCACAGTGTAATGTCTAGGACAGCACTTTGGCACAGGAAGATAAAAGAAACAACGCAGTGAAAGGATGGCACAATGCCTTCCAATTCACACAAAGCAGAACCCAACCTATCCTCTATCAATTTATAAAAGCATTACAAAAAGAGCAATGCTGCCACCAACTAAGAATGGTACAATCTGTAATCAAAATTGCACCTAAACGTATCAAACAAACCAAAAGAATGCACAACATGCTACAACTTAGACTCTTCATAAACAAACAAAATAGAAAGGGCCAGATGTAGCAACAAACCAAATTGCGAGTTGCAATTTGCGAGTCCATCCGACTCGCAAATTGCAACTCGCAATTTGGTATGCAGTACGGTGTCTCAGACACCGACTGCGACTCGCTATGGGGTCGCAATGACCCACCTCATGAATATTCATGAGGTGGGTCGCAAATTGCGGCCCCATAGCGAGTATAGGCACTCGCAAACATGGAGGCCTGCTGTCGTCAGCAGACCTCCATGTTCGTGACTGCTTTTAAATAAAGCAGTTTTTTTTTTTTTTAAGTGTAGCCCGTTTTCCTTACAGGAAAACGAGCTGCACTTAAAAAAAAACTAAAACCTTTAGTTTCGGTATTTTTTCAGGGCAGGGAGTGGTCCCTTGGACCACTCCCTGCCCTGAAAAAATATTTTTGGGTCCAGTCACAAACTGGAAGGGGTCCCACGGGGACCCCTTCCAATTTGCGAGTGGGTTACCATCCACTTGAAGTGGATGGTAACTGCGATGCCATTTGCGACCGCGTACGCGGTCGCAAATGGTATTGCATCCCACTGCGAGTCGCAAATAGGAAGGGAACACCCCTTCCTATTTGCGAGTCGGAAATGCATTTTGCGAGTCGGTTCCGACTCGCAAAATGCATTTCTGCATAGGAAACTGCATTTTGCGACTCGCAAACGGCAAATTTTGCCGTTTACGAGTCGCAAACAGTTTCCTACATCTGGCCCTAGATTACTTAAACACAATAGCCAAAAGCAAAATAATACTAGCCTACAAAACTCCCAAAAAAGTGTAACATAATCTTAACCAATGTCTTATATAAGACTGATGTAATACAATAATATATTATTTTTTGTAATGGAAATCTGAACCTCACCTACTAAAAAGCTCAAAGAACATACTCAATCAGTTAAGTAAAATAACTACAAAACATAAAATACACATTTCCAAATAGCAATCACATAGTACTTACATAAATGATTAAATATACCATTACCCACCCAAAACAAATAAATTAAATATGATTTACTGTTCTGTAGCTGCAGATCATCCATCCACTATATCCACACAGTAAAAAAGTCTAATCTACCAAAAATTATCTTCCAAAAAGCTCAAACAAAAATGCAAAAATTAAAACCAATCCGACAGACATTCATCATGGCAATCCAAAGTATCTAGGAACCATTAAAAGAATCAGAAAAGGTGTTTAAAGAAACACACCTGGAAACCGGACAGAAAAAGGAAATCAAAATAAAAAATATTGGTTTATTAAAAACTAATAGATATTTCTTTAAAATAAAAACTGTAAATCCAGATGCCCATTGGACACATTCGTAGAGGAATACCTGCAAAGTAAAACACAAAGCCCACCCGCAAAATACATCACATTCCCACAAGTACCTATACAATACACTTAATCATCAAAAGTCCAGTAACATAACATAATGTAACATAACATATTGATACATTACTAAAACAGTGTATGATAAACCAAACCAAAACACTAGTGAAAAACACGATAATTAATACAACTAAATACACAAAACCCACACACACCACTATAATGAACCTCTAGACCTTAAGGACAGGGTGGGGTACGTTTTAGAGTTCAAGGCGGGGTTGGGGTGGTCAGGGTAGTTTTTAGGACAGGGTGGGGTCGTTTTTGGGTTCAGGGAGGGGGCTGGGGTCGTTTTCAGGATAGGGTGGGGTGGGTTTTAGGGTTCAGGGTCGGGGGTCAGGATAGGTTTTAGGACAGGGTGTGGTAGGTTTTAGAGTGGGAGTTCAGGGTAGTTTTTGGGTCAGGACAGGGTAGGTTTTAGGGCTTAGGGTGGGGGGCAGGGTAGTTTTAAGTACAGGGTAGGTTTTAGGGTTCAGGTGGGGGGTTGGGGTAATTTTAAGGACAGGGCAGGGTAGGTTTTAGGGTTTAAGGTGGGAGTGGGGGTAGTTTTTAGGAGAGGTCGGGGAGTTTTTAGGACAGGATAGGTTTTAGGGTTTAGTGTGGGGGTCTGGGTAATTTTTAGGACATGGCATGGTAGGTTTTAGGACAGAGCGGGGTAGGTTTTAGGACAGGGCAGGGTAGCTTTTAGGGTTTAGGGCGAGGTCGTTTTTAGGACAGAACAGGGTAGGTTTTAGGGTGCGGTGGGGGGTTGGTGTAGTTTTTAGGACAGGGTTAAGTAGTTTTTACAACAGGTTAGCATTTAGGGTTTAGGGTGGGGTAGCTTTTAGGACAGGGCGGGGTAGGTTTTAGGACAGGGCAGGGTAGCTTTTAGGGTTTAGGGCGGGGCAAGAGGCAGTTTTTAGGACAGGGCGGGGGAGGTTTTAGAGTTCAGGGCGGGAGATGGGGTAATTTTTGGGGCAGGGCGGTGTAGGTTTTAGGAAAGGGTATGATAGCTTTTAGGGTTTAGGGTGGGGAGAGGGCTTGGGTAGTTGTTACGACAGGATAGGGTAGTTTTAAGGACATTGTAGGTTGTAGGGTTCAGGGTGGGGTTTTAAGGACAGGGCGGGTAGGTTTTAGAGTTTAGGGCAGGGGTGGGGGTGTTGGGGTAATTTTTAGGACAGGGTGGGGGAGTTTTTAGTACAGGGTAGGTTTTAGAGTTCAGGGTGGGGGTCTGGGTAATTTTTAGGACAGGGCAGGTAGGTTTTAGGGCAGGGCAGGGTATGTTTTAGGGTTTAGGGAAGGGTAGTTTTTAGGACAGGGTAGGTTTTAGGGTGGGGTGGAGGTCAGGTATTTTTAGGACAGGGTCTGTAGTTTTTAGGACAGGGTAGGTTTTAAGGTTTAAGGAAGGGGATAGGGGTAGTTTTTAGGATAGGGTGGGGTAGGTTTTTAGGACCGGGCAGAGTAGCTTTTAGGGTTTAGGGAGGGGCAGGGCGGGGTGATTTTTAGGACAGGGCAAGGTAAGTTTTAGGGTTTAGGGTGGGGGTTCAGGGAAGTTTTTAGGACAGGGTGGAGTATTTTTAGGACAGGGCAGGGTAGCTTTTAGGGTTTAGGGCGGGGCAAGAGGCACTTTTTAGGACAGGGCGGGGAGGTTTTAGAGTTCAGGGCAGGAGGTTGGGGTAATTTTGGGGACAGGGCGGGGTAGATTTTAGGAAAGGCATGATAGCTTTTAGGGTTTAGGGTGGGGAGAGGGTTTAGGGTAGTTTTTATGACAGGATAGAGTAGTTTTAAGGACATTGTTGGTTGTAGGGTTCAGGGTGGGGGGTCGGGTAGTTTTAAGGACAGGGTGGGGCAGCTTTTAGAGTTTAGGGCAAGGGTGGGTGTGTTGGGGTAACTTTTAGGACAGGGTGGGGGAGTTTTTAGGACAGGGTAGGTTTTAGAGTTCAGGGCGGGGTGTCTGGGTAATTTTTAGGACAGGTAGGGTTCAGGGCGGGGTTGGGGTAGTTTTCAGGGCAGGGCAAGTTCTAGAGTTTGGGGAAGGGGGTCAGGGTAGTTTTTAGGACAGGGTGGGGTAGGTTTTAGGGTTTTGGGCAGGGGTCGGGGTTGTTTTTAGGACAGGTTAGGGTTTAGGGTTGGGGTAGTTTTGAGGACAGGGCAGGCTTTATGGTTTGGGGCAGGAGGTCAAGGTAGTTTTTAGGACAAGGCGGGGAGTTTTTAGGACAGGGTAGGTTTTAGGGTTTAGGGCAGGGTGGGAGTCGGGTAGTTGTTAGGATAGGGCAGGGTAGGTTTTAGGGCGGGGTCAGGTTGTTTTTAGGACAAGGTAGGGTTTAGGGTGGGATTGGGGTAGTTTAAGGACAGGATAGGTTTTAGTGTTGAGGCAGGGGGTCAGGGTAGTTTTTAGGACAGGGTGGGAGAGTTTTTAGGACATGGTAGGTTTTAGGGTTTAGGGCGGAAGTTAGGGTAGTTTTTAGGACAGGGCGGGGTAGGTTTTAGGACAGGGCAGGGTAACTTTTAGAGTGGGGCAGAGGGGTTGGGTAGTTTTTAGGAAAGGGAGGGGTAGGTTTTAGGGTTCAGGGCAGGGGCTGGGGTGTTTTTTAGGACAAGGCGGGGTAGGTGTTAGGACAGGGCATGGTAGCTTTTAGGGTTGAGGGTGGGGACGGGTGTTAGGGTAGTTTTTAGGACAGGGTAGGGTAGGTTTTAGGGCAGGGGTTCGGGTAGTTTTTAGGACGGCGTAGTTTTTAGGACAGGGTAGCTTTTAGGGTTTAGGGCGGGGCGAGAAGGTCAGGGACGGGTTGTATCACACAACCAAGCATATTGTTGCCAAATATACCTTTACTAAGCATGCTTTCACACTGAAATTCGTTGTAAAGGCATGCGTGGTAAAGGCATGCGTAGTTAAGACGCGGTCGTGGTTCCGACCGCGTTAAGCCATGCGTGGTTCTGTCATTCATCCAGCCATGAGGAATTGCCACAGACAAAGACATGAAACACATGACAAGACAAGAAACATTACGACCTTATAAAACAATATAGGGAACATTGCTCTCACAGATATTCCCTTATGATTGTAACCCTTAACAGGGCCCCTGCCCCTGAAATGAACTTTTTTTGTTGGGGATCCCTAGTTAATTTTAATTGTCAAACTTGCCAATCTACCCTCCTGACTGAAAATCCGTCCTTACACATTACTAGGGGGTTCCTGAGTTCCACAGAATTTAGGAAGGGCAGAGTCAAAAAGATCTCCGCGCAAAGAGCCCCCATTGTGAGGACCCATTAGGTATTGCAGTACCAGCCCAATGAGGAGCTAAGCCCGAGATGAAGCTTGCCACCCTAGGGTGGGTAAGGGCTCTTGCTCCATAAAAGTGAACACTTCCCAGGACGGCGTTTGTTGTGGATTCCTGACATACTAAAGGAGCTGCACACTTTATTACATACATATACAGGTAACAGACATTGAGATTAAAGCAACAGTCTTGGATTTGTATGGGTGCATTGTTTACAAGTACCATAGAGGGGAATAAGGCCACATACATACCTTTTTTATGTTTACACGAGGCTTGGAGATCAGCAGACATTCAGGCCATGGCGCAAACTGTATGATTTTTTTTCATATGTATTTCCGACATTTAATAAATAACCAACGTTGTTTACTCTAGTCTTTGGACATTTAGGGTAAAATACATGCACTACAATGCTAATTGTTTTCTGTGATACTAATGACTGATTCTTAACTAAATTCCTAGAAACCTGTGCATTTATATATAATATAATACACCTTCATGTTGTATTTACATAACAGAATCCATATAGAAAAAAGTCCATGTATAGGAACACAACACAAAGAGACCATGGTTTACTGAATAGGTTATGACCTGAAGCAAAAACTACACAGGTTTAAATCACAAACTCGATATACATGTGTTACTTAACATCTTGGTGAATTTGAGAGTAAAATACATCTATTTTAAGGCGTGGTGCTCTTTTTTTTTGTTAATTAGAAGCTTTGATTCAGCAAGGCAGGCCTGCTGGCACCTGAGCACAATGGGATTATGAACAGTGATTGTTTCCAAGAAATCTTCCTGGAGGAGTTTCATTTAAGTGCAATGAAAACTGACACTAAGCTGCATCCAAAAATATGTGCTCTTGAACTAATACAGCAAGCTCACTTAAAGAGGTATTATGTAATTCCTGGCTCTGGAAACAGGAAAACCTGCCCTCGCTAACCCAGTGGCTCAACAGGCAACATTTCCACTCGTACAAATTACAAGTGAAAAATGTGACACAATTTCGCTCACTCTTAGACTTGTGTGCATGTCGGAAGGCCTACTCTGTCTCACTGAATTCACCGCATTTAGGGCCAGATGTAGCAAAATTGCAAATTGCGACTTGCAATTTGCGAGTCCTTCCGACTCGCAAATTGCAAGTCGCAATTTGCAATGCAGAACGGTGTCTCGGCCACCGTCTGCGACTCGCTATGGGGTCGCAATGACCCACCTCATTAATATTCATGAGGTGGGTCGCAAATTGCGGCCCCATAGCGAGTCTAGGCACTCGCAAACATGGAGGCCTGCTGTAGTCATCAGACCTCCATGTTCGTGACTGCTTGTAAATAAAGCAGTTTTTTTTTTTTAAGTGTAGCCCGTTTTCCTTAAAGGAAAACGAGCTGCACTTACAAAAAAAAACGAAACCTTTAGTTTCGGTATTTTTTCAGGGCAGGCAGTGGTCCCTTGGACCACTTCCTGCCCTGAAAAAATTGTTTTGGGTCCATTCACAAACTGGAAGGGGTCCCATGGGGACCCCTTCCAATTTGCGAGTGGGTTACCATCCACTTAAAGTGGATGGTAACTGCGACACCATTTGCGACCGCATATGCGGTCGCAAATGGTATTGCATACCACTCCGAATCGCAAATAGGAAGGGAACACCCCTTCCTATTTGCGATTCTGAAATGCATATTGCGAGTCGGTCCCGACTCGCAATATGCATTTCTGCATGGCAAAGAGGCATTTGCGCCTCGCAAACGGCGATTTTCGCAGTTTGCGACACGCAAATCCTTTGCTACATCTGGCCCTTAGTGAGCTGTCCATATCTAGGTCGCACTTTTGGTACACTGTATCCAGTTTTGGAGTCAACCTGTGGTTATAGAGTGCATTTCTAAGAGCAAACTCTGAGCCTTATAGTTCAGTCCTATGTCCAGTGCACACGTCCACCTCTAGCAAGTTATGCCCAATTCTAGCAATACAAGAAACATAAAAAGAGGTTGTTTTTATCATTCTACAGTACACACGCCACAGACAGACTCATCTGCAGTACTATCTCCAGGTATGAAGCCTGCTATGGAGTACTGCCCCTGTTCGGGGGGGCATCTTCTGAAATACTGCGTCCAGTATTGGATGGCATTTGGCATAGTGTGTTTGGATATGGAGGTCACCTCTCACACACACTGCTCAGGACTGACATCTCATTTTGTGTGCTGTGTCCAGTTTGTGAGGCCTCATCAAGAGTGTTGTGTCATGTGCCTAGAGCCCCACCTGGAAGGCTGAGCCAAATTCTCTGTGCCCCACAGGGCGTCCTGCTACTACTTATAAAGCACCTCGACACCCTACGGGTGATAAGCCGTGCTATAGAAGTATTTACTGATTGATTGAAACATCAGGCCTATTTTTCTCATATCTGGAGGCTTTGTCTGGAGTGCTGTGTCCCGTTCTAGAGGTCGGAGGTGACTTTGGAAGCTACATCTGGATGTGGGGGGTTCACTTTTGCATCCAGTCTTGGATGCCTCATCTACTTATCACATCCCATTCTTGATAGCGGGTTTGGAGAGCTGTATTGAGTTCTGGTAGAAATCTTCATCATATTAACAATTCTGTATTCCACCTCCGCCCGTATGTGTCCATTTGTGAGAACCACCTGTTTATTTCTAGGGGCTACATCTGGAGTATTGGATTGATCCCTGTGCATCACGCTTGAAGTGTTGTGGGAATGAGTTTTAATGCCTTTTGACAGAACAGTTTGTTAGTGCATGCAGTTCAGAGGATGGGTATGTGGCTGAATGAATGGGTGAACGGGTGGCTAGAGGGATATGGGTGGATGTATGTGTCCACCACTGAATAGATGGATAGGTGATAATCAGTGGGTGAAAAATCAGGGTAAGTGAGTTGATGAGCAGGTGAATGGGCAGACAGATGGATAAGTGGATATGTAAGGAAATTAATGGGTGAGTTACTGGATGTGTTTCATTGTTGTACACATGGATAGGAGATCAGGAGGCGAACTAAGATGGAATCGTTTGTGGTGATGAATGGAAGAGTAAGCAGTCATGCATGAATTGGTGGGTGGATGGATGAGTTGATGGATGAGTGAAATGATGCATATATATGAATGGATAGGCAAGAGGTTATGTGATTGAGTGCAGGAATGGTGGGATGAGTTAGTGGACGGGTGTACACAGACATAACTGAATGAGCAGTGCCAAAAAACCAGGCCGGTGGCGAATGGATGCTACTTAAATGCCGTCAGTCAGTCGTTATTTAAAAGCTGATACAAAAAGCTATGCAGAAAACGTGTATCAAAAAAATTAAAACGAACATTCAAGAAATAGCACCCTGGAGAGTCTACAAAACAAGAACAGACATGGAGTACAGCGCACACAAAGAAACCGTATCATTCCTCCATTCGCTGACTCGACCATCAAAGAAGTCAACATGACGAGCATATCTCGGACACCTACTTGGTTAATGTAACCCAAGAGGAATCTGAGACTACAAGAAACAAGAAACCCTGCTGAGGAGTGGTGTTATTCCTTCTTTTCTGCTCTTTTGGATTTTTGGTACACCAGATGTTTGTCCTCACCTGAGCACACCAGGGAGCAGATACTGTTGTCATAAATCTCCCTTCAGAGTTTCCAGTTGGACAAATGTCAGTGAGCATTTTATTGTCATTTATTTCTGCACTGACAACTGGAACATGAAGGTGGTTAATCAATTCTCAAGGAAGAAAGGGCATTGAGCCCAGCCTATCCACCTATAAACACATCGGTTGAATGCAGGAAGTTAATATGCACTCTAGCACTAGTGAGTCCGCAGAAAACTAGTGGGCTCAGTGGTCTGAGTTCCGCACTTTTTGTGCCAGGTTTCGGATTCCAAGTTCAGATATATTTGTCCTCGTACCCAGGATATTTCCCATACAATTCCCCCTATTCCCTGGAGAAATCGGAATAAAGAAAATAGGTCGGAGGGGTATTTTCCATTGTGTCCTTCAAACAACGTAAGGGGTGCACAAACTGTTTAGGGTAAAACAGGAAGCAAGCAGTAATGGTATTTCCCTGGGTGGTATTTGCACCCAGAAAATTAGCAGGACAATACTCATCTTATGGGAAGGTAGATAACATAATTACATTTTAGTATTTCGAAATTGAATGGAGTAACCATCTAAGGCCCTCATTATGAGATTATTGGAATTTAGTGTGGGGAATTGGGAAGTACTGTGGGGGGTGGGGGAGATGCAGAATCTATGATTCCCACTAGTATCTCTGTCCCAAATTCCAGAAAACAAGTCCCATATAAAGGCACTTAGGGGGTGATTCCAAGCTTGGCGGGTGGCGGGCACCGCCCGCCAAGCGGGAACCGCCAGAAGACCGTACCGCGATCAAAAGACCGCGGCGGTCATTCTGGGTTTCCCACTGGGCTGGCGGGCGACCGCCAAAAGGCCGCCCGCCAGCCCAGCGGGAAACACCCTTCCACGAGGAAGCCTGCTCCGAATGGAGCCGGCGGAGTGGAAGGGGTGCGACGGGTGCAGTAGCACCCGTCGCGAATTTCAGTGTCTGCTAATCAGACACTGAAATTCTAAGTGGGGCCCTCTTATGGGGGCCCCTGCAGTGCCCATGCCATTGGCATGGGCACTGCAGGGGCCCCCAGGGGCCCCACGACACCCCATACCGCCATCCTGTTCCTGGCGGTTTGGATGGCGGTATGGGGGTCGGAATCCATGGAGGATTCCCCTGGGCAGCGGAAAGCCGGCGGTACACCGCCGACTTTCCGCTTCTGGCCGCGGCTGTACCGCCGCGGTCAGAATGCCCAAAGGAGCACCGCCAGCCTGTTGGCGGTGCTCCCGCGGACCACGGCCCTGGCGGTTTTTACCGCCAGGGTCAGAATGACCGCCTTAGTATTTATGGGGTCTTGCAGTTATTCCCTATTGCGGAAAAAATAACACTGATATTTTCCAGCGGCTCAGAGCTGGTTGAAAGTCTTAAAGGGAGGGCATTTTCCGCTCCCCCCATAATGCTGCAGCAGACAGGCTTGGGCCGCTGCCCTCAGCCCCTACCACTGAAAACATGCCACGATGTAGTCTACCCCACAACAGCAGAGATAATAGGTCTGATCCCAGAATTATTAGGTCAAGAGACACTTGTGATTGCAGTTGGCACAATTTCACTAGGAGTAATCGGTCCAGATTAAATTGCACCACTCGTCCATGACCATAAATCAAGCAGCAGAGAGGATGTGCGAGAGTTTCAGATACATATGCCTGCTAGTTAACAATGGGGCGGAGCTAGAGGTAGGTATGCGCACCCTACGCGTTTTGTGTATCAAAAACAAGAACTTCAGTTGATTAATTATCAATAAAGCAGGTGGAGGTGGACATAAACATTAATCTAGACCCATTTATAGCAAAAAACAATCTTAGTTTACTGAATTTATTTAAAAAAAAGTATGCTTGAAGAGTGCTGTTGCAGGCATCATATAGGCGGAACAGTTTCATTGGCTGTGCAATTACGGCTGATGGCCTGCTACGAGTTTTGGGTGCATAATTTCTGTGCAAGACTGTAAAGCAGCCCATGATGGTCTTGTACAGGAAACCATCAACACATCCCTGATCTGCAGTGTGAAGGAGAATTGCCACCGTCATTGGAAGCATAAGGGGGAAGAGAAGCCTCCAGAGAAATTACTTCCAGATTTAGCACTACCTCCAGATAGCTAATAATTGTCCATGATTACCCAGTTCTTTATCAGGCCCTAACACATTATCATTGACTAGCTGACATCTGAAGATCGGTTATTCCAATGGGGCAATACTAGATGGAAACTAGAGGTGGCATAGGATGCATGAAGGTCAAACGTCGAGCTGGATAGCAAGATCAAAGAGCACAACATGCATTGGCAATGCCACAATTATCGGGATAGCTGTTGTGTCAAACCAGACCATAAAATTCAAGTGAGGGAAGCAAGTTCTAGGTGGCAGGCAAACCATGAATAGATGCAAGACGAATGCACTCAAAAATGCAAATTATCCTCTGAGAGTTAGGAGGCCAATGAGGATGACAGTGTTGCATGGACCGTGAGGAAGGTTAGAAATTCACTGAAGCAGAATGTAACAATAACCAGCATGTCAAGAATAAGGGAACGAGTGAGGCAGAAATGAAAAATGGAAACTCGAAGTAGAAATATGTATGCTATTGAATTTACTATACGAAAATAAAAAAGTAAACTCAATGGGCAAATCAATGACAATAGATTATAACACACAATTATACGTTGCAGGCAAAGGCAAATGTACATATATAAAAAAATGTTTATCTTTTTCAAAACAAAATAAAAACAGATTATCATAGTCTGGGTGAACGCCCATCACATATAATGCCAGGGACTACCCTCTCCACTTGACACACATTAATATGTTAGAAAATATTAAGTTGAGTTTCTGAAAAGCATCCATTTTGTATTTGCATTTTTTTAGCTGTGATAAATAAACTCTTCTGATACATGTTATTCATAATTCTTAGTATTTTCGATAACTTAAGGTATGTCATATTTCTACAGATTTATACTTTCATACTATCCTATCATTCAATGCTGATCTTTTGTTTCATCCACAGCACTTCTCCCTTTCACTCCTTAATACTAGATTTCCATTTTAGTTTTTAATAAACAATTAAAGAAACAAAATTTACCAAAGTAAACGCCACACGTGCTTGAGAAATCTGTTGCATATAGGCATCACCGCAGCTGCACTTTCCAGTCCCTCTTTCTTCCTTATTTACCTATTCTACGTAGCATGCTAGGACATGATTACATAGAATACATCGGCGTCTGGAAATTTTACACAAGTCAAATTTTGTACCTCCATTTGCACTAACTCACTGTTGCAACTCAGAGTTGTTGACAGATGGACCAACCAACTAGTGATAAATTTCATTTTTGGCACTTAGCAGTCTGCCAAAACATCATTTTGCATCCATAAGTTATCACAAATAATAGTGCAAACATTAGCACAACATATGTATTCTGTCTTCCGGCGCTCCTACTTTCATGGAAATCCACCAAGGCTCTAGTCTTTGTCATTCCTTCTTTCTCTTTAACACACCCTCTCTCGGAGGCAGGATGCTCTCATTCAGTTTCTCCTACAACATCCTTTTTCTAAGACCCAATACCCATCTCCTTCCTCTGTCTCATGGATTTATTTTGGGCTTACATTATTGACTGCTGCTGTGGTATTTGACATTGTGTGGGGGTACCCAGATTATTGCTCATCCCTGTATCTCTTCTTCCATTGTATCCCAAATCACTCCATATTCTGTAATTTAACTGCTGACTTAATTCACCCTACTCTCTTGGCATACAGCCTTGGGGCTCATTTCAATAGCAAATTAATGCAGAAGGTGTTCACCTCTGAAGTTGCCACTGCTGCTAATTACACAATTCTCAACATTCACAAAATCTTCCCATTGCTCACCTTCTACTACGCTTAGAATCTGCCTTGATGAAGACAACCTAAAAGCGATCTCATCTTGCTCCCCCTACACCACCTTCCACTTAAAATACTATTCAGTTTTTGGCACAATGCTTGATTCAACCTTTCTTGTTACAGCTTCGTTTGACTCCAAAAGACATCAACTATTCTGTCTCACAGATTATCGCATAATCCCATACAAGCCTCTCATTTACAGGTAGGCACCCTTGCTCTCTACCTCTAACCCACCTACATTAAGCAGACAGCCTTCAACAAATTACCTGAATCTTACAAATCCAGTACAGCCTAACAACTTTTATATTTATTTTTCAATAAAGAGTTTTGTAATATTCTGCATGCAGCCAGTGAAGGCAGAGAAGGGAGATCGACAATGCAGGTGAAGAACGCATCCAGTCAGGTCAGGTAGGTCTCTGTAACATACGTTATTGTTCAGCTCGCATGGCCTATAGTGGCTGATGTAATTAAAACATGTTTCCGGCCTGACAACTCACCATTGATGACATGAAAGAGACAGGGATCATAATGACATAGGACATCCCCCTTGACCCTGTTTTATCCAAAGTTTTTTTTTTTCTGGACCCATGTATGTAATTTGTAAAATCTCACTTCCTTTACCTCCACTACAAGCCCGGCTGCAGCAGGGCTGTCCTGATATCATCAGAACACTAGGCTGGTACTGGGAGATGAAAATATTTTTATCATGGTGTCAGGTAACTGTAGAAGTGGGGGTTGCCTCATTCAGTAACATAATAACCTATTAGACAATCCTGAAGGATAACTTTTTAACATCCACAAACCAGAAACATGTCTCAGTGACAAAAACTGTCATACTCTAGTCTGGTCAGCCTTCTACTGGTGTTGTTCAATATGACCAGTCCGAATTTGGCTCTAAATTAAACATTTTTCAGAAATGAATGTGATTCTCCTAGCTAATAATTATTTTGGCTACATCTGAACACATACATCTGAAGATAGACTTACAATGTCTGCTTAACTTTTTCAAATATGGGAGATTGATGTTTTAGGGCCTGATTTCTTGGAGGGTTGAAGTGGAAACTCTATAAAAAAAATCAGAAGATGCTTGGTCCTTGCCTCCAGCACATTAGCTGCTCAATTTCCAGATCTGTATATGGGAAACATCCAGCCAGAGGAGACACCTCAATCCCTACGCCCCCTCTGGGTCCACATAGAGTGTAATGCTAACTCGACCAAACCCTATGGCAGCTATCCCCCTCCCCGATATACAGTAGAAAATTCACCATGTTTGCAGAGTGAGAACTGTGAAAGACTGGGATTAGAATGGTGGTGGACTTGTATGAAAAGGTGAATATTGTACTGTTATTCTTACACTGATGCTGGGATACATTCCCCTGCATGTATTTAGGGAGACAATGTGGGCACTGGAAATGTACAGCTAGTTTAGCGGGAAATTTAGTCTGTCCATATAAGGTGGTAGAACTGCCACATGACTGGCTTCTTCCATCGCACTGATATCCACTTAAGAGATGAACTCAAACCACAGAGGTATTTCCACAGTTATTATGGCATAACAATTAAATCAGCCACACAGGCGGAGAGAAATTCTGCTAACCAAATTCTTGCTCTATCCTACAATATAATTCCCAGTCAAACAGCTATGCTGATAGATGTGTTGCAGGTTCTGCCAGCTCAAAGGTTCTCTTTGATACCAAACATGAAGAAAGGATGAAGCTGTTAAACTTTAGCTACTTCTATCAGGAAACTGTTGTAATGCATGGTGTTCAAGATATTTTCCACTATTAATGATCTAAGGGCTTGATTTAGAGTAAGGCGGGCAGGTTATTACGTCATAAACCGTTACGGATACCCCGTCTGCCTTATTACGATTCCCTTGGAATATAATGGGATCGTAATATGGCGGACAGCATATCCACCATGTTTGTGACAGAGAAACCCCATCTGCAAAACTCTAAATCAGGCCCTTAGTGTCTCCAAAGTTCTGTGGGTGCCTATCCGTTGGTTTCATAGAACATCAGAAATGCATTTGTTCTTTTGGAAGGAGGTTTTATTCTGTGGGTGGACTGAAGGGAGAGATAATCTCTTGGATACAGCTCTTTCCTGTTAATGCTTTTTCTGCCAATTTTCTTTTTACCTTTTATTAGAAGACCTCTGGGAAAGCAAGTAAAAAAACACAGTTGCGTTATATAGAAAGGTGTTGTGCCAAATTCAAGACTGCATGGCAAAAACCGACTAATGACTTGAAAGAATTTTAATTTTAGCACTCGTAAACAGTGACCTCTCAGCAAGTTCAAGACAATGAAGTAAAACACAGAAAGAGTCCTTTAAAGAAATCCATGCAAAGCTGTCCAGCCAGTGCACTTTAATTATTTTCCTGCCCAAGTTTTGTAACCAATTGATGTCCTTATGTGGAGTCAGTGAGGCCTGACTCTGCAATAGACAGCAGGAAACAGCTGGCCAGTTGGTTTGACCTGCTAAAAAAGTAGCACCTGCAAGTTTTTTTGCCTAGAGAAGTCCAAAGGAGTATATAACTCCACAGGGACTGCTGACCTGAGCAAGATTTCCATGCAACTGAAAACGCTGGAAGTCTGGACGTACTGGAATCAGTTTAGAGGGGAACACTGGTGTGCTGTGGACTGAATGGAGATGATTGTGCCATGATACAAGTCCTGAATTCCTGGTTCCATGAGGGGTGGGAAGTGACAAAGACCCTGAAACAGAAAAAGTGAACACTGGGAAGATTTCATAGTTAACTAATGTTCTTGGAAAACTATGCAGAACTGATTCTAGTGAAGGGACACTCCTCTGGTTAAATCCCTTCAGAGGATTGCCACAGTTAGCAAGAAGCCACATTTTCTAACAGTCAACTTAATGCACTAAGGTAGCTAATTTTACCTGAGTATAATCCACAGATAAAACTCAGAGGCAAACATTACAGTAATTACATAGGTATTAAAAATAAAGACTAACATGAACTGATTACCTGTAACACAGCTGTAAATGGAAATCCCTGGAACACAGTAGCTGAAAGGAGGACATTGTACATTCCTGCAGTAATTCGAACCTGTGACCGAAAAAAAATGTATTTAATCATAAAACACAAGTTTGAACATTCTACAAATACCTTCTTCTTCTCAGATGGATGTAGTATTTTGCGACATCCATTGGAGTATTTGTTATACATTTAGGGGTTTTGTAAAATGTACCATCCAGGTAACATCAGAGTGCTTGATTGTCCCATTGACAAGAGAGGGTAAAGTTGTTGGGTGGTTAAAATTCAGACTGAAGCAGTGGGTGAAAGATGTTCAGCACTATCTGATGTTTCCCTGACACCACCACTTTCAGCCGCTATTGACATGGCACAAAGCACCAGGAAGTGAAGCATGATATATAGACTGACTAACTACCTCAGCATTGGAAGAGAACTGCAAACAAAAGACCAGGAGAGAGGAAAGGAGCGAATAAGTGACATAGAATGAGGTATGAGCATTGTGAATACAATTATCAGTCTAATATTCTTATAGTTTGAAAGCAGAGCCATCATATGGGCAGCTATCAAGAGTGAAAAAGATGTGGCTGTGGGGGGACCATGGATGTAGGGACCAACAGAACCTCAATCAGCAACTTCTTTTACTACGAAACCAAGGGTTAGCCAAGCCCTCAAGTTGCCCAGCTCCATGTGTGAATAGCTCATCCAGTCCAAGTTTTGTTCGATGGATGGTGGGATTGGTAGCCTTATTTCATACCTAATGTGTGTGTCTTTCTGGCTTTCAGCTGGAAATGCAATGAGGTAAAACATGTTTAAGTCAGGGCAGCGCAGGTTTGAGTCTGGGCAGCAGAGATCTGAGGTTTTAGTCTGAGCAGATGCAATAAGGCACATATAAAATGTATATGGTTTTCAACTTCTAAATGACTGCAGCTCATTCTACAGCTGTGATCTATTACAACCACTCCCTTTGAAAATGAAAACATATTTGGTGCCAAGAGGAAGTAGACATTTGGTGGTTGAAGAGCCATCCATGCACTTCATCCATAAAACCCATTGTGAAGCTGTCAATGCAGACTTCTGTCAGAATACTGTCTGACATAGATACTGGCCCCTAAATATCTCTTAAAATATTTCCCCATTCGACTTAATAACAGAAAATCTACACCACATGGGAAGGCATTTTTGGAAATAAGCAGAACACCACATTTCTAGACAATGCATGAGTTTACAATATTTTGAGATGCAACCCTTCAAAGTAACCGTGGAGAAGACATTATCACATACAAAAACACACAATGTGAACATAAGCTTTTTTTCACAAATGGCTCCTGGTAATAATTCCATAACAACTGTCCTATGTGCGAGGTTCTTAAGTGTGATATTCATTGAAATACACAGCAATTACTTTAGATCACTCATCTGTAAAGTACATTGATATTCTGTTTGGCATCTTCAACAGTAAACCTAAACTGAAAACTAAATCAATACATTTCTTACCTGTGGCATTTGTTGTTTCTGGAACACCAGCTGCTGAAGTGCTGACCTTTGAGCTAGTGGTGTAGTCAACAGTTGAGGTGGCTAACGTTGGGTGTAGTGATACATATTTCGTAGTGGACCAGCTTGTTTCCTCTATTGTCTCCTTTTTATTTAACGTAGATAATATACCAGTTTCTACATCGAATGTGCTGGTTGATACAGACACTGATGAACTAGTTAGTACACCACCAGATGTGCTATTCTGGCCTGTTGCAGATGGTAAGGTTGCGTTTGTTAACATAGTGTGCTGTACTGTGCTATTTGCTTTGGTTTCGGTGCTATCTGTTTGCATTGTAACAGTCTGAAAAGATGATGACATTAGGGGATTGTGGGTGAAAGTGGTTTTGAAGCCTGTAGTTAAAGTAAAAGTTTTTGTTGTACTTTTTGGTAGGTCTGTGGTATTTTCATTGAGTGTAATAGATGACACCTGCGTCGTTCCCTTTGTGACTGCTATCGATGATGTATGTTCTGTGGTATTTACAGATGACAAGGAAGAATAAAATGCAGGCGAACTGTGAGTGGTTGGGTTTATTGATACTGCAGATGGCTCTATCCCGGATGTACGATTGCTTGGAAGAGGTGTGGTGGTGGCTGTATATTCCATTGTTGATTCGGTTTGGGATGAATGATTGGTTGTAAGGGGTTTGGTGGTGGGTCTATTAACCGTATTTGATGTATGCTCTGTTGTTGATTGTGTGCTTTCTGGGAGACTGTTGTTTTGGAGAATAGTGATGGAATGTTCTGACATATCAGATTGTTGTGTTGTTGGCTGTGTGGTCTCTGAATTATTGTTGTTTACGGCTGTGGTACTGTTGAGTCGCCCCAGCATGTCTGTTGTATGCTCTACTGCTCTTGTTGGTTCTATCCTAACTGTATGAGTATAGTTTGAAGTAACTTCTGTGGTACTTAATGTATCTTTGTTCTGTGTTTTGCCAGGTGTCAATGGTGCTGTAACTCCCAGAGTTTCATTCATATGTTTTTGACTTGTTGATTCCAAGGTAGTAGAAGTCATAACATTTTCTGATGGTCTTCCAGTAGAAAAAGATGAAGTGCTTTCGCTGCTGTGAGACATTGGCGTTGTATTCACAGGAGGCACAAATGTTGATGTATCTATAAAAGAGGGATGTGAAGAAAAGGAAGTGAAAATGGTAGAATAATCAAAATACAAATAAAAAAAACCAAAACTGTCAACAATTTTGCAAATACTATTTAGAACACTAGTCTTCAAAGAAACGCACAGGAAACTAACCTGAAATGATTTAGTATTATGTGTTTTAACTATCGAAATAAAGAAAACTGAAAGCAGCCAACTAAATCTAAAGCATAAATTAACTACAGTTGAGTGCATACTCATTCTACCGTGTGCATGCAGGAATTCCACAGTCAGCATTGTAAAGTTGGATTGCAATGAGAAAATCTATTGGTGGATGCTCCATTAACATCCACAGAAACACCTCAATAGGCATGGGATACATTTGCACCATAAGGATCTGAATCAGAGGTCATTTATACATGCACTGGTAATACTGAACAGGGCGTGGTTTAAAAGCACATTTAGGGCATGCTCTTGCGCTACGAAATTAGTAATTCTCTTTTAGCTAGGGTTGCAATGGCATACTCCACGCTGTAACTACCCCGAGTTTAAAACGCCTAAGTATTACATTTGGGGAACGTTAATTTGATGAGTACCTACCCTCCTAAACTGAAACCTAATAAGGTCAGCTCATAAACTCGTTCGTGTGCGATTTAGTTATTTAGGGTTTATCTCTAATACACTAGTTGGTGCCCCAGATGAAGGTAATAGAGCCTAGAATAAAATGTGCTAAATTACTACAGTACGCATTTTCTTTCCACATATTATTGAATACACTTGCTAAACTGGCATTAGGAAAAACATTAAGGCCACTAGCAAAAAGAAAAAGGCAACACGTAAAAAACCAAACCAATCTCATAGAACTGGCGTACTTGCAACGAAAGATTCACGAACTAACCTATAAGTCAGATACTGTACGTGGCCCACTCATAGGTATGAGACAATGAAGCTGATGTCCCAAAGGTCAACTCTAGGAACACCATAATGCCCCAGACCCCGGAAGCATGCATGAATCACTTATTCATTTTGTTTAGAGTCATTCAACTAGCACCCGATACCTAAACTGCCCTCGCCTGATGTGAAAACTAGCAGGTCTGACTTCATTCTATGAATGGAAATACTACGTGATTGGTGAGTTTAAGAGTATAGCAGTGTATGATGTGTTTTCGACTCGCTCTGCTCTCGCTTTTCGCATTACTGGTAACTAATTAGTTGGGAGGATAAATTGTGTGATTATGTAACTTTCTGTCTTGTTTTTGGATTTGGTGTACATATTTAGTCAATAGAAATATGCTAATGAGCTCTGAAAGAAGTTGGGGCCACATGTACAAAGCAGTTTTCTGGTTGCAAACGCTTCCATTTGGCGTTTGTGACAGAAAAACTGCTTTTAGCAATGTCCTAAATCCATTTCTGGAATCCTTAAACTTTTTTTAACCAAATCCTAAAATAGGTTTAGAATGGCTAAGGAATCATCCAGTTGTGACAGAAAAACTGCTTTTAGCAGTATACTTATTCCATTTCAAGAACGTTAAACTTTTTTTACTGAATTCTAAAATATGTTTAGAAATGGATCATTAATCACTATTAGGAAAGGGCATGTTCAGTGGCGTAACAAAAAGCGCCGCGGCCCCTGCCCCCGGTGCGGAGAGTTCCCTGAGCTCCAGAGGGACCCCTCGGCACATCACCTGCTCTGAGTGAGTCCAGAGGGGGGCCCCCTCCATGTTTTTTGCAGGGGGGAGGCCCCCTCCAGTTTTGTTACGCCACTGGGCGTGTTTTAGGTGGGCCTTCCAAATAATGATTCCTATCCATAGATATCAATGGTTTAAGACCAAAATAGGTGGTAACCCATTCACTTAAGTTAATTGCCATCTTTTGACAACAGCGCCCATGAGCAAAAAAAATAATTTAAAAAAATGAGTGGAAACTGAGAAAATACGACTTAAAAAAATGAATTAAAGTTAGCTTTAAAAAAATAACACTTTGTAATTTTCTTTGTCCTGTTGGGCACGTTTTTTGCCAGTCACAAGCCTTCTGTTTGTGGGGCACTGGAAGTTGGAAAAAAATAGTTTCTCAAACACGTCAGGGCAGCGGAAGGGTACTAATTAAGTTGAACTCAATTAGTGCTTGATCCCTGCTCCACACAGAGGAACGGAAATGATGCCAGACATGCCTTGACAAATTACGTGGCTGTAAAGAAGAGTGCCACGCAAACCAACAAATGGTGAGCAACAGGTGGGCTCCAAGCCCTTTACTGAACACAACAGCGTCTCCCAAACGAGAAATGTGCAAGGGCATGCACTTGCAGGCTCGACCCTAAAAAGGGAAAGAGTTCCCTGGGGACACATGCCCCTTAATAAATGATGAAAATGTTTGTTTGGGGCAGGCAGTGGTGCACAAGCCTGCTGCAAACTTTAAAGAAAACAAAAAAAAAAAACAATAATGACAGAACTTTTTATTTTCAGAGCAGCCCAGTTTCCATTAAGGAAAACAGGCTGTAATTAACTAAAATGTAAACATTACTGAAATGCGATCACAGACATGTTGGCCTGCTTACTCCACCAGGCCACCATTGTTGTATTGGCATTCAAATGTAGTGAGTGGCAGTTTACAACATAACTCATTAAAATTCATGCGGTAGCTCGGATTCTGATTTTTAAGAACCAACCTAATTACTTGTCACAGTTTGCAACCAGTATTTTGTGACCAGATAGTCATACATCTGGCCCGCTTAAATTAAAAGCTGTATTTGACAGACTCTTAGTCAACCCATGTGTACCATCAACAAGGAAAACAGCAAGAAAGCCTCCTGGTTCAACAACGACCTCAAGAACTCCAAGAAGAACTGCCGCACCCTCGAAAAAGCCTGGCAAAAAAACCCGACTACAGACAACATGACCGCCCTCAAGTACGCCTCCCGCAAACACCACCAGCTGATCCACACCACCAAGAAGACAGCATTCAAAGAACGACTAGACAACAACGCACACAACAGCAAGGAACTCTTCAGCATCGTCAAAGAGCTCTCCAACCCCAGCGCCGGAAACAACGACATCAAGACCTCTGCGACTCACTCGCCTCGTTCTTTCACCGCAAGATCGCCGACATACACAACAGCTTCGGCGCACAGACCACGCACCCAACCACCAAACCGACGCCCCCCAACACCACCCTCCGCGCCTGGACCCCGGTCAGCACCGAAGACACCATCCATACGATGAACACCATCCATTCCGGATCACCAACCGACCCATGCCCCCACCACGTCTTCAACAAGGCCGACTCCGTCATCGCACCCCATCTCCGGGACATCATCAATTGCTCCTTCAACACCGCCACCTACCCGGAGAGCTGGAAGCATGCCGAACTCAGCGCCCTCCTGAAGAAACCATCAGCAGACCCCACCGACCTCAAGAACTACCGCCCCATCTCGCTCCTCCCGTTTCCTGCCAAAGTCATCGAGAAGACCGTCAACAGACAGCTTGCCGCCTTCCTCGAGACTAATGGATCCCTCGACCACTCACAGTCCGGCTTCCGAGCCAACCACAGCACCGATACCGCCCTCATCGCAGCCACTGACGACATCTGAGCCCTGCTCGACAACGGGGAAACAGCGGCCCTCATCCTCCTGGACCTCTCCGCAGCGTTCGACACTGTCTGCCACCGCACCCTAGTGCAGCGCCTCAGCAACATCGGAATTCAAGAGAAGGCACTAGAGTGGATCATCTCGTTCCTCGCCGGAAGAACCCAGAGAGTCCGCCTCCCCCCGTTCAGATCCGAGGCCACCGAAGTTATCTGCGGCGTACCACAAGGATCATCACTCAGCCCCACCCTCTTCAACGTCTACATGAGCCCCCTCGCAGCCATCGCACGCCATCACAACCTCAACATCATCTCCTACGCCGACGACACGCAGCTGATCCTCTCCCTCACCAACGACCCAGCCACCGCCAGAACCAACCTGCACGAAGGGATGAAAGACGTAGCCGAGTGGATGATGAACAGCCGCCTGAAACTGAACTCAGACAAGAAGGAAGTCCTCATCCTTGGATCATCACCCTCCACCTGGGACGACTCCTGGTGGCCCCCTGCCCTGGGCAGCGCACCCAAACCAACGGACCACGCACGCAACCTGGGCTTCATCCTGGACTCCTCCCTCTCGATGACCAGACAAGTCAACGCCGTCTCATCATCATGCTTCAACATCCTATGCATGCTCCGAAAGATCTTCCGATGGATCCCCACCGAAACCAGGAAGACGGTTACCCAGGCACTCGTCACCAGCCGACTGGACTACGGTAACACCCTCTACACCGGAACCACGGCCAAACTACAGAAAAGACTCCAACGCATCCAGAACGCCTCCGCACGCCTCATCCTTGACATCCCCCGACACAGCCACATCTCCGGACACCTGAGAGACTTGCACTGGCTCCCCGTCAGCAAGAGAATCACGTTCCGCCTCCTCACCCACGCACACAAGGCCCTCCACGACCTGGGCCCCAGGTACCTCAACAACCGCCTGACCTTCTACACTCCCACCCGCCAGCTACGTTCGACCAGCCACGCCCTCGCCACCGTACCACGCATTAGAAAAGCCACCATGGGAGGAAGATCCTTCTCCTACCTGGCAGCCAAGACTTGGAACTCCCTCCCCATCCACCTCCGTCTGACCCAAGACCACCTCTCCTTCAGGAAGCAACTCAAGACCTGGCTGTTCGAGCAGTAGCGGTCCCCCCTCCCCCAGCGCCTTGAGACCCTCCGCGTGAGTAGCGCGCTATACAAATTTCTTGATTGATTGATTGATTGATTGAAAAGATAAGGAAATGAAAGCCCTGCTAAAGAAAGATCTGCCTCTTCAGTGTTCCTCCTGAGGTAGAACACAGTCTAAAATTTTAAATGTTTTGAAGCAATTTCTTTTTAAGATATTCATTCTTTATGGAATAACAAATGGGGTGTAGTGTTCCATGTCATAAATGCATAGAAAATGGTAAATGATTAATCTAATGATTTCAGAACAATTTTCAAAATAATACAGAATGTTCATATCTAAAGGACTAAAATTTTACAAGAATAGTGAGGAAAATACCCCAGTATGAACTAAGATTTAATGAAATATAATTTCTATAGAGATAAATAGCAGTTCAAAAAACTAGCTTCTGCACTACACACATATTTATCCATGGAAGACAGCTAGGAGTTTAGCTACACAACCAGACTAATTCACAGAATTTCAGGAGAGTGACATTTTACATTTTACATCTCAATCTGTTATGTTTGTTTTAAAATGCCATTAAGGATTTTTTTTAATGATTCAGTCCAAAATAGGACAACAAAGTCATTTGTAAAATGTCAGTTTGTTCTCAGGGAACTTTATTATCAGCCAATTGAATCCTTCCCTATTGAAGGATGTTATTTGCTATTCTGATAGAACGTAATCAGTGCTGCTAATCAGGGCAAGGAGGAACTGGCTGATGAGGAAACAGTCTCAATAAAGGTGAACCCGAAAGACAATTACAAACAACAGAGAAGAAAATCATATTGTGGGGTTTGAGAGGGAAAACAGATGAGAAGGATGGGGATCTATAAATGTGTGCTGGACTACAAAGGAAGGCAAATATGTAAGATAGGATTTGAGTATATATGCCTAGGGAAAAGTTTAAAATTAAAGAGTTTTTACCAAGTAGGATGGTGGGTAGCATGGCAATTTGATGTAATATGAATTAACATTTGAACTCTGGTAAAACAGCAAAGGTACTACAATTAATAGATGAATTAGATCTGGATGCCTTTAACTTCTAAGAGACACACTGTCAGCGCAAGATGAGTAATGTGTAAATTTATCAACTCTAAGTGACAAAATCAAGTTGTGTGTATATTAGATGGGTGTTCATTTGTGTAACCAAATGTTTGGGACTTAAGGTTATACTATGTTCTAGTGACCAAAGTACAGGCGTACTGGTTTATTATAAGGGGTGTCAGATCTGACTGACTCAGGGTGGTCTCCCCCAAAACTTTGTGCCTGCGTGCCTCCAATTTTGTTGAATTCTTTTTTGTTCGCCTTAGGACTCTGTGCAACTTATCACTGCTAACCAGTGCTAAACTGTCTGTGCTATTTCCCTAAAACATGGTTTGATTGGTATATGCCTGATTTAATGTACTAATACATCTCTAGTAAAGTGCACTATATGTGCCCAGGGCCTGTAAAATAAATGCTACTAGTGCGCAGCACTGTCTGTGCCACCCACTTAAGTAGCACTTTAAAACTTCCTAGGCTTGCCATTGCAGCCTTAATGCAGTGTTACACTGCCATGCCGACTTGGAATTTAAAACCCCTTGCAAAGAGTTAAACTTCTATCTGATTACATAAAAGTCACCCCTAAGGTAGGCCCTAGGTAGCCCAGGGGGTATGGTGCTATGTAATAAAAAGGCAGGACATACACATTTACGTTTTACATGTCCTGGTAGTGAAAGACTTTCAAATTCATTGTTCCCTACTGTGAGGCCTACCCCTTACCTAGGATAACATTGGGGATTCCTTATCAGATTTGAAAAGCTGCAATTCCTGATTGGGAAGGGGTAGAGCTATCATGTTTAGTACGTATTGAGCTGTAATGATAAATACTCTTTAATGGTAAAGCAGGATTTATTGTTACAATTTTGAAAATGCCATTTTAGAAAGTTAGCATTTTCCTGCTCTTAGCCCTGTGTGCCTGTAGCCTGACTCCAATGCACGAATGGGGTGGGTGACAGCTGGGCTTTGTGAATTCATTCTAGACAGTCACACACAAATGAAGTTTAGGTGCGACTGATGGCCCATCCACATCCTGATGGGCCATTCTGTGCAGGATGGAAGGGAGGTGCTGGCCACAGCACCTCCCACTTACAGTTGATTAGGCTGTGTTCTGTCCCCACACAAAGGATTGCTTTGTAGTGAGTCTGGATCCAAGGCAGGAAGGGAGGGCTTCTGTGCACCTTAAAACCCTTCTTTGAAGTCTCCCCCACTTCTAACATACCACTGGATATAAGAAATGGACTCATGACCCTACCAACTCAGTACACTTCTGGACCTGTGGAAACTCTGCCAGGAAGAAGGGCTGCTGTGCTGCTGAAGGACTGACACTCTGCGTGACTGCTGCTCTGGAAGAACTGCTTTCTAGCTGTGCTGGCCTGCTGTTCTCTTTGCCTGGGTGAGAAGGACTGGACAAACATTACTTGAACCCAACACCCAAAGTGACTCCAAGGGCCAGCTAACTGGCTTCCTGATTTCTGAAGTCTTGGAGGGCATAAAAGAATTCTAGCTCACTTGCTACAGCACATGAACTCTGCCAACTGTGGGTCCTGCCCTGCCAAGTGGTGTCAATCCAGTCCTGGCCCCTTGGAAGTGGGTATAAAGTGCTGGTTCAACAAGAATCCTAGCATAGACGCCGCTGTACCCCTTTGAACTGGCGCATCTCCATCGACACTGCTGCAAGGATCGAGGACATTGCATTATAGAAAGTGTGGCGCATCACATCAATTTCTGATGAATCTCTGACTTTCCATGGTTCTGAGCCAACGCATTGCCTCCATCCTAAGGATCAATAACGACACATTGCCTCCTGTGCTCCTCCCACTTCCCTCAACATAAATAAGATACTTTTTCAGCAGACTAAGGCTGGTCGCTGTATCCAACCCACACTTCATTGTGGTCGGTCTGACCTTTCAGATTTGACCCGGTATAGTGCGACCTGATAGCCCTGGCTGGCGCTTTATGCTTTTAACGACTACATTTCAGTTTATTCTTAAAATATTCAGAACTCCGGTTCTACTTATTAGATGTTTGTCGTTCTGGTTGTATTGTTCATTAAATTAAGCTCCATGTTTTTAACCAGATGTGGAATCTTTCTGTGTGGTGTTTTCACTGGTTTACAGTTTGAAGTGTTGCACAAATACTTTACACATTGCCTCTTAAGTTAAGCCTGACTGCTCTGTGCCAAGCTACCAGGGGGTGAGCACAGGTTAATTTAGGGTGTGTTTGTGACCTACCCTGACTAGAATTATGGTTCCTGCTTGGACAGGGTGCATACCTCTGCCAACCAGAAACCCAATTTTTAACAAGAAGAAAACTGATGTTTTTTTCATTCTATGACCTAACATAGATGACTCTTGATTTATGGTTGCATAGAAATGGAAGAGTCTTTCAGGTATCACCCTGTTTAATCCTTCATAAACATAAATTAGCTAGCTAGGGGGATGGGGAGTCAGCCACCACACAGTGAGAAGGGGCATGACAGAGTTCCATGGCTGCCCCGGGGGTTTATGTCTTCATATGGGATCTGAACCGGAGCTAGACTCGATTGAGGTGCACAGCAGAACCCTATCCACCGCCTATCCAATGTCCCAGAGGTGGCGCTCCTGGTTGCACCGAGCGACCAAGATGGCAGGCACACTTGATTCCAGCCTGTACATCTGTCCAAGAGCTGCCTGAACATCGGATCATAGTCCTGCTGGCTATAGATGTTGCTATGGCCCTGCTGCAGAGAGGGGGCCACTGGAGGTGTTCTGGAGTGGCCTAACTCCTACAGAAACTTCTGCAATGGGAAATCTGCAGCACTTCCCTGCATATCAGCTGCCTTTATTGCCACCTACTGCTGCCCAGCCTTGGCCTACAACTACACTGCACTGGGGGTAGTTTTGCCCAGTGGACTGTATTTGATGCCATCCCCAGGGCACAGATGGGCTGCCTTTAGAATTTTACTCAATGTATATTGACGCCCTTGCCCCTGCACTGGCTAAACTATTTAACGCAGCTAAGGACACCAGGTCTTTTCCACCAACACTTCAAGAAGCATTGCTAGTTCTTCTTCTTAAGAAGGTTAAACCCTGGGAACTGGCCATGTCCTACAGACCTCTGTCTAAACTAAATGTCAATTGTAAAATATTTAGTAAAGTACTGGTGAATTAACTGTTCCCCATGCACAAAGCCTAATTCATGAAGATCAATCTGGATTTATCCCTAGTCGGAGTACTGTACACAATATTTGCCAGTTGGTGCAGGTGACGCATTCTGTCCCAAGAGCATGCCCGTAAGCTCTGGCCATAACAGTTATCAAGAAGGCTTCTGACTTCCTGAGCTGGGAGTACTTGTAGGTGAGAATGGCAAGTAAGGGCCTGTGTAGCCAATTCCTCTGCTGGGCACGCTTTCTGTATACAATCACAGTGGCTCGTGTGAAAGCTTGCACTACTATCACTGCATCACAACGAATCTAAAGGGGAGCTCGCCACTGCTGTCCCCTCTCATCCCTACTGTTCGCTTTGGCAAAAGAATCTCTCACTCTCACTTTCCACATTGGACACCACAACTGGGGGTTGGAGATAGATGACACACCTTTATCATCTCCCTCTATGTTGATGACCTTCTCCTTTACACTCAGGGTGAGCACGCCGATGCTGGGGGAGCCATTACTGCACCTGTGGAGTTTGGGTGCCATTCTGGCCTGAGGGTCAACTGGGACAAGTCCAAAGCCTACCCATTAAATATTCCACTCACACAGGCCCCTCTCCTGAAATTGGGACAGCCATCCGCTGGGAACCGATTAAGTAGTGATATCTTGGGATCAGGGTCTACCATACTGAAGTGGAGCTGACTGCAGGCAACATTAGGGAGAAGCTTGCCGCTCTCTATTGCTCCACTCAGTTTTGGTTCACCCTCTCATTGTCTGTAACAGGAAGGATTGCTTTGATATTCCTCCTTTGGCTCCTCTATTACTTTGTTTTTCTCTGAGTTCACTTTGCCAAATCCCTCTTCAAGGAAATGGATAGACTACTCACACAGCTCATCTGGGATATGGGGCACCTTTGTATTGACCTGAGTAAAATGTGTCTCCCTAGAGTTAAGGGAGAATTTTGGGTACCAGATATGGAGTTCTATTGTATCGTGGCACAAATGAAATGTGCAGAGCTCTGGTGCCACATGCTTTGGAAGGAAGGCGACCAGCAACTGCGTTTTGCCCCACACTGGACTGTCTGGACAACCATTCTTCTCATGCTGCACCCATATTTTCTTGCAGGGGCATAGGGTCCATAATGGCTACACTCCGATTTCATGGGCCAGAGAGCCCCAATGCACAAAGACTAAACTTCCCTATGCCAAAGACCTTTTACTATCAACACTACCTCATCTCTTGCACATGGGAGACTGGAATGGGTCACAAGACTGGGAACAGAGAGGCATGACAAATACCGGGGACTGGTTTTCCAATGCCAACTGCAAGACTTTCAGGACCTTTTAGCTGAGTATGATATCCCCCACACCAATTCCTTTTATAGGGTGCAGCGGCAGTAGCTTCTATATGAACGTGGGGTGCCAAGGAACTGGAACCCTCTGAGCAAAACTGAGCCAGATTCATGCAATCACCCTTTTATACCGACCCTGCTTTCTGGAGCTAAGCATGATCTCTCCCTCCTGCGAGACAGCTGGATCGCTGGCATGGGTTGAGAACTGTTGACCAGGGACTGGGCCAAAGATTTTTGCTATAGCCCTCAGACCTTTTGCAATGTCCGCTTCAAATGAATCCAATATTATTACTTGCATAAAGTATACCTGACCCCTAAACGACATAACAGCATATTGCCTGGACTCTAGGAAGCATGCCCCAGATGCCAACGGGGTGATGCAGATTTCTACCACATGGTACTGGACTGTCCAACCCTTACCCCGTTCTGGGAAACAGTGAAGCCCTCATCAATGTTTCCACAGGCCACAACCAAGACAGGACATTGGTTGTCTGTCTACTGGGATCATTTAACAAACCCCACTCCAGGATTATCACCTCCAAGTGTGCGTACCTGGCTTTTACCCTGCAGCAGGTCTTTGAAAGGGTAATTTGATCTTTTCTGGAGCTGATTTAATGAGGATGGGCCTTAACAAAGGCTTTCTGAGCATTATTAAACTATTACACTTGGATATGTGTTAGGAAATGGTTAATTAACTGATAGATTTTGGGTTATATGAGAAACCTGGAAGGAGCATCCTTCGGCCCTATACTTCAGACCATTTTCCTAAAGTACCTAGAGTGCACCACTATGATGAAATTCAAAGTATTAGGCATGGTGACTGCATTATTACGCTACGTCTATAAGCAAACAATATGGCTATGCAGTGTAGGTGCATGTACTGTAGGTGCATGAAATTATATTAGCATATTGTCAAGGCAGAAATAATGAATGTTTGCACAGTGCCTGACCTTAAAAAGGACACATACAATGGTACAGCTTCTCCTGCTCTGAAAGGTCAATTTAGATCGATATTATACGTGTGAAATGTTTCTGTCTATTCTGATAAAAAGTAATTGACAATACTGTTACATTTGTCTAAACAGACTATGATTCATTAAATGAGAGATTAAGGAAAGTGGAAGAAGTACTGATGATTTGTACTCAGTAGATTAGTAAAAAGAAATTTTAATACCCACTCATGAATCTGTCTTCAAGCTGAGGCTCAGGTTAAAAGGACAGTGGTTGCTGACAGATTGAGTCATCACTGTTGAAATGCATTCAACATTAAGCAAACCCTGAATTTAAAAGTGATACTATCATTAGATTTAATAGCTGACCTACAGAAATCAACACCAATAGCCCTATCATCAGAGTGACCTGTATGTCTGTAATATGAAACATATGTTTCAGGAAGCCTCTGATCTAACCATCTCAGTAAAACGAGGCAAAGCAAGTGCAACTACATATACTTTACTGTAGATGCAGACCAAGGTATAATAAATGTCCCACTGGATCAGGACTTCACATCTGCTCTGATTCCTAGCAGTGCTGACCAAGCTGGTAGACACAAAGTCTATGGCATCCTCACATTTTATATTAACACATAACTACATAAATAGCAGGGAGATATCGACACCCAACACCAACACCCCTACCACTGCTTCTGCAGCCTACACAACATCAGTATTACAGAGGATAGACAATCACACACCTACCTGCTAAATATGTAACGAACAAACACGACCAGGAGTCAGGAGACGCAACAAAATGCTTCACCTCAGAGCCAACACTAGAAAAAACCAGGATGTGACTGAGTTTACACGAGGGCACAATTCCAGCAGTCAAACAGTACTGCACATAAAAACAAGCTGTGACATCTCCGACAAGCTTTTCATCACAAATGTAGAAAAACTGCCAACAAGACAAAGAGCCAAAAGACTTTGCAAAGAACTTAGTTAGTACATTTGCTAGGTATCTTCTTTTTAGGAGAAAAACAAAACTTACAGTATGGAACAAGTGGCAAATCTGAATACAATAGTGATGAGTCTACCAACAATGCTATGCTATCCTCACATATGTCTGGTAAAAAAAACATACATTTTTGTTTATTCTTTGAAAAGTCAGTATTACTCTTAAGAACACTTTCTGGAACTACTAACAAGTAATATATGCTCTGCCTCATCACTAGACTGAGATTCTGCAGCATTACGTGACCACTTGGGTACAAAATGAAAATATTATTACATATGTAATATTTATTGTGTCTCTTCTACCTTAAGCTAATTAAAAGACACATTGCAAGCAAAGTGAAAGCAAAATCTATTCTTGAAAGTAAATCAATTTCTTGATCATCTGTAAACTGGCTTTATATCATTAGTGAATCAGCAATGGTGTCAGTAATGGCTGAAATTAAAAAGGAGCTAGATGTGGAGGATGGAGGAGAAGCTCACATTATGGTGTTCATGCTGGCAGTCAAAACACTGACCACCAGCGTCCCCGGATCCCCGCAGGGCAAATAATGAACCTTCCTGTGGGCTGGCACGTGGAAACATTGTTTCCGCCCGCCGCCCCACAGGAAGACCGGGCCGGGAGGAGCCGCTGCCAATGCCTCTATGCGGCGGGTGCAGCTACACCCGTCGCACAGATCACTGCCCGAAAATTGGGCAGTGACCTGCGCGACAGGGCACTGCACCTGGGCCCCTGCACTGCCCATGCAAAGTGCACGGGCAGTGCAGGGGCACCCCCTCCGCCAGCCTTTCCCTGTTGGGGAAACCCACCAGGGAAAGGCTGGAGGATTCGGAAACATTATCCGAGGGGTAGCACAGCCCGCCATGTTCATAATGACCACCTATATTTGATCTGCTAGTCCATTTGTGTCTTCATGTTCCTATATTTACTTATAGGAAGACTCAAATGGAAGATACTCTGAGCCAACGCAGAGGTACATTTCCCAGTCTTCCCTGGCGGAAGGCAAACTGAAGCATCAGGAGTACTGTACAGAGTTATGGATACACTGATTGTTGCACTCACAAAACGGTGATGTGCACACCTGATGTGGAATGATTTTAGTTTCATGCTGCTTATGTTTTACGGCGCAGTGATGCACATAACTCGTAATGGATCCATGTCTGCGCAGTCATGCGCACAACTCATAGCAAACATTGCATTTATAGAGTGTCTGAGTAACGCGGTGTATGCTCATTCGACACAATCTGACAAATGATATTCTGTTGTTTTCCATCCTATGGTAGATTTGGTAACACAATGATGTGTACATCTTTTCAACTATTTGTTTTATATTGTAGTTTAGTTGATGTTAATTACATAATGCTATTTAAAGATGACATTTGTCGACATAAATTATGAAGGCTGTTACTCCTTCACCACCATTTATTGGCACTCCTGGGGGACCCACCTATTGTATGGAGGCAGTGGTTTGATGCCTTTAAAACATATTTGAGGGCAATTGGGGCACCAATGTTTAGCCAAAGTGGAAGAAATATCTTTTACTCCATTCCCTCGGTTTTGAAGGCAGATTTTCTTTTAAACATCTTCCAGAAGTTGCACTGGCTGATGGTGATGGATTGGATGAATTCCAAGAAGCTTTTAAGAAGCTTGCAGATAAGTTTTATGTTCAGCCAAGTGAGGTTGTCTTGAGACATACGTTCTTAAAAAGAGTTCAAAGTGCTAGGGAGGCTGTGGATGCCTACATCACAGCTTTACAGAAATTAGTGGTCGAGTCAATATGTGAATCCATTGTGGCTAACCTTAGACTCTAACAAGGGAAAAGGGGAGAGTCAATCTAGAACATTCTTTAATCAAACACATTTATGTTTCAGGTGCGGAAGTCAGAACCACACTAAGGGGGATAAATCATGTCAAGCCAAAAATATAACATGCAGACTATGTAACTAGTAAGGAGGGAACTTTGCAAAATAGAATCAAAGCACAAAGTGTGCAGGAGGGAAGGTAGCATATATTGTTAATAATGAGAGAAGTGGCTCAGACGATTTCATCAATCATATGCAAGGCATGACGTTAATTGTTGGTGAAGCTGAAATAAGAGGGAGTGATCTGGCTGATTATATAGATCCATATGTCGACATCATGGTGGGAGACAATGTTTTGCGTGATCGGCGGATTCTGCTGCAAGCATCACCACGATCACTTAAGATTTATTTAAGGCTACCTGGAAGACCAAACAGTTACTACCAATGGATCATGCTCCAGTGTTTTATGAGGGCTGTAAACTACAGTGGTTAGGATATTTTGGGGACATTTTGGAGTTTAGAAGCCACACATTCAAGGCAAAATATATGTGGCGATCAAAGGTCTCAATATTCTTAGCTGGTTCCATCTGGGTTTGTTTGATGTGATTTTAAAGCAAGGTTCCAATGAGCAGGCTCTGGTCATAAGAATACAATCAAGAAGAAAGATGCTATACCTATGAAACACAAAGTAAAGGGGGTACCCTTTAGTGTAAAAGATGATTTGGAGAAACAGCTCATTTATTTATGTGATACAGGGATTATTCAACCAGTAGAATCCTCCCTTTGGCTCTCTCCATTGGTTGTTGCACGAAAAAGCAACAGGGAGCTGAGGGTTTATATTGATCTCAGCAACCTCAATAAAGAAATGTTTGTGGATTCTCATCCCCTTCCCAAGATTACAGAGATGTTGCCCACAGTTGCAGGTGCAAATGTTTTTCTCTAAACTTGATTTGGCTGCAGCTTATCACCAGATTAAACTTGAACCTGAGTATAGACTTTTAACAGCTTTTGAGTCTCTGCTAGGACCTATCAGTACTGCTGCATACCCTTTGAAATGGCTTTTGCTGCTTGATTTTTAACAGGTAATAGTTACATTGCTCAGGGTTGTGAAAAATGTGGGCATCTTTCAGGATATCGTAGTGATTTATTCTCCTGATAGGACAACACATGATGATGTTTTATATCTCACTATCTTTCAGAGGCAAGATGTCGTTTTGAAAAATGCAAATTTTTGAAAGGCAAGGTAAAATATCTTAGTCATATTATTTCCAGTGAGTGTGATCAATCCAGACCAGGGTTAGTTAGTGCCATTTTTGTGCACTGCATCCATCCGATAAAGCTGGAGTAAAGTATTTTCTGGGTCTGAGTGAATTTTACTCACATTTTGTTCCAGATTATGCATCCAGAGTTAGGCCTATATCTAACTTGTTGAAGAAGAATTTGTTTGGGACGAGAGTTGTCAGGAAGCATTCGTTTGAGTGGAACAAATCACAATTGGGGAATGTCAGAGCTTTGTCTTATCTGACGGTGGATGCTAGCAATCATGGATTGGGTGCAGTACTGACTCAGAAAAGTGATCAAGAAGAAAATAACATTGGTTTTGCAACTTTGGGATGCAGAGGTGCACTATTCTGTCATTGAAAAATAACTTTTAGCATGTTGGTGGGCAAACCTTGGATAATTTGTGGGACAGAAGTTTCACATTGCTAACAGACCATAAGACACTGGTGTCTGTACCTGGTGGTACTAATAACAAGAATAGCACACCACGGATATCCTGGTTGTCCACAAAGTTATTGCAATTTAAATTTGATGCAGAACATATTTCAGTTGGGAAAAACATCAGGGCTGATTATTTGTCATGTTTCCCAATAATCAAGGAAAGGCAGGTGTATGAATGTCAGGGACCAGGGGTGGATGATAATGATTTGGAGAATTGCATGGTGGTGTCGTTGAATGAGGAGAAAATATCCATTTTATGAAACTGAATGGAAATCTGCAACTGTTCAAGATAGTGTTTTGGGACGGGTATTACAATATATGGTCTAGGTGTGGCCCAAGAGGAAGAATCAGGATGTTAGTCTTCAAACTTCTGTTAAGGTTTTTGATGAGCTAACACCAGAGGATGGTTTGATCTTCAGCTTAGACAAGCAATCTCTCCTGAGAAAACAAGGGTGGCTTTGCTTGAGAGTGCTCATGACAGGCATTTGGGAGCCACTTTCACCAAATGCAGAGTGATTATTGTGTTTTAGTGGCCTCAGATGGATAAGGATATTACCATTATGGTCAAGGTGTGTGTTACTTGTTCAACCAGTAATAAAGTACTGAAACGGTATAATCCCCCATTACCTTCCATTGAGTTACCATCCGGACAACAGATAAAAATAGGGATTGATCTCATGGGTCCATTTAATTCTCTACCACAGCACTCAACTTTTATCCTGTTTCTGGATGATTATTATTTTAAATGGCCTACATGTCAGGTTTGTGGGAGAGCCAGATTCTAAAGCTGTGATGGATTTTTTAAAGGATTTTATTTATGAGGAAAGGTTTCCCAAAAGCACTAGTTTCTGATAATGGACTTCAATTCATATCATCTGCGTTTGGAGATTTTCTGAGGATGTGCGGTGTTCATTTTCTTAGAAGCTCACTCTTCAAACCATCAAATCATCCTCAAACCAATAGTCTTGTGAAACTCTTCAACAGATTTTTGGGGGAATGTATTCACTGAGTTCTGATGCTCAGCTGTGTAGTTTCTAATGCAGTCAGGACTATGCTATGATTTTATAGAGCAATGCCTCATTCTTCTACTAATGTTTCTCCTTTTGAATTACTAAAGGAGAGGAAACCTATTACTGAATTTAAACCAGCTTGGGTGTCAAACTGGTTGAGACAACATGTTTTTCTTCAAGGTCTTGATTTGTTTGTAAGGACCAATACTGAACTTGCTCAAAATAAGCAAAAAATGTACTAGGATAAAAAAAGTCTCTTAGAAAACCTTTGCAGTTGAGGACCTAGTTCACATAAAAAAAACATAATTTGTAAAGAAAGGAGAAGCAAAAGTTCCTAAACCTTTGAGAATTGACAAAATATGTGGTTGTGCTGTGAGTGCAAATGGTCACAATTGGTGGAATGTGGCCAAAGTGGTTAAGGTCCAGACCAAGTCTGCAAAAACTTTAGGGATAAAGGGTGAAGACTCATCAGCATACCTTTGTCAGGGTGTTGTTAATTCAAAGGAAGATTGAGATGTGTGTTCTGCAGTATACCTGTCAGGTAAACGTTGCTTTCCTTTTAAAAATGAAGCACAGTTTTCTATCATGTATAAGGTTGTCCTTCTAGGACCTAGTTCACATAAAAAAACATAATTTGTAAAGAAAGGAGAAGCAAAAGTTCCTAAACCTTTGAGAATTGACAAAATATGTGGTTGTGCTGTGAGTGCAAATGGTCACAATTGGTGGAATGTGGCCAAAGTGGTTAAGGTCCAGACCAAGTCTGCAAAAACTTTAGGGATAAAGGGTGAAGACTCACCAGCATACCTTTGTCAGGGTGTTGTTAATTCAAAGGAAGATTGAGATGTGTGTTCTGCAGTATACCTGTCAGGTAAACTTTGCTTTCCTTTTAAAAATGAAGCACAGTTTTCTATCATGTATAAGGTTGTCCTTCTCTAGGTCTTTAGGTTTGGTTCATTTTGTTGTTTTTGGCTATGTTGTAGTGTGTAGTATTTTTCTGTTATATTTGTAAAAGTGTGTTATTTTATTATTGTGTAAGGAAAAAAATATTGTAGCATTTGACTTCATTTTAGGCCATTTGAGTCTTTGTGCTCCCATAGTTACTTAGTAGAAGACACAAATGTGGAGTGTTATTTGGAATGTTGTGTTTTGAAACATACTGGACATCTGGAGGCTGAGCAGGGCATATTCAGGCCTTTGTACTTCTGGGGTTGTTTCTGGCATTTTTGTCTACAATAAATCCCCTGCTTTGTAATCCCTTCAGTATTCAACAATTCATTATCAAATATTTCTTGTGTTTATCTGACTGAGACAGTCTTGAACCATTTCTGTAGTCTGTACTCTTTCAGGAGCCCAACCACTACACATTTTGGAAAATGTTATAGTGAGCCCTAATACACCCTAGCTGAGCTGACATCAGCATTTACAGCCCACTCATTGAAGATGGTATATTCTTAGGGACATGTTACCAATGCTGGTATGTTGGCACCAATATTTCACAATGCTCAATTGGAAATGCAAGTGCTGAATGTGCCATTTTCCACTTATGAATTGCAGACGAATACACATCAAGTAAAAAGAACAAGTTATGGGGAGGGCAGTGTAATTATGGTCAATGCTCTGACCTTAGCAATGTGAGAGAGTAAGAACAGCATAATGATATTAAGTTAAATTAAACACCCCTCTAAGGAGAAGGCAGCAGATACGCAGACTAGCAGTACTGGATTGTGGAAACCTCTAGGAGGACTGGAGGCATTACCAATGGTTCACCCAATGGCAGTACTCAAAAGCCCTCATTACAAGGCGCCTGTTATCCAAGATGAAAATTTAGCACACCTGATTAAATTAAATGTTATGTTGAAATTCATTGGGCGCGAAAAACACAAGACTGTCTCCAATAATGAGGAATAATATGCAATTTCTGTTGCATCACCCACCAAATTTCCCATGTACCTGCAATTACCAGGCATATCCCCAACCAATACATTTTGGCAGGGTTGACTCGTTGAAAGTTATCTGGGGAAAATGCAGGAGTGCTGAGTTAGCTGCAAACTCATATTTTACTGCACATACAGAAATTACCCAGGCCACTCATAAAGAAGCAAAAAGGACAGATGAAGGACGGAATGCTGAACAATGCAAACATTTACCCCCCAGTCACAAAGATCTGGGTTTAATCCATTGTTTCTTTGCCCACAATGCCACTCCAGTTTGGACCCAGCCAGATGCAAATCAGTCTTGAACCTGCTCCCCATGGGAGCAGTCCAGCTCGAACTGCCAAGCCAGGTCCTCCTGGACTGGAAACAGGAATTCCGGAACCAGTTTTTGGGGTATCACCTCTCATCAGCCAGGCTAAATAGAATCCAGTGGTGCAGTTAGTACAGGACCCACATCAGGGAATACCCTTCCTACTTAGGGTGACATAAGCAAAAATATAGCTGGGTCCAAACTGGGGTGGAATGGTGAGCAAAAGAACAATGGATTAAACACAGATCTGTGACTGGGGGTGGGTGTTTAAAAAGTTTCAGCACTCTGTCCATCATCCTTTTTTTGTCACTCATAAAGAAGGCCAAAGTGTTGAAAGACATAGGAAAAGTGTATGTGTCAGCAGGGCAGGCACCAATACATAAACCTGACTGGTTTTCAGCTACCTTCTTTCTCCACCTCCTAAAACAGCTTACACTTGAGTCAACTATGGCTAACTCTCTGTGGTAGGAAACTACCACATAATATACTCAAGCATGAGCAAGGCCATTACGTCATGTATGACACACATGTAAAATGTGTATTGATGTGGAAGTTTCAAATATGTTTCATACCATAGTTATTTATGTGAATTTAATACTAAGCTAATATGGGACTGAAAACATGGAACCGTACTTTAGGTTTTGGAAGTGATGTGTCGGAACCCACCACTAATGCAGGGGTGAGTTGTTTAAAGACAAGCTGTTTAAAGCCTGATTTAGATCTTGGAGGATGGGGTTACTCTGTCACAAACATGATGGATATCCCATCCACCGTATTATGATTCCATTATATCTTATGGAAATTGTAATTCGGCAGACAAAATATTCGTCACATTTGTGACACAGTAACCCATCTGCCAAACTCTAAATCAGGCCCTTGGTGGATCTAGCAATTTCACTGGATTAAAATAAGGATTTATTTGAGCGAAAATTATGATTTTGATTGTTCATTGACTTTCACGGTTGTCCAGTCTCTGCAGTTTTACATTAATTTGGATGGGGCAAGCGTCACCCCCTGAGTATGATCTTAAGATTTGCTGTGAGTTCTGCTTGTTGACTTGACTATTTTGACTTAGGAATGAAGTAGAAGAAATTGAATGGGGTACTTTCTTCCCTATGAAGCCATCTGTCATTTCATGCATTTGTTTAGAGAAATGAGATTCAACACAGCAGTCACGGCATAAAGAGCAAACCCTTTGGAAGTTAGAAGACTCACCTTATAATCCTGTCTACCATGTATGCAGGACCCCAGCGGATGGATAATAAGGTGTGAGAGGTTTGTATTTTTGCACTGTAGGTCAGTGCAATGGAAATAAATCACAATACAGATGGCCATACTGATCACAAAAGTACTCACATTCTGTATTAACCATGACTTAGAGAGCAGATGAGCCAATAACTGGACTAAAGATGAATCAAATCTCAAAATTACCAGGGTTGCCCAAAATAACCCTCTTGAGTCTTGGGTGACTTCAGACAACATCAAAACCCATGACTCTTGAGGCATTACATCTACAATAATACATCAATTATTGTTGGATGAATGTTTTTTTTATTTTGCCATATTTCATTTTTGGTTTTGACTCATATCCAACCCTGCTCGGATATAGACCCAACAAATCTTACTTAAATGCCAAAATTCAATGTAAAGAAACAAAAAATCAAAAGCAAACAAATCATCCTCAAACCTTTCTGAAACAAACCTCTAAAAAGATAATAATACACATTTGTCCTTATCTCAACATTGTTTTAGGGTAACAAAGCTATAATTTAAGTCTAATTGGGTCTGTTTCTTACAGGTAGCCCGTGTTGTTAATACCTGTGGCCTACTAACCAATCTCACACCTGATGGCGGTGATTTAGGCTCATGTTCTTCTTGTTGTTGAGGTGTTTTATCATTTCGCGAGGACTCCCTGTGGAAAGAGTGTTAATATGTTTCGGCCACATGCTTCCTGGCCTCTTCAACACAATATAATGAGCGTGTGTCCTGATGCCTGCAGTAGGGGTCGGTCTCTGCCGGTGGAGCCTCTAACACACTGAACCGATGAGAGCAAACGTTTCTCACCAGAAACCGCATTCTCAGTCCTGGTTGACCGGCTTGGCGGCCTGTCTGAGACATCCAATAGAGGGATTGCAATTATTAAACTATTCCTACCCCAGCCAGCGTGGATGCTTTGGCGGTTCTTTGAAACTGAGAACACAGTTTTTGATCCAATAATAATTGCTGTATAATTGTAGATGTAAGGCAGATGTTATGATCTATCCCTCAAGAGTCATGATTTTTGATGCTGTCTAAAGATGAATCAAAGACAGACAAAAAACACTAAACATACAACAGCAGACTGGGAAGCTGGTTTACCAGCAAGACAACATTTAACTAAGACATCATGTCATTTTTCACAGTCACCAGTACCAACTACACCACCAATGAGCTTCACAGGATACATTCTTAGAGGAGCGCAATTATATTCAAACTTTCAATATCAACACCAGAACTTATATTCTCTTGGTTATTGATGGTGCAGACAGGTTAAGGGTCCCCCCCCACCCCCCTTCCTGCACCCAGTGCAGTCTAACAGAACCATTGCTGTCAGCTGAACAGTGGTCAGTGTGGAAGATTAGAGTTCAAAAACTCAACTAAAAGAGATGTACAAATCCACATTGGTTGACTGAAGAACTGGTAATTTGCAGCAAAGTAAAAGCCAGCCAAAATCAGTCCATCCTAGCAGCCATTGAACCCCACCTATCTGTTTGAGGCTTATGGTACACCATGTAAAACATCGTGGTACGCCACTGGTAGGTTGCATACCATAGTGTGAACTTGACAGCCTCTAACACTCCTCAAACAAGAGCACAAGCAGAACAGGGTAAAACAGGCAAATGTTTTTAAAATGCAGCAAAACAGCGCATGTTTGAAGTATATAGCCTTCACACTAAGATAAGTAGATCCCTAGTCTATGAACCTTTCTACTACTTTCCATCTAGTAACAGAATTCCTCAGCAAATGGCAGTATCTCAGCCTGTGTGCTTTTGCTGCCGGTGCCAATGCAAGAGTTAACTGCCAAACTCCAATCCATAGTAATAGAACTGTGCAACTTTTAAAAAAGGAGGAGCTAGATTATAGGAATGTTCTTTTTCACCCATATTTTTAAATCATTTAATCAGATATATAAATATAAAATTAAATTAATGCTTGTATCTGGATCCATATTTTATTAAATCATAGACGCAGTAACACAGAATAGAAAGTAAAAAAAATAAAGCAATTGGTTACAAATTAAATAAACGAAATGTATGCAAGAATGCAAGGCTTAATGAGAAACACTCAATGTACAAGGGAATGTCTCCTGTGGCTCTATATTTTGTAGTTTGAACTATGGGACCTAAATACAATTGACTAACAGTGTGACAGAAGCAGGTGTGATTATAATTTTCACAAAACACCTGGATGCACAGTTCCACAGAAAAGATAAAGAAAGCTAAACCTAATAGGGGAAAGAGGAAAGCAGGTCCCTGTGGATATCCAAATTCTGGATTATAATTTTGCCACCTGCAGGCATAACCACTAGATGGATTCAGCAGAGCTTTAGAAGTTACATTTTTTGAATTTGAAAAGATAACTGATCATGGATCACAGCACAAACACCCTGCTGTGAATCGATGTTGACCTTTTTCCTAAGGTAAGTGAAAATCACCTCAGATGGAGGCAATCACAGCAGCCCCTGGTCACTACTGATATTGATTTATAGTTCACTGTGTGGGACGCCATTGGCAAGTCAAGAAAGATGGGGATGTTAAGACAGTTGTCCAGCCGAAGCAGCTGGTCTTTTCTGACTTTTTGGTGTATTGCTTTGGATAAAATCCTGGCTGCCTAACATCATGTAGACAGGAGAGTTTCAAGAGTGACACTAGTTTTTTTAACTAAATATTAAAATATTCTTTCATTTTTAAAACACTTTACGTAGACGTTTAATATATAAAATAGAACGTAGACGATATATTACATAACTGGAACATAATTAGTTGTAAACGTTCCAAAACTAATTAACTTTCAAACTAATATTCATATTTGATTGATTTACCAACTTCAGCTAATTAAGACAGATAAAATGTACCAGATATTTGTCTGACAGGATAACTGGCCTTAGATGGCAATCCCGCAAACAGCTTAATCGAGGGCATTTGCACAAGACATAAACTATGGCTTCAACAGAATCTTATCATAATCTGGATAGCCTATTCTACTTTGGGAGCTCCTCTACCTTGAAACTTATTTGATTCAACCGAACCCGATTTACTATATTGATTTCAATCTTTTGTCACATTTTATTTGGTTCAACTGAAACATTGTGAATGTACAGCAAAATGCAAAGCATGCTACCTCAAGCACCACTGCATCCTCTTTAAATTTAAAGTCCTGAGGCTGACCTTTTAGAGAAGATTACACTATCACTGGTAAACACAATATGCTCTGCAACTAACGAAGAATGTATTGTGTTTCATTTCTCCAACACCTTCCAATATTGGCATTGTCAATGTGTAGGAGGCTGGCCTGGTTTGCAGTGGGTACCTAAGGTACTTACACCTTATACCAGGTCCAGTTATCCCTTATTAGTGAAATGTAGACAGTGCCTAGAAGCCAGGCTCTATAGGGGTAGTCTGGATGAGCCAATGCCTAACAAGGAGACATGCAAAGCTCACGCAATACCACTGAAGTCACACAGTACTCACACACATGAAAGAAAATCCTCAGTGTTACAAAAATAAAGGTACTTTATTTTGGTGACACACATGCCAAAACTACCTTAGAGACTATGGCCCTCATTCTGACCTTGGCGGGCGGCGGAGGCCGACCGCCAAAGTCCCGCCGTCAGGTTACCGTTCCGCGGTCGAAAGACCGCGGCGGTAATTCTGACTTTCCCGCTGGGCTGGCGGGCGGTCGCCTTCAGACCGCCAGCCAGCCCAGCGGGAAAGAGGCTTCCACGATGAAGCCGGCTCGGAATCGAGCCGGCGGAGTGGAAGCTGTGCGACGGGTGCAGTTGCACCCGTCGCGTATTTCACTGTCTGCGCAGCAGACAGTGAAATACATTTAGGGGCCCTCTTACGGGGGCCCCTGCAATGCCCATGCCAGTGGCATGGGCACTGCAGGGGCCCCCAGGGGCCCCGCGACCCCCCCTACCGCCATCCGGATCTCGGCGGTCCGACCGCCGGGATCTGGATGGCGGTAGGGGGGGTCGGAATCCCCGCGGCGGTGCAGCAAGCTGCGCCGCCGCGGAGGATTCAATGGGGCCGCGGTACACTGGCGGGACCCCGCCAGTGGTGCCGGTCCGACCGCGGCTTTACCGCCGCGGTCGGAATCCCCATTGGAGCACCGCCGGCCTGTCGGCGGTGCTCCCGCGGTCCTCCGCCCTGGCGGTCAAAGACCGCCAGGGTCAGAATGACCACCTATATCCCTATAGGAGGTAAGTAATACAGTATTTACACTATGTTATAATGAAAAGAGATCAATGGTTCTTTAGAATCACGCTTCATTTTCATCTCCACTTCTCCTCATCAGCTCTTCACATCTCCTCTTCTCTCAGCTCTCTCTCCCAACATTCTATTGTGAACTCCTCTACCTAACAGTCAGAACATTCCATTCTAAAGGGAAGGTGAGGGGGGAACGTACCACTTATATTTAAATATGTCATAACCTCTAATCTAACAAAATCTGCCTATATGTGATTACATGTTGCTACCTTAAAATATTACAACTAAATTACAACACATCTTCCCTTCCACACACAATATATACAAAGTGATCAAAAATATATACATTAAATAATAATTTGACATACCTACATTGATGTCTTAAATATATACATTCAATAGATAATTTGACATACACTACATCGATGTTTTAAAAGAAGTTATATTGGTACTCTCTGTACCGATGTCACGTCTCTGCTGAATCTCCTCACTCTCGCCATTCTCCATGGAATTTCCTTCACTCCTCACGAGGGCTGATGGCTGTTGGACAATCCTGTCCATACTCCAACACTGACCATTTGTTAACGTAACCACATTGCTTTTCACTTTGGCAATATCAAAAGGACCGGAAAATTTAGTGCCTCGCATATTCGGACAAAAACCCCTTACAGGATTTTTAACATAAACCTTATCCCCCACTTTCCACTGTTGTTGTTTAGTACCATGTTTAGTATTGTATCTTTTTTTGTAATTGTTTTGATGATTTTCTATTCTAAGTCTGAATTGTGGAGTTATGGCATCACTTTTTTCCTCCTCCACCTAACCATGAATTGAAGAATTTGGTACTTGGTTTCCTGCCCTTTAGAGCAGAAAATGGAGAAATTTTTGTAACTGATTTTGGAGTAGAATGGTACGCCCATAACATGTCTCGAATAGCATTTTCAATGATTATTTGGTTTACACTAGCTAACTGGATGCACTCTTTAATCATGTGGTTGGTCCTTTCGACTAAACCATTTGCCCTGGGACAATATAGCGCTGTAGTGAGGTGGTGTATGTTTAAAGAGTTAAGAACATCTTTCATTTTTGATGAAGTTAATTGAACTCCATTGTCAGTGATCAAGGTGGCGGGTATTCCTTCCATAGCAAAAGCATCTTTAAGGAAATTTATAACTGATTCAGTGGTGATTTGGCTTACCATTTTTACATTAATCCAATGCGAGTAATAATCAATCAGTACTAAAGCAAAACGTTTCACAACACCTTTCATGTTGATAGGCCCTATGATGTCTAATGCCAATTTTGTCCAAGGCTTGTCTGGTACAGCCACAGGATATATAGGAGTTTTACGAATAATTTTAGTTTTGTCACTGCACGCACATTTAATGCAATTTTTACTTCATTTTCTATCATAGAGTCGATATTAGGAAACCAATATCTTTCTCTAACACGAGCTTTTGTGAGGCTCCTGCCTAAATGACCTTCATGAGCCAGATTGATAATTTTGTGTATCAATCCTGCCGGTGGTATTATCTTATCATTTCTTAAAACAAAATTTCCGTTTTCATTTATTTCATGTCTAACCTCCCAATAGTTTTTTAGTGTTTCATCCAGATCCCTCCTAAATTCCAGCCATCCCTCCTTCGCTAATGTTCTCAATAAGGATAGGGATTCATCCTTATGATCAGCCAACTTCCATTCTTCTTCACTGATAGCCAGAGTACAAACAACCATTACTGGGTATTCCGGGGTCTCATAGTCTTCATTTATAGTCAACGGTACTCTAGATAGAAAATCCGCAGCACAATTATTATTACCCAGTAGGTACTCAATCTTAAAACAAAAGCTCTCCAGGCCTAAAATCCATCTAGCAATTCTAGGTGTACAGTTGTAGAAACTTTTTGTAGAGAAAACATAAACTAGTGGTTTGTGGTCAGTACGTAAAGTAAATTGTGTACCCCAAAGGAAGAATTTAAAATGTTTTATAGCCCAGAAACAAGCCAGAGCTTCTCTTTCAATTACTGAGTAATTGGATTCTGCCTTATTTAAAGCCCTAGAAGCAAATGCTACAATTCTCTCTTTACCATCAACCACTTGGGATAAAGTGGCTCCCAAACCTTTTTTGCTCGCGTCAGTAGTAAGAATAGTCTTCCTTTCATGATTGAAAGTACCCAGGAATGGTGCTGTTACAATGGCTTGTTTAATCCTTTGAAATGCAGATTCATGACATTCTATCCATTTGTAAGGTGTGTGGTTTTTTAGTAACTCTCTTAGGTCATATGATATCTCTGAGAATCCCTTGACATATTTTGTCATATACTCAGCAAGGCCTAGAAAAGATTTTAATTCTTCCTTGTTTTTTGGTGCCTCTGCCTTCTTAACAGCTTCCACTAGTGAAGTTTTAGGTTTGAACCCATCTTTAGAAATAGTGTGCCCTAAATAATCAACTGAATCTACTCTAATTTGACACTTATCCTTTCTCAATGTCAAACCCGCCATTTTTAGTTTACTAAGTACCTTTTTCAAGTTTGTATCATGTTCCTCTACATTTGCTCCATATATTAAAATGTCATCCTGAAAATATAGAGTCTTAGGGGTATCTTCCAAAACACGTTGCATGATTTTTTGAAATACGGCCGCAGCTGATGCAAGCCCGAACGGCATTCTATTGAACATATACGATCCTAGGGGTGTAGTGAAAGCTGTGAGCCATTTAGAATCTGGGTGAAGTTCAACCTGGTGGTATGCGCTGGAGAGATCCAGCACAGAAAAACATGCTGCCTCCCCCATGGTGCTTAATATTTCATGAATAACAGGAAGTGGATGTCTTTCCACCCAAATGTTTCTGTTCAAATCTCTCAAATCAATGCACACCCTAATGTCGTCGCAATTATGTTTCTTGGCAATTACGATGGGAGAAAAACCATTCTGAACTCTCAATTGGTTGAATAATTCCTAGAGATTCTAGTCTCTGAAGTTCCTTTTTAAGAGGGTCTCTAAGTAAGTGTGGAATTTGTCTAGTTTTATGTACTATCGGTTTAGCCTTAGGTTTTAATTTAATTTTATGTTGGAAGCCTGCCAGTAGACCTAACTTTTTAGTAAAAATCTCAGGAAATTCCTGGAAAATCAATTCATTAGAGTTATTTTTGTCCATGAGCAGCACTTGTTTCGGATTATTAGGGTCCAGTTTGATTCCCAACTCCTTCTGATGCTGCCAACCCAGTAAACTGGATCCTTCTTCAACTACATAAACTTTCCCTACAGTGGTACGACCCTTAAATGATATTAAAGCCTTGAACATCCCTTTAAGAGGGATGGGGTCTTTGTTATAACCCTTGGGATTAATGTCTGGTTTTGACAATCTGGCGGACATTTCTTTACCAATACCTTTAAAATCCAGTTCATTTATGATTGTAAAGGGTGAGCAAGAGTCAGCAAAAACTGTTACTGGACTGCCATCAAGGAAAAAATAACACTGAGGATATTGAAAATAATTTTTCTGTTCCTTTTTAACCTGCAGTATTATCTTTTTAACTTCTTGAGAATCATCTACCTTTTTATGCTCATATTGGTTATCAAATTTAGACACCTCCCTACACACTCTGGCAAAATGGCCTGTTTTATTACATTTTCTACATATGGCTGTCCTGGCTTGACAAAAGGTAGAGTTCACCAAATGAGTGCTGCTCCCACAGCGGTAATATTTTAATCCTGTTGTAGGATTAGTGGTTTTTATAGGTTGTTTACCTCCAGTTTTAATTTTCATAACTTTTTCTTCTTCCGCATTTACCTTAATCTCTGCAACTTGATCAGAAGAAGCAGAAGGAGATCTGATTTCTTGTAAACATAGCTGTGTGTGCTCAATGGATTTTGCTATTTCCACTACTTCCTGCAGATCAGGTTGTTTTTGTAGGATTTTTTCCTGAATTTTTACATTACTAGTACAACGGACTATTTGGTCTTGAATCAGTGAGTCATTAAGATTCCCAAAGTTACATAATGTACTCAATCCCCTTAGAGCAGCAACGTAATTAGTCACACTCTCTTGTTTGCCTTGGGAACGACAGAAAAATGTATGACGTTCTAAGACCACATTTACTCTGTCTCCAAACTGTTTTTCCAATTTCGTATATGTGGTGACATAATCATCCTGTACTTGTCCATCTGGAAAATCAGGTTCAGGTAACGTATCATAATTTTTCTGCCATGCGTCCCTAAATTGTGTAACAATATGTGTTGTTTCCTGAGTGGGTTGAATTTATCTCCACCGATGGCAATTAAATATGATTCAAAAATTTTGAACCATTCTTTCCATGGGATGTTAGGTTCTCCAGTTTCATTTAAAAATGGAATTGGCTGGGACATGCCCGCTGCAGCCATTTCTAAAGGATAGTGTGATTTAAATAGTTATGTATGTATAAAATATAGCAATTACTATGTACTATCAAGTGTATTCTCAAAGTGCAACTATAAACATTAAAAAGTTAGAAAATAAATATAGCAATCATCACATGTTATTAAATCTAAATAGTAACAGTTGAATGCATATTTATGAAGACATTAAAGAAAATGCACAGTCTAGTGTTGCAACCGATTTAGAGGAAAAGCCCTGAGAACAGTAGGCCGATTTAGAGGAAAAGCCCTGAGAACAGTAAATTTCCCACAATGCCACAAGCAGGAAAGAGCTGTGCCTGTCAGCGTTACCACCAACAAGCTAATATCATTACCAATGCTTCTTAAACGTTCATGCTGTGCCTGTCAGCGTCACAACAAAATGCAGGTCCAATTGCTGGAGTAAGACAATTCAGTGAAACTGCGTTTGAAACCGAAGTACAGATGATCCTCAACCGTTTCAAAAACTCCACTAAAGCTGAGGTAATTAGCAAAGTACAACCTCTTGTGGATTAAAAGTTAATGAGATATGCTCCTCATGTAATTGTGTGCACTTCCACACAGTTAAAGACCCGTTTATTTTCTTGTGCATTCATTTTGCATTATTGTCAGTATATTAACTTGTGTTATTTAAAAATAGATCCTCATAGATGAAATACTTGTGTGTGATAGATTGATTTTCTTGACCTTCCCTCTCAGAAAAGGTCGCTGTTCATAACCTGTGCTTGCCTCTCTTGAAATAATGCTGGTAAAAGACACATTTATTTTCCTTTCCTTCCAGGAATATCTGTCATGTGAATGATTGTGTCTTCTTGACCTTTCCTCTCAGAAAAGGTTCATAATGTGTGCCTTATATTATTTTCCTTGTAAAATTATTCTTGAATTGAAAGGCTAACCTTATGAACTCTTCTTGCCAGTTTCATATCACTTCTTCCTGAATATGTATGGTAATTCCACATAGGTTTACCTCTTCTTTCTAAATTAACTTTGCCAATATCAGGTTTCGTTTTGTTTTGTCAACACTATGCTTAATATTTTAAGACTTGAAAAATCAGTAATAGTGCTATCTGCAAAGCTGCATTTTGTAGTAAAGTACTTGTTGAATAAACGGGATGATCCTTATGACTCCTAGATTATCCAGTCATTTAATTAAGAATAACAGTACCTTAAGTAAATGGTGGTCACTTTGATGAGGATGCAGCACAAGGGGTAGAGATGAAAGTGCCCCCTTTCGCACTCCAATCGTCGCCAGTGTTATAATGAAAAGAGATCAATGGTTCTTTAGAATCACGCTTTATTTTCATCTCCACTTCTCCTCATCAGCTCCTCACATCTCCTCTTCTCTCAGCTCTCTCTCCCAACATTCTATTGTGAACTCCTCTACCTAACAGTCAGAACATTCCATTCTAAAGGGAAGGTGAGGGGGGAACGTACCACTTATATTTAAATATGTCATAACCTCTAATCTAACAAAATCTGCCTATATGTAATTACATGTTGCTACCTTAAAATATTACAACTAAATTACAACACACTAGAATCCAGAATTAGCTGTAAAAACAGTTAGAAAACAGTGGAAATAGTGAAAATCACAATAGTTAGAAATGGGCCTGGGGGAACACAAACCATATACTAAAATAGTTAAAAGCGAAAGTCGGTTTCCGACCTAGGCAAGTGTAGTGTGTAGATGAGCACTGGGAGTGTAAGAAAACACAAAAGGTAAGTGATAGAACCCACCCCAGAGCCCAGGAACACAGGAGTAAATCACAGTAAGTTTCCTAGAACACACAAGAACACATGATAGAAGATTTTGCAAGAACCAGAATAGACTGCAAGACACCAATGATGGATTCCTAGACCTGGAGACCTGTGGAAGAAGAGGACCAAGTCCAAGAAGCACTGAAGAGTCCAAGGAGAACAGGAGCCCCTGCTAACCCGGATGAAGGTGCAATAGAAGAACCACCGGTGAAGAAGAACAGTCAGTACTGCACCCAAGAAGATGGATGTGGGTTCCTGGTTGGTGCAGACGATGACCCACGCCGGATGGATGATTGCAGTCTGGTTTGCGTCGCTGCATTCCGCCAACAAGCCTTGGCACATGCAAAGCATGCGGTTAGTGGAAAATGGCGCTGCCCGGGACCAGGAGGGACCTGGTGGCCTCTACCCAGGAGGGGGAGACTGAGAGGGCCCTCAGCAACTCAGAGAGCCCTCAGAAGACTAGGCAGCTCACACAGGAGTCCCACAGCACGGGGACAAAGAAGGTGCAAAAGGAGGCGCACGCAGCACTACACAAAGGGATCCCATGCCGCCAGAGAACCACTCAGGAAGTTGTGCATCACAGGATAGAATGCTGGGTGCCGGTCCTGTGCAGTGCACAAAGAACTTCGTGGAAGGATTCCAGCAAGCCTTGGCAACTGTAAAACCTGCAGTGCACAGGGGTACTGTTTTGTGTGGAGAGGCAAGCTCCTACCTCCACCAAAGTTGGACAGCTGGACTTCAAGACCGTCGGGACCACTTCAGTCCACCACAAGTGATGCTGGATCCATGCACTTCTTCAGGAGAGGGGACCCAAGCCACTTGTCGTCGCTGCAGAGGGGTGCCTGCTGAAGTAGGGAAGTGCCTCCTTCACTTCAAGGGAGATTAATTCATTCTTCTAGTGCAGGCTGAAGACTGGCTGTCCTCTGAGGATGTACGACCTGAAAACACTTGCAATTGCTGGCAGGAGCTGAAGATACAATGTTGCAGAAGTCGTCTTTGCTTCTTTGTTGCAATTTGTAGAGTTCCTGGAGGGTCCAGATGCAGTTTCATCATTAGAAGGTGAAGTAAATAATGCAGAGGATTCATGCTGGAGTCTTGCAATCCAAATCTGAGGAAACACCCAGAGGAGAGACCCTAAATAGCCCTGAAAGGGGGATTGGTCAGCTACACAGGTAAGCACCTATCAGGGCAGGGTTCTGACGTCACCTGATGGCACTGACCACTCAGATGCTCCTAGAGTGCCATACCACCTTGGAATCCAAGACACAAAACCCAGAGACATTCTGGGGGAGCTCTGGGCACCAGACCTGGGGTGGTGATGGACAGGGGAGTGATCACTTCCATTTCCTTTGTCCAGTTTCACACCAGAGCAGGTGTAGACTGGATTATGCAAGGAGGGCACCATCTGTGCCCTTCAAAGCATTTCCCGAGGCTTTTGGAGGTCTACCCCTCCCATGACTGTAACACCTATTTCCAAAGGGATAGGGTGTAACACCCTCGCCCAAAGGAAATTCTTTGTCCTGCCTTCCTGGGCTCGAGATGCTTGAGCAACGGGAGGGCAGAAACCTGTCTGTGAGGTGGCAGCAGCTGGGGCTGCCTGGAAAACCTCAGAAGGCTGGTATGGTAGTACTTTGGGTCCACTGTGGAGCCCCCAGAGTGCATGGAATCATACAACCAATGCTAGAATCAGCATTGGGGTATATTTCCAAGATGTTAGACACCTTACCTGGCCATATTCGGAGTTACCATTGTGAAGCTGGACATGGATATTGACCTATGTCCAGAGCACGCGTAAAATGGGGTCCACACACTCAGGTCTGGGAAAATGGTCCTAGATGACGTGAGGGCAGCTCTGCTAGTACAGGGGTGCCCTCACAAATGCTAGTGCAGGGGTGCCCTCACACACAGGTACTCTGCACCCAGCCTTCAGGGTTGGAAGGCCTGTTATATGGGTGACTTATAAGTGGCCTGGTGCAGTGTAAATGGCTGTGAAGGAGTGCATGCACCATTTCACACAGGCTGAAATGGCAGTCCTGTAGATGCCTTTGCATGGGCTCCCTATGGGTGGCAAGGGTAATGCTGCAGCCCCGGGAACCCCAATACCCTGGGTTCCTAAGTACCATATATTAGGGACTTTTAAGGGGGCACCAGTATGCCAATTATGAGTGGAATACTGTGTTAACAGTATCTAACAACCACATTTGAAGGGGAGAGAGCATAAGCACTAAGGTCCTGGTTAGCAGGATCCCAGTGACACAGTCAAACACACTGACAAAAAGGCCAAAAATGGGGGTAACTGTGGCATTCTATGTGCTAGTTTAAATTATTATTTATTGTACTATTCTCTGTATACCTTTTTCTGTATTTTGGTTCTTGTATATTATTGTGGTAGTTGGTATGTTCTGGCCCCCCCTGATCCAGCTCTTGCATTATCTGGAATGCTCCTAGGGGTTATATTCGGTTGGAGCTAGAGGAGCTGTGTACAGGTGTGGCTGGAGTTTCCTGCTACTTCTTATCTTGGAAGAATAGAAGAAGATTTTTCTATAATTGGATCTTCTGGTTCCTTCTGTCTCATCAACTCAAATACTACAAATTTGCCGACGAACTTGTGGACCACAGACTCACTAGGCAGGAAACTCCAACACCCTCCTTTTGGACATGCTATTCTGCAAGGTACTGTTTATGTTTTGAGTAGTAACATTGTGACTCTGTATTATTTGCTTTTTATTTTTCTATTGGGAAATAACTCTCTGTGTATTTGTTTTCTCTTTGCCGGCAACTCTCTTTAATTGCCGTTACTGCTGGTACGCATCCCGTCTCCTTGATGACGCGTTTCTCCCCTTTCCTAAGGGACTTTGTCTCCATGGCAACCTCAGCGTCTCTGGTCAGGTTGCCGTGCTTCAATTGTATTCTACAGCTCGAGCGCTCCAAGAGTCTCGTGGCTTTGTTACACGTGCCGCTTGAGACGACTTTTTTTATTCCAACGCGGCTCGAGTGCTTCATTAGCCCTCAATACGCGTGCTGCAGGAGACAACTTCACTACTTCCAACGCAACTCAGCTCTTTATAAGGTCGGCACTGACGCTATTTCCGACTTCATTTTTCCAACGCCCTCAACTAAGTGTTTATTTCTAACTGTGCACACTAAACGACGCTGTGTTTAAACGGAGATCAAAAAAGTGTTTATTTCTAACTGTGCACACCAAACGACGCTGTTTAAACGAAGTTTATTCATGTGGGAATTTGCAACTACTGTTACTATTCTTACAGCAATTTACATTCATTTGGCAGCACATTATTTGTACTAAATAAGGTCTTATTTGACACATAGCATTTTCCCTTTAACAAGTGCCAAATCAGTACGCAAAGTTTTTTTTTGAGTTGATGGTGTTCAAAATTCATTTTTGGTTTCCATGAAAAAAATGTTTTTTACTTTTCAAATAAGTCCCCCTTTTTCTCTTCCCTTTTTTCGTCAGCCCAGTGACTTTTGATAATGCAAAATATTATGCCGCCACCATTTTTCCTGTCATTACCAGGTGACCCACCGATTCCATGGAGCAAATGGAAAAATGTTTTTCTTATCTATATTCGTGTTTGTGGCAGCAATTTATCGGCGGACAGGAAGACCTCTGTTCTACAACATTGTCTGGGAGCGGAAGACCAGGAGATTTTGGAGACTTTACCTCCTATCAATATTTTGGACGGCGCAGATGGAGACACTACTTTAAATGAGTTTGACCTAACTTTACTTAAATTGGATAGACACTATCTACCTAAAGTATCTATAATTCTACAAAGGTACTATTTTGGTAAATGCAAACAGACTGACTCTGAAAATGTTGAAGATTTTGTAATGAATCTACGCAAGTTAGCGGCTCAATGCAAGTTTGGAGACAACTTAGATGAAAGCATACAAGATCAATTCATGCTGGATTGCAGAAGCGATAAAATAAGAGAGGCTTTATGGTTTAAAGGTGATCCCACTCTGGAGGAAGTGTTGGTGGTAGCTAAACAGATCGAACATTCAGAAACTTGTATTGATGACCTGAGGAAATCGAAAATGGTTTCTCACGTCATTCAGTCAGTAGATACTAAGCCAAAACCTAAGGGGAATACTGCTATAAAGCCAAAATTACTGTGTTTCAGATGCAATTCTCCATCACATTTAGCCAATAGCAAGGATTGTCCTGCCTTGAATGCAGTATGTAAAAAGTTTGGCAAGAAAGTTCATTTTGCCAGATGTTGCAAGTCCTTGGAAGAGAAAGTTGTAAAAGTTAATGAAATTGAATGCGGAGAAGAGGATGATGAGAGGAAAAGCTTCATTTTACAAGTTGTTAATGATGTGAACTGCATTAGTAATGCCCTGTGCGAGTATCCTACCGATTTTGTGGAGGTGGATGGTGTTACAGTAGCTATGATGATGGACTCAGGGGCAAAGCTGACTTTGGTTTCGGACTCTGATTTTACGAAATATTTTCAGAACAAAGTAATTCTTCATGCCCCTGATGTAACACCATTCAGCTATGGTGGCAAACCTATAGAGTTAAAGGGGTACTTTAATGCTAGGATTGTTTTCAAAGGGAATACCATTGAGGGAAAGGTGTATGTTCCTGTAGTTGGTGATACAATACTAAGTTGGCCACATCAAAAGTTATTGGGAATTATACTAAACCCCAACTCTGTCCCACAAGTACAGGTACAGAAAGTCTGTAACTGGAGTGAAGAATTGATGAGTGAGTTTCCAGATGTATTTATTAGTAAAGTTGGTTGCATTAAAGGATACAAACATCGGATAGTACTCAGAAAGGATGCTGTGCCAGTTGCATGTAAAGTAAGAAATATTCCATTCAGCATTCGTGAAAAAGTGAAAAAAGAACTTGATAGGCTGAGGTCATTATTGAGAAGGTTGAAGCAGCAGAATGGGTCACTCCCATTGTAGTGGCAACTAAAAGCAATGGAGACATTAGATTGTGTGTTGACTTACGCAATCTTAACAAGATGGTTGTAGACGATAGGTTTCCCTTACCTAATATAACCGAGATGGTTAGTTCCTTGGGTAGAGCTAAATATTTCACCACCTTAGATCTGAGTTCAGCATATCATCAGGTGCAGTTATGTAATGAGTCCAAATTACTCATGTCTTTTATTACGCCTTTTGGAGTTTTCAAGTTCAGTAGGATGCCTTTTGGACTCTGTTCAGCGGCATCCGTATTTCAAAGATTAATGGATGAAATTCTAGGGGATATTGCTGGTGTGAAATACTTTCAAGATGATGTTCTTATTTTTTCTAGTACCATTGAACAACATAGAGAACTGGTCAAAAAGGTGCTCAATATATTTTGATCAAAGGGAATTACTTTGAAAGGGCCAAAATGCAAGTTTTTCAAAACAGAGATTTCCTATTTAGGTCATGTAATATCTGGTGACGGAGTTAAACCTAAAGAAGAGCAGGTGAGATCTATTCTTGATTTGTCTCCTCCTGAAAATAAAAATGAAATTCAAGTTTTTTGGGGGTGGTAGAATTTTATGCCAGATTCATACCAAATTTAGCCAAAAGGAGTTGTTCAATTAGAAGCTTACTCAAGAAAGGCACAGAGTTTGTTTGGGATACTGAATGCCAAAAAGAGTTTGATGAGCTAAAAAGTGTTTTGTCTTCAACACAATCGCTTAGCAGTTTCCAGCCTGGTCTGCCCTGCGTAATCACTACAGATGCCTCCGAGAAAGGTTTAGGCTGTGTCTTAAAGCAGTTTAATGATGGTAAGGATAATATTATCACTTTTGCCTCACGTGGTTTGCGTGGGGCAGAATGCAAGTACTCCACGATTGAAAAAGAAGCTTTAACTATATTCTGGGCTATTAAAAAAATTAAACAGTTTCTTTGGGGTACAACCTTTGTAGTGCAGGCTGACCACAAACCACTGCGTGCAATATTTGAGAAGAAGGGTTTGGATAATGTCTCTGCTCGTATTTGTAAGTGGATTGTTGGGCTTCAAGATTTTAATTTTTGTGTAAGGTATGTCCCGGGATGTGAGAACAGATCTGCAGATTGTTTGTCCAGAATGAAGATGAGTGTCTTGGAGGAGAATGACTATGATACTTCATGGTGGGTTGATGAGGATGTTAAAGTTTGTAGTGTCACCGATGGTGGTGTATCTGAGGAGGAGTAGAAACAAGAGTTGAATGATGATGAGGCATTACTGAAAATCAAGGACTTGCTGTCAACTGGGTTACGCCCTGGCAGTGGTGTGAAATGTAATGAACAATTCAGTAAAATTTGGCATGAGCTTTCTATACAAAATGGTGTTAATGTTAGAGGATGTAGATTGATTCCACCGTGCAAGCTACGTGAGCGATTAATTGACCTAGCACTCTGTGGTCATCACGGCATATGTAAGACTAAAGAAATAATGCATAGTGTTTACTGGTGGCCTGGTATGGATTTAGCGGTTAAAAGGAAAGTTTGAGATTGTGTGGAATGTAAAATTGCGGATAAAACCCTTAAACTTAGAAAGCAGCCTATGATGTTGAGAGAGATTCCCAAAGAAGTGTGGGAGGAAGTTTCTGTGGACATCTTGGGCCCTATAAGTGGTGGCACACTTTCCAAGTATATTTTGGTATTAATGGAGGGACTGTCACGGTGGCCTGAAATATTTATCACTTCTGAAGTTACCTTCCTGAAGGTGATAAGGTTTTTGACAGAACTATTTGGTAGGGAAGGTAATCCTAGGTACATTTTAACTGATAATGGGGTGCAATTCACGTCAAAAGGTATGAGTGAATTTTTGAAAGAGAGAGGAATTATTCATAAAAAATGTGCTCTATATCACCCAGAGACCAATGGACGGTAGAACGTTTTAATAGGACGCTGAAGGAAACCATCCAATTGGCTAGACAGGTGAGGATTGGGAGAGTATAATTAAGCGTAAAGTTTAAGATTATAGGTTTACACCTCACACCAGCACTGGTCAGACACCCTTTGTCATATTCAGTAAACGAGTTCCTCACACCAAAATAAATCCACCATGGATCAAAAATTATACTGGAGAGTGGGCTGACTATAATAGACTAATGGAAAGTGCTGTAAACAAAGATTTGATTTGTCAAAGAAAAAGAAAAGTTAAAGTATTCAAAGGGGCAGTTAAAGCAGATGATGGTCACATTTGGAAATCTAAACAGGGTTGTTAAAGTGAACTAATTTATTAGTTGCTGTTACGACTCAGTCGTCCCATTTCCAGGGGGCGCTGTAAGGGGACTGTCAGAAGCCTGCGAATCACCTTGAACACCTATCTAGAGTCCCTTGCTGACTCCTGTTTGTTTCTCTTTTCTCCATGGTACACTTGTGTAGGACTACATTTGCTTCTTGGGACTGCAAATCCCATAATGCACAGCTTGGTAGTCAGGAAAACCCGGATTCTGTTTCCCATTGTTTTCAATGGGAGAAGTCCAGTTGCTCCTTTTCACTGGATCCTCTCCTCCAGGACTTGCAAGTGTCCAAAACCACACACACCTGAAACCTCTCCTGTGCAGCCCAGCTTGGAACTGCTTATAAGCAGCCATTTCCTCAAGCTCCCTGTCGTGCATCGGACTTCAATTCCTTTGTGTTACAGACCCCTTGTCGGATGGTGTTCCAGTTTTGTTCCTGTTCTGTTCCAGCCTGATCCTGTTTCCTGTTTCTCTGCCCTGCTCCTGATTGTTCCAGCCAGAGTCTGCTCCCTACTTCTTAGCCTTGTACCTGTTTGTTTCTTCCAAAGCCTGCTCCCTGTTTCTCTGCCCTGCTCCTGCCTTGTTTCAGCCTGAACCTTCTCTCTGTTTCCCAGTCCTGTTTACTGCTCATTTCCTACTCCCTGTATTCCAGTCCTGTCCTTGCCTGTTCCAGCCAGAGCCTGTTCTCAGTTTCCCAGTCCTGTCTCTGTCTGTCCCAGCCAGAAGTTTGCGCCCTGTTTTCAAGTCCTAGACCCGCCTTTGCTTCAGCCTGAGCCTGTTCCTAGTTCTTTCCTCTGCCTCTTTGTTTGTTCCCTTCTGTTTCTGTTTCTTCTTGGTTCTTTGTGTCTGGTAAGTGTTCTATCAGTCTTCACCAGTGTATACGTGTCCTCCTGTGTACTGGGGTTGGCTCCTGGTTTCCAGGAGGCAATTCCAGCCCCCATCCTTGTCCAGTGTTATACGTTGTATTTCGTGCCTAACAGTGACAGTGTGCTATTGCTGTTTTCTCAGGAATCGCCACTGTGTTTCCAGCTGGACCCACAAGAGCGTGTCCTGTGTATGTAAGTACTATCCTTGTTTGTGCTCTAGGGTCCAGAGACAGAATCACTTCTGCTGCCTCCTTTCTATGGGGCTGGCAGGGTGACTATCTGTAAGAGCAAACTGCACAGAGGCATTGAGATTCCCTGTCACTGTGGGAGGTTCTGCGCCTTACTCTGTGTACAACCCCAGCGTGTTTGTCCACTGGTAATCTGTTTCCTGTTTGTTCACACAAGGGTTGCTCTGCTTTTACTTTCCTGTTTCCTGTGCCTGTCCATAGCTATCCTTTCCGTGTATGCCTTTAGCTGCTCTTCTGCCCCAGCACACTACCTCTCTAGGATATTCGGTGACCTCAAGGGGTGTCCCAACCAGAGTCCTAATCAGACCCGCCCGAAACCGTGACAGAATGCACGAACCAAAAATGTCAAGCTCCCCAGGCAGTAAAGGCACACACAGACCTAAAATGATTTCCTGTCATGTTAAGACACCCCTTTCTAAACCTAGACATTCTCTTAAGACCTCTAAAAAAGGCCTCAGTTTAAAGGATAGACTTGTTAAAGAAAATCAAAGATTGCAAATGCAGTACTACATTGCGTGGCTTGCTGATCCATCAATGTTCAACTATTATAATATCTGTGATTATGACCCCCAATCCCTGTCTGTAGAAGAATTACAAAGTAATAATGAGTTTTTGGAGGTTCTATTACCTCAAACAGGGGAGAATGTTCCTAACAGTGAAAGTGCTTTTGCTACTTCTGCACAAGACATTTACTCTCAAGAAAACCTGGTTAATTCCTCGCCTCATGCTAGTGCATCCCACATTCACTTCCAGGACTCTGTCAAAACAAAGAACCCTGACACTGTTCAAGAAGCCACACTAGGGATTCCCTTGTTTTCTGTTGAGTGCTTCAGCCCATCTAGGCCAGTTTCTCAGAATTCAAAGTGCAGTGCTGACTCTTATAAAGATCTATCAGTCCCTCAGAGCTTTCAAGTCAGCAGGCTAGACCCTGTATCTAAGGGATCAGTAAAAACTGTGGGATTCCTTAGTTCAACTCAAATGGCTTGTACTCCTCCCAAATTGGATGACAGTACATCAGTCTCAATTCCTAAGTGTTTTGCTGACTCTTGTAAGGATCTACCAGTCCCTCAGTGCTTTCAAGTGAGCAGGATAGAACCTGTATCAAATGGATCAGTAAAGACTGTGGGATTCCTTAGTTCCACTCAAAAGGCTTGTGCTCTTCCCAAACTGGATGATAATACACCAGTCTCAATCCCTAAAAGCTCTGCTAAACCCTTTTCTATTCTGAGTGGGTTTGATAACAATATGGACATACACACACTAAAAGAGCAGTTTTGACAAATTAAAAGGCAGATATTGGACTTCTATGATGAATATGTTGTAACATACTGTAGGAGATGGATGTGGTGTATGGGTGATAGAGGACACAAACACTGAGGTTAACTACCCTTTATAGGGGTTTACGTGCTTTTTATTGTTCTTGGCGGTAGATAAGGGGGAGAATAACTCTAGAACAGTCTGTGAGTAACCGGTGTTTCTGAGTTCTGTTTTCCTTTCCTTTTCTCCCTCTCTGGTCTCTATCCGTCTCAGGTGGGTTGCTTATTCTTTTCCCTTCCTTTTTCTTCCAGGTGGCGTGTTCCGGTATCTTGGCGGCAGGTTTCCTCGGAAGAACAAAAACAAGGTGGCAGCCGGTAAGTGTGGAGGGTAAGCACGGTTTTGGTTCTGTGTGGGGGTAGGGGGGAGGAGGTGAACTAAGAAAAGGGGGGGGGGGGGATAGTGACGGAAGGGTTACTCTAACCTTTTTAGTGGGGAGGTGAAATGGTCTCTTTTCCTAGTGTCAGGCAGCATACGTGGTTGTTAGGGTGCCCAGGGAACTTGCCCCGCTTCAGGCGCTCTCCCCTTAGAGGTAGTCACCCTGTCTCCCTTCCTCCCCTTTCCTCCCCCCTTCAGTCCTCCCCTCTCGTCCTACCCTTCCCCTTCCCTGGGTTCTGCTGTGGCCCTTTACTAAGGCACGTACCTTGTCCAGCCACGACCCTCCTGGGCCGTGGCAGGCTGTCGCGTCCTCCGTCTCCTCTCGGGGTGGCTCTTCCGCCCTTTCTTCCTTCTCTCCTCTCGGGGATTCCGGGTTGACGCTTCTCTCCGTCTCTTCTCGGGCGTCTGGCTCTCCGTTTCTCCTCGTCTCACTCTTTTTCGCCGTCTCTCCCTCTCGGTCCGTTTCGCGTCCGGAAGAGAAGAACGATCTCGTCCCGCCGTGCCCTTCTTCACTCTCGGCAACCCGGAACTCCGGGGCCGACTTCCGCCTCCTTCCCGATGCGTCTCCATGACGACGGGGTTGCCGATCTGGCGAGGCGTTCGGAGAGCGCCATGATTGGGTTTCCTCCGGCGCTCTCCTACACACCCCTTCCCACGATCGGGACTGGTATAGGCCCGAGGAGTCAGGGCAGCGGGAGAGGAAGTCTGCGGGACATTGGCGAGCCCCAGGGATATGGCGGATCTGAAAAGTAAAGGGTTGCAGTTCAAGGAACCAGCGGAGTACTCTGGAATTGGTGTCTTTATGGGAAGCCAACCATGTCAAAGGTGCATGATCGGTGAAGAGGATGAATGGGCGTCCCAGGAGGTAATACTGCAAACATTCGATTGCCCATTTAATGGCCAAACATTCCTTTTCTATAGTGGGGTAGTTCGTTTCCCTAGGTAATAGCTTCCTACTGATGTAGACTATTGGATGTTCATGTCCCTGGTGGTCAGGTTGTGCCAACACGGCTCCTAACCCGACATTGGATGCGTCCGTAAAAAGATGGAAGGGCCTGGCAAAATCGGGACAACGCAATACTGGTTCGGTTGTAAGGGCTTCCTTGAGCCATTGGAATCCCTGAAGTTGGGATGGGGAAAAAGGAGGTAGGACCGTCGGATATTGTTTTTTTAGGAGGTCTGTAAGGGGGGCTGTGATAGTAGAGTATTGAGGGATGAACCTTCGATAGTATCCAACTAGCCCCAGAAAGGAGCGAAGTTCCTTCTTGGTGGTAGGGAGGGGAATATGTCGAATGGTGGCTACTTTATCCTTTTGGGGACTCAAGAGCCCATTCCCAATAATGTAACCTAGGTAGGCTATCTGGGTCTGGCCTAGTATACATTTTTTTGGATTGGCGGTAAGCCCGGCCGCGGATAGGGCGGAGAACACTTTATCCAGGTGAAGTAGGTGGGTAGACCAGGTAGAACTGAAAATAACAATATCATCAAGATATGCGGCTGTAAAATCATGGTAGGGTCTTAGTAGTTGATCCATTAGTCGTTGGAACGTTGCTGGGGCACCATGAAGCCCGAAAGGGAGCACCGTGAATTGATACAGGCCTGAAGGGGATACGAACGCCGTTTTTTCCTTGTCCGAGGGTGCTAAGGGGATCTGCCAATACCCCTTTGTCAGATCAATAGTGGTCATATATCGGGCTTGCCCTATCTTCTCCAGGACTTCATCTACCCGAGGAATGGGGTATGTATCAAAAAGGGATATCTCATTGAGCTTCCGGAAGTCAATGCAGAAGCGGATAGAGCCATCCGGCTTCGGCACTATGACAATCGGAGAACACCATGGGCTGGTAGAGGTTTCAATAACTCCTAAACGCAACATTTTATCGACTTCCTCTTCTATGAGGGTTTTCCTTGCCTCAGGAATTCGATAAGGTCGTTGTCGTACTACTTTTCCTTCCGGGGTTCTAATGTGATGCTGGACCAGTGCTGTTTTCCCCGGTAGTTCAGAAAAAAAATAGGCATGACGGTGGACTAACTCCGTCATTTGTCGGGTCTCTATCTCGGAAAGGGACTCACTGATTTTGGGGAGCTGTTGGGGGTCATACAGTGAGGTGGGGCACAATTCCAACCCTAAAGGTTGAGTTGGCGTGATCAGACACCCCCTCGCTAATGCTAAGTTATTGCTAGCGGGTTCTTCCCATTTCTTTAATAGGTTAATGTGGTAAATCTGGGTTCGCCTTGGATTATCTCTTAATTCTAATAAATAGGTAACAGGGGTAACTCTTTTTATGATTTTGTATGGTCCCTGCCATTTGGCAATTAATTTGTGCTCTGAGGTGGGCCTGAGGATTAACACTTTGTCGTTGGGTTGTAAGATCCTGAGTTTGGTACCCTGGTCATAGTAAGTCTTTTGGTTATTTTGGGCTTCTGTTAGATGCTGCCTTACGTCCTCCCATACTGATTGGAGTTGGGTTTTTAACTTATGGACATAGTCTAGGATAGAACGTTCTTCGTTCTCCTCCTCCTCCCAAAGTTCCACTGCCATATCTAGAAGGTTTCTTGGTTGTCTCCCAAATACCAGTTCAAACGGGCTATGCCCAGTGGAGGATTGTTCATGTGTCCTTATCGCGTACAATACTAGGGGAAGCTTCTGATCCCAGTCCTTACCTGTCTCATTCACCACTTTCCTTAAAAGGGTTTTTATGGTGCGATTATACCGTTCGACCAATCCATCCGTTTGGGGATGGTAGACAGATGTTTTTATCTGTTGAACCCCTAGGGATGTACAGATTTGTTTCATCATTCCTGAGATGAATGGGGTTCCCTGGTCCGTAAGGACTTCTTCGGGAAATCCTACCCGGGAAAAGAAAGATATCATAGCTTGTGCTACGTTTTTCGTAGTGGTGCTGGAAAGGGGAATGGCCTCGGGGTACCTACTTGCGTAGTCTACGAGCACGAGAATGTGGGTATGCCCTTTTCTAGACGGTAACAGAGGACCAACTATGTCCATACCGACCCGCTTGAAGGGTATATCAATCAGAGGTAGGGGTTGCAACGGTGCTTTACGGAGGGTTCCTGGCTCCACAAGTTGGCACTTAGGACATTGAGCGCAGTACCTTCTGATATGGGCATATACTCCCGGCCAGTAAAACCGCCTGAGTAAGTATTCTTCTGTTTTTTCCCTGCCACAATGTCCACCCCCTGGTTGGTTGTGGGCTAGGAAGAGTATCTGGGTTCGGTAGGATTCGGGAACGACGAGCTGTCTTTTCTCCCCATTTGTTTTGGTGGTGACCCTATATAACAGATCTTTTGAGGTCAAGAAGTAAGGACCTACCTCTCCAGTTGAGGCGGTTTTAGCATTTTTCCAAGCATGTTTTAAGGTGGGATCCTCGTGTTGACTCATTCTAAACGATGTGGGGGCTGCGTCTAGGAGGGCCATGACCCCTTCTTTGTTTTGTTGGTCCTGTTGCCAGGCGTATCTCTGTTTCTCCGTTCTCCTTTCCTTTCGTGTTAGCTTCCGTCTAGTGGGATGGCTAGGTATAGCATCATCTCGGAATGGCGCGTCACCCCACCAGTTGTCCACTGGGTTTTTCTGTCTGGTCCTGTCTAAGAGGTCGTCGAACCTTTGATAGTCCGTTCCTATTACACATTCCTCTATCAGGTTGTCCATAAGCCCCACAGGCAGACTGTCTATATGTCCGTCCCAGCCTATGTTTATGTTGAGAAGCGGATACTGGGCTCGATCTCCATGAACACAGCATATCGTAACCCATTGGTCCTCAGGGGGTGGTATCTGGTGAATCAAACTACGTCGGACTACTGACTGACTACACCCGGAGTCAATTAAGGCCATAACAAGTTTTCCGTTGACCATCAGGGGGTACTTAAAGGACACACTACTCTTTCCTAGGCATAAGACTCTGCCTCTAGTCATGCCTATCTCAATTGGTTCTATACCCTCCTGCTTTCTGGGACATCCACGAGCGATATGGCCCCACTCCCCACAGTTAAAACATTGGGGTTGCTGCATCGGACTTCTCTCCGGGTTTCTAGGTAGGCCGGTCTCTTCGGTTGCTCGTCGTGTGTGGAATTGAGTAGGGGTTATTGGAGGTTTCCCCATGGGGCGGACGGGTTGTGGTTTACCCTCTCCTGATCTGTGATAAGCACAAGCTAGATCAACCGCTGTCTCAGTATCTATATTGGGGTGTTGTCGGATCCAGTGTCGGGTATGGGGTGGTAGGGAATCTAGATACTGCTCCAGAATAATCGCCTTAATTATGTCCTCACGTTCCGCTCCTAGTGGTCCCAGCCACTTCAACCCTAGATCCTTCACCCGGTAATAGTATGTCCGAGGGTCTTCATGGGGTCCCCATCTTACTTTCCGGAACCTAGTTCTATAGTATTCGACATCATGTCCGACTCGTTCCAAAATACTCTTCTTTATCTCGACATATGGGGTGGCACCTCCCGGGTTTGCGGCCTGATAAGCGGATTGGAGGGTTCCTGTCAGGAGGGGAGCTATATACTGACCCCACCGCTCTGCCGGCCATTGAGCACTGGAAGCGACTCTCTCAAAGTTCGTAAAAAACGAGTCAGGGTCTTCTCCTTCTTGGTATTTTTGTAGGACTGAACTGGGCACATTGGGATGCACCTTACTTGCGGCTATAGTGTCGGTCAGCTTTTGTATGGCAGTCTCATGAACTAGCTGATTATTGGCCATAATGGTGGCCTGGCTTTTCAATGCCGACTGTAGGGCCTCCCTATCCTCCTTGGCCTCTCGTTGCTGGGCTTCCCAGACTAGCTGGAGATGGCGCTGCCCTTCGGTCAACTGCTTAATCATTTCTTCCATGCTGGACTTGTCCTCCATTATCCCGTATCCGTCCAAAATCCCACTTCTGACGCCACTGTAGGAGATGGATGTGGTGTATGGGTGATAGAGGACACAAACACTGAGGTTAACTACCCTTTATAGGGGTTTACGTGCTTTTTATTGTTCTTGGCGGTAGATAAGGGGGAGAATAACTCTAGAACAGTCTGTGAGTAACCGGTGTTTCTGAGTTCTGTTTTCCTTTCCTTTTCTCCCTCTCTGGTCTCTATCCGTCTCAGGTGGGTTGCTTATTCTTTTCCCTTCCTTTTTCTTCCAGGTGGCGTGTTCCGGTATCTTGGCGGCAGGTTTCCTCGGAAGAACAAAAACAAGGTGGCAGCCGGTAAGTGTGGAGGGTAAGCACGGTTTTGGTTCTGTGTGGGGGTAGGGGAGAGGAGGTGAACTAAGAAAAGGGGGGGGGGGATAGTGACGGAAGGGTTACTCTAACCTTTTTAGTGGGGAGGTGAAATGGTTTCTTTTCCTAGTGTCAGGCAGCATACGTGGTTGTTAGGGTGCCCAGGGAACTTGCCCCGCTTCAGGCGCTCTCCCCTTAGAGGTAGTCACCCTGTCTCCCTTCCTCCCCTTTCCTCCCCCCTTCAGTCCTCCCCTCTCGTCCTACCCTTCCCCTTCCCTGGGTTCTGCTGTGGCCCTTTACTAAGGCACGTACCTTGTCCAGCCACGACCCTCCTGGGCCGTGGCAGGCTGTCGCGTCCTCCGTCTCCTCTCGGGGTGGCTCTTCCGCCCTTTCTTCCTTCTCTCCTCTCGGGGATTCCGGGTTGACGCTTCTCTCCGTCTCTTCTCAGGCGTCTGGCTCTCCGTTTCTCCTCGTCTCACTCTTTTTCTCCGTCTCTCCCTCTCGGTCCGTTTCGCGTCCGGAAGAGAAGAACGATCTCGTCCCGCCGTGCCCTTCTTCACTCTCGGCAACCCGGAACTCCGGGGCCGACTTCCGCCTCCTTCCCGATGCGTCTCCATGACGACGGGGTTGCCGATCTGGCGAGGCGTTCGGAGAGCGCCATGATTGGGTTTCCTCCGGCGCTCTCCTACACATACACAAGAACTCGTGCACGTGGACTCTTTTCATCAATTCATATTTCACTGTTGCCAGAACCAGACATTCTGTTTATCTGTAAGGTAGAAGAAGTAACAGAGCAGCTGATGGAAACTACTGCAAGGCAATTTGAAAACCTGAAAAAAGAAAATGATCACCAGCTTTGGCTTAAAGAACAGTATGCTACTTTGTGTGCCTCTCCAAAGACTTCTATCGAGCAGATTGTCCCTTCTATTTATGACAGTCAAAAGACAGCTCCAGTTATAAATATATCAGCCTCTTCTTCAGACTCTCTCTCAGCCTGTAGTTCTCCAGTGAAAATTCCTGTACAGTTGACTGAATCTCTGACATCTCTGAGAGATTTGACACCTCTTGATTCAAAGGATGGATCAGAGTCTTCAGAAGGAAGTGTCTCAGCCCCTCTATCAGAACAAATAAAGCCAAAGGAAGAAGAGAGTTCTGATGCAGACTCCAATAGCTGCACCTTAAGAAACCAAGATATGACTTTACTGGAGATTAATGGCAAGTTGTGCACCAATGTTGAAGAATCTGAATCGAGTGATGACAGTGGTTCCTGCCTTGCCGTGAACAAACCTGCAAATAGTGCTGTTCAAATGGCGCACACACCAGAATTTTCAGATTGTGGGGATACTCCTGCCCTTTCAAACAATATCATAGAATTTTCAGATAATGAAGAGACAGTTCCTGTTTCAAGTGAACTAATGGATTTTTCTGACCGTGAAGAAATACCCGCAATTACTAAGAATGTAATGGACTTCTCAGAAAGTTTAAAAATCTCTTCTGTGTCAAAGCAAACCGTGGAAATTTCAGACAAAAAAGAAAGCCAGCAATCAGAAACTGAACAGCATGTCATAAGAAATGAGAGCCTTCTCCTAGAACTGGACACAGTTGCAGTCTCAACCACTGATCCTGACCTGCTGATCCCTGCCAATGTGTATCCTGTTTCCAGCTCCACGATTAGTGAAGAACAGATCTCTGAGCTACCGGTATCTGATCTTGATGTAAAATCAGCCACACCAATGTCACCTGCTGTGTCCCTGAAACTAAAGACTCCTGAAAACCAGCAATCTGAAACCAAAGCTCAAGTGCTGAAAGATGTAATACTTCCCACTAAAACTAAAGACTTGAATTTGAATCTTGTATTCGAAGATCTGATGATAAGTACTGTTCTTAGTGTTTTATTGCAAGAAACCATCATCAATTCAAAGGCTAGAGCTGAAAATGTAGGTAACAGTGTAAAGGTGATTTCTGAAGAGACTCCAGTTCTATTTCTTTCCAAAGAACAACCTTTCAATGTTAACAGAGTTGAAGATCAAATACCTATAGTAGAAACGCCTAGCAAAGAAACCATTTCTGATACCACGAACACACCACAGAGCACTTGCAATGAAGAAATCTCAGTCTTGTCTGAAGATCACTCTAAAGAATTAGCTTGTGGAACTTCTACATTTTCAGATGTTAATCCAGTTTCTAAAGACTTGAAAACTCTTGTTGCTCCTGAATTTGATACTCCGAAGTCATCTAAGATGAAAGAAAATTCGGACTTTTTCATGTTTACCTTGAGAACACCAGTTCCCCATGTCTTCCAAGTCTCTATGCTTTGCAAACCTCAGACCACAACGAATACAAATACTGCTGCAGAAACAGACAGATCCTGCTTGTTTGAAGGAGTTACAGACCTTACAGTTACTAACACGCCAATTATCTCCTCTAAAGAAGACAGTACTGAACAGGAAACTAAAGTCCTAAAGAATACCGCCCATAATGCCATTCCAGATCTCCTTGCTCCTGAATCCACTTCACCAGAAACCAACTCCATGCACTCCTCCCGTATCACTCGAACAATAAAGAGGAAAGACATCGGAGCCCATATGGGTATTAATACATGCTTTGCTCATTGGATGATTCATCTGTGGCAGGACTGTAAACTTATCAACCAAGGTTGGTGTTGGATTTTCTTGCTTTGGCTTTTCCTCTTCAACTTTTTTCAGCCAAAGGATCGCCTTCTCTTCTTGAGCGGACTGGTGGGAGGGGGTATACTGTTACGACTCAGTCGTCCCATTTCCAGGGGGCGCTGTAAGGGGACTGTCAGAAGCCTGCGAATCACCTTGAACACCTATCTAGAGTCCCTTGCTGACTCCTGTTTGTTTCTCTTTTCTCCATGGTACACTTGTGTAGGACTACATTTGCTTCTTGGGACTGCAAATCCCATAATGCACAGCTTGGTAGTCAGGAAAACCCGGATTCTGTTTCCCATTGTTTTCAATGGGAGAAGTCCAGTTGCTCCTTTTCACTGGATCCTCTCCTCCAGGACTTGCAAGTGTCCGAAACCACACACACCTGAAACCTCTCCTGTGCAGCCCAGCTTGGAACTGCTTATAAGCAGCCATTTCCTCAAGCTCCCTGTCGTGCATCGGACTTCAATTCCTTTGTGTTACAGACCCCTTGTCGGATGGTGTTCCAGTTTTGTTCCTGTTCTGTTCCAGCCTGATCCTGTTTCCTGTTTCTCTGCCCTGCTCCTGATTGTTCCAGCCAGAGTCTGCTCCCTACTTCTTAGCCTTGTACCTGTTTGTTTCTTCCAAAGCCTGCTCCCTGTTTCTCTGCCCTGCTCCTGCCTTGTTACAGCCTGAACCTTCTCTCTGTTTCCCAGTCCTGTTTACTGCTCATTTCCTACTCCCTGTATTCCAGTCCTGTCCTTGCCTGTTCCAGCCAGAGCCTGTTCTCAGTTTCCCAGTCCTGTCTCTGTCTGTCCCAGCCAGAAGTTTGCGCCCTGTTTTCAAGTCCTAGACCCGCCTTTGCTTCAGCCTGAGCCTGTTCCTAGTTCTTGCCTCTGCCTCTTTGTTTGTTCCCTTCTGTTTCTGTTTCTTCTTGGTTCTTTGTGTCTGGTAAGTGTTCTATCAGTCTTCACCAGTATATACGTGTCCTCCTGTGTACTGGGGTTGGCTCCTGGTTTCCAGGAGGCAATTCCAGCCCCCATCCTTGTCCAGTGTTATACGTTGTATTTCGTGCCTAACAGTGACAGTGTGCTATTGCTGTTTTCTCAGGAATCGCCACTGTGTTTCCAGCTGGACCCACAAGAGCGTGTCCTGTGTATGTAAGTACTATCCTTGTTTGTGCTCTAGGGTCCAGAGACAGAATCACTTCTGCTGCCTCTTTTCTATGGGGCTGGCAGGGTGACTATCTGTAAGAGCAAACTGCACAGAGGCATTGAGATTCCCTGTCACTGTGGGAGGTTCTGCGCCTTACTCTGTGTACAACCCCAGCGTGTTTGTCCACTGGTAATCTGTTTCCTGTTTGTTCACACAAGGGTTGCTCTGCTTTTACTTTCCTGTTTCCTGTGCCTGTCCATAGCTGTCCTTTCCGTGTATGCCTTTAGCTGCTCTTCTGCCCCAGCACACTACCTCTCTAGGATATTCGGTGACCTCAAGGGGTGTCCCAACCAGAGTCCTAATCAGACCCGCCCGAAACCGTGACAGTTGCTTTCAAAGGGGAAAAAAATATATATTAAAAGGGGAAGGTGGTGTGGCATTCTATGTGCTAGTTTAAATTATTATTTATTGTACTAATCTCTGTATACCTTTTTCTGTATTTTGGTTTTTGTATATTATTGTGGTAGTTGGTATGTTCTGCCCCCCCTGCTCCAGCTCTTGCATTATCTGGAATGCTCCTAGGGGTTCTATTCGGTTGGAGCTGGAGGAGCTGTGTACAGGTGTGTCTGGAGTTTCCTGTAACTTCTTATCTTGGAAGAATAAAAGAAGATTTTTCTACAATTGGATCTTCTGGTTCCTTCTTTCTCATGAACTGAAATACTACAGTAACCATGCTACAAAGAGGCTACTTTCTCACGCAATGCAAATCAAATACCCACCGAGTATTTGCTACCTCTGAGGATTAGGTTTACAAAGCTGAAAAACATGCTGTCTTTCATTGCCACTTTAGTGACCTTAACAATTATCAAAATGGAAATTTGAAACAGAAGACATTATAATGCCTGAAAACATTACAGCCCTTGTAATTCATTTATAACTGCTGCATTTGATGCACACATCCAATCAATTCATCTTGATAATACGGATAACAATCCTGGGTAAGAAGTTGTGTTTTAAGCTATACTTGTCCTGGTGAAGGCCTAGAAAGTGAAGAAGCATCCAAACAGTGGAGAGTGTTTTATTTTAGTGCGCAAATGCCTTTTACAATCAATTGTATGTGACCTGACTGTAGAGACCTAAGTAAATTCTGTAATAGCGGATTGCCCAGTAAAAAGCAACACTATCATTGTGAAGGTATAAATCTGTTCTAAGAATATAAGCTTTTTTGATGGGATGGCCATGATACATTTCTTGCTTCTATGCCACTTCCCAAGGGCTGCTTCGTGTCTGTACCCATTCACCTCTATAACCAGTAAGCATTCTTTGAATTTGATGAAATGCACAAGTGTGGGCACACTGCTAACATCCTACTTATTATTCTCAGAGACTTCTCCTGCAGCACCCCTAGATCAAAGGTCTGGTCCTTTTTCAGTAATATTCGCACAGTATTATTTTATGACAACTGTCTGACAAGCCTTGAGTAATATTTCCAAAATTTAATGAATGACAACACTTGTTCACTGTTTCTAGGAAGTCGTGCCTCCTAACCACATTCCTGCTTGGCTTTATGTCCTCATCTGAAATTGACTAAAGGCATCATTTAGACTGTGGTTGACAGACTGTGAAACCATTATGGTAGAACAGACCCTTACTCCGCCACTTCGGCATGCCATACTTAAGGCTCCACATTGTGTTGTATGACCGCAGGGAATCTTCACTGCCAGCCAGCATATCATGGCAGCATGAACTGGTGGTTTTCATTGTTTTCTCTTTTACAAATAGTGACCCCCAAAATGTTTTCAATTCCATGCAAAAGAAAATATGAAGATCCCTGGCTTGATAGGAGTTTTCTCCCAAAATCTGGGGGAATTTATTGTTTCCTTTCTGTCCTTCAATATTTTTCTGCAGGGAGTCATGTGACAAAGAGACTGACAATAAGGAGTTTCCAATGGGAAAAGTCACCTGAGTTTGCATAGGTGGAAACTTTGTGCCTGATTTAGGGTTTGGTGGACAGAGTAAAGGCAGACAAAGTGGTGGAGTACTTTACATCTGCCACCCTGCCTTTACTCTAGTGATCAAATTTAGAGATGTCTTCTTACCCCATGGAAATCTCTATACATCAGCAGGGAAAGACGTTGCCTCTGTCAAACATAATGGCCGGATGTCAAACTTTTCCAAGTTTTTTTTTTTTTTTTTAAACTACATTCTGAATCACATGTAGAAAGAGGAAAATGCTTCTCTGGATTGTTTTAGTGTTTAGTATTTTTGTTTAGGTGCTCCTCCCTGCATAAAAACAATCATGCCTGCAATGCAGGCACCCTTGCACTATGGTACAAGGATGCCTGTGTTTGTGATACGCAGCCCCAAGTGCGCCAGCATAGGGAGTGAGCTGAAGAGTGCCATCTCTTAATAAATGTGGAGCTTTTGAGCTCTCTCCCATTCACGCAACACAGCACAGCAACTTACTTTACTGCACTGTGTTGCGTGAAGTCATGATAAATTTGCCCTGTAGTTTTTAAATAACCAAATCTTTAGTTGTAAAACTAAAAAACAAGCAAATGCTTTGCTTTGAAAATAAACAAAGGGACTTTGTTCCAACTGGTAGCAGCCAAGAGAAGGCATGCCTGTCCATTCTAGATAGAGTAATGAGAGGGACACAAGTCCAAATGAGGCCAGCTGAGCATAGATTGCGGGATGGATGATAACAACAGAAGCTTTTTCTTAGGACACAGTCCAAGAATTATGTAGGGCTTTTGTGTTAGATGGGGGTATTGAATAAACCTTCTCTGTGCACTGGAAGCTAGGGCAGGTCAATGCGATACTTTGAGATGTGCAAACGAGCTGGCAAATTAAGAACAAGCTGGGTCATAGTCTGAATTACCAGAAGATACCGAATATGATCCTGGGAAATGCCCAGAAAAAGGGCATTCCCATATTCCAGTTGAGAAATGACAAAAGCCTGCACTGTGGATTGTCTAGCTGAAATATAGATCCGGGAGAACACTTTATGCAGAATTTTGAACATGATGAAATTTGAGGTAAAGATGTGATTGACCTCGGCGTTCAGAATTCCGCTTAGGTTTCTAACAGATGTTACCAGTCCTGGAGCTTAACTCAAGCTGGTTGGTAATGAGTTGGAGGACCAGATGTAGCTTTCCTACCAAACATAAGCACCCATGTCTTGTCACTGTTCAGTTTTAACCAGTTATCTGACATTCATTTGGACACATATGAAATACAGGAGTGGAATTTATACTGGGTTTCTATTAGATTGTTAGATATGGACACTGTTATATGGGTGTACAGGAGATGACATCAAAACCATAAGGTGGACAATTTATGCTGGGGGAGTATGTATTTGTTGAACTATGCAGGACTTAGAGAAGATCCCTGAGGAATTCTACATGTTAACTCAGATGAAGAAGATAGGTATGGCAGCATGTAAATGGTCTGTGCTCGATCCAAGAGGAATGACCACTGTGAGATGCTCGGAAACCAGACTGAGAAGGACCTAACAATTTATTCCTCTCTAGGCAGGAGGAACACAGGGAGTTAACTAATTTGTCTGGATCTTTGCAAGAAAGGCACAAGCGAGATGGGGCAATAGTGGTCAGTGAATTCAAGTCTGCAGAAGGTATCTTAAGAAGAGGGTGCACCATACCATGTGCCCATGAAATAAGGCAAGCACACTAAATCAAGATTGATTACTCAGTGAACTGAAGGCAGAGCTCAGCATGTTACACTCCAAACTGAAAATGAAATGGGAGCAAGGGTCCAAAAGTGACCAAGATTTAGTCGTTGGAATGGTCTTAGCTATAGTTTTATAGTTCACTGGAGTGAACTTGGTTAAAGAAAAGTTGAAATCGATTGCCAACGGAATGTCAAAGAATCGGGATATTTTACTGGTCATAGTTAGCATATATATTCCTAATTTTGTCCACAAACTAGTTTAAAATGGACAAAAAGTGCTCCACATTGTGTTGCATGACGTTGCAGCAAGCCTTTGGTTGTGTGAGGTTTTTTAACTATAGAAAAGGGATTGCATGAAGATTTGGATTTGGGTGAAATTAGATTAGTAAAAAAAAGGTGCAGCATGAGAGTCTGAGTCTGCAATAATAGTTTTTAGTGGCTGATTTGTAGGCCTTCTTGTCAGTTTCATTACATGTAATTATTTTATGAAGGTGTTCGTGAGCTCTGCAATGGCATTTCAGTGCCCTTAGAATATCTGTGTACCAAAATGTTGATAGTTTATTCCTAGCGGACTGATGGTTTTTCAGGGGTACAGCTTGATCTAGGGAATTCTAAATCCAAGTATTGACATTTCCAGCAGTAAAATGAGTGTCTAGGCTAGGGGTTAACAGATTAGAAGCAAAAGTATTGAGAAATGAGTCGTATAAGGAGTTCAAACATAATTTGGGTGTTGTGTTATAAATTATTATGATCATGTAGGCTGACCGGAGACAGCCAACAAGCGTAGACAAACTGCTCATCACTCACCTCTCTTTCGCATATTGGCAGTCATTGCTTTACTGTTAATCTATCTAAAGTTAACACCATAGCCTTGTGTCTCACAGTTCCTCCACTTTTTCTTTAACAAAGGAACCCTAACCCTCTTATAGGTGTACGATCAGTGAACCCAACATGAAGTTCAAGTGGAGTTTGTTCCAGATACCCTCGCAGGCTTCCATTCTTGCCATAGTCCGAACAGCCATTGGAACTAGCTTGAGAAGCACTCCCTCATTTGTACCACTCCTTTTAGAGGTGCATTCCATTTTTTCTTCTCCTTTGCTCCGAGCACTTTTTGTTTTAGGAGTTGCACAAAGTCTCACAACCCCAGCACTCTCTTTCGACTCTTCTCCTTTGCCAGAGCATCTTCTTATGTCACTGGGTGCTCAATGATCTATGAAATAGCCAATGCCTGGCATAACCACTGTCCACCTCTTACTCATAACGCAATATTCACTACTGTAACCAAGTACCATAGGTTCGTCACATAGTATAGATTCACAAAACATCTCCAATATATTGTTCATCCTACCCAAATGCTGTTCTTCGGTTTCAATGGAAATTGCACTATGGACTAGAGTTGCTATTGCTCCAGCACTTACTGTATCTTCGGCTTAAGATGACTTTCTAGTATCCTGTTTCCATCCCCGTGTGGAACCAATGCTTCTCTTAGTTACTGCCCATGGTGAGTGCTTGACAAGGCACTGCTCCTGATTTCAAAGTCCCTGCATATCTTACCTATTAACTCCTCATCAAGGCATCAAGTTTTATTTATACTCCGGACACTACTTTATTACTGATGCCCTGGAATTGGTATCAAACGAGTAGGGGGCTGATTTATGTGTGACTGCTCTTAGTTCTCTGCTCTCCCAATGTACGTCTTCATTGGCACGCTCCAATATCAAGATGACACAACAAAAACAGTTACTGCTCTATGCACACAAACAATACTGTTCAACTCTGCTTACTGCTAGTTGTTCTTAGGGGTGACCTCGCTCTTACATGGCTAGCTTACAGAATTAAAAGCTCAGCAGTGTCCATTAGGTCGACAGTATGCTCTAAACAGAAGGATGCACTGATTCATATAACGATCTGTCAATGATACTGTATGTATCTCGTCCTGTGCCAGGCGTGTGTTGTTTTGAATCGCTCTTAGTAGAATTGTACACGTATGCATCCAAAATCTACACAGAACAAGGATCGGCAAGGCAAAAGATTTGGCTTTTTGTTAGGGAAGTGACTGGTAAAAGCTGAGCAACATTCAGCGTGTTGTCTGCAGCTGTCTTAGAGAGAAAACACGATGCAGCCGCATTTTGTGCTTCAACAATACGGAAGCCGAGAGTGTGGGGCACCTCTGCTGAACAAACTGCCTCCCATCAAAGAAGAGTGGGTAATGGACAGGAGCCAGGAGATGACGTGTGAGTTATAGGTGATGAATCAGAAAGGCAGAGCTGCTACTTTTAACAAAGGGATCGTATCTGCACTGCATCTTTAAGCCTATGTGCACGCACAAATTTAATTTGTGAAAAAATAACTGCATATCCAACAATATGGTATTATGACATCAAAGTAAATAAATGAATGTGGTAATAGTACCAGCGAGTAGCACAGTGTTTTATGGCAGGCTGATGAATACAAATAGCCCACACTTTATAAAGAAAAAAAGTCCTAACTCAGCAAATAAAATGTTACATGTCAGAAAAATACATTGAATAACCCACACTGACGCTAGTGTTGCATTTGCCGTCTAACAACAGGTTTACTTGATGTCACATCACAAGAACCTAACATCGACAATTTAACCATTCTCAAAATACCATGGGTTTGAGGGACAGTTCATCCAAGCAACAAGAAAGCATGAAAAAACACATGAAAGCCAAAGGCCGAAGGGGAGTGCCTCAAAGTCCAAGCACTGGGACAGCCGTCTGATGAGAGCTCATGCCATCACACTCTACCAAGTATCCACATTGACAACATAAAACATACACATATAGATATTCATATAGATGCAGGAAAGGGCTTTTGGACATCCTCTTTCAGCCATTGGCTATTATGGGTCAGCTGGCTTTAGGCACTGAGGGGATTTACCACCAGTGTAGATATTAACCCACAGCTTTTGTGGATGTGACCTACTTAAAATAAATGGGTCCACACACACACATCTCATTGACATTAATTTTACCTATTGCATCTTTTTTGGGGGGTTGGGGGTACAGCCCCATAGATTCCCGGCTCCTCCCACCCACAGGCCACCTCGAACATAGTTATATTGGTGTTTCACTACACTGCTCCACATAATGTTTTTAAATTATTTCCAGGGGCCCAATAGCTGGAAAGAGCCACTGGGCCATGCACTACAATTTTAAGTTCTCTGCTACCTTCCTGAAGATCGTGTTGCTGACGTGCTGATTTCCTAGTTGTTGCTCCACCTTCCCATATCCCTCATGGCTCAGTGCACCCAAACACAAGGGAGCTAGAGAAGGAGTGCCAGCTTGTGGTGAGGGTAAGGGTCATGGGTGAGCTCACTGTCTTGCTCTGTTCCCTGCAGTTTCACAGCCCATAGCTCCTGTGCTGCCCAAGGAGCAACTTGCCATGTGGGGGTCAGTGCGCCCATACACACTAACTGACACACTGCAGAATTGTAGTGTGGTGTTATCAGTAATTGCTGGTCACCATTCAAAGCAATATCTCACACACAAGAAGAGCGTAGACTGTAAGTCAGGTACCCATCAAAGGTCAAGGGGTAAGGCCACATGTCCTTCACTGTACTTCACCTCTCACCAGTACTTCTGCAACCTCTCATCTATGTGCCACTAGTTCTTCGTCACTGCCTGTAAACCTGGACATGGACTTCCCTATATGCCTCTGTAGCTGAGGGCTGCACTGACTGGGTAAAAACGTGCATCATTAGCAGTGATCTTTTCAGGTTGGGGGTTCTTTCTCTTCCTACCCGTCTCTAAGCTGACCACGATGGGTACCTTCATTGGTGTATGAACATTTGTCAAATATGAAACAGGTGGATGTTATGGGCACCTATTCTCATATGTGGGTGGCTGGGCCATCACAAACCTATCCATGTGGCAACATCACAACCCCTTGGCATATATGCACCACAGTTGGTGCAAGTACCGCCAACCTCAACTTTTACCCCTGCAGCAGGCCCATGGCCTCCCCCACTGGCTCTCAACACAGCGCGTTCAAGCACAGTACAATGTATGCATATACATACACTTAAATGCAAATATATACCTACACACAAACACACACACACTATATTACCCTCACCCCATCAGCACACACCATTCTGTACTTCCATATGCAAACACTCATTGACATCACAGTATGTATCATACACCCATTTCTATTTTATCATAAATTGGAATTCTGATTAGATTATCTCAGGTTCTTTGTGTATCTTATTTTTCCTTAGAAAAAGAAAGAGTGAATACATGCACACGATAAGCGCTCTCCAACTTGAAGGAAGCATACACTCCTCGAAGAATACAAAAAACATGTTTGAGAAAAAGCAATATGACATTCAGCTTGACAAACGCATTTCCACTATCTGAAATCGCAAACAATTGGCTTCCTCAATACTTGTTTTCATGCCTTTACACGAGCAATGATGGAACAAGCAATGTGTGGAAGCCGGTGCTATTTTCTTTCCAAATCTGTATATCAGATTCTCAAAACCTTAATGTGGGCTCCTAGGGACACACGGAGTGTTGGGATGGTGTGAGTATGGGGTGCAGGTGGGAAGGGCAGTAAAAGTCAGAACTAACGTGGTAGCTTTCAAAATGGAATTATTAGGATGAAAACACTTTCACTTACAAAAGGAAAGCAGAGTATTAACACAGATGAAGCATGCAGGAAGTTACACATGGATGTTTTACACAGGACTATCAACTTGTGTGTTTGCCTTCCTCTCTCGGTCTGAAACATCTTGGTCATTCTGTTGCAATGACGCCAAAATATGAAGATAAGGGTTACATTCGGGTTAGTTTGTAATGTACGGGTAATGATTTCTTCTGGGGAAAATAATTCAATCGGCGGAACTGTAAATTCTATTTTATTAGTGCAATTACTAACTGTAATCGATCAAACCTCATTTGTAAATCAGTTACGCACGGAAAAGGCGAAATAACCACAGGACGCCTAAGCAGTAAATAAAGTGTATCCACGTGTTTTCCACATGAACACATAAGCAAAAGTAACAGCAGGTTAGAGAGCTACGAACAGTGCACGGTATTGAGACGCAACACGCAATGAAAGGTGAAAATAAACCATTAAAACCACAAAGATACACAGACAGGAATGTAGCACAGCTGGTTTGAAAGCAGTTCTAATTTCACTTTGTTAACCAAGTACTGACCGGAAATAATTTGCTGGCTAAAATAATTATATGGGTAATGTAGTTCTGGGAGAGTTCTGAGTTTTGTCCAATCACATTTTTGACTTAAAGTACCATAGCGAGTTAATGATCCTGCTACGGAGCACATGGTGTAACATGCAGATCACAGATTTAGATTTTATTTAGATAGGTAAATTGACTACTGCTTTTGACACTGAGATCATTGTGTTACTTCCAGTTCTTGCAAACCGTCTAATATAGCACAGTGATCTATTTACCAGCATCAAGGAGGTGCACACTGTACACCGTGTGTTTTCCCTCAATCTGTTGTTATTCTAAGATTGGAATCCTTTGAGAAGTACTGAAGTCCTGTTAGTACGGACTACCACAATCTCTATGTTACATTGTATAATCCTGACTTTGTGTTTCTCCCACCCAGTCAGCCTTAACCTATAATGTCTACGAGTATAGATATGAGATTCCTACACCTTATAACTCTCACTGTCTTATGTCATATTTTCAGTACATTGATTTACACATTTGTATGACTGACTGTGCCTGTGTGTGATGTAAAGCACACTGACACCCTACACTGGGATGAGTAGTGCTATAAAACCATATTTGTGTCATTTAAAGCAATATCTGTGCATTTACTCATACAGATACATTTTGCATTCTTAGAGTGCAAGCACATCTCTTTCATAGGGAGTTGAGCAAAGTTAAAAAAAACTTGCCTCCAATAGTTTCTCCTAAGTACCTCTGTAGTGGTAAAAAGCTATGTGCCTTTACTTCCTTTCCTAACAATTGCTTCTAGGTGTTAGGCTCCACATGGCTCCCAGCCATGAGGATACTGGAACTATGGGAGGGGTGGTGGCCCATGAAATTAGACATTTGTTTTGCTCTCAGCTGGAAGTCAATATAAGAAAGCCCCCTGCACGTTGATGCAACTAAATACAGATATGATGCGACTGCTGCTTAATTATGTCCTAGTGTCAGAACAAGACACCCGGACAAATTCTACGGGGGGGGGGGTCCCCATACTTTGCAGCATTGGTTGAGAGTACGTGTTATGCCAATGACTGGGCCAAAATATCGGTTAAAAGTTAAGGCTAAATTGGCACATTACTAGCCCATATATTCATAATAACAATTAACATATAGTATGCAATTGCACTGCATCAATTGTTGGTGTAATTTGACAGACTTGTCAAACCATAATACAGGACAGATCCAATACTGGCAATGTATTTCTGCACCGATGCAGATCTTCAGCCGTTTTCCATGCAGTGGTCCTGGCTCTGCCACAGCCACACTTCTTGTCAAACCGTGTGTTCACTCTTACAGTGCCCATCTAACTCTTTGTTGTCCTGTGTCCCTGCCAGCATCAAACTCTCAGTACAGCTGCAGAACTTCTAGAAAGTGGTGTTGGTTAACACCTTCTAAATAAGGTCCCTGCTCTGAAAGACAACGGTGGGCCACCAATCTCCTTGTTATTTATTTGCATCCCCTGCTAGTTGCAGCTTCTTTCATCTCAATATTAGCAGTAAGAGTATGGAAATGTCACTCTGGAGTCAGGCGCCAGGGAGACACTGGAAGCATAAAAGGCTTACTCCACGGTTTACCCGCACTGAGTATATAAGTACAAGGTGATGCTACACCAGGCCCAGGATCTGCATCCTTGCTCATCCGCAACCAGCTCCTTCCAACTGGCTTTCACTCTCAGATAACACCCTAACATTCTCAGCTGTTATTCATAACTCTCCTGTGACATACTCCAGGTTAGTCAGGTGACATGCAAAGTGCACGGATATCACAAAACAGGCACATCACTGGTGGTCGAGAGTAAGAGGCACACAGGTCGATCTTCCGTCATTCCCCAGCGCAAGGAAGTAATGAGCGGCAGTGCCATGGCAGCAGCTACTGTTCCTTTGTTTACAGTTTCTGCATACCCACTCTGTGGAAATAAATCTCTGGCTGGGCTATGTGAGTGCCTGACTCTAGCCCTCACTGTCATGTCAAAATGACACACTAATACCGTCACTGGAGTGTGCCTCATTGCACTGTACTAAGGGGTACTGTAGGTGTGAGATTTTGGTAACAGCACTTGCTAGTGCTCAGCATCACCAACCATGGTGTCCTCTATTACGTTCTTTTTTATGGTCTCAGCTAGACAGCGCATGCATTGTCTTGGAGAGCTATGTTGAGTTCAATTTGTGGGCTTCAGCATGCCCATAGACTTCCCATTTGCTCACTCCATTGTTGCTCTCAAATCCTTTATCCACATTCCTCTGTGGAATAAATGTGCCATACCTCTTCCTGTGTTTAGCCCTCCCCTAGAGCATGGACCACTGCTCCTGTTTTGGAAGCTACTTTTTTCTTAGTCTTGGGGCACACTTGTGTTTTCACTCGCTCCGTCCTCCGAAGACCTCGCCTGATAGTTCGGGCTGCACTGTTCCCCTGGGGAGCAGGGTCACGACTGATTTGCATATGGCCGGGTCCAAACTGGGGTGGTGTGGTCAGCAAAAAAACAATGGATTAAACCCAGATAGTGTGACTGGGTGTGAATGTTTGACAATGTTCACCATTCCGTCCATCTTTTTTTGTGTGGCATAGTTGCCCTAAGTGATAAGGGAATGCCCAGGCTAGTATGGCTGATGAGGGGTGGTTGATACTCCGAAACCGGTCCCAAGATGCTTGCTTCTGGTCGAGGTAAGACTGGGCTTGGCAGTTCTGGCTGGACTGGTCCCATGAGTAGCAGGGTCGAGGCTGATTTGTATATGGCTGAGTTCAATCTGGGGTAGCATGGTGAGCAAAAAAAAATGGGTAAAAGTTGGGATGCATGGCGATGTACTGTATAGCCACAGTGCTAGGGCCAGGTAGGCGGTGGGTTCCCTTTTCCTTGTTATTGTATCCATGCCAACAACATTGAGAGGTGCCCTGCAGGTAGGGCCGTCGACCAGGGTCTTTACAAGGATAGTCCAAAAGGCACTACAGTGCCACTGAGGGCACCAAAGATGGTGACTGTGCAATGATCGTAGAGAGTAAATGTGCGACTTGGTAGGAGAGGTAGTGGTTGGGTCTGAGTCCATAAGTCTTCAATTATGAAACAGTGAGGGTCTGTTGCAATTGTATCAGCATGTTAATATTGTCTTTCCCCACTATAACAGGTTGCATAAGGCCTTTGGGAAAAAGGTGGTGCAGTGCCATGTTTTTTGCTCCTAATCACCCCCTATACCCAACAGTCTCTGCAGGCCTTGTCGGCCGCTCGTATCAGGACTCCGGATTCCACCGGGGAGTAATGGAGTGCTTGGTGAGGTGAAGGGAGGGCTTCTTCGCCTCACCGAGTGCTCCACTTGGCTTAAACAGTCGTGGCCTGTCAAGAAAGGTGAAATCATAGCCCCAGGAAGCACTGTCCCCCCGGCTGCCCTCACATCCGTGCAGAAGAAATGAGGAGCCGCTCTGCAGTGCGGTCACACTGTACCTCCGACGCTGCTGCCGCTTCTCCTCTGCCCAACGCCTGCAGCTCTACCAGGAATGCAGGGGGTCTTTTGTATCTTTGTAGCGGCACCCAGCAGCAGCACTCTGGAGCTCTGATTTCAGGCTGTTTGCACTATGGGCCGACCTCACAGACTGTTATGAGTTGCAGGGCAATGGCAGCGTCACAGGCATTCCACTGCGTCAGGTGATCACCAGGTCTTGGGGGGGCTCACTCCTGTGTCTCCCGTTCTGTTTCCAGTCTCTGTTCACAGCCCTCGGCATGGGCCTCATGGGTAGCAGGGCTGTAGCACACTGGGAGCCGCAGTCTTATGTGCAAGCATGTCAGGATGTCGGCCTGGGCTGCTTCCTATCATTGCAGCCTGCGGGGGTCACTAGTGTCGCAAAGATGTTCCCTGTTCAGCACCCCCCGTCATGGGACCCCAGTATAGATGTCTGGGCGGTCCTGGGCATGGAGTAGGTCACAGGATTAGTGCAGATGGTCGAGTTTTAGCCGGGAGTTCAGTCACTCGCATGCTACTCCACTGGCACCAAGCCATGTCCCCCTCAAATTCCTCTTTTGCCCATGGTTCTCAGAAATATTAGAAAGCAGACGGTTCAAATACTTTTGGCAATCCCTTGCTGGCTAGGAAGGCATTGACATTTAATTTTGAGCCTAGCAGAAGCAAGCATATGGAATTTTCCACCTGTTCCTTCCTCTCTTCAAGTTCCTATTTTGTCACAAATATCTCTAATGAAGCTCCAGACCGGGGCAAGGATATTAAGAAGTAGTGTTGACACTTCGACAGTCAAGAAGGCCAGCTGTATTTCAGACTAGTTTGGAGAAATGGTGCCTGTTTGCCTTCTTCCTGTACTCCAATAATGGCTCAAGATGTCTTAGAAAAGTTTCGTCATGAAATAGTTTCTACTCTGCACACCCTGGCTTATATCAATTGGCTTAGAGGTAAAGACGCAGATTCTAGAATGCTAAAAAAAAATGTCAACAGGTGGGCAGTAGTTCATTATCCAGTTCCCTTTTGGGACTTGCTATAAGTACTGAAGGGCTTAGAGAATGCACCTTTTGGACTTCTTCAATCAGCTTCTCTTAATTATTTTACGTTCAACGTTATTTTCTTAGTGGCAACAACTTCTGGTTATCGTTTGGGAGAAATTGGAGCATTGTTTGTGCAAAATCCATACACAAAGTTTATTTCGAGATAAGGCTGTTCTCTTAAGGGGTCCGACCTTTTTCCAAAAGGTAGGTTCTTCTTTTAATTTAGAGAAAGACATAGCTCATCCTGCATGTTTTCATTCACCTTCTTTGGAGCACTTGTTGGGCGTACATAGAGCTCTTTCAATCTGTGTGTCTAGCATTTATGAGGAATTCAATGGGACTTCGTTAAGGGACATTTGCAACACTGCTGCTTGGTTTTTTTTCTAATAACTTTGTTTTTCAATACAGGATGCGGTTGTGGGGCTTGTTTTCACAACCTTCAAAACAGGGATAATGTCAGAAGTCAATAATTGACACAGTTATTTATGTTATTACACCTGTAAGAAATACACTGGGTGTTGCAATTTAACATGTACATTGTATGTTTTCATCAGTTAAATGTAACCGAGGTAGCTGTATATGAAGTGTCAATTTAAGACACCTTAAAAAGGACTAGGGTGAGAAAGAAAAGAAGAGGACCTAATATTCCATTTGTAGTCATCCTCGTACACTGGAAAGGTACCGGATGTTCCTAAAGTGCCAGGATTATGTCGTACTACATTATTGAAAAAATATATATCTCTCAAAGTCCTCCTACTCTTTACAAAGAGGCTTTATGATGCTAATTTCGTCAGCTATTGGGTCTGAACTGCTACTATAAATGGCCCAGCAGAGACGTCACTATCTTTGGTTGATTTAGAACCACTGCTTGGCAGACCTATGATGGAGGCAGGTGTATCTCCAAGTAGGACATCCACTATGTAAGAAGCTCTGAAATGAGCAGCTGATCTGTGTGCAGTACAGATGAAGGCTCCAAGCTTCACAGTGGATCTTCCATTAATACTTGTTTCACGATCATGCCCTTAATGATAAAGTTCCCAATTATAGATTTGAAATCAACTATGGGAATAAAGTGGGGATGGTTTTAGCTTGGTAGTTGTGAATAGAGTTGGAAGGCAAGCATGTTACACATACTTAGTTGTTCATTTTCTTCTCTTAAGTATATCATTACAATCTTCATTAATTAATATAAACGTTTATAATTCGTCTGAACTAAACAAAACTATATTTTTCAAGTTCCAATTTCCTAAAAGAGCACACAGTTGTAATAATATTGAAACCAGCTCAAGAGGTTCAAGAGCAGTTAATAATGTCACAGAATATTATTAATTAAATAGACTTGACCTGAACTGAAATTTCCTCAAAACATGATGGGCTCTCCTCATCCAGGTTAATCACGGTTTAATAATTATTCATGCATTCACATCACACCGATGGTTGCAAATGGCAGCTCTCAGGATATGTTGAAGTTGTGATACAAAATCTGGATGGTCTGCAGAGCCGCAGGTGTTGACTTTTCTAACCAACCAAACCAAGGATTTAGCTCTATGCATCAGAAATGAATTAGAAAGCCCAGTTGCACCGCAGTCACTGAGCCATCTTGTGCAGGCAGTGTTTCAGGTAAATATCCGTCCCTCTAACACGTTTAGGGACACAGTGGCAATCCAAACAATCTTTAGTTTATTAATAACACGCTCAAAGATAGCACTTAGAAATGAGGACATGTAGTTTAAAATATTTATTTAAAAATCCTCGCTCTAATGCATAAAATATGCATTAAATATGTATGTTAACCACACAGAAGGCAAACATAAAAGTAGCTAGGCATGTAACAATCAATACAGTAAGATAAATGCTTATAACATTATTCATAATATTCTGGCATCCTAACACTCTAATGCTATTCCTAAACACTATGCCAGATCTCAGTTACAGCATTAGACAGCACAAACACCTGCCCGGAGAGTTTCAGAGGATGGATAGCACAGGATACTGGCTGCAGTTATCAACTCTCTGGCTGAGAACAGGGGGCTCAGCAATCTGGCGCAACCTCTGGAGGTATCTCTAGCATGAAGACCACTTCTAATCAATGGTCACATCCTGGAGTTGTATATCATTTGACTATTATCTCCGATATTTACTAAACAGACATGTTTTGGAAACACTAAGCCTACTGTCAGACTAAACCAAAGTGGTGTGAAATGTGTCAGCTCGATCCCCAAGTTGCTATTCAGCCTCCATTTCTGTAAACCTCAAGCTTACACTCTAAGAGGCCATTTCGTAATGGCTGCACTCATTATTATAAACAAAAACATGACAGCCTACAGAGTTGTTGGCCATACCATGAGGATATCAGTATTTTTGTGTGTGCTCTAAAATCGTCACACTTTCTATTAGGGTAAAGAGAAACTGATAGCAAGCATGGGATGAAAACACACTAATGCAGTTAGCACTGTCACAGTGTTCAAAACAGTAGAGGTACAGACACAGATGTACTGTGGGATCCATACAAATGAAAGAAGGGCAATACTTCCCTGTGAAATTCCACCAGGAGAAAATAGGGAAAGAGGTCAAGAAAGAGAGGCAAAACGCAGCAGCTGGCGCAGGCCTCTCTCTGTCTTCAATACTAATATCCTCTCAGGAAGGCTGTAAAGCAAGGGTCTCCAAACTTTTCTGTAATAAGAGCTACTTATGATCAATAAAGTCATGTTGAGGTACTAATAATATCACAGTTTTAATGTGACCATATCAGCCAAGATTACATAGTGATCACAGTCAATATTACCAGACTTGTTCACCTCAGAGCATCAAGCAGGGTAGCTAGCAGTAATGTAAAAAATGCTTTGCCAATGTGAAATGTATGTACATGGGTAATACATTATAGCCATAGATGCAATTACCCTGGCATCCAGTTAAAATATTAGTAATACATTTACCCAACACAGCATGTATCAATCAAACATCAGCTTTAAATATATTTTGAAATTCAACCATTTTCCTATAAAGATCAGCTTATGAGTGCTGAAAAAGAAACATGTTCATCTCAAATACACACTTTTCGATTTTGGTGTACATACATGAATTCAATCAAGATAAAGTTCTAGTTTAGTAGGCTAGGTTTTATGGAGAAAAGTTACTTACGGGTAGCTGGAGAGCTACCAGCAGCTCACGAGCTACACATTGGAGAAGCCTGCTCTAAAGTGTTGCAGAAGAATGTTAAGATTGCACTTCTTGAGCATCAGATTTGGCAACCCAAGGAGACTCACTTGTGTGCACTGGAGTTAATAGTAGAAAGTGTGGCATGCAATGTGATAGCTCTGATACACATTAACAATAGTTATGAGTAGATAAAAGTAGGAGGAGATTGCAGGCGTTCATGAAAGGCCGGAATCAGATATGCTCATCCGATACTTCCCTAACCGTGGCCTTCAACTAATTTCAGAATGTACCAGGAATCCTACTCTGAAAGAGGGACACATAGAAGGTAACATATGGTGTCCATAGTTTGGAACAGACACATAGGAGAAAAAGGTGGCAGAAGACATCAATGTCACATGAACGGCAAGGTAGGTGTGGCCTAAAGGGATAGGGAAGAAACAGAGCGCAGGGATGACAATGCTGAGCGAGAATTCACATCAGGAGGAATCCTAAACCCAAAGTTGTGAGATGTGTGTCTTTTCTCACTGCCTCTGCTCATTAAACTGCCCTGTTGGTGCTAATGTTCATTTCATTGGCTGTTTCTTTTCCCGTCCTCGAGAGCCATTACTGTCTGCACCAAGGAGGTTTTGCTTGTGCCTATGACGACCCAACTGTCATAGCCACCCATATCTTCCATCGTACTTGCGTCTGTCTCCTGTTCTCCAGTACTTTGTACGGATTCTGACACTGAATATAGATCTCTCCTGATCAGAGCTTTTGACTTAAGGAGTAAGCAACATATTATATTACGTTGAAGGTGCCTACATATAATGTGGTCATGTGATTGCCACTTGTTTGCAAAACATGCCTCTATTACAGAATGCTTTGTCATTAAACATTAATCTTCGAGCCATGCAACGTTCAAGAAAAAAGCTGAAATGCCGCATGTTTGTGCAGCAGTGTTTAGATGTCATTATAAATTATAAACTTATGGTCACTCTTATATAATAATGGAGATAGACATTCATGATTGTTTGTTATGCGTGTGAATGCAGGGTTGCAATACTAATGAAGAAAGTATTTGTAGATGTTTATGTACGGGACTAAGAGTTATATGTTATTTCATTGTTATTTTTTATATTTTTTTCTATAACTCAAAAATCCTATTATAATAGGAAATGAATAATTTAGGTCATGACTTCAATTCTGATGGATCACTATATGAGACATATAAATCCCTGAATTTCAGGCAAGTTTTTCTTCGTTTTGTTCAATAATGCACTGGTGGCCGACATCGCTGGCAAGTTCTAAACCACGGCATCATAACCTCCAATATGTCTACATGAAGGGGGTGGTACAGCCATTAGTGTCTTAGATTCAATCCCATACACATATCTACAAGGTCATTAATTTAAATAGTTCAAATACCTACTGGTGAAATGCATCAAAAGCCCAGCTTGATGTCTGCAATAGCATATCATCGGTCAAAGAAATGTAATTCATAACTCCTTTTTAAAAAGAGTAGGGATTTGTATATATGTCAATACCAATTTGGGATAGATATGCCACTGGGAATTAATTGCAATGCCCTCACCTACACAATCATGGCACACTTCATTATCAGGCATTCCTACACTTAAACTCATATGGACTCACGTGGGCTACAACCAATATTTTGGAAGCAATGTTTTTTTTGTTGTTTTAGAGGAAGAGGACAACTCCCAGTGCCAGAAAATGGTGGAACGGTCTTCAGTATCACTAAGTATTATTTAATTCGTTGGTGCCTTCACTGGAGTAGAAAAAAGGTTAAAAGAGATGGATAAGGCTACTAGGAGCCTACAATATAACCAGGTCTACATGCTTCTGCCATCCACTCGGAGTCCAGTGAATCTGCAGCTTTTTTCAGGACCGATTCTTTCTAAGTGGTTTTAGCTAATAATGGGAAATACCTATGTGTTAAGCCAGCACACCAATGAATGTTTAGTTTTGGACATCATGAATTCCCACCAAACATTTTCTCTTTCTCAAAGCAAGCATTCATTGTTGCAAAACAGGCTTAGGAGCAATCCAATAAACCGAACAAAATCATAAATACCTTGATAGCCTGTGCTTCTCACAGCTTGTTGATCGATCTACACATCTGAATGGTAAAAGGCTTTCCCTCCTGTCCACTCTCACAGCAACAGTGATAATCGCTAAATAGACACTACGATATCAAGGATGGGACACAGTTTCACCATCAAAAGTAAGTCCATAAGCGAATCAAAGCAACCATTCAACATAAAGGCAACACCCCCTCACAGGAAAGAGTAAAATTCGTACACAAAAATGTATCCATTAGAAAATCTAAGAGCAAATGTCTAACCTCTTCATACTGGATAACTCAAACACTGAACATAAAGGAGGGGTATTTTGAGAATAGCCTCACCACTCCCAGCCTCTCTATGTTATGAGATCCCCTTTGGCAAGGCATTATTGCTAAAATTATTTTACCTGAAGCAGTGGCAGTGCTTTCAGCAAAAATGGAACGCCACTTGCCCCACTTTGCATTATTTTTATTTCATGGAAACAAAACCCTAATGTGTGAATTTGTTTCTGTACAAGAAAAACAAAATGCCCCTAGTGCACTGGTAGATATCTCCTAGCATGTAGGGGACATAGGTGAATATTTCACATTTGTGACCATGGAAAATATGTGTCAGAAGGTTTTCCCTAAATTGTGGATAGATAACCGTCTGAAGGTTTCCAACAGAGGAGTCACCAGAGGCTCTTCCCTTTGAAACGTGGCGATTTCTCCACCTTTAAATAGATGAATTGCCTGTTTCATTTCCGGTATACACATCCTCTAAAAGAATTGCAAGCAGCTGGTTAAAAGATGCACTTCTTCTAATAAAATATTGTGGTGGAAAAAACGAGCAAAAATAGAATCAGTCTCATCGACCAAAAGGGCACAAAATCATACACACGGCCACGGTTATAAATAGCTCTGTAGAAAGGGATATATGCATTTCCCTCCCACAACTCAGAAGTAGACTATTCCACCAGACTCCTCAAACTCTGCAAGATACTGTAAGCCTCACAGAAGCTATGACATTCCTTAAAAAATATCCCTCCATTTTTCTTTGCATCCTTTAACACACACGTTTCAAAGACGTTGGAGATTGGTAAATCCATGTCCATTTAGCAATCCTCCGGAACTCTCACTTTGGCACACACCCATTTATCCTGTAGATTAAGGACTTTACTGTTCCTTAAGTACCAACAATTGTCTTTTGCTACTTGGGCAAGTGCCAGTTAAAGGCACCCAACAGACTGAACTGTCCCTCTCTCTGAACAACACAAACGTCACATCGGTGCACCAAAATAATTTCTAATGACTAGACAATCAGACCTCCCAATCCTCATTGTGGGCCTGCCTTCCTTTCTCTCCCTCCCCTTTACTTTTGGCTCAGTACTGGAAACCAGTTTGTTAAACTTACAAGTGAAAGGCCGCTGTCTTAATGTGATCTGTGGTAGAGCTTACAAAAGTGACAACAACTTAGGTTCCAATATGTCAGCAAGTTTCTGTGTGGAATGCAGTACCCTCTTACTCGGAGAAAAAGAGAGTTATACACGAACAGCAACACCAACAGAACACAAACAAGAGAAAAATCCCAGACAACTTAATTACAAAGAAAAAATATATGTTTGAAGTGAAACAAAAATGAGGTTAAACCAAGGAAGGGATCACAAATTATAACTAAATGAACAGTGATGCTTTGAACTCGGAAAAGTCTTTTTAGTGAAAATGAACACACAAATGGGTGGTTGCAATTTTCCCCATAAATTGGCCGCTAGAAACCAGAAGTCCATTGATTTTTGGGCCTGACAGAAAGTAATGCCACCATTTAAAACTTTATTTTTTTTGAGGGGGGGATGTCTTCCTTTAAAAATATAGTTTCACTCACCTGTAGCAAATGCCTGACTTTAAAAAGTGGCTGAAGCATAAACGTTCAGATAAGCAGACTGGTTCTCCAAACTCCAATCTGTGGTTTTCATTTTCATGAATTCCCCACAACTGCATCCCTGGGGTTATCCAGAAGAGGCGTCTTAAATACCAAGCCACGTTCAAGTGAGAAATACTTTCACCTTTCATAGGTAAAACTACACTTACCACTTATTTTACTAGCTTACTACCAGACAAATACAACTCTTCCCATCTCTTTAATTTTCCAAACTTCTCAGTCTCAGGAAAAGACATTACAAAACCGGCTCCTTCTGGGGTGAGCAAGAGGTTAATTGCCATGAGTTTCCAGAAAAAAACTTTCAGGTTCAGAGATTCAAGATGGGGTTTTCATTACCTTGTCCTTATATACACCACTCCAGTCCGTGTGCGGCCTTGTGGAGATGTTCAAGGTCCAACAAGGGAGCACTACTCGAAAAGACCGACAAGACTTGCCGGCCAGGCTAAGAAAAAAGAAGGTGCTGTGCCACAACATCGATCCATCAGGCATGCAAAGAAAATGCTTAAAGCAGTGACAAACAGGTACAACACAGGCAGCAACAACCAGATACAATGCTGTAAGGCAGCAAAAAACAGGCGTGAGAAATAAATGTATACGGCCAACGGAAACTACTGAAGCATTAGACACAGGGGACGAGACCTGCTGGAGAGGCCGATCCGTACAAAGTGGTCTGGCCAGCACACACACTCTATGACAGAAGAAAGAAAGATAAAGTACACAGCAGCAGCTTTCCTGAAACCTTCAGTCACCATTCAATACCACCAAAAAACAGAATATTGGCACCAGATGCACTACAAGGATGGAGACTTTTGATGATTTCATAGATGCTCTGGAAGATGTAATGAGAAAATCCTTAAATATTTTAAGATGCTTGTTGGTGACAGAGTGAAAGAAGTGATGAAGAAAATCACAGACTGAAGCACTGTATTACCATCAAATCAAAAAAGCTTTAGGGGCCAAGTTCAAGCCGATGCCAAATGTCGACTATGAAAGGTACATTTTCAATCAAGCGAGACATGTTGGTGAAACAATGGATGAGTTTGTTTGTTACTCATCAAGCATTGCAAATATAGTGAATTTAATGATGACGAAGCCATGAGCGTCTGAGTCATTGATGGTTGTTTGTCAGACTTGTTCAGGAGACGCATGTTGCTAAAGACACTCAGGGGGTCATTACAACCTTGGCGGATGGCGGAGAACCGGCGGTAAGACCGTCAACAGGCTGGCGGTCTTACCTTGGTGAATTATAACGATGGCGTTTACCGCCATGGTCATCCGCCGGTTCTCCATCCCGCCCGCCAGGGCGGAAACGACCACCGGGCTGGAGACCTGGGTATACTACCGGCGGTATTTGGACCCGGCTTACCGCCGTGGATTTCCAGCGGTTTGAACCGCCATGAAATCCATGGCGGTAAGCACTATCAGTGCCAGGGAATTCCTTCCCTGGCACTGATAGGGGTCTCCCCCACCCCGACTCCCTCCCCTACACCCCCCACCACCCCTGCCACCCCCCAGAGGTGGCAGGGCCCCCCCCTCCCCACCCCGACCCCCAACATAACATTACTCACACACACCCGACACGCATGCAGGCACCACCAACACACACACGCACACACCCCGACATACATGTCCACAGCCACACACACAGTCAGGCACGCACACCCACATTCAAACATACACGCACACATCCATACAGACATACCCACAGCCATACACGCACTCGTTCCCATACACACAACACTCCTGCAAGCATACACGCACTCACACACCCCCTCTACATACACACACGCACACCCCCATGCACGCACACAACACACAACACCCCCCCACCCCCTCCCCTAATGGACGATCAACTTACCTGTTCGGTCGATCCTCCGGGAGGGGATGGGAGCCATGGGGGCAGCTCCGCCGACACCTCCACGCCAACAGAACACCGCCACGGCGAATCACAGGACGTGATTCGCTGGGCGGTGTTCTGTTGGCATGGCGGTGGAGGTGGAGCAACCTCCACTTCCCCACCGCCCGCAAGTATGGCTGTTGGCGGCTCTCCGTCGGAATAACGACGGAGAGCAGCCAACAGTCATAATACGCCGAGCGGCAAAACCGCCTGCACAGGCGGTCTTCCGCACGGCGGTCCCTCGGCGGTCTTGCAAAAAGACCGCCGAGGTCGTAATGGCCCCCTCAGTCTAGAAATGGTATTAATGGCTGCTAGGGCTGAGGAACGAGCTGATCGGCAAGCCACTCATATGGAAGCGGGAACAGCAAAAGGTGAATCGACATTAGTCATGAAGAGTAGACACAAGTGCCAAGCAGATGCCTGTAAGCCAACGTCCTCATAAAAAAAAAAAGACTGTGCTTCCGATTTGGATTTTCATTTCCACATGAGAATAGATGTCCAGCCATCAGACAAACGTGTAAAGGGTGCAGAAAGGAGAACCACTTCATAACCATTTGGACAATGAAAAAGAAACAACGTGCGTCATGGCAAAATGAGAATATGGATACCAGAAGGTTCCAGAAACATTCTCGCCATTCCCACAAAGATAAAAAATGACCTAAAATGTGGCAGGTCAAAACTAAACAATGTCGATCATCATCAAGTTCCTCCTGCAAGAGTTCCTTGATGTCATCATCACGCGACAGTGAAGAGGGTGAATGTGCAAAGATCATAGATAAAAGGGAACGACACATACAAGTGGGCCTTGCTGGTTGCACGGAAGACAAAAGAATGTCAGAAACAAGTGAGCTGAGAAAGCAAAAGAACATTTGGACTTTGCCCTAAAATCAAACTGAAAGTCAACAGCTGCCCTGTAACTTTTGTAATTGATAGTGGTGCATCAATCAACATCATGCCAGCTTAACAATGTCACAGTTTAACACTTGTACCACAACTCAAAGCATCAAGTACAAAGGTGTACACCTGGGTTGGTTCCAAACTGTTGCAGAACCAAGGATCATTCATAGTGACCCTGCGGCATAAGAGGATGTCTGTGCAGGCCTCAATTTCCGTTCTTCAAGATACTCCATCTAGGCAATGCCTAGTTAGCTTTGCAACTGCTGTTGATATGGGGCTGAGCTCCATCAATTACAACTTAAATACACAACCTGAAACTGTGAGTAATTTTCCATCACTGTTTCATGGTCTAGGAAGACTCAAAACAATGAAGGTGCAACTTCACATTAATGAAGTCATCAGGCCTGTGACACCTCATATAGCATTTCATCTACAAGAAGAGGTCAAGAAGGAGCTAGAAGCTTTGCTGAAACATGACATTAATGAGCGCTCTACTGGTCCCACACCATGGGTGCCGCCCATCGTGGTGGTGCTGAAAAAGGACAGTGGAGGTGCAATGTGCATCTGCCTGGATATACACCAAGCCAACAAAGCTTCCACCTGTCTTGATCTGATCAAGGGATACCATCAGCTTGAACTGGAAGAGAACCGCAGCTACATTACCAGTTAACAGGCCGATTCGCAGATTCGGACTGTTTGTGACTAGAAAAAAGCTTTTTGAGATTTATAAAGCCCAAATTGCAACTCAGTAACTTCATACTAAATAGCAGCTTGGGTTTCATGATTCAGTATTAGGAAGAGGCGAGTTCAGGGCGTCCCTTTCTACAAGCTGTGTGTGTGGTGTGTTCTTGCGCATGCTACTGGGCTGAGGAGGATGCAACAGGACTTTCAGTAAAATGTTTTATCAGAAATATCTTCCTTTCCGGTATCGTCCACATTTTGGTGCTATTTCCAATTTCTAGTGCCGCTTCAGCCAACGAAGCACATGTTAGATGTAAAGATAATGGGAGGCCCAGTTTCACCATTAATTGTGCAATGGTGCACTGCATGAAAATCCGTGGCACTGCGTTGCATGAGTGGAGAAAGGTTATGCAGTGACAACTCTACAAGAACTTGCATGCAAATAATTTTACTTAAATTACACATTATAAATGGGAATATTACCTGATATTTAATTAACCTATTACTTGCGACTGGAGTTAAGATTTAATGCTAAGTTAAAGTATGTTATTTTATATACTTGGTTTTGCGACAAATCATAGGGCTGTCTGCACAGTGCATAAAGTTTTACATATCATTCTACTAAAATCGGACAGCAGGCTTGAAAGGATTCAGATTTATGCCTCCTTCACAACCTGTCTAGAGATCACCTGGGACCAAGCCTGCGAGGTCTTTCACATTCTGTAATCCTCTTACCTGAAAAGAACACTCAGAGACATTTTCGGGTGTTACTTTTTGGGCCAAAATGCATTTTTTGCTGGTCTGCATTCCTTCTCGAGAAGGAAGTGGCATCATTTGTTATTCACAATCCAATATGGTTTCAGTAAATACACAGCCTATTAGTTTTCCAATCCATCACAGATGGCCAATTTTCTGTAAGTGAAGGTGGCCATTTTCCTGCAAGTCACTTTCTTTTTCCTGTAGGTCATTTCCTGTTCCTTCCTCGCAATTAAGTTCTGTTTTACCACATAAAAGGAGATGGAACAGTCAGTACTATGTATCACAAGTAAGCAGGTAACTGCGCTGGTGGGGTGTTCCTTCCTGACGACTTTTATTGCACCTTGGATACCTTTTTTTCCTGCTATTTATAATGCTAGAATTCTTTAAATTTTCATCTGTGCTGCAGTTTTCTGAAACCCTGTCCAGGATTTTTAGAGTGCTTGGCTCATTTGGAGACAACTTGAATTCAGCTTTCGAGAATTGCCAATTTGGGGTGCCAAAGTAATTTTCCTCAAATACCGTGGTCATTCACCTGGACACCTATTTCACTTGCATGCACATAGTGCTGGTGACTCAGTGGCTACTGTAAAGAATACCTCTGGTAATCTCGACAAGAGAAGAAGATTTCGGAGTTGCATCTTGTCCTTGATAACATCTGTGTACTATAAACATAAATATACCTTCATGAACAGCTTAGTAAATTTGGACCTACGTTGTGAAAAAGACACATCCATCAATTACATATATTCACAGCTGTGTCATATTTTTGTAATGAACATGCAAACCTATACTGATGGAAGTAATCACATTTCCAGTTATAAGGCCAATTAAAAAAAGATTTGTGACGTGTCCATTATTGTGTACTGATAAATCAATAGTGAGGCAATGCAAGACAATCATAAACTACAGCCATTAAGAACCATTCAAGATATATCACAAACATTCAGGATATATCAAATGTCAATGAAAACAATACAAATCATTCACCTTACCCACAACTGCTGGGAATGAGAATTCAAGGCAAAATATTGATGCTAACAATATCTACGTGCGTTGCATGAAACAATTTGAGGAAATGTTTGGGCTCATATGCACTCAAAGGAGCACACTATAAAACGCCCTAGAAAGCTGGGCGTCATCTTATCAGTCACGAGTAAATGTTGCTTTTCCAGCCCTTGTATCAAAATCTCTGTGCTATGTAAAATGAGGAACATCACTCTATATCACTGGAAGATTGCATGATCAGTAAATACTAGTCTTGTTTGATACATATATTTGTGGTTCACACCTGTGATTTAACTGCCTTCTGGTAGAACAGTAAACCTGTGGCAGTCAAAAGGAAGATCCCTCAACCTCGCTCTGAGTGGTACAAACAACTGACCTTCTCAATACTAAATGACTAATAAACTCATCTCAAGTCAGTTTTAACAAGAGACCATGGGGGTGATTTTAACCTTGGCGGACGGCGGAGGCCGTCCGCCAAGGTACCGCCGTGAAATGACCGCACCGCTGTCAAAAGACCGCGGCGGCCATTTAAACATTTCCGCTGGGCCGGCGGGCGCTCTCCGAAAGAGCGCCCGCCGGCCCAGCAGAAATGCCCCTGCAACGAGGACGCCGGCTCAGAATTGAGCCGGCGTATGAGCCGGCGTAGTTGCAGGGGTGCGACGGGTGCAGTTGCACCCGTCGCGTATTTCAGTGTCTGCAAAGCAGACACTGAAATACTTTGCGGGCCCTCTTAGCCCCCAGGGGCCCCGCGGCACCCCCTACCGCCATCCTGTTCATGGCGGGTTTCCCGCCATGAACAGGATGGCGGTAGGGGGTGTCTGAATCCCCATGGCGGCGGAGCGCGCTCCGCCGCCATGGAGGATTGAATGGGGCAGCGGTAAACCGGCGGGAGACCGCCGGTTTACCCTTTCTGACCGCGGCTGAACCGCCGCGGTCAGAATGCCCTCGGGAGCACCGCCAGCCTGTTGGCGGTGCTCCCGTGGTCGGTGACCCTAGCGGTCACCGGCCGCCAGGGTCAGAATGACCCCCCATGTCTTAAAGTTCCTTCTACATATAAACACTCACATCCCGGTGACGTTTACAATATCTTTATTTTTTCTGTTTTCTAAGAGGTATCTAACTGTGTAAGTACTAAGACAAACTACAACAATCTATCCATCAAAGAAGATCAATTTCTTTTAAGGTACTTTCTGTTTCTTGTAGGCTACTTCCCGCTTCTTGCTCACTATTACTTTCTATTTCTCTCAGTACAGTGAGTCACAAACACTCAGGTAACTGTGCTGATGAACGGGACTCTTGGATACTTTTATTACACCTTGATTACTTTCCCTGTTATTTTTAGCTCTGCAATCCTCCTGGAAATTTTCATCTGTGCTTTAGTCTGGATCTGTTCCGCTGAAACTCTGTCCACGGTTTTTTAAGTGCTTGTCCCTTTTACAGTCACCTTTAACCGAGCTTTCAAGAACTGCCAACTGGAGGTGCTAGTGCCCAATGGTTTTTCCTTCAATATTGTGATCCTTCACCTGAACACCTGTTGCACACACATGTACCCATAGCACTGGCAACAAAGTGTCTACTTTAAGGAATACAATATAAGTCCCAGTTTAATATAAAATTCCTATGTAGAATGAGGAACATCACCCTATATGACTGGCAGATTGCATGTTCAGTAAATATTAGTTCTGTTTGATGCTTATATTTGTGGTTCACACCTGTGATTTAACTGCCTTCAGTAAGAAGATCCCCCAGCCTTGCTCTGAGTGGCACAAACAAATAGCTTACTCAATGCTGCCTGATTTCTAAACTTCTCACAAATAAGTTTCAGCACTGACCACATGTTAATAGTTCCTTCTACATACAAACACTAACATCTCAGGTAATAGATGACTATAATATCTTCTTTTTTTCGGTTTCTGAAAGGGATCTGATTGTGTAAATATTAAGAAAGACAACACTAGCATATCTGAAAATCAATAGTGATACCTGGCATGATTGAGCTACATCAGAAAACTATAGTGTGCGCTATAAGGAGAGTGAAAGAAGAACTTTACTCCGTAGTGTAATAATCTGAGGAGACTATAAAGCAACTAGAATTTAACATGTTTAGCAGTGCTTAATTTGTAACTAAAAAGGTGCTGGTGCTCAAAGCTCTCCTCTTATACACGCGGCTGCTGCAATTAAAAGTGCAAGCACATAATACTAAGGCAGCGGAATCCTGAAGCCACCTCGGGCCTCTTCAATCCATTTACAGCCACTCCCTGCCCTTTCAGCTCACTCTTGCAGTTTTCTGCTTTCTCCCTTTGTGATGTTTCTTCCTTTTTCTCTTCCTCTGTCTTTCCCACGTGTCTTTTGCTTAGTTAATACTTGAGACAGAAAACTAAGCGCCGGCCCTCAAAAATAAGTGCTGGTGCTCTGCACCAGAAACAACATGCACAAATTAAGCACTGATGTTTAGACAACACATTTCTTGGATGCGAATGCTGGCATCGTTTTAATTTAAAGACTGAAAGTTCATCTTACTGTCACATATGATTAAGTTCAAATTACCAAATGTCTAAATACAGGTGAGACATTGAGACAATAATGAAAACAATAGTGATTTGTTGTTTAAAAAGTTGGAAAAAAATAGAAGCTAAGTTCATTATTACTAAAAACCTTGCACGGTGGGGAAGGGACTATCAATAACACAAATTTGATTGTGGGAATATTGTGACATGAATGTTTCAAGAAAAGTTGTTCCTTCTTCCAATGCATTTCAGGCTTTACTAGAGCATTTTAGGCTTTGGCCAAGTCAGATTGAACGCAAAACATGAACGGCTATATTTTGCGGTACTGCATACCTAGGCTGACAGTGCAAAGAGCAAAATGTCTCCCTCAGATATGAAGAAAACAGCAGAAATAGAATGAAAAGAAATTATTCAGATACACCTTCTTTCAGCAAATATATATGTATATTCAGTGAAAAAAACAAAGGTTACAGGGATGGTATAGTTAGGCATGCATTTCACATGTACAAAACCACTGAAATTCCACAGTTATAGTTATCTGAGCTAGCTATAACTTACGACCCAGTAATGCTCTGCTTATGACTTCACATATTACATCACTCATGGCAGTCAGTGACATCACTGATGGCATCTCAACTGGCATCACTATTGACATCATCCAGTGAGTGAGTGTAAGTGGTTATATGGAACTATGAGTAGGTGTGTGAATGGCTGTGTGTGTGGGTGCATGGTTGAGTTAGTTCCAGTATGAGAGAGTGAGTGCATGTGGAGGTAGCTGTATCAGCGAGGGAGTGGGTTTGTGAGTGGCTGTATTGGTTAAGTGAGTGGGTGTGTGATGGGCTGCACAGGTGAGTGAGTGGGTGTGTGAGTGTCTGTAGCAGTGAGTGAGTGGGTGAGTCAGTGACTGTATGAATGCGTGAGTGGGTGTAGCAGTAGCTGTATACACAAGTGAGTGGCTGTGTCAGTGACTGTATGGGAGAGTGAGTGGATGTTGGAGTAGCTGTATTGGCAAGTCAGTGGGTGTATCAGTGACTCTATGGGTGAGTGTGTGGGTGTATGAGTGGCTATAGGTATGAGTTAGTGTCTGTGTAAGTAACACGTATGAATGAGTTTTGGGTGTATGAGTGGTACTATGGCTGTGTATATGAGATTGTGTGCATTGGTGAACGGGAGAGGTATCATTGGAAAGAGGAGATTCTCTCCTTTCCAATGGTACCTCTGCCCAGTGAATCTTCACATGGGGATTGGCACAGAAGAGGAATACCCAGGTAGGTATCCACCCACTAGACACCAGCGACAAGGAGAACGGCTCCAACCCCTCCTTCTTTGGTGAGTGAGTGGTAGTGTTAGTGACTATATGAGTGTGTGGGTATGTGAATGGTTGTATGGGTAAGAGAGTGGGTGTCTCAGTGTCTGTGTGGGTTTGTAAGTGGGTATGTGAGAGATTGTATAGGTGTATAATTGAGTGTGTGAGTGGCTGTATGTGCCTGTGAGTGGGTGTGTGTGAGTAGGTTTATGAGTCTATGAATACATGAATGATGTATGTATGAAAGAGTAGTTCTGTGAGTGGTTGTATGAGTGAGTGAGCTGATGTGTGTCAGTAGTTTTATGGTTCTGGGAATGGGTATGTGAGTATTTCTGTGTGAGTGGATGTATGACAGCTTGTACAGGGGTGTGAGTGCGGGTTTGACTGGTTCTGTGGATGATGTCATCAGTGATGTCATTTGAGATGTCATGAGTGATATTACCAGCGTTGTCACTGACAATGTCATGAGTGATGTAATTTGTAAGGTCATAAGCAGTGCATTACGGGGGCGCAAGTTATAGTTAGCTCAGGTAACTATAACTCCTGAATTTCTAAGGCTTGTATGAGTAAATTCAGAACCTAACCATAACATCCCTGTAACTTTTGTTTTTTTCAGTGAATTTCTAAGGTTTTTTTAAATTCTATTTCCCAACTATAACGTCCCTGTAGCCTTTATATATATATATATCTATAGGTATATAGATATATATCTATATATATATATATAGATATATAGATATAGATATATCTATATCTATATATCTATATCTATAGATATATATATATATATACACCTGCAGAAAAATCTAAATCATTACTTCCTGACAATAAAGAAAATCAGGTAAGCAGTTTTGAAGACTCCAGTTGAGAAGCTCACACATGATTGGTACTGAAAGATGCCCATTTAGACGTGAGTGACGTATGGCAATGTAGAGGAGTAACCTTCATGAAAATGTGAGCCTACAGCAAATCACCCATTTCTGTAATAATTTGTCTTGTAATGTACATGAAAAAGAAGGAGCCTGGGTGAGTAAGTGATATTGATATGGGTGTACTATTAACCATTGTTGTAAGAGCCCTGCTAAAGGTATCTTAACCTAGAAAACACAGTGGATTAGACTCTATTCCAAACAGAAGTCTTAGGAATTTGATACATTTTTCATTCATGGAAAACCTAAGGAAATGCAATGAACCTGCTGTATTGAAATGTGTTAAAAGGCACCTGGAATTCAAGATACATGAGGAGCTCTGATGGAATAACCATTGGGCAAATGCAAGGTTAATGAAGTTGTTCAGCATTTTTAGGTCAATCAAGCAGCACTACCTCCCTCTATCTGATGAATCTGGGTGATGTTTTGACATATGATCATATGTGACCTGTAATAAACGTTGTACACCTCTGTTGGGGAGATGGGACTTTAAATAGTCATTTAAATGGGTGTGTTTTGAAATTAAAGACTGCAAATAAAAAGCTGAATTCTTCTGTCCAAGGTTCAGAGAATATTGCATGTTAACCACTGCAGGAGGGAAAATAGTAATGAGATCTTGACATTGGATTTTATGTTTAATTAAAGCAGGCTGTCATCCCTCCCAGATCTCTGTCCATATTAGATTATAACAATCCTCTAGCACTATATTGTGTCCAAATGTTCTTGATGTGGGCAGAAGTGGACTGACTTCCTGCTCTCCCTCTTTATTGCATGTGCATTAAACCAGTCAGACATAAACCACCTAGGTACGGGGACCACTTGAGCCCTAACCTGTCTAAATTATATTTGGAACCGCTGGCCAAGCTGATTGAATCTTGGGGTGTTCAGATACTCTAGTATGCAGATGGCACTAGGCTTTCCCTGTCTTTTGAGGAACGTAACAAAGATGCTCTATTAACCTTTAGGCAATGTTTGCGTGAAGGAGCAGGGTGCATGAAAGCCAGCTTTCTTAAACTGAACTCTGATAAAAATGTAATTCTCTTTTTTTGAGTGAAGCATCTGCCTGACCTAAAAAAATGAACGCAATCCTCCTCCATCCCCTGCTTCCACAGCCAGAAATGTAGTATCAATATTTGAATGTATTCTTTTTCAACCCGTATTCAACACGTTTCTGTTGTATGTCTCACAAAACATAATTCGTTAAAAAAAATGTTTCACTTGGGTCCAGAGAATATATGTAAAACTATTGCTCATATGATGGTAAAGTCCAGACTGGACTGCGTGAATAGTTTTTATCTGGGACTTCCTGCTTTTTGGACTAAGATGCTTCAGATTGTGCAGAATGCTGCTGTAAGATTGATCCTGATAATTCAATGTAAGCAATCAATCTTCTCTAACTTGAAATGCCTGCATTGGCTGCCAAGAGCAAACATATTAAATTTCAGGTGCTTACATTTGCATATAGAGTCTTAGCTTTCAAGGTCCCCCTTACTTAAGGAAAAGACTTCAGCCTTACCAGCAACTTAGTTCCTTAGAATTGAAAAATCTCAGGCTTCTTCAAGTCCCAAAAATGTTTAAAGCCAGAAAAGAAAGCAGATCTTTCACATTACCTACGGCCAAACTTTGAAACTCACTTCGTATCAGTTTATACCTGGCACCTTGTGACCCCACCTTTAAAAAATGTTGAAAACTCTCATAAGGCCTGATATCAACTTGCCCTTTTGGCTAAAAGTTCAGCTTCTTTGCTATCGCTTGGACACTTCTTCGGAAGCAGCCGTGCACTGTGTAAATGCAATTGATGTAGAGGTTGCAACTGCTAAAAAAAGAAACCTATAAAAAGGTAATGAATATCCACACATTACTCTTCAACAAGTACCATGTTACAGAATACATCAAATAACAAATTACTCCTATAGTGTGTATCCAGGCATAATCATACATGTGCTTTACATAAACAAATGCATACTTTGCATTACTCACAAATGCCAGTTGTCAACATGGTAAATAAAGTAACTCATCTATAATTACCATATGTATTACTTAAATTAAGGTCTTATTAAATAAAGAGTATATAATAGAACTTACTAACAATAGTGTCAATATAATAATGTTCTAATTTTAGTATATTTTACTTCAGGGATCTTAATATTTAGAGTTTGTGGACTCATTGTCTAAAACTGAGATTTCTGGCTTTTTAGCTTGAGTTTCATTTTCTCCATTTTCTTCTCAGTATTTTTAGGTCTTAGCCTTCTTACATCTTTGTGCAGTGTTGTAGGTATTTCTCTACTTTGAGAACCTAGGTAAGTGGATGATGGTTTGCACTTAAAAATGATTAAATAAAAAAATAAGCAGTGCTGCTCTTAAACAAGTAGGAACTAAGGGCCAGATGTAGGAAGGAAGCAATTTGCGAGTTGCAAATTGCGAGTCCTTCCGACTCGCAATTTGCAACTCGCAAATTGCTATGCAGTACGGTGTCTCAGACACCGACTGCAACTCGCTATGGGGTCGCAATGACCCACCTCATGAATATTCATGAGGTGGGTCGCAAATTGCGGCCCCATAGCGAGTATAGGCACTCGCTAACATGGAGGCCTGCTGTAGTCAGCAGGCCTCCATGTTAGCGACCTGCTTTTCAATAAAGCAGTTTTTTTTTTTTTTAAATGTAGCCCGTTTTCCCTAAGGGAAAACGAGCTGCATTTCAAAAAATCCGAAACCTTTTGTTTCGGTTTTTTCAGGGCAGGGAGTGGTCCCTTGGACCACTCCCTGCCCTGAAAAAATATTTTGGGGTCCATTCACAAAGGGGAAGGGGTCCCATGGGGACCCCTTCCCGTTTGCGAATGGGTTACCATCCACTTCAAGTGGATGGTAACTGCGACTCCATTTGCGACCGCATAAGCGGTCACAAATGGAATTGCATACCATTGCGAATCGCAAATAGGAAGGGAACACCCCTTCCTTTTTGCGATTCGGAAATGCATTTTGCGAGTCGGTAACGACTCGCAAAATGCATTTCTGCATAGGAAACACACATTTGCGAATTGCAAACGGCAAATTTTGCCGTTTGCGACTCGCAAAGTGCTTCCTACATCTGGCCCTAAGGGCCATATGTACAAAAAAAAGACTAGAGCTTTCCAAGTAGTGATATTAACGCTATTTGGAAATCGCTATACCTTATGTATGAAACATTTTGTTTCATACTTGTGATTCCTAGTGGGTCTCACATTGACCCACCTCATGAATATTAATGAGGTAGGTCGCAATTTGCGACCCATAGGGAATCACTGCCATCACAGAGATGGTGGCTTGCTGGGGACAGAAGATCACCATATCTGTGAGTGCTTTTAAAAGCAATCTATTTTCGTTTAAATTCAGCCCGTTTTCCATAAAAGAAAACCAGATGTGTTTAAAAAGAAAACAATGCTGAAATACCGCTGGACCTACCCCTTTGGGATATCTTTTGAATACCGTAATAAACACTACCACTTTAGAGAGCTAAACGGCACAGCTTCTCTGCTGAGCTTCCCTATAACTGCATCTACAGAGTCTGGGGACCGAAAGGGAGAGGTGCTGAATGGTAGTCACGGTGCCGCTCCTTCTGGAACATGGCACACACAACGAAAAGCTGAACCCAGTAGGAAGAAGTGAACCTTAATATTTCCTCAATTTACCACAAGGCAGACATTCGTGGCACTATAAAGCGCTAACCCTTGAAGAGAAAGACCCTATTAATTGACTCTCATATATCTAAAATCGAGGCAATAAACAGACTGGGAAGTAACGAAGGACCCTAAACTAGCTGATGCTCTGGACCTACATTCTGATTCGGTCCTTATGAATTAAGCGGACAGTAGCAGCTGTTCTGTGATCAGACGATACACCTCACAAGGCATACTTCTGCACATGCCTGGTTGCTTGGTGGGCTTAGGTCCAATATGCCCCTATCATTCGGACGCCAATGGAGTTGGACATATGGAAGGAGCGTATGCTCCTTGGTTTCAATTTCTTGTTGTTTTGTTTGTTGGTTATTACCTTGCATGGCAGGACTCTATTCTTAGAAATGAGGGAGCTACTGAGAGGGAGGGGCCCGGCTTTTGGGGGTGGGGGGTGGAGGGAGATAGGGAAAACCCTATAATGCATGCCTCGAAGCAACGTGGTCATATAATGCCCCCTTCCATAAATCTCTAAATGGTATTAAACACCTTAACATGGAATGTCAAGGCGCTTCACTCCCCCAATAAATGCTTCTGCTAGCGCAGGAGCTTTATTAGAAATTATTAATGAGTGTTTATGTATTTTGAATAATGAGTTTATGTAGAATATTACATAACGTAGAAAAATTATGCACACATTTGAAATGTGACCTCGAAGAATGGCCACCGATGTTAACAAAGTGTACTAATCAATGATTAATACTTATGAAATATTGAATATGTGTTAGACTAATGCAGTAATATGTCATATTAAGGGTTATGAAGTGTTAGACCTGACATGCCTTAGGGTGGTCACCCCTAACTTTTTGCCTGCCTCCCTCCACTTTTTGGACTCTGTTTTTGCTGGCTTTTAGAATCTGCGCACTTTACCACTGCTAACCAGTGCTAAAGTGCATATGCTCTCTCCCTTAAAACATGGTAACTTTGGATCATACCCAATTGGACTATTTAATCTATTTATAAGTCCCTAGTAATGTGCACTGTATGTGCCTAGGGCCTGTAGATTAAATGCTACTAGTGGGCCTGCAGCACTGGTTGTGCCACCCACTCAAGTAGCCCCTTTACCTTGTCCCAGGCCTGCCATTGCAAGGCCTGTGTGTGCAGTTTCACTGCCAATTCGACTTGGCATTTTAAAGTACTTGCCAAGCCTAAAACTCCCCTTTTTCTACACATAAGTCACCTCTAATGTGTGCCCTAGGTAACCCCTAGAGCAGGGTGCTGTGTGGGTAAAAGACAGGACATGTACCTGGGTAGTTTACATGTCCTCGTAGTGTAAACCTCCTAACTTTGTTTTTACACTACTGTGAGGCCTGCTCCCTTCATAGGCTAACATTGGGGCTGCCCTCATACATTATTGAAGTGGTAGCTGCTGATCTGAAAGGAGCAGGAAGGTCCTATTTAGTATGGCCAGAATGTTAATACAAAATCCTGCTGACTGGTGAAGTTGGATTTAATATTACTATTCTAGAAATGCCACGTTTAGAAAGTGAGCATTTCTTTGCACTTAAATCTTTCTGTGCCTTACAATCCATGTCTGGCTGGGTTTAGTTGACAGCTCCTTGTGAATTCACTCAGACACACACCAAACACAGGATACTCAGCCTCACTTGCATACATCTGCATTTTGAATGGGTCTTCCTGGGCTGGGAGGGTGGTGGGCCTGCTCTCACACGAAGGACTGCCACACCCCCTACTGGGGGAACTGAAAGGGGACATGGGGCACTTCTAAGCCACTCTTTGAAGTCTCCCCCACTTCAAAGGCACATTTGGGTATAAAACAGGGCCTCTGCCCTACCACCTCAGACACTTGCTGGAGAAGAAACCTGAACCAGAACCTGCATCCTGCCAAGAAGAACTGCCTGGCTGCTCAAAGGACTCACCTGACTGCTTTCTACAAAGGACTGCTGCCTTGCTGTTGGCCTGCTGCCTTGCTGAACTCTTGCCTTGCTGCAGAAGTGCTCTCCAAGGGCTTGGCTAGAGCTTGCCTCCTGTTTCCTGAAGTCACAGGACCAAAAAGACTTCGAAAAATTCGATGCACAGCTTGCTCCGCGGTGAAAAATTCACCGCCTGCCGATCCGGAAAGACACCGCTCGACCCTGCAAGGAAAAGATCGACGCAACGCCTGCGGTGCGACTGGAACTTCGACGCACGGCCCGCCTGGACAACGCCGCCAGACTTCCAGAGAGGAAATCAACGCAATGCCTGCTGTGAGGGAGAAAATTCCACGCACAGCCCACCGGAACGACGCGCAGCCGGATAACAAGCCCAGGATTCCACGCACAGACCCCGGGACATCTGGTAATCCTGCGACCCGCAGAAGGAGACTGTCCGTGTGCCAGAAAACGACGCACATCTTCCCCGCGTGAAAAATAACGACGCAAGTCCGTGTGTGAAGGGGCGAAACCGACGCACACACCATTTTTCCACGCATCTCCTCCTCTGCGGCCCTATGCGGAGATTTTCCACTCCAAACCAGGTACTTTGTGCTTGAATGAGACTTTGCTTGCTTTTTAAAGACTTAAGACACTTCATATCACTTTTCAGTGATATCTCTACAATTTCTTATTGCATCTTTTATCGTTTTGACCTGCAAATAACCAGATAAATATTATTTATTTTTCTAAACACTGTGTGGTGTATTTTTGTGGTGCTATATTGTGTTATTGTATGATTTATTGCACAAATACTTTACACATTGCCTTCTAAGTTAAGCCTGACTGCTGAGTGCCAAGCTACCAGAGGGTGGGCACAGGATAATTTGGATTGTGTGTGACTTACCCTGACTAGAGTGAGGGTCCTTGCTTGGACAGGGGGTAACCTGACTGCCAACCTAAGACCCCATTTCTAACATGAAGTATGCTTTAGCTTTATTAATTGTAGGCCTTAACTTAGCGTGTGTCTTGGCCTATTTTGCCAGGCCTCATGCAGAAGCTGTCTTTCTTAGTGTTTAATAAAAATGCTGACCAAGTGAACTAAACTGTGAAATGTCTATTGTATTGTTCAATTGTGTTCATAACGGAAGCTTTTCATGAGAACCGACTGCTAGGAGATGATGTTCTTTCTAATGCAACATTTTATGTGTAATGTGTGTGAGACTGACTTTCCCAGGATGAGAACAATGAAGATACTGACTAGAGAGGAAGCTGCAACAATATTGTTACCTGAAAAGCCGGATGATGAGGACATCGCAAGACGAACCAATCAATAAGATGAGAAAGGAGAAATATTAGAATTCATAGATTTGGTATAGTAGTTTTATTGGACAGAGTGTGAACATACGATTAACTGACCAACACGGAATTAGGGGATAGTTTGGGTGACTTTGATATAACAATGCCGCAGAGGGAAAAGACTTCAGATTTTAGGAGAATTAGGAGAGAAGAAAATTCATTCCGACATTCTGAAAGATGATAATTTATTCTGATATTCTGGCTCATTGGGCTCATATTCCCTGACTGAGAGCCTGATGCCTTGCTGATCGACTTTATGTCCTGAGTACGAAGACTGATTCTGCTTTGCTGACCCATACCGAGGATAGGTATAAATTGAAATGTGATTATTATGCATATTTGCTTTTTCTTTCTAGATACCAACTGCGCTGTTTTGACTAGATCCGTAGTTAGATGTTTTCCAAATTGGTGTTACTAAACTGTATTGCATGAAGCCCAACATGCTGATCTGGTGTTAGTTAAGGATCCTGACTGATGATAAAAGTGACTAATGTTTGATGGATTTCTCTGTTTAACTACTTTGAGGCTCACCACCAGGTGTTACAGTTCCTGCAGGGGGAGGTGAGAGGCACCTCCACCCAGTACAGGCTTTGTTACTAGCCACAGAGTGACAAAGGCACTCTCGCCATGTGGCCAGCAACATGTCTGGTGTGTGGCAGGCTGCTAAAACTAGTCAGCCCACACTGGTAGTCAGATATGGTTTCAGGGGGCATCTCTAAGATGCCCTCTGGGGTGTATTTCACAATAAAATGTACACTGGCATCACTGTGCATTTATTGTGCTGAGAAGTTTGATACCAAACTTCCCAGTTTTCAGTGTAGCCATTATGGTGCTGTGGAGTTTGTGTATGACAGACTCCCAGACCATATACTCTTATGGCTACCCTGCACTTACAATGTCTAAGGTTTTGCTTAGACACTGTAGGGGCATAGTGCTCATGCACTTATGCCCTCGCCTATGGTATAGTGCACCCTGCCTTAGGGCTGTAAGGCCTGCTAGAGGGGTGACTTATCTATACCTGCAGGCAGTGTGAGTTTGGCATGGCACCCTGAGGGGAGTGCCATGTCGACTTAGTCATTTTATCCCCACCAGCACACACAAGCTGGCAAGCAGTGTGTCTGTGCTGAGTGAGGGGTCTCCAGGGTGGCATAAGACATGCTGCAGCCCTTAGAGACCTTCCCTGGCATCAGAACCTTTGGTACCAGGGGTACCAGTTACAAGGGACTTAACTGGATGCCAGGGTGTGCCAATTGTGGAAACAAAGGTACAGGTTAGGGAAAGAACACTGGTGCTGGGGCCTGGTTAGCAGGCCTCAGCACACTTTCAAATCATAACTTGGCATCAGCAAAGGCAAAAAGTCAGGGGGTAACCATGCCAAGGAGGCATTTCCTTACACTAACCATATCAGACCTCTTTCACAACTCGGACATATTAACATTTGAAAACTGCTGCCATGATTTTAATCTCCCTGCCTCTGAGGCCTACCACTATGCCAATTGAAACACTGGGTCCTCAGCACAGAAGTGTGACAGGCTGCCACTATTAATCTCCTCCCCACTGAGCAGTTTGTTTGGAAGGCTGGATACTCCAAAGGTTGCATCTCCTCTCTTTATGCCCTTTCGAGATCTATCACGCTCACTCCTTCCTTGCCTCATGTAACACTTTGGGAACATGCACTGGGGATATCGACTGAGGATCGACTATGTTGCAATTTGTGGTGTGATTTCTCTAGATTTAATCAGTCACTAGGTCTCTGTGAAACACACTACAAAATCATCTACAATGGTACTTATATCCTGCGAAATAGCACAAAATCTTCCCCAATACATAAGAGTGATGCTGGATGGGGTGTGGTCTTCTGGGAGATTTTTAATATATCTGGTGGGACTGCCCAACTATTCGCCCTTATTGGGAAGAGATTTTAGCCAAAATAAAATAAATTTTAGGCTACCCTGTACCCTCAATCCCAGGAAATGTTCTACTGGGCCTCAAAGACCCATCCCTTAAGCACCAGAGAATGTACAGTGGTGTAAAGTCATGGATGTTGCTTTCTATTGTTATACTTGTTATATAAGCACTTGTACAGCCTACTCACAAATATGACACTGTTCCTGTTATGAGCATCACCTTTGGTATAGCCCATATGATGAATATCTCATGACTGCCTATGTGTTGAATTTGAAAACCAATAAAAACAGTTTGACAAAAAAAGAAAACAATGAAACTTTTAAGTTTCATTTTTTTTAAAGCAGGCATTGGTCCGTGGGACCACTACCTGCTCTTAAATGTTTTTCCAACATTCACAAAGGGGAAGGGGTCCCATGTGGACCCTTCCAATTTGCAAATGCATTATCACCAACTTTGAGTTGTTGGTGAAATATCAAGGTTTTGCAACTACATTTCGATCACAAACCTTGATACATTAATCTGGAAATCGCTATTTAGAAGAGACGCCCTGAATACACCCCTTTCAAGAAGCAATTTGTCCACCCAAAACTGATGTTTGTGCATCAGGAAAAGCATTTTTGCAGTTGAAAAAGTCCTGCTTTTGGAAATTGTCTGTTATGTATGTATATATGGTCTCTAAAGTTTAGTTCATGTACATACAAATGTTAATGATTTTTTGTCATCAAAGGTGGCAATCTGCTGTTTATGGCTTTTGTCAGGACACTTTGGCACCAATTATGTTCAGCCCAGAAGAGGGTGAGATATTTATTGCACCAGATATCTTCCAATGTCGCAGGGAGCAAAATTTATCAGGTTCGATCAATAGGATCCCATTGCAATAGCTGTAGATATGGAGGATAACATGCAGATTTTGGTGCAGTGTTTGCCAAATAAATCCTAATTGTATGAGGTGGACCAAGTTATCACACATATCACAGTTCATCAGGGAAACTACTAATCAGGGACCTAGACATTACAAACAACAAATGTACTTGAAATATACATCTGAGAAGTCAGGGAATTTATAAGAAAACAATATACTATGGACTATGAACATTATCGATAAATAGGGAGGACCAGTTTCTTAATCACCTGATAGTTGAAAAACCATTTTAGCTGCCCTGGCAATTGGTTAGTAAAATCCTTCATTCGTTATTTTAAACAGCCTACAGTTCATTATCCAGCTTGTGCTGAGGGTGCATGCCAGAGGATTTTCAACATTAATTTAGCCGTTTTGCAGGATAACATTCTGCATCATCCAGCCAGAAATGAAACTGTACAGCTGAACATCTGGATAATGAGTTTACAACATTTTTACCCCTAATATTTCCATAACAGCTGAACCATTAAACTGATATCTCAAAGGAAACAGGTTTCCTATTTCGGAAGTTCTTGTGTTTAAGACTTTGTTATGTTTTAGTTTTAACAGAGCATACCTTAATCACCTACTGATTTTTCCCATGAAATATTCAGCCCTACATTCTGCAACTTGTCACCAGCTGTCTCACTCCAGTACACTGGCTTCACTTTGTGTACTCAAGTAGGGTCACAAAATGAATACCACTGATGCCACAGCAAGACTGGAACATGACAAGCTTGCCATTAAATATTGTCTTGCCTAAGAGTTGGAAGAACCAAGGATAAGGTAATGATTCACCTCCAAAGCAGTTTTCAACTACAGTCCATAGTCTTCCATAGTCTTCTGGTATTGGTACCACTCCTGTTTGAATACAGTTGTTTAGCCTAATTTAGGCTTAGGTTAGTGCCCTGCCCTCTGCCAGAGGAACACAGATAATGACCTCTACTGCCCAGACACACTACTGCCTGATGTACGTAGAGATCTCCACCTTCCTGGCAGAGATCTTTATAACTTCAGAGGAGCCACCACCATAGCTGCTTCTGTGAAGGCCTTCAAAGTTTACTGACTGGCCACCATGTTTCATGGAGTCGCTCAGCAAACTTTTTCAATTTACAAAAACAAACTCCCAAAACATGCATTCAATTTTGTAAAACAAACACAAAAAAAACAACCTTACACTCTCAGAGTTTTCTCCCAGGATGTGTGGGTCATTTTTCTTTCCTTCTCTTTGGGACCAACAGGCTTTTACTGGATGCCCCCAATGCCCCCCAAAAAAAAAAATGTAGCAGACTATCTCAAATCTAACACAACACTAGGCCTGGGTGGCAAATTCCACTCCACTTACGGAGTTTTGGGAATTCGGCCACTCCACGATATGCAGGGTATTACCCAAATTCTGCCATGCGGGGTGAAGTGGAGTTCTTTGCTTCTATTTGCATGCCAGAGATATTCTCAGGTCGCTAGTGCGTGGGCGTAGGATTTCGCACCTGCTCGCGTGGCTTCCAGCTGAGACTTCTCCAATATAGTGCCACTCGTATGCGCACCTCTAGTAGATACTTTATTCGAGAAGCAGCTAAAGGAAGTGCCCCAGAGACTTCAACTTCCTGTTCCTGTCCAGCAGGCTCCTCCAAGTGCTTTGTTCATCTCCTGGTCACTTTTCACTTGGATTTTGAGGAGGAAGAATCACTCTCTTTGTCTGCTGGATATATTCCTTTGGATTTAAGTACTTTGCTTTTATGATATCACACAATTAAGTTAAAATAACTATTGTTTAAGGGTATTGTTTGTTGATAGGGCATGCACCAGTATTTCTTTGTACCTTTATTTGATTTTTAAATTTCATTGCGGTGGGTGGCCTCGAGTTTAAGTAGGGCCTAGTTATATTTTTGCATTTCATTTTTCAACTTTTGTAAAGGAAAAATGTTACACAGTTCAGTACCTTTTCTCCATGTTTGTTACATTTGCAATATTCATTTATTTTAATATGTGGCCTAGTCTTCCAATGGATCATCCAGCCAGTAGGCTCAGTACTTGTCATCGGTGCATGAAAGAAATGGTTCTATGCCATATGTTTTTTAAACATAATTTAGGGCAGGGATGACATTTGACTGAATTAAAAATATTGGCTTTTGTTTATACTTCATGTTTTTTTTTTCAAAAAGTGTATATGTGGGGTGATATTTGATGCCATAGGAGGATGTGTGTTGTAAAATATTTTTGCTTAGTTAATGTTCGTGTTTTGCATTGCTGAATTAATGATATATTTTCCTTTAGTGTTACCCTGCCTCCTTTTTCTAGCCAGTGTGTGTATAAGTGTGTTTGTCATCAGCTAACATTTGTCTTTGTTCTCTATACCATGTGGCCAGGGGCCATTTGGTATAGTCTGTGTCCATAGGCCTGAATGTATTCTTTGTTCTCCATGCCTCCTTGCTTGTTGTTGTTGTTTGACCACGTGGCTGGTGGGCATTTTGTGCAGCCAGCAAGTGCTTTTTGCCATATGCTTGCATGTGTTCTTTGTTGACAATACCTCCAAGCTCGCTGCTGCTGTTTGACTATGTTTTTGGTGGCCACATCTAGCCAGTGTGCTTTTGCCATAGGCTTGCATGAGTTCTTTGTTCCCCATGCCTCCTTGCTCACTGTTGTGGTATGGCCATGGGGCTGGCAGCCATTCTGTCCGTCCAGCTAGTGGGCTTTTGCCATAGACTTGCACATGTTCTTTATTCTCTATCCCTCCTTTCTGGCTGTTGTTTGACCATGTGGTTGGGGGCCATTTTGTGCATCCAGCCAGTGTGCTTTTGCCATAGGCTTGCACGAGTTCATTTTTCCTCATTCCTACTTTCTCGCTGTTGTTGTTTGACCATGGCTGGTGGCCATTTTCTGCCTTCAGCCAGTGTGCCTTTGCCATAGGCTTGCATGTGTCCTTTGTTCACCATGTCTCCTTGCTCGCTGTTGGTGTTTGATCATGCGGCTGGCGGACATTTTGTACATTCAGCCAGTGTGCTTTTGCCATAGACTTGCATGTGTTCTTTGATCCCCATGCCTCCTTGCTTGCTGTTGTTGTCTATAGGACTATGTGGCCAGCAGCCATTTTGTATATCCAGCCAGTGTGCCTTTGCCACAGGCCTGCATGTATTCTTTGTTCCCCGTGTCTTCTTGCTTGCTGTTGTTGTTTAAACATGTGGCTTGCAGCCATTTTGTGCAACCAGCCAGTATGTTTTTGCCACAGATGTGCATGGATGTGATATCCGTTTCATAATATGCTTGAGGATCATTGTAGTATATGTATATTATGAATATGGTTATGATGAACAGTGTTTTATATTACATGCATTTTTTATTTGCACCTACTTGCCTCACAATACGTTTCTCATACTCCCATACAAACATCAGAAATGCATTATTGTTTGTTTTATATTCTTTTTTTATTTTTATTGTATTCATTTGTTTATTTTATTTTCATTCTTTTCATTTTTGTATATATATTTTTTTATTTAATTTGTTTAAACCAATTTTTTATTTGATTTTTTTTTTTTTTTTTGGCATTTTGACTCGAGCAAACCATCCCCCATAGATACACAGCCGCACAACCGCACTCATTTTTTTAGGTATAATTCAATTTCCTCCTGGACATCCTGCCTGCCATAAAGTAGGTGCACTACAGACACATCAGCATCATTTTTTTTAACGATTATTACATTTCCCCAGGACCCTCTTTCCTGCCATAGGTGCACACTAACCTTCATTTTTTTAAGGGTTATTCCATTTACACATAGACCTCCCTGACTGTCACAGGTGTCTCCTTTGGCATAGATGCACATAAAGCAAAGAGCTATATCTGTATATTTTGACATTCTGATTGGAAATGGAATTATATGGTATGGTGGTGTGGTTTGACTTTAAAATGGTTGGATAGATTGTTATTTATTCCCTATGTAACTAACCACACTAAATTGTATTGCCTTTGCCTGTACTAATTCAAACTGCAACAATGCCACATTTCACTAAATATTTTTTTGTGCTTGTTTGCTTTTAGGTGCATAAGAGAAGAGGAGACATCACCCACAGTACTGCCAAATAGAAGGCCTGTCCAAAGAAAACATGTGACGTCCGCCCTCCAATCTCTTACACTTGTACAGCTTACTGCCACTGCCAAATTAGAGCTTTGAGATGGCTCCAAAGAAAGGTGCTGCCAGGAAAGTGGCCAGTAAGAAGAAGCAGCTTTCTGCCACTGGTGTGCCGACCACAACATTTTTAGGGAAACGTGTACCTGCCACACCGGCTTCTGGGGAGGACTCTGGAAGCAGCACCCATGCATCAACAGCACCACTCCAACCTGTGCCCAAGTCCATGTCTGTCAGTGAAGCAGCAAATGCAATCATGCAAAGTCGACGAGCAGAGACACTGAATTGGATTCATCCCTTTCGTAAAGTGGTACCCAATCGTTTCAAGAAACAGAGCAAAGTGGGCGGAAGCTGCAGCCACTAGATCTTCCTGAAGCTGGACCAGAACAAGAGGTAGAGATTCCTACTGAGCAAGAACCGCCTCTTTAAGAATCATTGGCTCCCAGATATTCAGCAAGAAAAAAAATGGTACTCCACTATCTTCTTTAAGCACCACTTCTTATGATGATGATGTGGAAATGGAGTGGAGAAGCAAGGGGAAAGAAAAGTTCTTCCAAGCCCTAGAATAATGTTAGGGATGGATGATGAGGATGAAGATGACAATCCAGTCATTGTGGATGCTGGCACAGAGGACTCCAACATTAATCCTCTGTTCAACCTGCTCTGCGGGATGTGGCATAGGTAGCACCACCAGCTCCCATATTTGTAAACCCCCAACTGAGACCTGCACCAACCCCTACCTCAGTAGAATTATGCATGGCAGAGAGGCAATCAATGGGACACCCACCTACCCCCAGTTCTTCTTCAGGCATTGGCACTGGCCCACAGAGAATGTACTCCTCTCCAGTTTGGGACTTTTTTTTACGCTTAGCACACAGGAGGAGAACATTGCAATGTGCTCCATTTGCCACACAAGAGTTTGTTGAGGAAAGCGTGGTCCACACTATGGTACTGGAAGCCAGACTACCCATATGAAAATAAATCACGCAATCTGGTGGGAGGAGCACCTTAAAAAAATTGCTGAACATGGTAGTGGTGAAAGTGAGTATCACCAGTAGCACAAGCAGCACTGAAATATCAGCGCCAACTGCACCATGTGGTGCACAAGTACGCACAGCCATTTCAGTTGATTCTATTACAGCTCGAGTAGAAAATCTACTTGAGCAGCAGCAAATCTACTCGAGAAGCAGTCCTCTGACTGCAACCGCTCGCGACCCCCATCCACGTTAGAAAATGGCGCTAGGGAATACCAAATCTCGCTCTCATTTCTAGAGCCTCGTGGAAAAACTTCTGCATTGCAGCGCTTGGCAAAATTTGGCTGGAACTCCATGTTACAAGACTAATGCGCTGTCATCAAATTTGGCCAATTCCACCAACCCATACTTTTAAGGATTCCAAAGGAAGGTTTAGGTCTGGCAAGACGCTTATTTTACCAAGTCGAATTTTCATTTTTAAAACTGCCATGCTAGGCATCAGTGATAGGAAGCCTGGTCTTCCTAGGCTGGAGAAAATATTGCTTTATAAATTCCAGATTGAATCATCAGACTATACAACAAAAATGTTAATAGAATACATAAAATAGTAAATTCAAATATATAAAAAAGTTAAAGTAGACAGTATTTAAGCAGGTGTCCCAAATGTCGGTGCACTGAATGTGCAAAGTAACGTATGTGGAATGGATGTGAATGAGTGCTGTATTGAACATTGTCAGGAATGGATGTCAAATAGACTTCAACTCCTTTACTCCAGGTCTTGTTTTTAAGCTTAGTTCTGAGGGTGTCATTCCTGCTCCATTCCCATCACAATACCTTGAAACTGTTTTTCTCTGGGAAGGATTTTGCCATAACTAAAGAAAGGAGTAATCATATCCATCCCTCCAGAAAAGAAAAGAGGAGCATATTTTATTTTGTTCCTACTCTAGAAAGCGTCTGGGGGTTGTCAACCAGTTGAGATCTAAAGAGGATGAATGGATGGGTATCATTCATTTCAAAATGGAGACCTTACAGAAAATAATCTCAGGATTCAAACATCAGGAGTTTTGGGATACAATGTAGCTGCAGTATGAATATCTCCATATTCCCTTGCATTCAGAACATCTAAAATTCCCTAGACTTGTAGAGGATCATATACACTTCCAGTTCAGGGTGCTGATTTTACGTTTGACTCGTTAAAAGCCTTATTAGCTCATAGCTGTTTTCTCAGCTAGACGTTTTGTTCTTGTAGATCCTGTGTTTTCCACACATATTTCCTGTAGAGTAATTCCAGATGTTATTCTCCTTAGGTCAGGTCCCTCTTTTGTTCCGAAAATATTGTCTCCATTCCATTTGGTTCAAAATGTCATTCTACCTGAATTCTATTCTTCTCCATCTCCAAAGGAGTTTGGGTGTTAGAAGGGCTGTTCTTATCTATGTAGATAGGATGGCCCTCTTTTGTCTTGCAGATTCTTCGTTTGTGAACTTTGGGTCGGCAAATAGATATCCCAAACCTTCCAGTCATACTAAAAGCAGATTTATCAGGTCTTTGATTTTCTAGCTTACACATTGTTGTAATTCTTCCTCTGTGTGAATCGAGGGTAGATCTACGAGAGGCATGTCAGCATCCTGGGCAAAGTATCAAGAAGCTTCTCTGAAGAAGATTTATAGGGCAGCCACGTGGGTTACTCTTCAGCATTCATTAACCATTACAGAATAGTGCAAGGCCCAGAACAGAATGTAACTTTTGGTCCAAAGGTACCTTCTTCTATGAAGTAATGGAGGAGAAGTAGTTGATGACTTTCTTTCAAAACAAATATTTTGACTGCTTCGATTTCTTTAGTGATTGTGTTTTCTTATTATGAGGTAGGTGGCGCGTGAGAAGAGATGGGCGGCCCTTAAATAGTAATAAATCAAGCGAGGGTGAGAACGACTCAGAGTAATGAAATTGCCACTAAGTGACAGAAGACAACATTTGATTAAAGACAAATATGTCTATCCTATTATAAGGTCAGCTTCGACCTATAGTTAATCAGTCTCAGCAGGAATCACTTATCAAAAATAAAAGTAAATAGTGCGACATCCTTAATTCTTATTGGCTAATCTTTTCGAAGAGGTGTGTTGCGCGCTGCCTAACAATACCTTCAACGGCAGAGTATAGCTTGATTTGTCAGGGCCTGCCGGCAGAAAACAATAAACAATGAGCTCTAGAACATGCCAGCATCCGCGGTAAACCACACGTTTTACTCTCCATTGGAGCACATAATACAACCTCATGCACATGACTGCGACAAAAGCCTCTACACAGAGGGCCTCACAAAAAAACACCCGGAAGTTACCCCTCCAAGCAAGCTCACTTCATTTCACCACTGAACTTTCAGGTCTAACTTTTCATTCTTCATAAGGACATAAAAATCGCTTGTCTGAGAAAGATTTGGCGAGCCCTTGCCACTCAAGAAGAACACATTTGACATATACTCTGCACTCAGCCGGTACTACAACCCCCGCGCTGCAGTTTTACAGGTGGAAATGATCCCCTTTCTATAAGCAGCGACATTTAGCAACCATTTCCCCATCCCACATGACCCCACTGGTTCAACCCAAAGCCATCCCTCACCCGATTCACCTCCGTTCTGAGCGCTCCTAATCACTGTTGCCATGAAAACCCGCGAGTGACTCACTCTGAAATTCCGTGAACAGGAGATAAAACTGTGCTCCACTCTCGCATCAGCGAAACACTATTTAAGCTTCGCAGTTACAAGAGCGAGCGGATGGCGTGATTGCGACGGCGGTTAAACACACACTAGCGTGTTCCTTTCCAAATGAAAGCAGGACATACGATCCCAGAGGAGGGGGGATGAATAATGGGCATGCATGTGCTTACCTTGCCCGGCTGTCCCGGTGCCACATATCAGCAGCAACAGCAGATAAAATGACAGCGAAGGGTTCCCACGCCTTTCCATCCCTGCCGCTTTCCGTCCCCTCTCCTTGGCTCGTAATCCGAATTCCGGGCTTTTTTAACACTTTCCGCGGTATCAGCTCTGGGATAGGGATGCAGAATTGCCCTGAGATCTTCAGCACCGGCGCGGCGACTCCCGAGGGCCGCCCAATAAAAAAACAGATTTCTGCTGCGGAAACCCTCGCCCAGGCAGTGGGTGAGAGGAAGGGCCGAGCACCACCGCCGCGCTCTCTCCACAAACTGCAGTTTCGAAACTTCACAACTCAGCTCCCCCGGGATTGGCCTGGCTGGGCAGCGCTGCCACAGGACACGGCGGCAGAGTATCGGCAAACACGAGACAGGCACTTTATTCTTTAAATAAACAAAACAGGTAGATTCTGCAGTGAGCTCACTCAAGTGCAGACCTTTCCGCCTGACCTCCCCTGAGAGCCAGAGGAAGGGAAGTTGGAAGGCTTAAATGCTTTCAGCGTGGGTTACAGTATCTCGGGAGGTACATACTTAACGAGTATCGTTCTCTGAGGTATTTTGGCCTACGAATAACTGGCTTGCGGTTTCGACGTCGGGTGACAGCGTTTGTTGAAACTGAGACACGGTGGTGCTAAAGTCGGACTTTAGGCACTTGCCACCTGGAAAGACGAAAACACAGCAAACGTTTATCTGAATGAGGCTGAGAAAAATCAAGAAATCTCTAAACTTTTTTGTTTAAATGACCCAGGTGGCATCAGGGAAACTGTTGCATTTTTGCCGAATAAACAAATTGGTAAAACTACGTTATTTTGATAAACAGACACCCACCTGTTCAGTTAAGAAAAGCAATTTACTGAAATACTGAAACTTGCACAACTGATCTGTGCCAGTGACTCAAATGGAAAGAGTGCCAAAAATGATTCCTGGTTGACGAGTTGAAAGATATTCCTGCCTTATCTGGAAACCGCTGGCACAGGGGTCACCTTACTTATGGATGATCTGCGAAGAACTATTCAAACATATTTTATCCCAAAAGCAGTATAGCATCCGTGACGCTATTATGTTGAAGTTCTGGCACGTGACTATTGAAGGAGTTACTCTGATAATGACAGCCACTGTCACACTCGTGTCTTAAGTCAGAAGGACTAGAATTAACCACTTCATGCTTTACTAACTTTCTGTAGTAGCTTATATCAGCCTTGAAAAAAAGGGCCACATTTAGCAAAACTGGCAGTCCTCCTGCCCTACGTGACTTGCAGATCTCTCCCTGTATTTAGTCAGAGGAAGCACTGAGTTTACAATGGGGCAGCCTGCACTGACTGCACTGGTGTAAACCACAGCATGTTTGCCAGGTCCCAGGTAGGGAAAAAATACGCAGTGGGCTCCATGTGCAGGGAGAAGCCCATACTTTTGTTTTTGTGAAATAACCCCCACTTTTGGTGTTCGTTTTTGAAAAAAACCTTTTCTCACTAGGACCATCAACACGGTGCCCACTTAGCAAAGCTTTAGTATCTTCACCAGACCCGCCACAGTGCATACCAAAGCATAACATAGCCTAACACTGCACAAAACAACCCACTGCAATCAGTGTCACTGGAATCATCTTATTCTGCGGCTGTTGCATTTTCCGCATAATTATGGGTTTGCCTCATTTGGTACATAATCCATCAAATGCTGCACTATCTGCAAATATCCAAAAACAAAAAATGTTTCCAGCTCAAATGGATCAAAAGTTACTAAAAACGTAGCGACATGTTTCTGAATCGTGGAAGTCCCTTCACAAAAGTTGACTAGTCATCTTTCTGTTGTTTATTACTGAATTTGATTTTTACACAGTTACCAAGGAGGTGAAATCTATACAGAGAAAATATAGCCTAACATAAATCAGCATATCATAGCATCATCACACCTCTTAACACACCATAACTGAATTCGTCATAGCACAGTGTGACACAACATACCAAACACAACATAACACAATCTAGCACTAGACAATACAATGTAAATAACATAACATATCACATCAGGCCACCGCCTAACACAACACACCTAACATAACATAGCATAACGTAGCATTACACAGCTTGACACAACACATCTGAAATAAAACAGCATAGCACTGCATGACACAGCATATCACACCATAGGATACAGATACAGTAAGCATTGGATGACATACCATATGACAATCCACCATTGCATGGCACAGCATAACCTAATCAAACATACCTTGGCATAACCCAACATAGGACAGCATGACACGACATAGCAAAAACGCCATAGTATTAAAAAAAGGCAGTGGACAACAAAACATGATACAGCCTATAACACATAATAGCACAGCATAACATAACACAACACACCATAGCAGCATAGAATTAAATACCGCAGCTTAGCCTACCCAAACACAGCAGTGTGTAGCACTGCATAAGTATGACAAAGAGCTGCATAACATAGTATATAAAAAAAACAACTAAAGCATACTATACCTGAAAAGCATGTTGAATCACAGGGTGTTTAGTAATCATTCCCCTCCTGTAGTTGAAAGAACAAGAACCAGTGAGTTGGATTATAACTCATCAACAGCAGGCCAAACTGGGCACCCAAAGCAGCCCTGGCAAATTATGTCAGACCAGCCCCCATAGGTGCATAGCGAGTGAGCTTGACCACTACAGTGGGGTTAGGGGGGGTTATCCGTCCAAGAAATATTGGAAGAATATGGCAACACAACACACTTTTCATTATGTATTCAATTGTATTAGTTTTTAAAGCATAGTAAATGACGACCTTTGAGTGCACCAGGATACAGCAATCTTTATTGGGGCTCTTCAATGATTCCCTCACCAGTGCCTCTCATCGCCCCAAAGCCCCTCTCCCACATGTATTTCATTTATTTTTTTAGCGATTCTCTTACCAGTGTAGGGTGTTGGAGCACTTTACATCACACACATACAGAGACAATGAATCATACATGTAAAAATCAGTGTATAGAAAATGTTACATAAGTTAAAGGGGAATGAATAAGAAGTGTAGGATCCACATCATCCATACTGGAAGCCCTTCTTTGAGTGTACTCGGTCTGGGTAATCATACACTCAGGATTCAGAACGTAACACAGTGGTTAGGGTTGACTTTACTAATAGCAATCTATTTCTACCCAAACAAGCCCTTTTTAGTAAAATTAGAATTATTAAAGACTGGGCAAAAACATAACTTTCTAACCTGTACCATGAAGTTTGCATGCAGCGTTTTGATGGCAGTTCATAGCTCACTGCTAGATTATCATTGTAATTTATATACTGCATAGTAACAAAGGGATTTCTGTGACAAAAGCAGTATCCCACTGAACATATCACATAAAATACTGTTCTTTGATCTGCTTTGCATATGTTCTCTGCAGCAGGCACTAGACAAAACCACGATGTCCCTCCAGCAGATACATTAATCATTGGAGTTATCTTGCCACATTTATTGTTGCCTAAAAAGTGTTGGGCATACAAGGAACTCTGCAGTGCTTTTAAAGCTGCTGCACTGCTGCCCTTTCAGTTCCATGGGAAACACCTGATGTCCTGCACAGCCTGTCAGGCCTTGATCAAGTGTCCAAAGGTGGAGAAGTAACATTTTGCTGGCTCATTCCGCTATTACTTGGTGAGCATGTGATGGTTATAGAGCAATCTAAACCTCTGCAGGTGGCGCCTTAGGTGGCCAGTCACATAGTGAACTTTAGATAACTAATATGAATCGTGTGTCTAAATGGTGATGCTTGTGCAAAGTTGTTCCATGATGTCAAACAGCAGCAGAACACTTAAAACAACAGTGCTGAAGAAACAGGGCTCAGTTTACGCCCAAATGACTTGCTGTATTTTTGTGTATGTTTTTAAATTTCCATAAAGTGGGCATTTCCAAGAAACGTCCAGGGGGATGGTGAGATTTATCAACACTTTGAAGTGGTGCAAAATCACAAAAAGTGAAACAGACTGACAAAGTATTGATTCATATTTACTTTCCAGCACAAACTTTTATTTCTACTGAAAAGTAGCTTTAAAATAATGTAAATAACACTTTGTGTAACTTTCCACTGCTCTGCTTTGGGGGGCACCCCATGAGTATTGCTATGCAGCTACCCATAGTTTTTGATGAAAAGCCTTATCTACTAACAATGGTTGGCAGGGCTTTGCATTGCTTTGCTTTGCATTGCATCCCAAAATAATGCCTCTTCAAGGTGGGTGTTAAGTTGGAGAAATCCTAAATTGGTTCAAACGTTTCCTGCTTTGTTTGGGTGCCGAGATGTACAGCACGCACACAATGTGGGAAACGTTCTAAATTTAGACTAAGCACAGCATTTCGTATTAGAAAGGTACCCTTCCATTACAAAACCTATGGTAGATGTCATACATCCATACCTTTGCACTATGGGTCTTAGGTGTGTGCGTGACGCAAGGGAGCTATTTGAGCTCTAGCGCAGGGGATGACTGCAGTATGGCCATATCTCAATAGATATAACCCTGCTCTGTCTCCCTCATGCATAACCCAGCACAGCAAATTTGGTGGCCAGCGGTGGCCACTGAAAATCTCAAGGAGAGAGGCGGGCAGGGGAGAGGGATGGAGGGAATAAAAAATAATTTTAAAAAACGTACCTCTTCCAGTCGCCGCCGCCTCATGCAGGCCTCACTTTTCTTCTGGTGTCCCAGCATTCCCTGGGACACCAGCACAGGCTCCCTAGCAATCCTGGTGCTGCTTTCATGCTAAACTTAGTATGAAAGCAGCATCAGGATTGGTCTGAGTGGCTTGGTATGACTGGATTAGATTGCCTCTCAGACACTGCCCTGGGGTCTGTGAAGTTTATCCAGCCCGGCTGTTTAACACTGGTGAGACCTAAGTGTGCTTGTGTGATTGGCTGGCCTAAGACGGCCGGCCAAACACACATGCGCACTGAGGTGCACTCTCTCCTCCTCCTTCTCCCGTGGCCCAGCCCCACCCCTTCCTTCACATGCTGCTGGCTTAGCCAGCAGCTAAAAGATAAAATGATAAAGAAATATTGTTTTATTTTTCAGCTCCTGGATCAGCCAGGGGGGTGACGCTCCTTCACCATTGCGAAGGAGCTGCCCCTGTTGGTGGCTGCCTTGCTCAACTTTTCAATCAGTGTGTCTCATGGAGTCAGGATGTCAAAAGATGTTTTCTCTTGGCTGGGGTGTTATTCACATTAAAAGCCCAAGAAGCAAGTAAAGCTGTGTTTATCCTATCCACAAGGATAAGAAGTGTACCTTAAAAAAGGTAGTATAGACAGGTTGGGATGCCAGATTATGAAACGGTTTGCTGCTCGCACTTCATTATACTTCAGATCGGTCTTTCTTTTTAGAAAATCTCAAAGCCTGGGTGTTTACACAGCCTTTTAATTTGATTTTCCTCTGGCTCTACTGGACCCTCATCCATTTAGGTTTTGGCTGGGTTGGTTTTACTCAGGTAATAGCACCTGGAAGCTGTTCTTTGAGCACTTGGACTTAAGGAGAAAGCACCAGGATCAGATGTCTCTAGTATATCTATGCACTTCCAACCCTTTTGTCAGCTATCAGCATTAATGAAGTTTGAGGGCCTGCAGGGTGCTCTATTCATTCAGAATAATTCGTACATCCTACTAAACTAAAAAATGGCCATAATGCAAATAAATATGTGTTGCGGTAACTTTTGCAAATTTGTCTTCGAATAGGAGACCAGTCTAAAAAAATGTGCACTGCTGAGTACAAGTACAATGTTCAATTAAAGGACGAGTCAGTGCTCACCTACATGGCTATCTCTAAGTTTGTCCCCTTACACGCAAGGAATACGTGAGCAGGTTTGACAACAGATCTGGTAGGCGAAGCAGGAGATAAAAGTGTGGCATCATACCATACATTAAGATTTTTAAAGGAGATGTTGCTAACCATTATGGGACAACAACAAATCATGCTAGTGATGTGTACATACAAAGTAATCTTGGTCTAAACTAGGAGTACAATAAATAAATGAAGGGCGAAGGCAGACAAAATGGCCCTGTATACAGGTACTGCAGCTGGACAGGAATGCCAGTGTCTAAGGCGCTGCCAACCCCAGTGGAAAGTACCTGAATTATAGATGGCTGCTCAACATATTCTCATCATATTATAAGGAATGGAAATGAGGGAACAGACCCAATAGCTGAGTATGGCGTGTAAGAAAATGCCTCTTTTTACATTATCGCCCCCAAAGTTTTGGACTGATGCTGCTGGTTTTTCAACTCTGAGAGTGCACTAAGGGCTGCTAACAAGATCTCAGAGCCTGTCTGTTGAACCTTAAAAGGATAAATTTGACTGGCCTATATCTAACTGGCATAAGATAACTTTCATTATGAGTCCTTTGTATATGGTCCCAGGGGTAGCAAGGGCATGATAAAGTGTTCCCCATGGACTGCAGCACTGATTGTGCCACATGAATATGACAAAGTAAAGCTGTTGGACCTGGTCCTTTTACAGGGTCATTACCCAGACTTTTTGCCTTTTGCCTCCTAATTGTTTTCTGACCTTTGTTGGCTGACGTTATGACTCTGAGCACTTTTTCACTTCTAACGAGTGCTAAAGTGCATGTGCTCTCCTTTGTAAAATTGGTATAATTGGCTTATGCCTAATTGGCATATTTAATTTACCTATAAGTCCCTTATAAAGTGGTATCCCTATAACCAGGGCCTGTAAATTAAATGCTACTTGTGGGCCTGAAGCACTTCTTGCGCCACCCACTGAAGTAGCCTTTCAAACCTATCTCAGGCATGCTAGCGCAGGAACTGTGTGTGCAGTTTTCTGCCACAGGGGCCTGGCATCTAAATTTACTTGCCAGGCCCAGAACTCCCCTTTTTACTACATGTACCTCACCCCTAAGGTACGCCGTAGCTAGCCCTATGGGCAGGGTGCCATGTATGTAGAAGGCAGGACTTGTGCCAGGTTGTGTGGCCTGTCCTGGTAGTGACAAACAGCCTAACTTGGTGTCTCACTGCTGTGAGTGCTGCCTTCCCATAGGATTACATTAGAAATGCCCTGCCTTATGTGTAAGGGGTATTGTCTGATTTATGAGGGGTAGCGTAGGCATGTTTGGTAAGGTTTTGATAGTGATAAGACATGCTGCTTACTGGTGTAGGTGTATTTTTTATTACTATTATAGAAATGGCACTTCTAGAAAGTGCACTTTTATCTGTGCTTATGACTGGTGTTTTTGCAGCTTGACACCAATCCACGTTTGGGCAGACTGACAGCTGGGGCTTTGTGCATACTTTTCAGACAGCCTGTACACAGGGAGGGTGGAGGTGTCACAGAGGTGCATCTACATATTGCATAGTCTTCCTGGTCTGAGAGAAGGAAGAGGCGGGGCACACCTGCATTTGCAGCTGTGCCCTGGCCTCGCACAATAGGGTCGTTTACCCCCCACTGATGTTTGGAGCCTGTGCTGGAGGAGAGAAGGGATACTCCCAGAATCAGTTGTAACTGGTTGGAACACCCTCTCCTCCTCATTTACAAAGTCACTGTAATCTGCGTATAAGTACAGGGGAATTTTCCCCACAATTTGGACATTCTTTGAACATTTTTGGAACTGGACAGAAAGCTGCTGAAAGGACTCACCAGGGACCACCATGGACTGCTGCTGTTGTGCTGACCTGTGACCTGCTGGTTCACCAGGAGGACTTGCCACTGACTGCATTTTCCTTGTGCTGGCCTGTTGCTGGGTCCTGCCGCCTGTACCTCCATTTATTGTCCCCAGGGGCTGGGTGCTTTGGCCCCTGTTCTCCTGACTGTTTGAGCGCTGGAAGAAGTGCTCCTTTTCTGTCTCCACAATGCGAGGACAGCGCTGTGTGGCTGAGCCCCAGTGTAGGTGTCTTGTGCCTGAAGAAGCGCCCTACTTAGTAGGCTGGAGCCTCCTCAGATCGCCCTATCGACGATCTCCCCCCTCTTAGCGCTTCGGGAGTGCTGGCCGGGATCGCAGCTGCTGCCAATTCACTGCCGCTGCCCGGGAGACTGCCTTTCTTTAGCGCAAGTGTCGTGCTGCCCGGGGCACTGTTAATTCATGGGAAGGAGTGAGCGTGCTCCTATTGTGCCTCCCAGGGGAAGCGCGCTCTGAGGAGCGCCCCCGGGGCACACGTCAGCACCTATTTATGTGCTGCCTTCCTCGCAGACGAGGGAAGGCAGCAGAGCGGCTTGCGCACCGTGTAGGCAAAGGGGAAGCCTCATCGGAGAGCCCCCCCGTGAACCCCTGAAGCCTGGGAAAGTGCTGAAAGGCACCCGCTTGCGGAATGGGAAAGGAAAACCTCATTGGAGGTCCCCCAGCCGTCGAGCCTTACTTCCTGATTGCCTGACCTGGGCTTGATGAAACGGAGAAGGGAGGCCTCACCGGAGGCCCCTTCCTGTAGCCCCCATTGCTTTGTTGGGCTGCCTTGCCCTCCTCCCCCTTGGTGGTAGGGCCAGTGGAGGCCCTGGGGGGGGGTGCACAGAGATCGGGGGCACCAGGAGGGGCCCGTTAGGTACATCTGAGAGGGTGCTGACCGCCCCTCTCCCCTAGGAACTGTGTGTGGCCCCCATTGAGCGCCTAGGAGTGCCGGGGGCCCCTATCATGACCATCCAGGCACTAGGAGTGCCTTGTCCCACAAAATAAGGTACTTTTAGGGACACTGGGAGAGTGGTATGCTCCAGGGTTATTTTTCTAATGATATATATTGACTATGGGCCTGATTCTAACTTTGGAGGACGGTGTTAAACCGTCCCAAATGTGGCGGATATACCACCTACCGTATTACGAGTTCCATAGGATATAATGGACTCGTAATACGGTAGGTGGTATATCCGCCACTTTTGGGACGGTTTAACACCGTCCTCCAAAGTTAGAATCAGGCCCTATATGTTCCTGTTATGGGCATGCTAGGCTCATGTATGTTTACTTTCTCATGACTTGCCATATAATTTTAAAGTGTTCCTGATATAGGCCTTTATGATACTTTTGTGACAAGTGCATTTATTTACTGTGATTTGCTGCCTACTGCTTATGTTGCAGAATCCTGAGTACTTACGTGTTCTAATGTGAGAACTGCTTATTCCTGCAGAGTATTAGTAACTTGTGTAATGTTCTGACAACTGCTAAGGTAGCAGGGTATTACTGTCGTGTAATGTTTGGTCTAATAATGTTTTGTGCAATAAAGTTTTTTTTACATAGCTCAGTGTTGTGTTTACTTTGTGGTGTACATCTTGCGTCACGTGTGTTGTGTGTGTTGTGAAAATGCTTTACACATTGCCTCCGGGTTAGGCCTGACTGCTCGTGCCAAGCTACCAAGGGGGTGAGCAGGGGTTATCTTGGGCGTGTTACCCCCTTGCCCTGACTAGAGTGGGTGGGTTCTGCCTGGCTTAGGTGCATACCCTAGCCAACCAGAAACCCCATTTCTAACAAAAGCTTTGTCTCCCAACCTACCACTGCCATAGTCATATAGCCATATAGTCTTAAGTAGAACGATGGTTCCTTGTGGAGTACTCAATTAAAGTATGACAATTAATTAATATGTAAGTAACCAATCCATAATGTTCCAATACATCAATAAATGAAGAATAATACCATTAGTAGACTTTTCATACATATATTCACAAATCAATAAAAGGTGCTCCAGTGATCACAAAGTGAGTGAACAACATAGTGCAATTTGCAGGTTGACAAATAAAACCAATTGAACAATAGTGCTTTTTGTAGGTTTGTAAGTTTTGTATCCCAGGATTTCAGACACCACAACAGTTCAAAACAAATCAGTTCCTATTGTTATAGTTGTCAACGGCCTTTCAACCCATCCTGAATGAACAGTCATCATCAGTACAAGAACAATGATTTAAAATCAAGAGCAGTCATTCTACATGTGAAAAAAGAAAAAGGAAAACAAAATGAAATAAGATAGATTTTCTTCCGAATAAACATGAATTGTAGCAATGGTTACATGGGTATTACTCACTGGAGAAACTAGTCTGGAAAAAGGAAAATTAAAAGCCCGAGTCATTTCTTCAATATTGAAAACAAAGTTAACTGAAGCCAACACTGGGAGTGAACAAGTGAACCACCACCAAATTGTCAAATTGAATAAGGACTTTCTTGAAAATGAGAAGGAATTTTTTTTAGCTGAATCAGATGTGGAAAATATTAGTCTAGAGAGGGTATCCTGTACTTACTCACAGGTTCACCTAAGCAAGGGAAATGAAAAAAATCTGAAAGAAACACAATGTTGGTTGCTGGTGCAGCATATGTCTGCTGCTATGTCTACCTCTAAAAGTTCCTGACCTTTAGTCATGAAAAAACCCACGACTTGGCGCCCCAAAACAACTACAAGAGATAGGATGCTGGCACAAGTGGGGGCATCCTAATTATTCAAGATGGCCAATCATTCGACACTGTCCAAAACCATGGAACAATACTCACAGGAAATGTGTGAAAATAGTGAAACGAATTAGAACACAGGTCATTTGTAAAATTGAAAATTAAAGAGGCAGCAATTTGTGAATTTAAAAAGAAAAATGTAATGGTACAAAATAAGTTAAACATCAGTTCCTACATGATTGTTTGGAAAAAAATGGTTTGTACATATTTTCGTATCCACTGTGGGAAATTTACAGTGACCTACAATTAATGCAAGGGGACAAGTATAATAGAAAGGGGTATATAGGAACTTATGGTGCATACCCAATATGCCAGTAATTACCATACACAAAGTAAGTAATAATCTAAAGCAATCATTGAAATGCAACAATGGATAAAAATAAGCAAGACTCACTGTCAACCCCAAACATTATATAGCACATATCACAGTTGTAATGGTTTGCATCAGTTACAGCTATGGTGTCCATGGGAGTATAAATTTAAATATATGAACCTGGGGACTCATTGAGTAAACATAAATGAAATGGTCTGAAGAGTGGCATGCAAAAAATGTCAACCATTGTTTATTAAGTCATTGATTTCATGTTGGTATATCACAATCTGCAGTAGCAAGCAGAATCAAAGCACAATCTCTAGGAGCACAGGACTGTACACAAGGGTACAGAAGCTCTACACCAAGAAGGCTTCAGAAAGCTTTAGAATTATAGCAATAGAGAACATCAACCAGTGGCAGCGTGTCAACCAGAGCGATTTAGAATTGCCCCACCCAACATGCACCTTATCAGTCTGAGATTTTGAAAGTGCGTACCACAGCTTCAGAATCCCCGAGTGACAATAAGGAAAGCATACACAGATTTTCCACGTCTTGTCCAACAAGGAGAATACATCCATCTGAAATGCGCAGTTTGGGTATTTAGAGTGATTGCAAGCAATCTATAAGAGCAGAGGCAGGCTTTGAAGGAGGCTTCACAGTTCTCTAATGGAGCTCTCCCTTTCAGTGCTCTGATCAATAAAAAGTTCCAGTGCCACACTTCCAGTGTGATTGACAGCGCAGGGCTAAATCAGACCTGCCAATCATGAAGCACATGTGACTGCAGGACTTGAACTGTGGGAACCTTAAGGGGGAGCAAGCTATGTGTCCAATGGGTCATTAACTCAGATGCAAAAGGTGAGGAGGGTCTAAAAAATGTGTACATCTTTTCTGTGGCAGAAGGTGAGTAAAAGGTTAAAAAAATGTCAAACACTTTGTACTTGCTAGATAGAGAAAGAGAGAGAGAGTCCGTGTGAGAGAATGTGTGTGTTTGAGTGAGAAAATGTAAGACTGAGTGAGCAAGAGAGGATGGCGGAGGGTGGGAGAATGAATGAGGACGAGGGAATGAATGAGACTGAGAGTGTTAATGAGAGTGAATGTGAGTGAGAGACAGTAAAGGAAAATGAAACACTATTGTGGTCATGGACGCTTCAGATCGAGCCATTGGAGCCTTTTTACTTCAAAAACAAGACGATGATAACCTTGAACATTCAATCTTTTATCTATCCCACGTGTTATCTGACGCAGAACAAAACTATTCTGTATTGGAAAGAGAATTACTGGCATGGAATGGAGGCATTTCCCAATGGGTTCTCAGGAGACGTTTGAAGTACGAACTGATCATCTCAATCTACAATGCCTCCGCAGTTTACAATGCCAGAATAGTCCTCAAGCCAGATGGGCTTTCTTTTTTAGTCAATACGATTTCATTGTTACTTACATTCCCGGATCTGAAAATATTGTGGCAGATGCATATCCGGCCGATATCCGGAGAGCAATATTTCTATTTTTCCACATATCATTGAGCCATGTCGCATTGTGGGACTAGTTCAATCTTTTCTTGACCGAGTGAAGAGAGAGTATCAGAACTTATCCATGGAAGAATGGAACACTTTAATTCCCCACTTACAGAAGCATCAGGAATATTACTTTCATAAAAACACCATATTTTTGCCTACTAAGAAAGTACAGTCAGAAGCTTTGCAAATGTGTCATGACTCTCCTATTGCTGGACATCGCAGAATTAAGAACACACAGGAAGAACTCCTTTGCTCTTTTTGGTGGCCCACGTTAAAGTCTGATGCCGAAACATATGTAAGATCTTGCCCAATGTGTGGTCAAACTAAAACACCTCGGACTAGGCCATCAGGTCTATTGATGCCCTTACCAGTACCATCCGTTCCATGGCATACGTTAACCACAGATTTTAAATGTTCTTTGCCGTTTTCTGCAGGTTATTAGGTCATAATGGTTACAGTGGCTTCCTTTACTAAGATGGGTCATTTTTCAGCCCTCAAGCAATTACCCACCTCTAAAGAAATGAGTCAAGTCTTTATATAAGATATATTCCGATTACATGGTCTTCCTCAAGTAATTATTTCTGATCGGGGTCCGCAATATGTATCCCGTTTTTGGAGAGAGTATTGTAAATTTTTACATATTGATGTGGCCCTATCTTCCAGTTTCCATCCGCAGACCAATGGTCAAACAGAACGCCTAAACCAAGGACTCCAACAATAGTTGCGCTGTTTTTGTAACGTGACTCAAAACAATTGGACTTCTTACCTACCATTGGCTGAGTTTTCTTATAACAATACAGTCCATAGTGCAACTAAGTCTACACCATTCTTTTGCACTTATGATTTTCACCCTACTGTTTTTCCTAATGTCACTCCTGAGGACTCCCCTGTTTCTGCAGTTACCTAATTTGTTCGTCATCTCTATCAGGTCCACAACCTGATATGTGCCAATCTCTTGGCCACAAAACGATATATGAAGAAGGTAGCTGATGCTCAGCGTAATACTGATCCATCTTTTCAGCCCGGGGACAAGGTCTGGACTTCTTCTAAATTTCGGCCTTTTCGCTTATCTCAGAACAAATTCAAACCTCGTTACTATGGGCCTTTTCGAGTTTTGCATGTGATTAATCCAGACACTGTTCGATTTCGTCTACCATTGACTTGGAAAGTGCATCCTGTTTTTCATGTATCTCAACTCAAGCCTTTTGTTCCAGATCCATACCAGAGAACTGCCCATGGTCCTCCTCCTCTTTTGGTTGATGGTCATCCTGAGTATGAAGTACATGAGATATGCGATTCGCGCATTTTTCAGAATCACCTCCAGTTTTTGATTTGCTGGAATGGCTGTCCCATTAGTAACTGTTCGGGGGAGGATGCTTCCTCTGTTCATGCTCCTCGCTTAGTCTGTTCTTTTTTTCAGCATTTTCCGGACTATCCTGGGGCTTTGGGGAGGGAGCCTACTGTGACGTCGCGAGGACCTGCGACGCCTCACTTGCGAACCATGGTCAGATCGGAGGTCCATGTTCCTGGACGGCTGTTTCTACCGCGGGCCACGTTTTGAGCTGCGTTTCGGGCCACTGCCTATTTTTCGGTCCATGGCGCGAATGTATGTCAGAACAACGCATGCTGGAACCACGCATGCCTGAACAACGCGGTCGGAACAACAACTGCGTTGTTACCACTAATGCCTTTACCATATATGCCTTAACAATGATTTTTCATTGTAAAGGCATTCCTGGTAAAGGCATGAGTGAATGGCATGCATGGTTCCAGCATGCGACCCCCATGGCCCCCCACCCCCACCCCTAAAATTACCGCGACCCCCCACCCTCGCCCCTAAAACCTAAAACCACCCCAACCCCCCATGCCTCCCCTAAAATTACTGCAACCCCCACCCCGCCCCAAAAATCGTAAACCACCCCAACACCTGGTCCCGCCCCTAAATTACAGTGACTCCCCACCCCTGCCCCTAAAACCACCCCAACCCCCACCCCGTCCCTAAAGCATAAACTACCCCAACTCCCCACCCCGCCCCTAAAAACTAAAACCCCAAACCCCACCCCTAAAACCACCCGCCCCTAAAATTTGCGCAACCCCACCCCCTAAAACCTAAAACCACCCCAAACCCCAATCCCGCCCCTAAATTACGTGACTTCCCACCCCCGTCCCTAACACCACCCCAATCCCCCACCGCCCCTAAAACCTAAACTACTCCAACCCTCCACCCCTGCCCCTAAAACCTAAAACCACCCCAACTTTGCCCCTAAAATTACTGCAATCCCCCAACCTGCCCCTAAAACCTAAAGCTACCCCAACCCCCCACCCCGCCCCTAAAACCTAAAATACCCCGAACCTCCCACCCCACCACTAAAACTAAAAATACCCCGGACCCCCCACCCCGCCCCTAAAACTTAAAATACCCCAGACTACCAACCCCCACCCCTAAAACTAAAATTACCCCGACCCCCCACCCCGCTCCTAAAACAAAAAATGCCCCGACTCCCCACCCCTCAACCTAAACCACCCGACCCCCCACCCCCTAAAACTAAAAATACCCGACCCCCACTACTGCCCCTAAAACTAAAAATACCCTGACACCCACCCCTAAAACTAAAAATATCTGACCCCCACCACTAAAACTAAAAATGCCTGACCACCCCGCCCCTAAAACTAAAAATGCCCTGACCCCTCTCCCGCCCCTAAACCTAAACCACCCCAACCCCCTACCCCCGCCCCTAAAACTAAAAATACCCCGACCCCCCACCCGCCCCTAAAACTAAAAATCCCTGACAGCCCCAAAACCTAAACCACCCGACCCCCAAAACTAAAAATACCCCAACCCCCCCACCCCGCCCCTAAAATCTAAAACCACCCCCAAAACTAAAAATACCCCGACCACCTCCCACGCCCCTAAACTTAAACCACCCCAACCTCCCACCCCCTAAAACTAAAAATACCCTGACCCCCCACCCCGCCCCTGAAACAAAAAATACCCCGACCCCCCGCGCCCGCCACAGCCACAGTCCCGGTCCCACTTACCTGATAACATCGTCCTACTCAGCCGACTCCCTTCTTCTGTGCCCTAACCACGTATGTGCGTGGTTCAGCACATGCATGGTTAAGGTACCGAACAAGGAAGTCGTGGTTAATAAAAGCATTGTTCTGCTTTAGTTGTCCACGACTTCGTTGTTCCGGAGTCGTCGTTAAGGCTGCTTTCCCCATAGCACGACCGGTACATTTTTCTTTGGATGCTGCTTCGCGCTGCACCTGCCTTTTGACCTTATAATCTCTCTTACCTATTTTTATTGTCTTTTTTCTTTTTTCTTGTTTTCTTTTTCCTTGTGGTTTCAATCTTAGCCATCTTTTCTTCTTCCCAGGAGTCTGTGTTTCCTTCCCTGCATGCTTTGCTTCCTCTTTTACACCATGGCTATTTTTCCATTCACTCTAATGAAATGTGCCTTTTCCCAATTCAAGATGGTGTCTTCGGAGCTTCCTGCATGTCACTTCCTGTTTGCCAGTATATAAGCACAGTTGGTCTTCTGTTCTTTACGTTGCAAACACTTCCATTCTGATGGTGCTCCTTGCTGCTGTATCCGGTGATTTTTTTGTACTTCTGTTTTTTCTTGTCTGCAGTTTTTGCTGTTTCCAGTTCATATTACACTTCTCTTTTTTCTTACCTCTTTTTCTGGAGTTCCTTGCTTCTGAGGATTTTCACAGGATTGGGGTTTTTCCTCTGGGACTCCTTCTGGAGGTCACGGTCTGCCTGGTGTTACTTTATCAGCAGCACCGTGGCTACTGGAAAGGGTCGCCCTTACCTTGGTCAGTCCAGAACCAGCATGAGACCAGGTGATGCTTCAAGATTGACAGATAACCGCGATAAGAAGCATTCAGATCGTGACAATTTTGACGCCATTGTGAGGTGGCTGAATTCTTTAGAAACCTAAATTTGAAAGCCTTTTTTTAAAATATAGAACCACTTGAGGTGATGGAGCCCATGGGGACACAGGATTGAGGAATAAATTAACTTTTTACCCACTGCCGTCAACTATCCCCATGGAAGTACTTACCTTTGAGCAGGCAGTGTTCAATGAGGTACAAAAGATACAGAAGAATGATATCTATCACAACATGAGTAAGAAAGCCAATAAAACACCCAAAGAGTTACAAGCAGACCAAACTATCATCGTAAAACAGACAGACAAAGGGGAGGCATTGTACTACAGGACATAGAGGATTACAGGATGGAGTGTAACCGCCTCTTGATTGATAAGAATAACTACCAAAGTTTACCCCCGGATACAGACAATTGAGCAAGGAGACCAAGAATCTTGTGGCATCAGTAGAGCTTAATGGGAATATTTCCGAAAAAGAGGCAGAATTCCTATGTACAGAGAACCCTAGAATTGCATTCATCTACACACTGCCTAGAATTCACAGAAACAGAACTCCACCACCTGGCCACCCCATTGTGTTTAAGATAGGCTCTCTTTTGGAGCCACTTTCACAGTTCTGTGATTTTTTTCTAAAGACTATTGTGTAAGGCACCCATAAGTATCTAAAGGATACTAAAGAACATTTGAACTTGCTAAAAGGTATAGAATATGACCCTGAAAACAACTTACTGGTAAGCCGCGATATAGAGAGCTTAAATACAAGCCTACTCCAGGAGGAAACAATGACAGTCATCAGGGATGTGCTGGAGCAAGAGGTTTGGGAACACAATAATTGATTGTGCATGTTTAGCCCTTATGAGAATTTGTTTTGAGTTTGAGAGAGTCCTATACCTCTAGACTTGTGGAACTTCAATGGGGAGTACTTCTGCCCCCAGTGTGGCAGGGTTGTATATGTTTGATTTTGAGAGACAACACATCATAATTGACAACAACCCCTTCACAAGCCATATTAACCCCTTCGCTGCCAGGCCTTTTCCCCCTCCTGTGCCAAGCCTTTTTTTGCCTATTTGGGGCAGTTCGCGCTTAGGCCCTCATAACTTTTTGTCCACATAAGCTAACCAAGCCAAATTTGCGTCCTTGTTTTCCAACATCCTAGGGATTCTACAGATACCCAGACTTTGTGGGTTCCCCTGAAGGAGGCCAAGAAATTAGCCAAAATACTGTGAAAAGTTCGTTTTTTTTAAAAAAATGGGAAAAAGTGGCTGCAGAAGAAGGCTTGTGAGTTTTCCCCTGAAAATAGCATCAACAAAGGGTTTGGGGTGCTAAACTCAGCAGCTTCCCAGCTTTCAGGAACAGGCAGACTTGAATTAGAAAACCCAATTTTTCAACACAATTTTGGCATTTTACTGGGACATACCCCATTTTTGCAATTTTTTGTGCTTTCAGCCTCCTTCCAGTCAGTGACAGAAATGGGCATGAAACCAATGCTGGATCCCAGAAACCTAAACATTTCTGAAAAGTAGACAAAATTCTGAATTCAGCAAGGGGTCATTTGTGTAGATCCTACAAGGGTTTCCTACAGAAAATCACAACTGAAAAAGAAAAATATTGAAATTGAGGTGAAAAAAACATCAATTTTTCTCTAAGTTTTACTCTGTAACTTTTCCCTGCAATGTCAGATTATCGAAAGCAATATACTGTTACGTCTGCTGGACTCCTCTGGTTGCGGGTATATATAGGGCTTGTAGGTTCATCAAGAACCCTAGGTACCCAGAGCCAATAAATGAGCTGCACCCTGCAGTGCGTTTTCATTCTATACCAGGTACACAGCAATTCATTTGCTGAAATATAAAGAGTAAAAAATAGCTATCAAGAAAACCATTGTATTTCCAAAAAGGGCACAAGATAAGGTGTTGAGGAGCAGTGGTTATTTGCACATCTCTGAATTCCGGGGTGACCATACTAGCATGTGAATTACAGGGCATTTCTCAAATAGATGTCTTTTTTACACACTCTCCTATATTTGGATGGAAAAAATGTAGAGAAAGACAAGGGGCAAAAACACTTGTTTTGATAATCTATGTTCCCCCAAGTCTCCCGATAAAAATGATACCTCACTTGTGTGGGTAGGCCTAGCGCCCGCGACAGGAAATGCCCCAAAGCGCAACGGGGACACATCCAAATTTTTTGAATGAAAACAGAGGTGTTTTTTGCAAAGTGCCTACCAGTAGATTTTGGCCTCTAGCTCAGCCGGCACCTAGGGAAACCTACCAAACCTGTGCATTCTTTAAAACTACAGACCTAGGGGAATCCAAGATGGGGTGACTTGTGGGGCTCTGACCAGGTGGTTCTGTTACCCAGAATCCTTTGCAAACCTCAAAATTTGGCTAAAAAAACACATGTTCCTCACATTTCTGTGGCAGAAAGTTCTAGAATCTGAGAGGAGCCACAAATTTCCTTCCACCCAGCGTTCCCCCAAGTCTCCCGATAAAAATGTAACCTCACTTGTGTGGGTAGGCCTAGCGCCCGCGACAGGAAATGCCCCAAAGCGCAACGTGGACACATCCAATTTTTTTAAAGAAAACAGAAGTGTTTTTTGCAAAGTGCCTACCTGTAGATTTTGGCGTCTAGCTCAGCCGGCACCCAGGGAAACCTACCAAACCTGTGCATTTTTGAAAACTAGAGACCTAGGGGAATCCAAGATGGGGTGACTTGCGGGGCTCTGACCAGGTGGTTCTGTTACCCAGAATCCTTTGCAAACCTCAAAATTTGGCTAAAAAAACACATGTTCCTCATATTTTTGCGGCAGAAAGTTCTGGAATCTGAGAGGAGCCACAAATTTCCTTCCACGCAGCGTTCCCCCAAGTCTCCCGATAAAAATGATACCTCACTTGTGTGGGTAGGCCTAGCACCCGCGACAGGAAATGCCCCAAAGCGCAACGTGGACACATCCAATTTTTTGAAAGAAAACAGATGTGTTTTTTGCGAAGTGCCTACCTGTAGATTTTGGCCTCTAGCTCAGCCGGTACCTAGGGAAACCTACCAAACCTGTGCATTTCTGAAAACTAGAGACCTAGGGGAATCCAAGATGGGGTGACTTGTGGGGCTCTGACCAGGTTCTGTTACCCAGAATCCTTTGCAAACCTCAAAATTTGGCTAAAAAAACACATGTTGCTCACATTTCTGTGGCAGAAAGTTCTGGAATCTGAGAGGAGCCACAAATTTCCTTCCACCCAGCGTTCCCCCAAGTCTCCCGATAAAAATGATACCTCAGTTATGTGGGTAGGCCTGGTGCCCATGACAGGAAATGCCCCAAAGCGCAACGTGGACACATCCAATTTCTTGAAAGAAAACAGAGGTATTTTTTGCAAAGTGCCTACCTGTAGATTTTGGCCTCTAGCTCAGCCGGCACCTAGGAAAACCTACCAACCCTGTGCATTTTTGAAAACTAGAGACCTAGGGGAATCCAATATGGGGTGACTTGTGGGGCTCTGACCAGGTTCTGTTACCCAGAATCCTTTGCAAACCTCAAAATATGGCTAAAAAAACACCTTTTCCTCTCATTTCGGTGACAGAAAGTTCTGGAATCTGAGAGGAGCCACAAATTTCCTTCCACCCAGCGTTCCCCCAAGTCTCCCGATAAAAATGATACCTCACTTGTGTGGGTGGGCCAGGTGCCTGCAACAGAATAAGGCCTAAAACCTGTAGAGATAGAGGGGATAGCACAGCGAGTTTATAAGGACATATTCTTTTATACATCTTTAGACGGACTCTGCTTTGGGGACCCACATAAGTGAGGTGTCATTTTACTTGGGATACTGAGGGGAAAACTGGGGAGTAGGAATTTTGTGCTGGAGCGGTGATCCTACTAAGAAAAGTCAGGAAAATATGCCTTTTTATGCAGATTTTGAGGTTTACAGAGGAGTCTGGGTAAGAAAATGTTGGGGGAGCCATGCAAGCCACACCTCCCTGGACTCCTTGGGGTATCTAGTTTTAAAAAATGTCTGGGTTTTGTAGGTTTCCCTAGATGAAGGCCGCACCCAGGACCAAAAACATAGGTGGGCCCTCCCCACCAAACACAGGTATTTTTGTAATATATCATTTTGATGTGTGCACATACATCCGTGATGTGCCAAACACTAAAATTGTGAAAAGAAACACACTTAGGTTATGTGAAAAAGACCCCTCACCCACCAACCAAGTTTTTGGCATGCTTCATCATCGGGGTCCCACCCGAGGCACCTAGCGTGTCACAGGTGTGCTGCAACGCCTGATTACAGCAGAGCAGGTTTTGTCATTTTTACCACACATACTGGTTGGATTTGGCACGAGGGTGAGGGATGGTTCAGTGGATCAAATTTTATTAACAAGAGATTTCACAAAAATGAAATGCACTGTTAATAACTGAAAGGCAAAAAACTGAACCAATGACTCACAGCTCGTGAGCTGTAAAGCCGCGACAAGGCACCAACCGCTTTACAGTCCATTCACACACCTTTCATACATGACACGCACAAGGCCATTCACATCGCCAGCCACGGGCCCAGCACATTACAACACTCACATCGACAGACTGCGCCACTCAAGGGCCCATCACTTACATACGCCCACATGCCTGATACAAGAATCACACCAGCTGATGGGAGTGTGGACTGGCGTTTGGCTGGCACCGCCAGCCAAGCGCCACCCCAAGCACACCGCCAGCCAAGCCCCACCCCAAGCACACCGCCTTCCAGTCCCCACCCCACGCACACCGCCGGCCAAGCGCCACCCCAAGCACACCGCCAGCCAAGCGCCACCCCAAGCACACCGCCAGCCAAGCCCCACCCCAAGCACACCGCCTTCCAAGCGCCACCCCAAGAACACCGCCAGCCAAGCCCCACCCCAAGCACACCGCCTTTCAAGCGCCACCCCAAGCACACCGCCTTCCAAGCCCCACCCCAAGCACACCGCCTTCCAAGCACCACCCCAAGCACACCGCCAGCCAAGCCCCACCCCAAGCACACCGCCTTCCAAGCCCCACCCCACGCACACCGCCAGCCAAGCGCCACCCCACGCACACCGCCAGCCAAGCGCCACCCCACGCACACCGCCAGCCAAGCGCCACCCCACGCACACCGCCATCACTTTTTTTTGTTTATAAACAACAAAGAAACCACTAATTATAAAATAAGCACAAAACTACAAACACAAAAGCTCTAACTAAATACATGACAGAGATGCCAACCGTGAAACATATGAAAATATAAAACAGACAGCTTACGCTCACGGTATTTCCCAGAAGTTTTTTTTGGTATGGTAACTTCTATAACAGCTGGGCACACACAGCCCAGGCTTTGAAGGGCATTCGGGGCAGTACATCCGGCTCTCCCTCCGGATTAATCTCCGAGCACATACTCTACATTTCTTTGTGGGCAAGTCTTTTTTGGGAGTGGGAGTAATGTGATCTGGAAAGTGCCGATCTTTCAATCTAGCCACATCCTCCACCACTTTTACTCTAGGAACTCTTGCCGGATCCACCACAAGAAGGCTTTCTATCACCGACTCCTGAAATTTAACAAATGTCATCCTTGACTCAGATGAACAATCCTTGTATACAATAAAGGCATTAAAAGTTGCCAAATGAAATAAATGTCGGGCCAACTTTTTATACCACACATAAGACTTACGAAGAGCAGTGTAAGGTTCCAACCTCTGATCTACTCTATCAACACCACCCATGTGCCTATTGTAGTCCAAAATGCACGCAGGTTTGCGCACTTCCGCACCCTGACCCCTAACAGCCACAGGGGAAGTACTCTTATCATGGATGGTCATTAGCATGTACACATCCCTCCTGTCTGAAAATTTCATAGCTAGCAGCTCATTATTCCGCAAGGCACTGCACTGTCCCCTCACAAGTTTCTTACAGACAAGCTCCCTTGGATAGCCTTTCCGGTTAGAACGGATTGTGCCACAAGCAACAGTGTCCACTCTAAACAACTCCTTGAGCAACTGCACTCCAGTGTAGAAATTATCTACGTACAAATGGTGACCTTTGTTAAACAGCCGTCTAGCAAGTTCCCACACAATTTTTTTGCTAACTCCAAAAGTGGCCGGACAACCAGGAGGGCCAATACTGGAATCCCTACCAGTGTAGACCCGGAAATTATACACATATCCTGTACTGCTTTCTGACAGCAGATACAATTTAATCCCATACCGTGCCCTCTTACTAGGAATGTACTGCTTAAAAAATAAACGCCCCTTGAAAAGGACCAAAGACTCGTCCACATTTATCTCTTTGCCTGGAACATAGACCTCTGAAAACCGATCCACAAAATGATCAAGGACAGGCCTAATCTCGTGGCAAGGCTAAAGCATTGTCTACAAAATGCAGCATACGAAGAAGAAGCAAATACCGATTACGTGTCATAGTTGCAGGAAATATAGCGGTTGCCATCAAGGGACTAGTAGACCAATAAGAAGCCAGTGACGGCTTCCTGATCAACCCCATCAAAAAAGTCAAACCTAAAAACCTTTTCATCTCTTCCAGATATGTGGGAACCCACTGAGTAGCTCTAGACTGAGGCTTAAGTCTGGCAGCGTTGTCCCGCAAATCTTGTTCTGCATACACATTTGTATGCTCCACAATCTCTTCCAAAAATACATTGTCCATAAACAAGTGAAAGAAATGGACAGGCAAAATGTTTTCTGTATTAACTCTATACCCTGGGAGACCAGTAAATGCAGGTAACTGTGGCTGCTCCATGTTTGGGGCAATCCAGGTGTCAGGTCTTCTAATGGGAAACCCTTCAGCCCCAGGCTGCTGCACTCTTGGCACATCAATGTCCTCCTCTAATACAGGCCCTTCATCTGCACTGAGAGTAGCTTCCTCTTCAGAAGAATACTCTCTGACAGAAAACTCACTTCCAGAATCTCCTGCTTTCTCCTCTGCCTCAGATGCAGAGTCAGTGTCGTAATCATGGTCTGAAGACGACTCAAAGAGCATGCGAACAACCTGCTGAGTGGTCACTCTGCGGCTAGCCATGATCCTCACTAACAACAAATGGATTGCCAACAACAACTAGCACTAAAATAAGTAATAAACAAAGTGTAGCTTTATCACAAAGAGTTATGTACTACAAAAAAATATACCACTCACTTGCCTGAAAAAGCTACTCACCAAGCAACTACTCTGCACAGACACAGCAATCACCAATGATATCCCACTAAAAAGAAAAAAGAAAAAAGCAAATTAGACATATGACAACACAAACATCACTGTGCTCAAATCTAAGGACAATGTCAAACACACAATACTGCATTTAGTACACCACCTACAAACATGTCATTCATGCATGTCAACAATACTCCTTTGGAGTAAATTGCTTTCACTTACCTAAAACATGCAACTATGCAAACCGCAGGACAACTACTGCCAAAACCGCAAGGATCCACAGCAAAGGAAGCAAATGCGTTGAACTAGAAGAAAAAGAAGAAATAAATTGTTATAATCACAAATACAAATACTTCGCCAGTTGACAAACACCCCACCACCAAGAACTTAGAAGTTGTCCCTGGTACCTAAGTGGATCCTGCCCCCCTCGGGGGTAGATGGGAGTAAAAAAATTGGCCGATCTGCCCCCAAGGGGGGCAGAAATGGGCAACACCTTTGTACCCCCTTTAAGGGGCGACCCTTCCCAAAGGGGGCACCCCCAGCACAAAACAAAACAAACAAAAAAAATCCCTGGCGTATTGGTGGTTTCTGCCCTCCTTGGGGGCAGATGGGCCTACAAAAATAGGCCCATCTGCCCCCAAAGGGGGCAGAGATGGCCAATACGAACTTTCCCCACTTTAGGGGGGCGACCGTTGCCCAAGGGGTGCCCCCAAACACACACCACACACACACACACACCACACAATCCCTGGCGCCTAGTGTGCTTCCACCCCCCCGGAGGCCAGATCGTCCAAAAAAATGGCTGGTCTGCCATCGGGGGGGCCGAAACAGAAACAAATATTGCCCCCCAGGGGGGCGACCCTTGCCCAAGGGGTCACCCCCAAAAGAAACACAGCCCAAAAAATCCCTGGTGTCTAGTGGAGATTCCTGCCCAACGATCGCGGGCCCTGCCCACGATCGTGGAGCAGGAATCTTGTGAAAACAGGCACAGGGGGAAAGGAAAAACCCTTTCCTTTCCCCCTGTGTCTGTTTCACCCCCCCCCCAAAACCCCAAAAACGGAAAGGACTCACCTGATGGGTCCTTTCCCCTGGACGCGCTGGAAGCAAATGGCTTCCAGCGCGTCCGGCAACACTTGATGACGTCGGCGCGCTGTGTGCACGCTGACGTCATCGGATTGCCGGGGGGGTCAGGGGTGGAAGGGGAAGGTCTTCCCCTTCCATCCCCGCCTTGGGGGGAGGGGGGTGCACAGGGGGGGGCGCGTTAGTGCTCCCCCAAGTTCCCGTGTGCCTCGTCCAAGGCACAAAACGGGGCATACTCATCATTTGGGATTGGAAGACACCGTCATTCACACTCATTCTGATGTGGATAAATGGCTGCAAAAAAACTTTGAAATTCTACATCTATTGCTTTCTTGGATATTACTGTATTTGCGGAGGACAGCAGATCACAGATCAGGACATAGCATAAGCCGATGCACAGAAACACAGTACTGAGATTTGATAGTGTCTATCCATGTGCACTGGGGGAAAACCTACCCTATGGACAGTTTTTCGTTTTAAGGAGGAACTGCAGCAAGATCTTGGATTTCAACATACAAGCAAAGTCGCTTACTGAGTGTTAGAAATGGAGTCTTTGGTTGGCAGTCAGGTTACCCCCTGTCCAAGCAAGGACCCCCACTCTAGTCAGGGTAAGTCACACACAATCCAAATTATCCTGTGCCCACCCTCTGGTAGCTTGGCACTGAGCAGTCAGGCTTAACTTAGAAGGCAATGTGTAAAGCATTTGTGCAATAAATCATACAATAACACAATATAGCACCACAAAAATACACCACATAGTGATTAGAAAAATATATAATATTTATCTGGATATTTGCAGGTCAAAACTAATAAAGATGCACTATGAAATTGTAGAGATATCACTGAAAAGTGATATAAAGTGTCTTAAGTCTTTGAAAAGCAAACAAAGTCTCTTTCAAGCACAAAGTACCTGGTTTAAAGTGGAAAATCTCCGCAGAGTGCCGCAGAAGAGGGAATGCGTGGAAGAATGGTGTGTGCGTCGGTTACGCCCCTTCACACACGGACTTGCGTCATTATATTTCACGCGGGGAGATGTGCGTCGTTCTACAGGAAGAGAAATGGTGTGTGCGTCGGTTTCGCCCCTTCACACACGGACTTGCGTAGTTATTTTTTACTCGGGGAAGACGTGCGTCGTTTTCCGGCACGCGGACCGTCTCCTTCTATGGATCGCGGGATTACTAGATGTCACAGGGTCTGGGCGTGGATTCCTCGGCTTGTTATCCGGCTGAACGTTGTTCCGGTGGGCTGTGCGTGGAATCTTCTCCCTCACAGCAGGCGTCGTGTCAATTTCCTCTCTGAAGTCGGGCGGCGTTGTCCAGGCGAGACCGTGCGTCGAAGTTCCAGTCGCACCGCAGGCGTCGCGTCGAGCGGCGTCTTTCCGGATCGGCGTGCAGTGAATTATTCACCGCGGAGCAAGCTGTGCATAGAATTTTTCGGCGCACAAGGTGTCCAGTTGAAAAAGAGAAGTCTTTTTGGTCCTGAGACTTCAGGGAACAGGAGGCAAGCTCTATCCAAGCCCTTGGAGAGCACTTCAGCAGCAAGGCAAGAGTTCAGCAAGGCAGCAGGGCAACAGCAAGGCAGCAGTCCTTTGTAGAAAGCAGTCAGGTGAGTCCTTTAAGCAGCCAGGCAGTTCTTCTTGGCAGGATGCAGGTTCTGGTGCAGGTTTCTTCTCCAGCAAGTGTCTGAGGTGATAGGGCAGAGGCCCAAGTGTCTGAGGTGATAGGGCAGAGGCCCTGTTTTATACTAAAATGTGCCTTTGAAGTGGGGGAGACTTCAAAGAGGTGCTAAGAAATACACCAGGTCCCCGTTCAGTTCAATCCTGTCTGCCAGAGTCCCAGTAGGGGGTGTGGCAGTCCTTTGTGTGAGGGCAGGCCCTCCACCCTCCCAGCCCAGGAAGACCCATTCAAAATGCAGATGTATGCAAGTGAGGCTGAGTACCCTGTGTTTGGGGTGTGTCTGAGTGAATGCACAAGGAGCTGTCAACTAAACCTAGCCAGACGTGGATTGAAAGGCACAGAAAGATTTAAGTGCAGAGAAATACTCACTTTCTAAAAGTGGCATTTCTAAAATAGTAATATTAAATCCAACTTCACCAGTCAGCAAGATTTTGTATTACTATTCTGGCCATAATAAATATGACCTTCCTACTCCTTTCAGATCAGCAGCTACCACTTCAACAATGTATGAGGGCAGCCCCAATGTTAGCCTATGAAGGGAGCAGGCCTCACAGTAGTGTAAAAACGAATTTAGGAGTTTTACACTACCAGGACATATAACTACGCAGGTACATGTCCTGCCTTTTACCCACACAGCACCCTGCTCTAGGGGTTACCTAGGGCACACATTAGGGGTGACTTATATGTAGAAAAAGGGGAGTTTTAGGCTTGGCAAGTACTTTTAAATGCCAAGTCGAAGTGGCAGTGAAACTGCACACACAGGCCTTTGTAATGGCAGGCCTGAGACAAGGTTAAGGGGCTACTTAAGTGGGTGGCACAACCAGTGCTGCAGGCCCACTAGTAGCATTTAGGCCCGTATTTATACTCCGTTTGCGCCGAATTAGCGTCGTTTTTTTCGACGCAAATTCGGCGCAAAACTAACGCCATATTTATACTTTGGCGTTAGACGCGTCTAGCGCCAAAGTATGAAGAAAGAGCGTCATTTTTTAGCGTGAACGCCTTCCTTGCGTTAATGAGATGCAAGGAAGGCGTTCCCGTCTAAAAAAATGACGGCGACGCAAATGCGTCGTATTTATACTCCCGGGCAAAAATCACGCCCGGGAGGTGGCGGGTCAAAAAAACCCGCATTTGCGCCTGAATTTAACGCCTGGGTCAGGGTAGGCGTTAAGGGACCTGTGGGCTCACAATGAGCCCACAGGTGCCCTCCCCTGCCCCCAGGGACCCCCCCTGCCACCCCTGCCCACCCCAGGAGGACACCCAAGGATGGAGGGACCCATCCCAGTGAAGTACAGGTAAGTTCAGGTAAGTATAATTTTTTTTAATTTTTTGATTTTTTTTGTGGCATAGGGGGGCCTTATTTGTGCCCCCCTACATGCCACTATGCCCAATGACCATGCCCAGGGGACACAAGTCCCCTGGGCATGGCCATTGGGCAAGGGGGCATGACTCCTGTCTTTACTAAGACAGGAGTCATAAAATGGCGTCTGGGCGTCGAAAAAATGGCGCAAATCGGGTTAAGACGATTTTTTAGCGTCAACCTGACTTGCGCCATTTTAAGACGCCCTAACGTCATTTTTTCCCAACGCCGGCGCTGCCTGGTCTACGTGTTTTTTTTCCACGCACACCAGGCAGCGCCGGTCTGATTGCGCCGTCTAACGCCATTCCATAAATACGGCGCCCGCATGGCGCTTCAGAATGGCATTAGACGGCGCAAAGTTTTTTGACGCTAAACTGCGTTAGCGCAGTTTAGCGTCAAAAAGTATAAATATGGGCCTTAATCTACAGGCCCTAGGCACATATAGTGCCCTCTACTAGGGTCTTACAAGTAAATCAAATAGCCAATCATGGATAAACCAATCAACAGTACAATTTACACAGAGAGCATATGCACTTTAGCACTGGTTAGCAGTGATAAAGTGCTCAGAGTTAAAAAGCTAACAACAGGTCAGAAAAAATAGGAGGAAGGAGGCAAAAAGTTTGGGGATGACCCTGTCAAAAAGGCCAGGTCCAACACCGAGAAATTGTGTGAGTGAGACTACCCAGAGAAGATCATAAAAACAACCAGGAATAGGCACGCAACTGGAATAGGGAAGCCTTGTTGGATAACCAGGCTAGGACAGAAACAGGAACACCTTTGACATGCATCACCACTTTCAACACCATCTCAAAGCAAGTGACAAGTGTAATCAATAAACATTGGCACATTTTACAAACAGAGAAGTTCAAATGGTAAAAACCTATTTTCTCTTTTAAGAGATCTAGGAGCCTCAACAATAGCCTGGTGTCTACACGCCCCAAAAAGAAAATTGAATCTAGGAATACTGTGTTGAACAGTTGAGGGCTTCTAAACCTAGTGGATCACTATGCCTGTGGGAATTGCAGCATATACCACCTGACCATGACTACTAAATGCTCAATCTGGATCCTGGAAAGGTGTGGACTATAAGCAAACACATTAACTGCAACTCCATGAATGTGCCAGCTCCACTATGTAGGAATGAACAGCTGGGAGATCAAAACAAAAATCTGTGAGCACCGCAGCAATGTGAGAAGGGACGGAACAGGTTGGTCTAAGACAAGAACAATCCATGCACAAGATGGCAAGTCTGGGTGTTGTAGTAGCCAAGAGAATAGTTGCAGAGGGATAATAAACTGGAAATACACACCCCAACCACCTCCTTAATCACGAATAATCAGCCTGCTCACTAAGTAAGAGAGTTCAGTGACCAATACATGGGGCTGAAGTACAAAAAACAACCATGTCGCTACTGGACTTATTAGTAGCCGGTAATAAACAGGGGTGTTATAGTTATCACACTGTGGACAGGAAGAAATTTTGCAAATGTTGTACAGACATATTACAACATGATGTATAGCATAATGTGAGATTCATGCAGCGATAATCAGCCTTTGACTTAAATACCCGCAAGTACAGTAGTTGAGGAATTAGAATATTGGGGAATACAGACCACCAGTTCCCCTTAAATTCAAATATTATTAATCTGGGTGTAAATAATATCCAAAAGTAAGTGATCAATAAACTAGCAGACCAAATCAGTTAATTCCCATTAGCCCAGACCAGGGCCAAGGACTTGTCCGCCCTCTGTAGGGTTAAGTCTTTGGAGGGCATGATTGGTGCTGGGGAAGGGCTGGGCCACTCATTCCGGCTAAACTAGACGCACAATGGAGGTTCATGCCCGCACACGTGGACGCTAAGCATTGAGACGCAATCATGACTATGTAAATCTTGCCGGCTTCCTGGTCTGTAACATTCGGATCTGGGTGAGGACCGCGTTGGCATGAGGATGGATGGCTTGCCTTGACGAAGTAAGTTTACAACAGGGAAGGGTCGGCACTTCAGAGACTATCCGTCTCTCCCAGGGATAACATTACATTGAGGAGGCAAGTACTGAGCTGACATTATGGCAGAATGCCTGGGGAAACAAAATGATGGCATGTTGTGTTCCCCACAGAGTGTGACTATCGGCACTGCCCCCTCACCAGATCCCTGTAACCCTAAGCTGGTGCGATAAAAGTAGGTGTTATACTAGACACAGCTGCGTCTTTCTTTATACGGACATGTACTGATTGCCATTAAGCCTTGGTTTGCGATACACATGGAAGGGTGTGTCACAATTTTTCTGCTCGACTTAGTATCACAATATAAACCCATCTCAAGCGGGTCGGAGATGGGAGGCAGAGTCCACCCCTATTATGGGAGTGGAAAGGTGCCACAGTGTGTGTACACGTGGAGGAGATTATAATGGAGCACACTATAATGGGTGCCAATGGGTGCCAAAAGTGATAGCAGAGGTGTTCAGGAATGAAAGAAGGAAGTCACTATTGGATATAGTATGTGTATTGATTGTTACATGCATGCCGGAGTGATGGTAACATGTCCACGCATGATGAGCACCCAGATTGTCACAGCTATGCGATGCAGGCATTGCACATTTACTGTAAATTATAAGAATTTACTGTCATAATATGCATACTGTCTCTCTCGTTATATCGATTTTAGAATCTGAAAGAAATGTGGAGAAATATACTGTAAACATGGCTTTAGCATTGGCAGGTAGGAACTACAAAACACAAAGCTAATGGCAAGCAATGGGCAGACTGCATTCCCAGGTCCACTTTCTGGAACTCCGAAGATGTCTTTCGTAACCAGATAACTGCACTGTCTAGTATGTTGCAACCTGAAAAAGAAATAATGCTGAGGCTGGCATGCTATTTATATAGTATCATTAACATGGAAGGTCAAACATACAGTATGGGAGTTTTGCCCCATCACTTCTGTGCGTAGTGCATGAGTTTTACCATTAAGTGTTGTGTCTTGTATGTATCTCAGCTTTTGTTTAGTTGAAGAACGTAAAGATCTCAGAGAATCTCAAAGCTCTTTCATTCTGGATGCTTGAGGAAATGTTGCGCTATATGTTTCTGATTGTTCATTGCAGTATATCATGTCTTTCAGCTAGTCACTGACTTTAGTGGTTGTCCTTCGTCGCCAGAAGGCGTAACTCGCCTAACTTGCAAAATTACTGCAAAATTATCCAAGGAGCATTACCCAGCATTTCACTATATGTTTTTTAGAGAAAAATGCCCCCTTGTGTCCAGAATGGAACAGAAGATGCAGCTTGCAGTAAGAAAATAGTACTAAATGCAACATAACACAAACAGCAGCAACCAGTAGCCGCTCGTCCTTGCTAAGTTTATTGTTGCTGTGCTCCTCGGGTAGGATATTGGTGCTAAAACTATTCATAATTATGCAAACGAGTGTATTTGCTTAATTTTATGTAATTTTATGAGAAAAGAGTAACATGAAATTACTGAAATTATTCTGATTACTCCACCGTAATTAAAGTTTCACCCAGGTCCAGTATTAATGCCAAAGCAGTACATTTCCTATTCCCTGCATGGTCATCCTTCAGATATCCTGGCTTGACAACCATGGGTGATATTGGAATGGTCTGACCTGTCATGTCTGATATATAAATATATATTTTCTTCCAGCATGTGGCTATTTTTGGGCAAGTCGAGGCGAGGTGAAAGAACCCTGCACTTGGAGTCTGACATCTGTTACCTTTTTAATCTTCCATCTAAACTCATTTATTTAAGTTATGTGGGGTGAAATATATTTTATGCATAAATGTAATATTGCTGTGGTTCCCAAGCTGTGGTCCGGGGACCCCAGGAGGGTCCGCAAAGCTTCCTCGGGAAGGAGGTCCTTGGCTGCTTAGAAAATTTGATAATATCAACAATGAATAAAGTATATATAAAAAAGAGGTTAAATGTACAATTTAAAATTTTAAATAGTACTGTAAATGTCAAGGCTTTCGAAATTGGAGTATACAAATTTTAATAGTATCCTCAGATTGATTCATGAGAGCAGTGGAGGTGCATTAAATAGAATGTAGTATGGACATTGTGTGGCTTCAATTGAATTTAGAAAAGTTCCAACCTTCCTATTCAAATAATTTTTTTATTGTTCCTATTTATATTTGTTTGTAAAACAGATAAAATGTGTTATCATTTGTGTATGTGTTTGATGGAATGCTTGAATCTGTATTTTTGTGTACTGTTTTTCAGTTCAAATCATCAACAATATTTAAGCTGGGATTCCTGGCTTCCAGTAATGACTTAGTCGGGGGGTCCCCTGATTCTAATATTAATTTAGTGGGATTCCCCGGCTTCCAATACTATAAAGTGAGGGTCCACAGAAGTCAAAAGGTTGAGAATCACTGTAATAATGTATCTGCTATTTGATGGAAGTGCACCATTTGGGCACTGCAATATCCCCAGCCATCCTATGCTATCTGAAAATTTGAAACGATATACCACTTCTCCCTAGCAGTCAGGCGGATGGTTGTTGTCAGTATTCTAGCCATGATCTTAATATGAATGCTTATGAGGGAAAGAGGGCAGTACTAGTAACATCTGTTGATTGCTGTTGGGTTTAGTGTTATTGGCAATGCTTCACACAAAGAAAGCAGTGGAATTCGCTTGGATCAAGCCTCTTTTTACACTGTGAAGGATCATTCTACAAGGAAAACATATACTCCTTGGAGAATTCGATGGACAGGTCATCGCTGCCTGAAATACTGCTGACCAGAATGTCCTGGACTACTAGTATGATTTCTTCAATCACGGAAGGGGTTTTCAGAAATTCAATGTGTGCATGTCTTGTTGGGAGGGTTTATTTTTGGTGGCATAAAGTTCTGAATTTGGTTCAATTCTTTCAGGATTTGCTCTTTTTCATGTAGTGCTGGTGGTAAAATCCACAGTGATATAAAGTGCTAAAGTGAAAAAGGTGCAACAAAAAAACTGCGGGTGGCATCATGTATTGTGCGGGTACAAAAGTATAAGTCACAGCAACTCATTATCTGTTTTGAAGAAGAGTGTTGTGTCAACATTCAGACGCTGTAGGCAAATGCTGTGTGTCTCTAAAAAAAGCCATGAATAACCAGACTATTCCCTGTCAAGACCATTATTAAAAATGTGTGAAAAAAAGACTGCTATCTATGATCCCATTGAAAACAGAGGACTGAAAGCTGTCAACCATGTAAGATCTGCAAGCTCTGAAAGTCAATTTGGGGTAACCGGATCTTTTCATGTAGTGACCACTACAAAGTTGGTTGGTCAAGTAAGAACAGAATCCATATGAAGTAACAGTCCTGATTAATAGTGAAAAGTAAGAAAGATCTGCATAGTGCTGCATAGTGCTTTCAAGACCATTTCAAATCGTATCATAGGGCTTAGTGTGAAAATCAGCAAATTAAGTAACATGCATGAGACACAATAATTAAGCAAAGATACATTTATTGTTATGTCTTTGGCAACTGCCTCAGCCATTCTTCTTGCTGTAAACTAGCACACACTGTATGTGCAATCTACACAAGTGGCCTCAGAAAATGGTGGCAACACTCTGTTGCTATGGAACAGGGTCTTTTTGATGCGATGAAAGGTTACTTGAACTCTAAACCAATAAAAGCACACAATGCTGTTAAACTGGCAAAATAGACCATGGACTCAACAGGATGCCTGCAAACCACAGAGGAAATCCTGCCTTTGTTTCTAGGCACTTTGAGTTCACAGCCTCATGCTACAGACCGCCAACTTAGCGTATTAAAAAGAACTTCATTCCACTATGATTACTCTTCCTCAAATTGACTCTGATGGCAGTCAAAACCTAAGTGGACGTTTTTATGAAGTTAAATTGTTTCTGTTTTAATTTTAAATGGCCTCCAAATGCCCTGATAACCTACAGATTATTTTCAAAGAACATAGAGCCAGATCTAGAGTTTGGCAGATGGTATTTTATCCATCAGGGTGGTGGGGATCTTTACATCTACCATTCTGACATGCTGCCAAATTTAGAGATCATTGCTAGCTCAATGGTGAACTCTGTACCTCGACAGGAATCTCTGTCATGGCTGTTCCTTTCAAGGTACAAAACGGTTGTCATACAGCTGCAGTTGGATATTGATGGCCATCGACCAAACTACCAAATAGAAAGTTTGTTTTTGAAAAACAAAAAGCTAATGACAGCCACACCCACTGAGTTTTTTCAGTGGGAGTGGAGGTGGGGGGCATAATGTTTTTTTTTTTATCCCTCACCTTACCTAGTAGTGAGGTACAGCAAAAGCCCCCTCAATCAACAATATCTGCTTAATTTTTTAATTTGGGTGTGCAAACAATTCTCAAACCAGGTTCTGAGGGCAGTTAGTGGACTAATAGCATATATTATTAGACTTCTCAAAGGTGAATATATATTAAACTATGAAGCCAAACTAAAAAGATTACATACAGAGATCATTCTACTGTGTATCCAAATCTGTCCGTGATTGGCTACATTAAAATACAAAGAGAAGTGTGCTACTATAGATTCGTCTTTTCAATTGAGTTCCTCCATTTTCAAGCTAGAAGTTGATGATAGTAGTATCAAAAGTGAATAGATGTGTTTCCCACAAACAAGAGCACTGGGTTCATGGTTAGTCAGAGAAAGTTGACCTCCCAGGCATCCTAGTTTCTCCGGTTGGTTGTGCAGTAAAGTCCTTGCTCAAAGGAGGAAAGTGAAATTAGCACAGTTGCGAAAAAGATGAGAATATCCAGCTAGAGTTGTTATTATACATAAAAGAAAAACCTGCTAACCAGCCATTAACAACAAAAAGCAAATTAAATAAAGAATATAACAAGTGCCTCCTGTAGGTGTAGATTCTGGCACAATGAAATCCAGCATCTGAGTGTTCACAGCCAAGAGTTATGGGACCAGGAATATATACAGATCTCCTGGTTTAAGGTTAAGATTTCCGGTCTTTTGGAAATTGAATATCTCACCACCTGATAATCTATTGACTGCAGGTCAATAACCTCACAATCAGGGTGGACACATCTTAAAAGTGATATAGGACAGGATATGAGAACAATGTTGGTCTGGCTCTGCGGAAGAATAGATTTGTGAGGCCCCATAGGGCCCTCTTCAAGATAGCTGGATCTAGCTGAATGCAGCTTGCGTGCACATGAGCTGGGTGTTGGACATATGCACAGCAAGGCAAATTCAGGGGCCCAACAAGTATGACTTGGTATAGAGGCACTGGTAACTGGGAAAGGTCACAAAGGTCTGATTCCTCTGCAATGCCAAAATATGGGCCTCCCTTACCCCTTCCAGAGGATTTGTGCTGGACACAGTTTGCACTCATGCGTGGAGTCATTGTATTTATTCTCTTTGATGTCAGATATAATCCGAAAAGAAACTAAATTCATCCTACATTTGTCCATATAGGGATGAGTTAGTGTGTAACTTTCCAGACAGTCCATTTCAGCAGAGTGATTTTGGCTTTAGAAGTATGATATACAATTGCCCAAATCTTTTGATTTCAATTACATATATTTCTTTGAATAAATTATGTACAACAGAAACATTCCTCTGTTTATAGTTCCTGCAAAAATCTGTTAAACTACCATCTAATTCTCTCATGCTATCTCTTAAATTGAGGGTCATTATACTACGAGCATTCTATAGACCTTCAATTCAGTATTCACAAAAACATTGACTGGATAGAAGTGAGATTTCCATTAAAGCCTTAAAGACTCCAAAAGTTAATAACTGTACTTTTAATATTATATACTATATAGAGGAGTGAATTTAACCTATGTCCAAATATTGTGATGTTCAAATGAAATCATGAATTAAAAATATTTGCAAATAATATTACATCCCAGTATTTTAGAGTTTATGGTGGAAATAATTCTGTTTCGTAAGAAAGAAACAAAATGTTAATATTTAACATGAATAGTTTCGCAATGCTTTACTTGGAATGAGATAATCTACCAGTTAAGTGAAAATGAGACAAAGTGAAAAATCGGAAAGACACGAACCCTATTGTAGCTTGAAGAAATTGTGATACAACTGCAAAGACATCACATAGGTTTTTTTAACAGAACCCTAAAAGTTTATCTCAATGTTTCCAGAGCCATATTGTGAACGAGAACATCATAAAATGCACCTATTTAACTAATTACTAGTTTATCATTAGTGCTAGATTTCTGCTCATGTGCATCTTTTTGAGACGCCCTGGTGGTGTTGTGCCCTGCTCCATATTTCCAAGGTGGCACTTTTCATGGCTTAATGTGGTCTTGCAAATAAGGGCCGCCCAACGCATTTTTCTGCGGCAAAGGGGCGTGCAATGGGTGTTGCTGTGGGCGTACCCATGCAACACCCATTGCTTTTGGCACTGCACCAGATTTACAAGGAAACGTAAACCTGAGGCAGCACCAAAAACTAACCCCTCCACAAGGGTGATGTTAGAGTGGTGCAACGAGGTGAAATACTTTTATTTCACCTCATTTTTGCTCTTTCTATGTGTGCTGCACACATAGAAGGAGCAAATCGCCATTAATTATTGTTTTTGTGCAGGAAGGTGCCCCTTCCTGTACATAAACAATCACCCTCGCAACACATGCATCCTTGCAGCATGGCACAAGGGTTGCTGTGTTGGCGCTAAACAGCTGATTTAGCGCCAGCACAGAGGAAAACACAGGGATGCACCATATTCTGGTAAATACAATGCCTCCTGTACTCCTTTCCTGCAAGTGAGTCAGGATTTTATAAGATTTACCCAAAGGCTAGGTCTCACTTTTCAAAGGGAGGGGCTTTGAATTTAGTCAGATGTCTATGTTTCTCTATAAAACTAGAGATCCTATTTCTAGGTTTTGTGTAATCTCCCTAACATTTACCTTATGATAATGCTTGTACATCCTCTTGATATGTTGGGAACATACCATACACCACGTAGAGAGGATCTTTTTCTTGGATCGGTGAAGGTTTTAGCACCATTCTCACTATTCTGGACCAGTAACCACTGGATACAGCAAACAGACGTAGCACGCAATGTTACTTTAATTTACTTTGTAGCTGTGAATTACCCTCCACGAACACTTTCCTTTACACGCCCTGCTCTGTGGTCCAAGGTTCTTCCATTTGACGGGTGATGTTGAGGTTGGGCATTCCCTTCTTCATCAGCTCCCTGGAAAATGTCAGTATCCTGCACTGCGGTGGCATTACCGACACTCAGAACCAGGGATGCTGGAACTAGGGGTGAGGGAGGTGCCCTCCACCTCCATATATCTTGAAAGAGTTCAATTGGAGAATGAGCAATAAAGAAGCCCTTCACATGTTTTCTTCTGCCGGCATTTGTTGTGTTCTCAAAGGCAGCCACATATCCCACATGCCTTGGTAAAGTTACCTTAATCTCCAGCATCCCACTCTAAATATTGTTCCGGCGCCACTGCCCACAACTGATTCAATGAGCCGTCATCACAGAGCTCAAATGGCTCCCTGCTATTTACCTTTGGATTGTACACCGCCTTGCCCGACTGATTACTTTGTGTTTGTACTTGTACTGTGAAAAACAGCTTGGCACAGTGTAATAGTGGATATGCAACATTTTAGCAGAGGGCGTTCGATTTTATTAACCAAATAAGCTTCTCCAACTCACTGCGTGCTATTGTTCAAGAGACCACAACTTTGGACAATGTGCTTGCCGGAGCTGGGGGAAGGTTGGCCATAATGACAACGTGATGGGATGTAATATGGAGACTTGGTATGTGATAATACTTTAAAGATTGAAGGCCGGTGATGACAAAAAGTCTGTAAATTTTTTGCATACTTATATTTTATATATAAAGAATTTGACAAAGAAACCAACATGTTTCTCACTCAATTTCCAAAACTAATTGTGCTCAAGTGGGGATCAGAACTGCAGTAAACTGATATGGGCCTAGATTTACTACATCTGATCTGCACTAAACTGACATGGGCCCAGATTTCAACAACAGAGATAATCAACCTTTGCGTGCAAAACCTATTTTGCACCAAAAGTTTATACAAGTGCTGCGCAAAACAGCTTTGCACCAAACCCTCTTAATTTATGGGAAGGGTTTTTTGTCGGAGGCAGTACAATAAAAACACCATAGATTTTGGAGTAAAGTCAGTTCTACCAAAAGAGGGGGTGGCCAAGATAGCGAACGAGTGATTTGCTCCACGGCAAGCTCTACTACGATCACACTTTGGATAGAATCCTGACACTGCGCGGACGACCCCCAAACAGCCCTATTGGCTAAAGACTCACTCTGCTGCTTTGAGGGGGTGGGTACGTGGATGATGTGGGAATGAGTGCAGGCTCAAATCATCCTACGTGGCGCCTCTATTTCTGGAGGGAGCCTTGGGCAAAGTACCCAGGGCCAGATTCCAATGCCTGCTGGCATGAGGGTGCAGCTCTCATTGAGGTCAAGAGGGTGATGGCAGTCGGACGCTCGCTCTGAACCCACCAGAATGCTGGTCTGTGTGGATAAGGAGCAGGAGGATGTGCTCCCAATCCAGAACCTTTCAGAGGCTGTGCCTCCATTATCCCCCCACCCATTCACGGACTTGGCCGTCACAACCCTCTTAACGTGCGATCCTCTGCCTATGGGTGTATGTTGAGGAGACTGACTACCAGTGCTTTAAATGGAAATGTCGAAGTGCCAGTACTCACTCTTCTGAGTACCTGTTTGCTCCAAGAAGTGCAGGTTACTCTCCCATTAAACGTATTGCAGCAGTTCTGAGAAGTGCAGGTACTCTCCCTTCCAAATTAAAGAAATGCAGCTACTCAGTACTGGACAGTACCTGCCCATTTAAAGCATTGATGACTACAGAGTAGAGTTACTCAAGAGTGCAGCGACCACTGTCCTTGTCCTCTGTGACGCTCCCCTGCTGTGCAATTTGTGGCATTCATCAAGTGGGTGCTCAATGTTTGCTGTGGGCGCCCTCTAGTGCACCTTTAATGGCTGCCATTGAACCCTGAATTACTCACCTAGCCACGGTTACTGGATATGGAACCTGGGAGCATCTGGTGAGCAATCATGGCAAGCCGCTTGCCCGAAGTGGGGGAGGTGACAGCATAATGACACTGAATCCACGGCTGAGGAGATTACCAATATCCGGCCTCTATCAGTGCGGTCGCAGAAACAGTTCAGGAGCGCAAAGGTAAATTCGAGGCCATCCTCCAAGCTTTTCTTGACGTCGAATCTACACTTGAGCCAAAAATCCACTTTCTTCTCTGTTGAACATGTGCATAGGGTACTGAGCAGACTGCCACCCCGTGGCACTGTCTTCCATGATTTATGCAGAATCATTGTTATGTGTGCTATTTGACACAGACGTAATTTGCCCTTATGTTTCAAAGAACTATGAAAGTGTTAAGTCATTTGCCTAATGACATAAATACACCTGATGCTCCATTAGTATGGGACAAGTGTCTACTTCTCACCAGGTCAAAGTTGAATAAGAACAAATACAGACATATAGCTGAAATAGTGTAGTCTGAATTGATGTCCTTTTACCTTATATGTTCACAAGGAAACCTCTGGAACAAATACCTTTATGCACATGATCTATGGCAGACATTCCTAAACTTAAGTCAGAAATTCCAATTCCTGATGAGACTTAGCATATGAGGACTGCCATTTGATCAATTGTTAAGACAGGTCCTTCGCTCAGATTATCACACGAGAATCTGCCAGAGCTGGTCTCACCTACTGCCAGCACACTTCACAGATGCTACATCTCTCCTAAAGCAGATAAAGCTGAGCCCAAGAGGACCGCAATTGTACTGTGTGTTTGCCCTTTGTGGAGAACGCTGTCTTCATGCCTCTGCTGATAAAGACAGCTTTTGCTGTCAACACGGTATGTAATGCAACTCTTCTCCCTAAAAAAAACTCTAGCCTGCAAGTTGTTCTGCCTTCCATGCTCTTTTGGTGTGACTCATAGAGTAGATGTTAGGGCTCTTGGTGACATTTTAACCATGTTAGAAATGTTCATTTTATTCTTGTTATTTATACCATGCCTTCTTGTTGTTTTTATATTATTATGGTTAGTTGTTTTCGAAATACTGAAAAACAGGTTTTTCTTATAGTAACAAATAGATTTTACTCAATGGTATTTATTTTTCTTAGAGCAGTGTGTATGTGTGTGTGTGTGTGTGTGCGATTTTGTGAACAACTAAATAGGTTTGTTACTGTGCCCTGGATCCATTTATAGGGAATGTTAGTAACTCGAAAGTAATAACTCTGTTTTAATAATACATTGAGTAGTGTTCTATAGGGCTGCAATAATATATCATCATTGCTGTATTCACCCGTATCACCCATTGGTAGGAAAGCAGACCTGGTCGGACTTTGCAAAAGTCATAGTTTACACAATAGAGTTATGCCAAAGGGGAACTCATATGGGTGGCTCCTGGAGTCCCACTTATTATGAACGACAAGAGGGTGGATCTGGAGGGCAGTTATGCAGTTATTGAAGGGGTATTAGAGGAGGCTCCCTTCTATCTGGTGTCTGTCTATGCGCTAAATGCAGACCTATCCACTTTCTTGACCACTCCCATCTTGCCCTTACTGGTGCCTCGCATATGGGTAGATGACTTTAATTGCATGCCTGACATTTCAGTTGACTGGTCTACTTGCATTTGTCGGGAACTGTTGCCAAACAATGCCTCCAACATTTGATTAACAAATTACCTTCATTCCTGACGAATCCTGATTGCAAGGAGGGTTTGTTCTACTTCTAATCTGGGGTACATGTACTATAAACACCCATAGACTTAAAATATATAAATATGGCGGTAGCAGGGAGAGTGGTTGATGCAGAATATTTGGGATGCAAAATCTCAGACCACTGTCCCATCAAGACGACCTTTACTTGGGGCTGCTCATGTCCATGTGACCACACTTTGAAGTTACACTCTGAAGCCGTCTACGACTATGCGTTCAGCTCAACAGTGGCACATCATATAGAGCGGTATTTCACAGAAACTGCAGGATTCTGACACCACAATGGAGTGGGATGCTTTTAAAGAATTACATTGCACCTTGTGCATGACAAACCACAATAGGTGTCTGTGGGAGGCTGGCCTGGCTTATAGTGGGTACCTGATGGTACTTACACCTTGTGCCAGGTCCAGTTATCCCTTATTAGTAGATTAGTAGTGTTCTAGCAGCTTAGGATGATAGAGGTAGCTATAGCAGAGCAGCTAAGGCTGAACTAGGAGACATGCAAAGCTCCTACTATACCACTTATATCATATAGCACTATATCATAAGAAACACAATACTCAGAGGTACTAAAAATAAAGGTACTTTATTTTAGTGACAATATGCCAAAAGTATCTCAGAGGAGATACTCCCTTAGGAGGTTAGTAAAATACTCAAAATATACACACAAACCAAAATCAGGTAAGTAAAGAGAAAAGTAGTGCAAACACTGTAGAATACAATAGGATGCAATAGGCCTAGGGGCAACACAAACCATATACTCCAAAAGTGGAATGCGAACCACGAATGGACCCCAGGCCTGGTGTAGTGTGTAGAGGGTCACTGGGAGTGTAAGAAAACACTAAGGGTGTCCAAGATACCCCACCCCAAGACCCTGAAAAGTAGGAGTAAAGTTACCCTACTGCCCCAGAAAGACAGTAAAGTTGAGATAGGGGATTCTGCAAAGGCAACAACTGACTGCAAAGCACTGAAGACAGATTCCTGGACCTGAGGACCTGTAAGGGAAGGGGGCCAAGTCCAAGAGTCACGAAAGTGACCGGGGGGGGCAGGAGCCCACTTAACCCCGGATGAAGGTGCAAAAGGACTGCCTGTGGGTGGAAGAAGCCAAAGATTCTGCAACAACGGAAGGTGCCAGGAACTTCTTCTTTGGTCAGAAGAGGTCCCACTGTGTGCTGGAAGACGCAGAGTTGTTTCCACGCAGAAAGACCGCAAACAAGCCTTGCTAGCTGCAAGGGTTGCAGTTGAAGATAATGGGTGCTACCCGGGTGCAGGAAGGACCAGGAGGTCGCCCCTTGGAGGACGAGATAGAGGGGGCGCTCAGTAATAGAGAGAGCCCATGCAGAAGCAGGCAGCACCCGCAGAAGCACTTGAACAGGCATTCAAGAAATCTGAGCACGGCGGTCATCTCAACACAACAAAAGAGGGTCCCACGAAGCCGGTGGTCAACTCAGCGAGTTGAGCAATGCAGGACGGAGTGCTGGGGACCTGGGCTATGCTGTGCATGAAGGAATCCTTGCAAGAGTGCACAGAAGCCCTAGCAGCTGCAGATCACGCAGTACACAGGATTACTGTCTGGCGTGGGGAGGCAAGGACTTACCTCCACCAAATTTGGACAGAGGGACCACTGGACAGTCCTGGTCACTTGGATCCAGCTCCTGTGTTCCGGGGACCATGCTCGTCAAGGTGAGAGGGGACCCAGAGGAACGGTGATGCAGAAGTTTGGTGCCTGTGTTACCAGGGGGAAAATTCAGTCGACCCACAGAAGATTTCTTCTTGGCTTCCAGTGCAGGGTGAAGGCAGACAGCCCTCAGAGCATGCACCACCAGGAAACAGTCGAGAAAGCCGACAGGATTAAGTGTTACAATGTTGCTTGTAGTTTTTTTGCTACTTTGTTGCGGTTTTGCAGGCATCCTGGAGCAGTCAGCAGTCAATACTTGGCAGAAGTCGAAGAGGGAGATGCAGAGGAACTCTGGTGAGCTCTTGCATTCGTTATCTGACGAGAAACCCACAGAGGAGACCCTAAATAGCCCTCAGAGGAGAATTGGCCACCTAATCCAGGTAAGCACCTATCAGGAGGGGTCTCTGACGTCACCTGTTGGCACTGGCCACTCAGAGGCCTCCATTGTGCCCTCACACCTCTGCATTCAAGATGGCAGAGGTCTGGGACACACTGGAGGAGCTCTGGGCACCACCCCTGGGGTGGTGATGGACAGGGGAGTGGTCACACCCCTTTTCTTTGTCCAGTTTCGTGCCAGAGCAGGGGCTGGGGGGTCCCCAAACTGGTGTAGACTGGCTTATGCAAGGAGGGCACCATCTGTGCCCTTCAAAGCATTTCCAGAGGCTGGGGGAGGCTGCTCCTCCCCAGCCCTTCACACCTATTTCCAAAGGGAGAGGGTGTAAAACCCTCTCTCAGAGGAAATCCTTTGTTCTGCCTTCCTGGGACTGGGCTTCCCAGACCTCAGGAGGGCAGAAACCTGTCTGAAGGTTGGCAGCAGCAGTAGCTGCAGAGATAACCCCAGAGAGCTAGTTTGGCAGTACCTGGGGTCCATGCTGGAGCCCCGGGGATGCATGGGATTGGCACCCCAATACCAGTTTTGGCATGGGGGGGGCAATTCCATGATCTTAGACATGTTGCATGGCCATATTCGGAGTTACCATTATGAAGCTACATATAGGTATTGACCTATATGTAGTACACGCGTGTAATGGTGTCCCGCACTCACAAAGTCTGGGGAAATTGCCCTGAACAATGTGGGGGCACCTTGGCTAGTGCCAGGGTGCTCTCACACTTAGTAACTTTGCACCTAACCTTCACTAAGTGAGGGTTAGACATTTAGGTGACTTATAAGTTACTTAAGTGCAGTGTAAAATGGCTGTGAAATAACGTGGGCGTTATTTGACTCAGGCTGCAGTGACAGTCCTGTGTAAGAATTGTCTGATCTCCCTATGGGTGGCAAAAGAAATGCTGCAGCCCATAGGGATCTCCTGGAACCACAATACCCTGGGTACCTAGGTATCATATATTAGTTACAAGTTACAAGTTACAAGTTTATTCTTGATGCGTAATTAATAAAAATCAATACATCGATACGTCACAGAATTCTAAAAAAATATATATATATGCATACAAAATATCAGTTTTACATTCTACAGTTTAGATGATAAAAAGCGTACCAAAACCTGTTGTTATCTAAAAAGGGTTTCCACACTCCTATGCAAAGATTTTTTATATTAATTGTCCTCTAACGTTAGAAGTTTTCGAGATACCAAGCGTAGGAACTTCAAAAATGTCGCATTTAAAACAATATCCTGGGGTTTGAGGCAGGCAATCACTGCTTGCCGGCAAGACCGTATTCCCCTCTGATTAAATAATGACTTCAATAGAAGTTTGCGTTCGGTTCTTAAAACGTTACAAATACAAACTAAATGAATTATATCTTCATGTCCGTTACCACATAGCCTACACTGTGGGATTTTTAGAGAGCGTTCCCATGGGACTAGGTGGGCATTGCCCGGAATAATCCCAAATCTATATTTAATAAAAAGATCTTTATCTGTCTTGGTCCACCCTGCCTCCAGGTATGGCTGAAGCTTTAAAAGTTTGTAATCGTTGATGATCATCCATGAGTGTGATCTAGTAGCTAGTAAATCCTTGTCCATGATTAGTGATCTTTTTTTCGCAATCCGATTTAAAAACTTTTAAAAAGAAGTGTAAGAGATATTTGAGTCCCATAACTCCACTGCCCCTAGGTCGATTAGTGCCGGCGCCCAGTGGCTGTGGTATTTGAGCTGATCTCTTTCCAAAGGGCACGACAGAGAGGATTTTCCTTTGCCAGCTGTAACTGTTTCCAGGCTTTGATGTAGCTGGCTTTTCTGTCTATGCTTTGGTTTACATAGCCAAACTCCAGCCTAATTTGTGCTAATGAGGTGTATCCCGGTAGCTGAAATAGGGACCTAAAGACTTTTCCAATGATTTTATTTAGGATAGTAGCGTCTTGCCCACACAGAGCTTCGCTTCCATATCCTAGAGTTGGAATTAGCTTGGTTGCGATGACTTTAAGCAGGGGCCGATAGCTAGGGCCGGTTAGAGATTTTTTTAAGTTTGGAAAGCGAATAATAGCACGTGGCCTTTTCTATATAACTCCTGTTTCTGGGAAAAAAAGGAGCCGCGTTCGTCAAAAAGTACACCAAGGTATCTGTACAGACTTACTTGTTCCAGAGGGCCCCTTTGTGAGCTCCATTTGATTTTTAAGGATTTTTTACTAATTCTCATTACTTTAGTTTTATCCTGGTTAACTTCCATTCCACTCTGCTCTGCATATTCAAATATCTTAACATTGAGTCGCTGTAGTCCTACTTTAGTTTGGCTCAGGAGAACCACATCATCAGCGTATAGGAGATTTGAAATAATCATATTGCCGTGCTTTGGAGAGTGCCCATTTACCCTGTTTAATTCCACAGATAAATCACATAAGAAGAGATTGAAAAGGTATGGGGCCAGCAAACAGCCCTGTTTCAATCCCTGCTTTGTCATTATTTTCCTTGAAAGGAAGGAGCCATCCCCTACCTTGACTCTTACCCAGGTGTCTGTATGTAGCTGCTGTATGGCTTTTAATAAAGTCTCCGGTATTCCCCAGGAAGCTAGTTTCTCCCATAAGAGAGGTCGCCGGACCAGATCAAAAGCCGATTTAAAGTCCACAAGACACAGATAGAGGGGCTATCATATATTAGGGAATTATAAGGGTGTTCCAGGGTGCCAATCAGAATTGGTGAAAATGGTCACTAGCCTGCAGTGACAATTTTAAAAGCAGAGAGAGCATAAACACTGAGGTTCTGGTTAGCAGAGCCTCAATGATACAGTTAGGAACCACACAGGGAACACATATGGGCCACAACCTATGAGCACTGGGGTCCTGGCTAGCAGGATCCCTGTGACACATATCAAACACACTGACAACATAGGTTTTCCACTTTGAGCACTGGGGCCCTGGCTAGCAGGATCTCAGTGAGACAGTAAAAGCAACCTGCCATGTACTCACAAACAGGCCAAAAGTGGGGGTAACAAGGTTAGAAAGAGGCTACCTTCCTACAGTGTCATATGGATGCTGTGATGAGAACTAACTGAGATTAAGATACCCACAGATTACCATGTAATGGAACAGTTGACACAGGTCAGGGCAGAGTACTGAGCAGTGCAGGGTCGAGTGTGCCAATTAAAATATCATAACTGTATTGGTAAGGAGCAAAATGTGGGCAATTAGGCAGGGAAAATGCTTGCCTGGCTACTACTATCTGATAATCAGAGGATACCAGTGGGCACAATCCGTGATAATAAAGTGTCATTTGTGATTATGCAAGTGGAGACCAATGAGGTGTTCCACTTGTCTTATGCAACTTTGAATGCCCTTCCCCCAATGATGGATGATACTGGGATAATCGCTTTCTTGATCAGAGTAGTACTCCTGTCTATTAGCGCGCACCAGAGAGCAAAACTAGAGGAATCAGTCACTTCATAAAAGATACAGCTAGCTAGTAACACAAATGACTAGATAACTAGGTAAAACACCTGGTCTGAACAGGTGCTTGGAATTTTACAGAACGTATGCCCCAAGACTTGCACCCAGGCTACTACAGAGATATGAGGCTTCGAAGCAAATGCAACATCTACCTGCCTCCCTCAGAAAGGTATTAAATATAGCCTTGCTTAAGCTGGGTAGTGACCCCCTGCTGGTCACATCAAATTAACTACTCTTGCTCCTCAACCTAGATTACAAAATTCTAGGGGAGGTGCTGGCAAACCATTTTATGCCAATTGCGCACAATATTGTACATCAGGGGAAGAACGGTTTTATCCCTGGGAGGAATACCTTTCTGAATCGCCACCACTTGTGCAGTCATGGATTGGGCACCAGACCACTGGGTCACCTCTCTGGACATCGAGAAAGCTTTCAACACTTGAGTTGGTCATACTCGATGGAGGCCCTCCAGAGGTTAGTGCTTGGTCCAAAATTCCACTATTGGGTGCAGTTCCTTCACATGGAACAAATGGCAAGAGTACGCACAGGGAAGACAATATCTGAAGTACTGCGGAGTGGTTGGAGTACCAGACAGGGGTGCCCCTTTTCCTCCATTATTTTCACACTAGCCCTGGAACCTCTGGTCTGCCTTTTGCAAACAAAGGGCCAAGACTGGGATATTTTAGTGGGCAGAGATTGGCATGTAGTGTCTCTATGTGCTGACGATGTCCTGATTTACTTTTGCAACGAGTCCATCGACAAATGCAGTCTAGTTTCTCTCATGTCCCTGCTCAATGATTTCAGTACATCGTCAGGACTGAGATTTAATTGGGACAAGTCCTGCTTATTTCTTTAGTAAATATACCAGAGGGATGTCAGGATGGTTTTCCCACTAAGGGCTTGTGAATTGAACTCCCAATCATCAAGTACCTGGAGGTTAACGTTTTTCCTTGATGAGAGGCATCTAGTTGATGGTAACCTGGATAGAGCATTTGTGTTAATGTTGTTCTGAATGGCCCTACCGTTATCAACCGTAGGTGCATAGTGGTGTTGAAAATGCTGGTACTACCCAGACAATTGTACTTCAAGGTGGTGGTGAAGAAGTCCTATTCAGAGAACTACACTCACAGATTACCTCCTTGGTTTGGGGCAGGGACAGCCGCTAAGAGGTGCTAAAAAACTAATATGCACCACTGGAGAGGGGTGGCGTGGGCGACCCCAACTATGAACTACATTATGCGGCTGCACAGTTACAATGGCCCATGAGATGGCTGGCAGAGACTCAAGACATGGTGACAATGGAAATAATGGCTCACTTGGAGGGGACTTGAGATGCCAATGTGATCCCTACTGGATTGCTCCAGGATCGAGGCAGGCATACAGGTCTGAAATGACCTGTTTGTCTATGGAATATTAAATCTTCAGGTTTCTCTTTACACTAAACTATGCATGGACAGCTCCACCTCTGCAACTGCCCATGCGCCATGGTTTTAGTTTGCTGCAGACAAACTACACAAGGTAGACCTGAAGCAATATTTCATATGCCTACTCTATGGTTAGCCAGAAGTTGCTGCATTCCACGGGCGGCACTTAATTTCAGACTGTGGGTGTACTTCCTACATCATAAACTAGGGATTTACAGGAAGGTTAAATATGTTAGTCAGGGGTAAACAATTTAACCATGTTTAAAGGAGAGCACAGGAACTTTGCTCCTGTTTAGCAGGGGTAAAGGGCACAGAGTTCAGAAACCACCAATAGGGTCCAGAAAAACCCCCAATAAATCTGGGGAGAGATTGCACACAAGGCAGATTTGTTTTATACATACATTTAGAAAAGTGAACAGAGTCTACATCACTCCTACATGTAGTCATATTAAAACGTTAGCAGAAAATTAAACTTATGCCTATGAATTCCAAAATGTTACTACTCAATTTGGATACTGAAAGAATCCCTGCCTATGCATGAAAACCTACACATTTTTAAAATTTCCTTGCATATGCTTAATCTTATGTAAACAGAATTGAGATAAATCCACCTGTTTATACTATTTTAATGGTAGACTGCGTCATAGTCTTCTGTTTCCCAAACTATGAGTCACGCCCCACTGGTGGACCCTGCCCGTAAGCTGATTTTCAATGGGTCTGGAAGTATGGAGCAATAAATGAAGACACCTTTAAATTCTGTGTTTTATTTGCTGCAATTCCGGGTGTTTCAAAGACAGAGGTCAAATGTCGGGCTATGTCTTCTGACAAATTGCTGCTTATTTCTTTAACATGGGAGTGGTGTTTATTTTTCTCTTTCTGACTGCAAAGTGAGAGGCGTTTTTAAAGTAACTTATGTCACAACCTTGCTGGAGTGCAGGGAAGGTCAAATGAAAGACTTTAGGTTGTCCTTATTTTTTGCAATATACAACAAAAGGTACTTAAGGAAAGCAAACATGAGGCACATTGTTTTAAACAAATCAAGACAGTTTACTTGGTGATGCATAAGTGCTAAATATTCATACATCCTTCATTTTCACATATGATCATTAGTGTGCTATATTTCTTGGACATGGCCCTTCTAGGTTATTCCCAAACATTTTGTCTTTCTTCTATTTTTCCTTACCATCTTTTCGCCCCCTCCCCACCCACTTTCATCAATCACCTGATCGGCTTTACTAGACTTTGCCACTTGCTTTCTTCAATCACCGGGAGTGGCACTGCTAACCTTTGCCACCCGCTTTCATCAATCGCCCCGAGTGACTTTGCTAGACTTTGCTGCTTGCTTTCTTCAACCATCCAGAGCGGCTCTGCTAACTTTCGCCATCCGCTTTGTTTAAACACCCTGAGCAGATTTGCTGGACGTTGGCTCCCCCAGAGCAGCCTTGCTGAACTTGGCTGCCTCACAGGTCCCCCAACGTCCCCACCTGCTTTCCTTGTGACCGTGCCCAGGAATTACTCCACCATTCCACAAGAGGGGTGCGTCCGAGACATTACCACAATCTCTGGAATCAATGCTCACTCATGCTGAGGAGTCCCCAGCACTACCTCTTCTATACTATCATCGGTTATCAACCTTGTTTTACTTAATCCTGCAAAGTGAATATTTAACCATTGACGAATTGGATCAGTATCTTTCTGATCTTGATTTATCCATATAAACAAGCTTTATTTTTCTACATCCGTATGGAGTCTTTTTGTAGTGTACATTGTTGTCTGTGTGTTGCACAAATACTTTACACATTGCCTTCTAAGTTAAGCCTGCTTGAACTGCACCAAGCTACCAGAAGGTGAACACAGGTTAATTTAGGTCATGTGTTTTGAATTACCCTGACTAGGATTGTGGTCCCTACTCGGGCAGGGTGCTTACTGTTGCCAACTATAAACCCAATTTCTAATAATAATGTTTTAAGCAAAACTGTATGTCTGTGCGGAGTTAGAGGCCATTTCAATGTAATGTATACTATCTGTAAATATTAGTGCGTTACCACGCAATGCTTTAGATACATTCAGAAATTGCCCTTTGTTAAGTCTATTGAAGGTAGGTGGGTCACAAAAGTTTGTCATTATAAAAAGTGGGTAGTGGTTCTAAAACGTTTGTACAATACTGCTTTAACATGTTTCCTTGCCGTCTATTCTTTTTATAGTAGGACATATAAAGCACATTTTTAGTTTGAACTCACTCTGTTTGGAGGATTGTTAGCAAGTTCAAATGTTAAAGTAGCCTTCTAGTCCTTTTAAAAACAGAGGCTGAATTTAAGTGTTCCATCATAGGGCAACATAAAGAAATTGGCTTTTTAGGTTGAGCATGATCTCCTGTAGTGGCTACCCATTCCTACAGAGTTTTTTCCTTAAGGAAGTATTTTTTGAAAGGAAGGTTTTCATTATCAAGAATTGAAAGGAAAATATCAAGTACTCTTCATTTCCAGTGTCATTAAGTACTTATGTAAATCTAGTAATTTATTTTTGGAAGTATTCTTTATAAACTTATAAACTTTATTTCGGTGAGTAAAAACAAACCATTAAAGTACAGTACACAACAAAGAAAGAGAGGACTTCTAAAAGCACGGAGGTGATAAAACAATAAGGTAAAAGTACAATTAAAAGGAACAAGACAGGTTTTAAAAAAAAACAGGAAATAAGCAGTCAAATAAACATCACTTAATATAATGAAAGGCAATACTCAAAAATGAAAATAATTCCCTAAATCAGCACTAGTTAAAAAATATAATACAACAATATCTGAATACTGTGGAGCAATCACACATCCAATTTGAAAAATATAAATAGATAAGTCTAAAAATGAGTTCCCCACTCTTGCTCCTTGAAGTTGCTGAACTCAGATATCATAATAATACAAGAATTTTCCCCTTTTTCCCCCCATTAAGAAAACTGTCTGGGTGGATTGTTTTCGCTTTAAAATTCTCACGGCATAAAATAAGGGAACAGTTCCATAGGTCTATAAATAATCCATAAGGACCCAAGCCAAAATCCATGTCCTGTACAAAAAGAAGCTACAATCATACATCCAAGTCAGATAAATATACATAAATAGAACTAAACAATAACTACACCATTTTATCCCTTAAACTTGCTAATCTCAACCTCCAGATAGACTCGAGAAAACTTGCCACTGGTAGAGCTATCTTGACAGACGGGTCGCTTTTTAAAATTCTCTCAGCATGGGGACAGGATCTAACTCCTAATTGTTTAAAAAGCGGGATAATCCAAAGTGCTCTTTGTTTGTGATATGCTTGACAGTGGAAGAAAATGTGTGAAACAGTTTCTGCACTTTTACAACCCATTGGGCAGCCTTTAGATCTATTAGTAGAACTGGACCATTTATACGTAAGGCAGCACAGGGGGAGGGACCCAATCCTAAACCTGATAAAAAGGGCACTAGCAAATGGAGATAACTTTGCATCCAAAAAGGGCTCAAATTCGTAATGGCATTTAACAAGTAAAAAATTGTCGGACATGGACAATGGAATAGAACCAGCAAATTGTCCAACCTGAACATTATGCCAATAAGCATCCTTTAGCAGCTGTGCAGCATTTTTAGGAATAGAAATAGGATCATGCCAATAGGAACCTAACCCCAGATGGGAAAAAGATTGTTCAACGAATACACACCATTTAGGTTTAATACTAAAATCACGGCCCACCACTTTTAGGAGGCCACACCGAAAAGGTGTTAGGGCATCAGTTGTCCACAGCCGAATCCAAAACAGCAGGGGCCTTAGGGCCGCAATCTGTGAGATTGAGAAAAGATTTAGGTCCAGGTGAATGGGCAAAGATGGGGTACTCGATGGAACCTTTAGCATCATTTTTGCATTTTACTGGGAAGTATTCTAATATGCTAAATTTACACTTATGGAATGTCCTCCAAATGGAGTATTGCGAGTAAGGAAATTATATGGCATTGTATTATATACATGTGCATTAGCACATGTAACTTCTTTCTCTACTTGGAAACATTTTTCTCTGTGAAGGAATCTCATTATCTAAGGTGCAATAAAATATGTGGTCATTTGTCTAACCTCCTTTTTCAATCTGTGAAAAGCCAGTTTCTCATTCTTGCCTGTGACATGATTAAACATACATTGTTTTAGACCGGTTGTTAATTGATCATGCATTTACATTTCCGAACCTTCATGAATTTTGCATCTTACCCCACTACCCACAATAAGTCTTCCTAAATAAAATCATGAACCTGAAATTGGACATCTTACATCAGTGAATCAGGATGTGAATTTTATTTAAAGATTGTTGTTTCTGCTCATGCAAGCAGAACGTAAGGGTAATCAAATTATGTGAAATGGGCCTTTATGAACTACTTCAGACTCAGTGATTGAGAGTTTTCAAATAGTATACTCATAGTGATTTATTGCTGCTATACGAGTGTAATGCAAATCTGATATAGTAGCTCATTGCAGAAATAGCTATGACAAATTATGGTAACAATTTAGAAAATGGACATTATTTATAGTAAAACACAAATTCAGAAATACCCAGTGTTGGAAAGGGCCCTTTCTGCAGGGTTATCCCCAGACTTTTTGCATTTCTCCTCCTATTTTTCTGACCATCTTTTTGTTGGCCTTAGGACTCTGAGCATTTTACCACTGCTAACCAGTGCTAAAGTGCACATGCTTCTCTCCTAAACATGGTAACATTGGTGTATCCACAACTGTCATATTTAATTTACTTGCACGTCCCTTGTAAAGTGGTATACTTGCAAATTAAATGTTACTAGTGGGGCTGCAGCATTGGTTGTACCACCCAAATTTACTGGTGAGGTCTCTCCAGGGTTTCCATTTTTATGTGGAATAAAGATTGTCTGTCTCAGAAACGTTTTGTCAGATGTTTCGGTAGATCCGGGAAAAATGTTCCCATGGATCAGCCCTAGGTTGTATCTCTCTAATTAAGTTCTAAGGGAATAATTCGCATCTCTTAGGTACGCTACTTCTGCCTGAACTTGGACTAAGGCCTGCATGAGGTCCGCCATTGTTGTGTCGGTCTTGGACATATTCACTCAGGCGGATTAATTCGTCGTGGGCTTGGCTTTCTGACAAGGCCAGGGGCCACTCACCTGAAATACAGGCTTCCCCAGGAACGAAGAATGAAGCCCACACCCCAGTAAACTAATCCTGCACACCTGAGGGACATAGAATGAGAGAGAGTAGTCCTGAGGGGGTAGGGGTAAGGAATAGGGAATGGAGTGGGAAAAGAAGACATACTAGACTGCTGTGACTCTGTAACTACAACTCTGGCTGAACAAAGAAGAGCAAACATAATTAAGGCACTGGTCTGCTTTTTGAACCTTCAAACATTTACTAGAGTTTGCATATGCAAGTAATACTTTCACTGACCAAGGTATTATCTTTTCTCACTCAGTAAGGAAAATGTGTAACTGTTAAACATCACAAGATAAGCAGCTTTCCAACAATTGTTTCGGTTATTAGTAACTACCACACTTTCTCCTCCAAAACACATGGTCAGTGTCATTAGAAAACTCACTCAATACAGTGGGGAAAGTTTTGGAGTAAGATTGTGTTGAGCACCTATTCCTACATAACTGTGTTTTATAGTTTCTTTAATGAATGTCAACTTTTAACTGAAAAAACAATGTTCTGAACTGTCATGTGTGTAGGAATTCACTAAAGTCATAATCAAAATCCCAACACAATCCGAAAGTCTCTAAACAAAGTTCTTGCAGCCTTTGTTATTGTTCGTTTGCCACTAACCTTTTCTCTCCTGAACGCGGGGTGTGATAATGATCTCACTATAAGGCATTTTCTTTATCTCTTTCCAGCAAGAAATGCTGGAGAAATGGGCCTTTGATCCGAAAGAGGAAATCTCGGGAAGGAGGAAGTGGAGTTGGGAAGCAGGAGCTGAGACCACAGGAACAGGTAAGATGCTAGAAGCCAAGCGATTACAGCAACCGCTTGTGAAGTTTAAATAGACTAGCTTTCAGGTTGCTTGGCACGGGGACGGGGTGTGAGTCAGTGGCTTTGCCTTTGCCAAGCTGTGCTGTGACTAAGGAAGATTTCTTGTGGCACCCTCACCTACAAAGGCTTTTCTTCAGATGCCTTTATGGTATAATAAGCATATTAGACTTCATAATAGACCACTCAATTGGGGGACATGGAGAGAATGGGGTATTAACTGGGGTTCCCACCTCTATCAGGACAGGGAACCTATTTCCTTCCCTCAATTTCAGTCACATTTCTAGTGCTCCACTTCATTTAAAGCTAAGTTCTCCCTTCTATTTGATTTAGTACTAGATGTTCTTTCCTCTTTGGATAATAATTCTGACTCATCTCTTCCTACAAGTGGTTTGTCTCAGCTCTTACCTTCTCTCCTCTAAGCTTTCCTTATATATAAACATCTTTCCTCTCTTCCTCTGTTAAGACCAAAATCTAGAATTAAGCTCTTAAGGGAGAAAGACTTTTCTCTGGGGCAAACTATGGTTAAAGATTCATAACATTTCTAGGACGGCCAACACTGCACAGATACTACTCTTCCTATGTAATATTACTTCCGGAATGGCTGCTAAATTCTCACAAAATAAGTCTAGCAATTGTTCATGTACTCATCCCAATAGTGATTTATTACACGTAATCTTTTTCTCCACATACATTGTCATTCTGGCATAAGGTCTGGAAAACAACTCCAGTCAATATTTCATATCCCTTTCACCTTTAGTGACACTGCCATATTTCTAGGTAGTTTTGCTGATCCCACAGATGGAATCTTATTTAACAACAAATTGTTTGACCTTTTATTGGCTGTTGCTTTCCAACAAATAATGATTACTTGGAATTGCTCATCAAACATGTTACACAGTTTATAGAGCGCATAGCTACCCTCGGGTTTCCTAGCGCTACTAAACCCTAACCACAGAGGGGATGAGAATGATACGCAACAAGAAAGGAATAAGAAAAACTGACCTAGAATAACCAAGTTTTCAAGGCCTTTCGAAATTCCAGTTCTTGCTCCATCAGCTGAAGATTAAGGGACAGCGAGTTCCACAATTTAGCTCCTAAAAACATCAGAGAGGACCCACCCCATCTTGCTTTCTTTATTTTCAGTACGGTTACTAAAGCTAGAGTAGTGGATCTCAAATCTCTATTCGGCCTATAAAAAGTGGCTAGATTTCTAAGGAGCATAGGTCCTCTATCATGCAAAGACCTGTGGATATGACATAGAGCCTTAAATTTGATCCGCTGTCCAACAGGCAACCAGTGCAAAGAGGCCAATCCAGCCTTCACAGAAGACCTTTTCGGGATGTTCAGTAATAAACGAGCTCCAGCATTTTGAACTCTTTGTAATTTATTTTTAACATATACTGGGAAAAGGCCATTGCCATAGTCTAGCCTTGAAAGAATAATAGCTTGCACAATAAATCTTCAAGCCAGTGCTGGAAGAATAACAAAATTCTTCCTAAGAAGTCTCAATAAGGCAAAGCAAGTAGTAGATATGTTCGTAGCCTGCAGGTCTAGCATCAGAAGGGGATCCAAACTGATACCCAGGCTCTTAACATGCTTTTTAGGAGGAGGGAACTCACTAAGTGCCGAAGGACAAGTGCGAGAAATTCCATGCCTTGGTTCAGGGCCCAGTATCATGACTTCCGTGTTCTCCTCATTTAGTTGCAATTTACTCTGAGTCATCCAGCTTGAAACGGCTTGCATACAAGTAAGGAAAGCGGCTCCTTCTGAGGTCTCATTAGCAGAAAAGGAAACCACCAGTTGGGTGTCATCAGCATAGGACACTAAAGCTAACCCAAATGATTCCACCAAAGAGGCCAAGAGAGCCATATAGATGTTAAACAGTGTCGGACTAAGGGCAGAGCCCTGAGGTACACCACACCTGCACTGTAGTTTGTTTGATAGGAGTGATCGATCTTGGACCTGAAAGGACCTGTCCTGTAGGAAGGAAGTAATCCAGGCAAGTGCCTGTTCCTTAATTCCGAGCTCCCTCATTCTCTGGATCAATACCTGGTGGTCTACTGTGTCAAAAGCTGCGCTCAAGTCCAGCATAATAATCACTGTGGTAAGACCCTGGTCTACCCTCTTTCTGGCCTCTTCCGTCACCGCAATTAATGCAGTTTCCGTGCTGTGACCAGTTCTAAAGCCCATCTGAGTGGGATGGAGCAAACCATTCTCTTCTAAAAAAGTAGAAAGTTGCCAATTGATATATTTATCCAGAATCTTAGTGGGGGTGGGCAAAAGGGAAATGGGTCTACAATTCTTTAACACTGTTGGGTGAAGAGAAGGTTTTTTTTATAAGCGGTTTCACTATAGCATGCTTCCAAGAGCTATGTACTACTCCTGTGGAAAGAGAATCATTAAGTAAATAAATGTGTCAACATCTGAACTATAACTTCCGCCCCCTGCACAAATATGTGAAGAGGGGCAGAGTCCAGGGGGGATCCTGATTTCAGGACACTCAAGAAATGTAACACTTGAGTTTGAGAAAGAGGCTTAAAGTGAGAAAGACAGGCTGTATTAACACCATTAACAAACTCCTCCTCCTTCAGTGAGGGACTTTTCTCCCCAAAAGTGACATTTTCTTTAACGCATGGTGGTATGCATTTTGTTATCATCATAGTTTAGGTCATGCATTCGTGGCCTCCTCTCATAAGATTGTCAACAGAAATTCAGTTTGGCTTCTTCAAAATCTTATTTAAATGGTGTTTGTAAGGGTGCACTTACTTTATCCTCTGTCTCTTCAGTAAAGTTTCAACCCCCTTGAATATCTCTTGCCTCTCCTCTTTCTATAATAATTATACTATTATGTACTTTCCTCGCTGTCTTCTATGATGGAATCTTTATGCTTTGTATGATTCTTACCCCTAGGTCTTCCTACTCCTATCTATAATATAGCATTCTCCCCATTAGTTTGCTTTTCATGTCCTTTCCTTTTTCCATTCTATCCTTCTGAAAGTTAAAACTACGAAAAAGCTTTAATTTCATACAATCAATATAATGCATATATTTATCTCTGTATAACATTGTTTTGTATCCTCTGATATAACTGCCTATGTTGTATCGCTCCCCCATGCATTGTTCAAAAAGCTTTTTAAACTAAAAAAAAGAATCCTGGACAAGACAGATTGTGGAGGCTAATGTTTGGAACAACTTTGCATCTATTTCCCATTTTCAGTTAATTCGCTCTTATGATGCCACAAAATATTAAATTATACAGAAGTTGAGAAACAGAGAATCAAGCAGCATGAAGAGTGTCCTAAACAAAAGCTTGAATAAACTTTGATTAAGCCATCATTTTGTTTGAGTCTGGATCTAGAATGTTTTGTTATGCAACCATCTTGTGAATCCCCATTGTAGGAAAGACACATAGAGGGTGACTTGGTGGATGTTTAGTTGAGTTTGTAGCTTTAATTGCTAAATAGTCATACTCATAAATAAATTCCGCTTTACAGCTGGCATTCTCCCTGCAGCAGGGATAATCATGTCACTTGCACAACACTTTTCACCATTTCATAGGATGCTGTCTGTAAATTTTCCCTTTAATTGCTTTTTCTCTCCTGTGCTCCTTCTTTGTGACAAGAAAGTGATTTTTGTCTACCTGAGTAAAAGAAATGAGAGGAGCCTGGAGACAGGAGAAGGTCAGGGAGGTAAGTTGGTACAGAGAATGCTATAGTGAGAGAGGCAAAAAAGGTGGAAAAAGAGATATAGAGATAGCGATGTGATAGAAAGATAGGTGAGGTATGAAGAGATATAAGGAAAGATAGATAGCCTGAAATAAAAATATTGAAAGGCAAGTAAATAGCTAGAGGCAGAGAGACAGGTAACATTTATAGAGTGGTAGAGAGCTAGAGAGAGGGAGAAGAAAATGTAGAGAGAGGAAGTGAGGTGAGGCAGAAAGGGAAGTTAGAGAGCAGTAAAAGCAGAGCGAGAAAGAAAGGTAAAGAGGTGAGGTAGTGAGATGTATACTGAGATGAAAAACAGAGAGAGAGGGTGAGTGATGGAGACAAAATGTAGAGCGAAAAGATGTGAAGTAGAGAGATAGATGTGAGGTAGTGTAGAGACTGATAGGTGCGGTAGAGAGATGTGTAATTGTGAGGCAGGTTAGGTCAGGTCAGGTAGAGAAATGATGAAGAGAGTGGTGTAAGGTAGAGAACAGTGAGGTAGAAGGAGGGGGGTGAGGACCTGGCAAGAGGTGAAGTGTGAAGAGATTGATAAAGATTAGATAGAGAGATATGATTTTGATAGAGAGGTGAACAGGAGAAATACTGGGGAGGTGAGATGGTGAGGTACACAGAGAATGGAGAGGTAAAGAGAGTTGTCATAGAGAGGGGGCATGGAGAGGTGGAGATGGGAGAGAGACTCTGAGATTGTGGAAAGTGAGAGGACAAGAGAGAAGAGAGAAAGAAAATGAGAAATAGTATGTCCTCTGATTTTCCGAATCTCTTCACCCCAGGATGGGGGACCTGGGTAATTGTACATTTTGCTCATGCCTGAAAATGAATGTGCACAGGCGCAGGGCAGCACATATGTGTGTACAGGTGGTCATTGGCTGTTGGAGTCAATGAGTACGCAGCAAGCTTAATTTGTTCTTCTTTATCCCCCAGCTGTTAAGTAGCATCAGCATCTGACCTGCACATTGCCTAAATGGAGAGAGGGATTGGGTAATAGCATGAGAACAGAAGACTAAGCCATAAAGTGCAACAAGCAGAGTATGACCTTGAACTCAGAGATCAGCATGCTCTCAAGATGCTGACAGGGGGTATTTGGTTTTATTTCTGTTGTAGGTAATCTGAGTTATATCTAAGTAGGCATCCTAATTCTCTAAAACTGTGAGGTTAGGCGGAGCTCACTTGAGTTTTCTGGGCCTCTGTACCTTGAGGGCTAGCAAAAGTTGAGACAGCAAGATCAGGTGACCAAGAGGGACCTCACAATTGTGGGTGGTGAGGAGAAGCAGGGGAAGCCAAACAATGTCTGCCAGGATACAGTGTGTAGGAAGCTAAATTGTTAGCTTTTATACCCACCCTGAACACCATCTACCTTTGTGACCAGACCTGCTTAATTCTGCTTCACCTACCATAAGTAAGACGCAAAATAAAGCAAAGAGTCTCTGTGTATTGTATATGTATTTCATATATCTTGCTGGAGCTAATGCATTTACTTGATTTTTGAGAATGTAGCGATTGAGTATGTTTTGTAATGGATGGAGATCAGGACTTAGAAGCATGTTGTAAGGTAAGTAAAGACCGATAACGTGAAGAGTCTTTAACTCGATTTATTCCAGATCAGAAGTACAATACAAACACGCTGCGAAGGTTACACCAGCATCTCCGTCCTCAACCATCTCTCTCAACTGCCTCGCCTCGAATCCCCCTCCCTTCCGGAATGTCATTGTCATCACAGAGCATGCGATGACAATTCCATTTGCGTGCTGACAATTCCATTCATTCCATTCGCGTGCGTGAATACAACATATCCACTCCCTTTACACAAAACAAAAGAGAAAACGCAATACAACTACAATAACAAATGTTAAAGCAAACTACAATAAAGATGAAAACGAATAAAAATGATACGAATAAAAATGATACGCCCTATTATAGTGCATTTCATTTCACACTAGATATCATCACAATACATGACATATTCATTTAAATAAGCCGGAATCCTCCGGCATCTGGACCCAGCCCCGTGTGTGGGAACCATCACTAATGGCAGTGTTAATGACGGAAGTGGGCCTATGCAAATCAACAGTAGGGGGCCTATGCAAACCATTCGATAATTGTTCCTCATCATGCATACAATCACTCCTCGTCAATTCCTCATCTGACATAAACAAGAAACTATTACAGCCACCCACATTTCCATTTCCCCATTCAGGACCATGGCTTCCACCAGCCTTGCAATATAAGGCTATTCTCCTTTTGTTCCAATGTTGACCATTCTCCAATACTACATGGAAATCATGAACTTCCTTCACCTTCCAAGCTCCTCGAAATTTTGTAAGACCCCCACACACACGTCCTGATCGTATTTTCACCAAATCCCCAACTTCAATCACCTTCGCATTTTTTTGTACAGGAAGTGAAACATCCACATGTGTTTCAACTTTCCTAAATAATTCATTCATCCATACAGAGTTAAATTTTGTCCCAGCTTCTCTGCCTCTCATTAACACAAAAGGTGTTTCCCCCGTTCCTCCATTCACAGTTGTTCTATAGGCCCAAACTAGATCATTGACCATTTCTTGTACATTTTTCCTGCTATTCAATGCCATCTGAATAATGCCTTTCACCATACGGTTACACCTTTCCACCATTCCATTTGCTTGGGGGTTGTACAAGGAGGTGCAAGAATGGTCAATACCACATGACCTTAAGAAATGTTCCATTTCAAACGACGTCAATTGCGTACCGTTGTCAGTGATGACTTTTGCAGGACACCCCTCTTCCAAAAACACTTCTTTCATTGCCTTAATTGTGTTTGTGGTGGTAATATCCCTTAAAAACTTTACAACCAACCAACGTGAATGTACATCTACCATGACCAAGGCACACCTAACATCCTGACTGACTCCCCCAAGTGGGACAATGAAATCCATGCACACTGTGTGCCACCCTTTCCCAGGGTCAGGTATCGACCCAACCACACTTTGTTTCCCTACTTTAAGTCTCTTTTCACCCTCTTTGCAATCACTACAGTTCTCAACCCATATGTCTACATCAGCATCTAGCCCAGGCCACCAGAATTGCTCCCTCAACCTTTTCTTAGTTAATGTCCGACCCAAATGGCCTTCGTGGGCTAACCTAAACAGTTTAACCCTTAACTCTTCAGGAGGCACAAACTTGTCCCCTCTCAAAACAAACCCATCCTTAGTCAATGATAATTCTTCCAACACCTTCACAAAAGGGTGAATACGAACATTAAGAGCACTTTCTCTCCTACCACCCTCTTTGATCAACTTAACCACCCCCTTCATGGCGATGTCACTCTCCATACACTTACACCATTCCTGTTGGGAAATTGCACCTTGAGAACACTCCATCGCATCCTCAATACTCGCCACTGCCCCTTCTTCCTCACGTTCTTGCACACCTTCCTTATCCACCACCTGCCAATCTTGTGGCAACCGAGACAAACAATCCGCTCTAACATTACGCCAACCTTGAATATACTGTACCTCAAGCTGATACTCCTGTAACCGTGATGCCAACCTGGCCAGTCTAGCTGACACTTTGCCCACCCCTCCTGGTAGCAATATCCTCAATAGAGGTTTATGGTCGGTGAGAAGAATAATCTTGCGCCCCCACACATATGTTCTAAAGTACTCCATCGCCCAGGTTGCAGCTAAAGTTTCTTTCTCGATGACGGAATAATTACGTTCCGAGATGGTTAATGATCTGGAAGCAAATGCCACCGTCCTCTCTGCATTGCCATGCATTTGTGACAACACTGCACCCAAACCAATGGCACTCGCATCAACCGTAATCAATGTTTTAGCATTAACATCAAATGGAACCAAAACTTGCGCCTCACACATCTCTTTCTTAATATTCATAAATGCAATATTTTGTTCTACACCCCACACGAACTTTTGTCCCTTACGTAACAATTTTCTTAATTACTCTGTCTTGTCCACAAAATTTTGTATGAACTTTGAATAGTACTCTATTAGACCAAGGAATGACCTGAGTTGATCTTTATCCTGAGGGGGGGTGCATTTCCAATAGCATCCAGCAAATTTTTCTTTGGTTTAACACCTTGTTCAGACAATGTATACCCCAAATACTCAATCTCATTCACTAAATATCTGCATTTCTCCTTCTTCAATGTTAACCCAGAACTCTTGATATTATCCAACACACACCTCAAAACCTCATTATGCCTATCTATTGAGTCTCCAAATACCAGAATGTCATCCTGGAAATATATAACATTCTCTACCCCTTTAAACAATCCTGTCATCAACCTTTGGAAGACTCCTGCAGCCGATGCAAGGCCAAACGGCATCCTTGTAAATTGGAAAATTCCTTCCATAGTAATGAAAGCCGTAAGCTCTTTAGACTCCGTATGCAATTTAATCTGATGATACGCGCTTCTAAGATCAAGCTTGGAGAAATACTTCCCTCCTTGCAGCAACAAAATTAACTCATTGATATTGATTACAAAATCTGAGACTTCCATCCGATTTTCCAGTAATTACAACTGGAGAAATCCAACTGGAAGTTTCTATTGGTTCAATAATACCCTCCTGTACCATTTTAGAAATCATCCTCCCCACTTCTTGACGAGCCAAAACTGGTACTCGTCTCAACCTATGTTGAACTGGGATAGCATCTTTCTTCACCTTAATCTTATGTACATAGCCATAAAGTTCTCCTAAGGTATCTTTAAAAACGTCCTTGTAATCCTCCAAAATCTCATCCACACTATCACTACTCACCAACATAACATTCTCATGGGCTCGTGGATCAATCTTAATATCAAGGTCATACTGATGATGCCACCCCAAGATTGGTGGACCACTGTCGGCTATATATACTTTCCCGTTGATATGCCTTTCCCCAAACTCAATTTTAGCCCACATATATCCCAGGATGTCAATTTTCTCTCCCTGTTAGCCGTCTGGACTAATATCTTTGGGCAAAAGACTGACAGCTGGCCACTCTTCTAAAAATAGTTTTTTGGGTAAAATAGTATATAGTGACCCAGAATCAATCATCAGCTGTACTCCTTTGCCTCTTATCATAAAATTCGCTGTAGGTCTCGGAGGCTTATCATTATGTGATGCCACACTATCACCCAATGCTAATACTCTATCACGTCCTTCTTCACAAACAGCATCATTCCTCACCACACCTACGCTATATTTGTTGGACATGATCTTACACATACGTGCAAAATGGCCTTTCTTCCCACACTTCATACAGTCTTTTCCTATTGCAAAACAAGATTTACATTCAGAGTTATGATATTTGCTACCTCATCTCGTACATGGTCTATTTTCAAATTTCCCACCCATACCGGTCTTGCTCATATTTTTGCGTGTAGAGCTTGCACCCGCTAATACTTCATTATCCTCATAAACTACTTTGTTCACTGCATTCACATTAATATTAGCACTCATGTTGGTAGCATCTATTTTTTCCCTCCTCTCCATTTCTCTCATACAATACTCAGATTGTTCAACTACTTTAGCAATTTCTATAGCATCTCGTAGGGTGGAATTTTTCGCTGCCCACAGTCTCTCTTGCGTTTTTTTACTGGGGCATTGTACAATTAATTGGTCACGAATTAACTCATCAGCCATTGTTCCAAATTGGCACTTCGTAGCTAGTTCCCTCAATCTGGAGACAAAATCGTCAATACTTTCTCCCAACTGTTGCGGTTGTGTATAAAATTTATGTCTAATCATAACAACATTGAATTCTTTCGCAAAACGTTTTTACAATCTCTTCACTGCTTCCGTGAAAACATCCATCGGTTGTTGATCTTCTTGCTGAACTATGGAAGGTAAGTACTTAAATATACGTTGACCTTCTTGACCTAAGGCACTGAGTAAAATTGCTTTCTTTCTAGTAGGTCTTAAGTCTTGTCCATCAAGTGCCACCAAATAGTTTTCAAAAATGTCAATCCACTCTTCCCATGGGATGCATGGAGATCCTGGTTGTGATAAAAATTGTGGTGGTGGTATTATGCTTTGGTTATTCGTGGCCATTCTGAGATAAGTGGAGTAATTCTATACCAATTTATTTTATTCCAATAATCAAGATCCGTTCAGTAATATGTTTGTCACGCAGCACACGCGTGCTGAAAACTTCCTCGTTGTTTGCTAGGCGTCTTGTTTCCTAGCAACAGTTCCCCGTGCAGGAAGCGCGTCTCTAACGTTGCTTAGCGTCGCATAGTATCCCAGCAACCAATGCCTCAATGAAGGTACGCGTGCATGTTAAGCCTGGTGCCAGGGTTGTTAACGCAGGGTGAGGTCCTCGTGCCACAACTAATTCACAACCCCAAGGTTTACAAAATAATTACTGAACAGTACCTTCCAACACCTAATCAGTAAGTTGTATGCCGTGGATCCGGTAATCACCTCTCGCCCGTGTTTGTTTGAAGTTCTTTTCCAGATCGCTGGTGTTCGTCACTCGTCGCCATAAATATGTTGTAAGGTAAGTAAAGACCGATAACGTGAAGAGTCTTTAACTCAATTTATTCCAGATCAGAAGTACAATACAAACACGCTGCGAAGGTTACACCAGCGTCTCCGTCCTCAACCATCTCTCTCAACTGCCTCGCCTCGAATCCCCCTCCCCTCCGGCATGTCATTGTCATCACAGAGCATGCGATGACAATTCCATTTGCATGCTGACAATTCCATTCATTCCATTCGTGTGCGTGAATACAACAAAGCACTCTGATTTTCTTCAGTCCCTAGGCTCCCTTTGGTTGTATGTGTATGTGTGTTGGTTGTAAATTGGCTTATATGGGAAAAGTTTGGTGCAGCGAATTAAGTATGGAGGCATGGTAGAAGTCTTGCATTACGACCTCAATAGCACATAACCCTGGGTGCCACAGTAAGTGAGAAAGTGTCAAGAGACAATGATATAACAGCTCAGAGATCTGAGGTGATCAAACTAGGGAAGGAAAGGAAAAGGGAACAGCCAAGAAGGAGACCTGACAAATAAGCAACATAGACCATGAAGTGTCTTTCTTCTAACACCTGTTGTTCACATATATACTATATGTTGGATGTGATTACCTATAAAGAAAAATAACCCATCTTTGATCTTATTTGGAATGTAATAACAATGTTCTGTACTTAAGCACCTCTACTGACGATGCTCTGCAAAATCACAACATAGCAGTCAGTAGGTACTTGAGTGCTGAACTAATCACTCTCCTCTAACATGTGCCACCACCCCCTACACATACACACCAAAGAAGTTCTATAGCCTTGCATCACAGGGGAAGAGCTTCCTGCGGCCTCTTGTACCCCCTGCTAGAAAAGAAAGGTAAAGTAATAGAGCATGTCTCATCATGGATCCATCTCCCAAGTATTTAGTATATTGCAAATTCAATAGTAACCATAAACAGAAGGTAGTATACAATCTTGAATGCTCTGTTGCTTCATAAAGCTTGTTTCTCTGCCGAGCGTAAATAAAAGCGTATGTCATAGATACTCCTTTAAATCATGGAGCTCTCCTAATTACCAATGTGATCCCAGTAATTAGCGCACTGCACTATAATTTAAGGGAGAAAACCTCACAAGAACGCTTGGAGCCAAAACAGGTGTCTATTATTGTAAGCCTGAACACAGAATGTTCAATACATCTGATCATAGAATGTTCAGATGACAAATTTTGGGGATTCTTGTGTAATGGTGGGGAAGTTGGTGTGAGGACTGAGGTGGTCACGATGTGTCTGGTGGCTCCTAACGAATAAAACGTAACTACTTCTGAAAACGTGGTATTTATCATGCCTTCGTTCACCACAGCTTTGTTGGTGATGAGAGGTCAGGACCTTTTCAGCAGTCTGAAGTCAAAAGAAGCCACACATTTAAGACCGCAAGTTTTAAGTTCTTTCTATCCCCCTGCTTTCTGTGACTCTGGAGGGGCCCACGGGGAGAGAGACACGATCTAGTCTCTCTGCGGGTACTTTCGGGAAGGGAAGTGACGGAAGGCGACAGGATTGGCACGTAAGTAAGTGGAGGCAGGACAGGAAAGGGGGTTTATAAGGGCTGTGGGGGGGGGACCGACCTATTTCCACGCCGCTCATCGTGCAGTCAGAAATTTGATCGGTCTCTGGGGGGTGCCTTACGTTCAGGCAAGTGTGAGGCTATATTTTTTGTTTGCCTTCAGCCACGACCCGGAGGCAGTTAGGGCCATGCTTCGCGTTCTAGGCAAAGCCGGCCACGCGGACTTGCTCAGGTCTGGTGTTCCAAACCAGGCCTGGTTCGGCATGATGCGCCCGACGCGCAGCACATCGTGCCGGGTAGCGGCTGCTGTAGCTTGTGAATCACCGGAGCGGCCTAGAAAAAAGAAAACAGCGGGGGCGGGTGCAGTGCTTCCACCCCCCTGGGGCCACACCTGTTAGACGAGTCAGGGCAGGAGGGGGGAGACAGCAGTTGGTGCAGGGGGTGAGGCCTACATTGCTGAGAGTGTGTTAGGCCCTAGAGGGCAGGAGACAGTCTCTGGGCCCTTGAGGAAGTAGCTAATGGGGCCCAGGATGAAGCAGGGCCCAGTGCTGTCCTTCCTGGCACCCTTGGACCTTTCTTTACCCAAAAGTGGCCCCTATATGGGTAAGAGTGGGGGGGCCCCAACTTAAGAAGAAGGGCAAGAGTGCCAACAAGGCAGGGCGTGGGACAGTCAAGGCCAGGGGGCAGGAAGGTGTGGGAGGGACTGTTCCCTTTAAGGCAGGGAGTGGGCAAACAGGGCAGGCTGGGGGAGTGTATGGAGTAGGGCAGGAGGGCGTAGCGGTGGGTGAGCCTAGGCAGAATAAGCTGGATCCGGGTGGTTAATGGGACCTAGAGGCTAGAATTCAGGAACAGAGGCGTATAGTGGCAGAGACAGAAGAGAGGTGGGCCCAGTTGTGCAGGGACGGGGCATGGGCGAGGAACAGACAACTAAAGAGGACATCTGAGGTAGTGGACGGGTTGGGACCTCCGATCCAGGCACCAGGGCGGGGCAATTGGGTTTGGGTGCCGCAGGTAGAGGTGAGGAGGGGTCAAGAGGCCTGTGCAGCCGGGGGGGTCTGGCAGCGCGATGAGCATGAGTGCCGCACATGGCCATGAAGGGCGCGGAGAGTCAGTGCCAGTGGCTGAGACTGGCAGAAAGAAGGTGATGCCAACAGGGTGCAACATGGCCTCAGCACGTTGGTCGGAAGCACTAGTGGGCTCTTCGATGGCCTTCTCTACGACACAGGATAGGGGTCAGTGCAGAGATGGCGTGCGACATGTGGGTCTCGCATAGGATTTGTCGAACAATGTGCTGATGAGTGGTGGTGTTGACAGCAGGTGGGAGATGGATAACGAGGATGTAGTAGAACTCGATTATGATGAAGAGATGGATGAGTGGGAGGACGGGGAGATTCGTGAGGCGGAGGTGAGCAGTGGCAAAGGGAGGGGGAGAGGGCACAGGAGCGGCGCAACCCCTTCTTCTGCTTCTATCTTTCAGGATCGCAAGGCCGGTGGTGAACCACAAGAGGTGCTGCAAGGGCTGGCACGTGGTCGCGGGGCACGGAAGGGATCGTGGTCTTTGGTGACACGAGGCAAAGGTAAGGCTAATGGTGGTCGGTGTGGGGGGACTGTTCAGGCTCCGGTGGGGCCAGCACACATAAGTCTATTGGGGTAGGAGCCTTTTCAGTTCATTACACATTTGCAGATGGGGTCATGCAAGGCTATGACAGTACAAAGGCTAAGGGCGCAGGTGCGGCAGTTGTGAGCAAGTCTGGAGACAAGGCAGCTGGAGAGGCTCCGGGGTCTGAGGACAAGGAAGAGGAGGGACACAGGAAGCGGCTTCCATATATGGGTTTGGCTATGCCACTGGACTCCCATGTAGCGGACAAAACAAAGGCTTGGATGTAGAAGCATGAGTATGTCGATGTCTTTAAGCTTTTACATAGGGACATACAAGCCAAGGAGGGAGCTGGCTCGCAGGCATTTTTGATGTGAGTCTATACTGTGAAAATTTCCCAGATAGCGCCATAGCGCTCTTCAAATACATGGACATTATACTGAAGTTCCAGATGCATTTTGGGGGCTTCGCTTGGTTGAGCTACTACGAGGAGTTTAGGGCAAGAGTCAGTGTCAATCCAGATAAACCATGGGGGATGTAGATCCTGAATTGTGGATGCAGTGAATGGCATTGTCGCAGTCCACGGCGTCTACACAAACCACGAGTGGCCTGCCAGTGGTATACAAGCTGTTTCAGGCCCGACCCGCCTAAGGAGGGGCAGGTGTGGGTCAACGGACCCCAGTACCCACAACAGGAGCATGCTGGAACTTCAATAAAGGTTTTTGTTCCAGGCACCCTTGCAAATTTAAACACAACTGCTCCAAATGCAGGGGTCGTCACTCGGTCACTCAATGTTTTTCCCTCTCTAGCCCAGCTGAGCAATGGAGAGCGTCCAAGGGAAGAGGCATGCAAGACACTCCTGCGCCAAAGGGCTCCTACACCTATTAGGCTGGAGGCTTTTCTACCCTGGCTGCACGGATACCTGGATAAGGCCATGGCTTGCAAGTTAGCGTGGGGTTTTAGAGAAGGTTTCCGTGTCAGTTACCAGGGCCCAAGAATGAGGACATGGGCAGACAATTTGCGGTCTGCTAGAGAGATGCCACACTTAGTGAGGGATAAATTAGTTAAGGAAGTGTCCTTGGGCAGAATTGCGGGCCCGTTCTACGAGTGGCCAAGTCGGGACCTTATGATCTCCCCTTTGGGTGTGGTACCAAAAAAGGTGACAGGTGAGTTTCGCCTGATACATCATTTGTCATGGCTGGAGGGTGCGTTGGTGAACGATTTTATCGCACCGGAAGATACTAAAGTGGTGTACGGATCTGTGGACGATGCCATCAAACTGGTCAGGGGGTGTGGCAAAGGAGCAGAGTTGGCGAAATGCGACATCCAATAAGCTTTCATAGCTGCCGATACACCCAGAGGATTTTGATTTGTTGGGTATGCAATTTGGTGGGGCCATCTATGTTGACAGAGTTCTCCCGATGGGTTGTGTTATTTCTTGTGCGCTTTTTGAAGCATTCAGTACCTTTTTACAGTGGGTTTTTTGTCAAAATGAATGGGCATAGTGCGGTGACTCACTATTTAGTTGATTTCCTTTTTTGCAGGACCAGCAGGATCTGGGGATTGCAAGAAGGAGGGCCCTGGTTTCCTTCCACAGATTGCCTCAGCAGGTGTGCTGACTTTTCTGTGCATCAAGCTGGATGCGGACGCCTTGGTCGCAAGATTGCCAGCTGCTAAAGTAGCAGAGATGTTATTGCATAAGATTGACCTCCACACAGCGCAGAAGCTGTTGGGTTACCTCAATTTCGCTTGCAGGGTGGTTCGGTGGGGTAGGATATTCTGTAGGCGGTTAGGACTAGCTATATCTGGAGTGTTACTTCCACACCACAGGATACGTGTGTCGGTAGGTTTGAGAGAGGATATCAGGGTATGGGAAACCTTTTTGACACAGCTTAATGGTGTCTCCATGTTTTTCTCGAAGAGGACACAGTATGGAAGGTGCAGATTTTCTCTGATGCAGCGGGAGCCACAGGTTTTGGGCTTTTTTGGGACGGGAGATGGTGCGCAGAGTCATGGCCACAACAATAGTTACAGCAGGGTAGGAGTATTGCTTTTTTAAAAAAAAATCCGCTCCTGGTGGCATTGGCGGTATGGGGGCACGAGCTTGCAAACAGGACTGTGTTTTTTCATGTTGACAACATGACAGTTGTTGAGTTAGTGAACAGGCAGAGAGCAAAAGATCTCAGGGTGCTACTTTTATTGCGGCATTTCATGCTTAGATGCTTGTCATTAAATGTTGTTTTCAAAGCTGCACACATACTTGGGCTGTACAACGAGATTGCAGATTCCCTGTCTCATTCACAGTGGCAACGTTTTGGCAGCCTGGTTCCAGGAGCAGAGCAGAACAAGACAGCGGTCCCGGCAGACATTTGGGAGTGGGGGGCATGATGATCACTAGGCTGGTGGAGATGTCTTTGGCAGAATTCACCCGGCCGAGTTACCCACTGGCATGGTTGGCTTTTCAGACCTTTGAGAGTTTTTCAGGCAATTTATGGCTACAGAGTACTAGAGAGCTTGAGTTGTTTGTGTTGCACTTTGTGCTTTTTCTGATATAAAAAGGTCTGTCATCCGCCACCATTGGTGGCAAATTGTCAGGGGTCTCCTTTTATGGAAAGCTGTTTTTGGGTATGATCCAGCTAGGGATGATTTGTTGGGAAAGATGTTGAAAGATTGGGGTAGGGTTAAAGTAGGATCAGTTAGGGCGGCCAGGGAACCCATTACGTTCAAATTGTTGCTTGAAATTTTGCATGTTTTGCCAGTTTGCTGTGTAAATGATTATGAGTTGGAGCTTTTCCATTTATGCACGGTGTGGATGTTTTTTGGTGCTTTTAGAGTGTCTGAGCTTTTGGGGGTGGGAAATGCGGTAGGTGTGAAGGTTGGGGAAGTTTGTCTGCATGAGGAATGTTTGGGCATTTGGCTCAGGTACTCCAAGACTGATCAGCTAGGGAAAGGGAAATGGGTGTGGTTGGAGAAAGGTGGTAACGTGGTGGCATGTCCGGTTTTGGAATGGATGAGTTTTCGGAGTGTGCGGGGGTCTTCAGGGGCTAAGGATTTTTTTACGCATGAGTCTGGTGCTAAACTTACGGCTTTCCAGCTTTTGCAAGTCTTAAGGATGGTGTTACGGTGTTACGGTGGACGGGTCGCCAAGCTCTTGATTTTGGCACTCTTTAATTCCGAATTGGGGCAGCACATTTAGGTTGGGACTAGGCGAAGATCAGGAGTATATGGAGGTGGAAGTCTAGATGCTGCTGAGGCCTTGAGGGTGGTACGACCAATTTTTGTAGCACCTTGTGGCAGTACAGGGAATATGTTTGGGGTTTGTGGTCTGGGAAAGTTTGTAGAAGACCGATATTACAGTTTGTTTTCTTTGCAGGATGTGTGTCCAGTTCACGGAAGGACAAGATGGTCATATGGCTGGTCGGGCATTCGTTTATCCACTGGGTGGCAAGATTTGCGGAGAAGCAGATTTACGGACGGGCATTGGGACTGCGTAGTAACCAACATGAAGTTTTGTGGTAGGGTAAAAGTGGCATGAGGTGGGGTCATTTGCTTCCCTTCATAACTTCTAGTTTGCCGAATGGGCATTGTCCTGACCTGCTAATGATTCATCTGGGGGAAAATGATCTTGTGAACCTGTTGGGGCTTACAATACTGCAACACATACAGAGAGACTTGGAGCTGCTCAAACAGAAGTTGCACAGAACATGCTTGGTTTGGACTGAGTTTGTGCCTCGACGAACATGGAGAGGGGCTATCAAACATGGAGCCATGGAGCGGGCTCGAAAGAAACTTAATCGAGCTATGAGGGTTTTCTGTTGGGCTCATGATATTAAGGTTTTAAAGCTTGAGGACATCACGGAGCAGGATGAAGCAATTTTCAGGGCGGATGGTGTGCACCTGTCGGGAAATGCTTATTAACTTATGGATCATAGGCTGCTGGTTGGTGATTTGTGGGGTGAGAAGATGTGGCTCAAGGAAAAGGTGTAAGGATGTCAGGTTGCAGTAGTGTTTTTCATGGTGGGGCAGCAAAACGCCAATTGGGGTTGTGCTGTATGGCAGTAGATGGGGGAGGGTGGAGACTCAGATGCAGGCTTGGCCACCCTTCCAGGGGAAAAAACAAGCAGGTGAAAGATCAGAGTGTGGGGGATGCACGAAGCAGGTAGGGCATGAAAGGAAAAAGGGGAATGTGTGGGGGAATGGGAGCGAAAAATGCTGGGTTGAGTAAAAGGATGAGCAAGGAAATGTTAAAGGGTGGGGTTCCTAACGTTGGATTTCGTTGAAAGTTTAAGGTTATGTATTATGTTACAATCCTGTCCTAAATAAATGGCCTTTTACACTAAACGGTTTGTGTCACTGAATGTGTCCGGATGGAGGGGCCTGCGGAGAGAGAGACACGGTCTAGTCTCTCCGCGGCTACTTTCAGAAAGGGAAGTGATGGAAGGTGACAGGATTGGCAGGTAAGTAAGTGGGGGCAGGACTGAGGAGAGGGAGGTTTATAAGGGCTGTGAGGGGAGGGACCGGCCTCTTTCCACATCGCTCATCGCATGGTCAGGAATTTGGCCACCCACCCACCCGGCAAGAAGTAGAGGTTTTGGGGAGTGTCATGCGGTGTAGGCAAAAGAAAGGAGAGTGCAGGTGTGGGTGTGTTTGAACGCCAGTTAGGGCAGGTTTGTTACAGAGAGCGAGGCAGTAGATGGGGGAGGGTGGAGAGTCAGATGCGGGCTTTGCCACCCTTCCAGGGGGAAAAACAAGCAGGTGTGGGGGATGCACGAAGCCGGTATGGCATGAAAGGAAAAAGGGGAATGTGTGGGAGAATGGAAGCAAAAAATGCTGGGTTGAGTAAAAGGATGAGCAAGGAAATGTTAAGGGGCGGGGTTCCTAAAGTTGGGTTTTGTTGAAGTTTAAGCTTATGTATTATGTTACAATCCTGTCCTAAATAAATGCCCTTTTACACTAAACGGTTTGTGTCACTGAATGTGTCCCGATCAAACACCGCGGGGATGGCGCTTAAGTTTTTCTTTATCTCGGCCAAGTTTCAGGCTTTTTGGGGATGTCATGATCGCTTTTCTGTCCGCATGCATAGAGTGTTGGCTGTGACATCTTACCACTGCCATTTTAGAGGCTGGTGCATGTTGCACAGTTTTCTGTATGCGTTCCACTGACATTTCATCATGGCCATTTTAGATACTAGCAGCTGCTATACTTTGGTCTGCAAATATTAAAGTCTTATCCATGGCGTGTTCGGTAGCCATTAAGGAGAGGAATTTTCATATGGCAGCCATTTTTACTTAGATAAATGCATACAATGGATTTTAAAATAAGGGAATTTACAAGATTTTGTGGCAAGTCTCATCATCACTAATCCATCCAGCCATTTTTACCAATGAAACGTAATCAGTTTAATAGTACTGTCTAAATTTACTTCTAGGTATATACTCTCTTTCTGGAAGTTTTAATATTTCTGCAGCATCAGTGATACACTCACTTTGGCACCATTGTGTCATCCAGTACACAAACAGCTCCAGTGAACTTCTCACCCCGGAACCATAATTTCAACAGTGATACACTCACTTTGGTTGTGGGAGTATGGTGTATCATTGAGTAATTCATACTTCTCTAGACTCACTATCTTCTGGAACACTAAGTACGGCCTCTGTTATTTCCTCAGCACCAGTGATACACTCACTTTGGGAACATTCTGTATCACCATCTGTTATTTCTTCATCACCAGTGATACACTCATTTTGGAGCAATGTGTATCACAAATTACACACAACACCAATGATAACCTAACACTGGGGGACAACAGTTCAACAATGTTACACTCATTTTGTGTTATGGTGCATCACTGATCCAGCATTTGTTTTACACTTTTACACTTAACTATATGTTATTCATTTATTTAAAAAATACATCCTTGGCAGCCCAGGTGAACCGCCAGTGACTTGGAGAAATAGTGCAGAAAGAAACAAATATTTATTACTTCACTCTCTGGGTTTGTGGGACGTGCAGTATTTTTTAAACATCTCCCAGAAACTGATGTCACAGAGGAAGAACAAGGACGTGAGTTCAATGGAGCTATTAAAAAATTAGAAAAAATGATTTGATGTTTGTTGGACCTGGCCTTTTTACAGGGTCATCCCCAAACTTTTTGCCTCCTTCCTCCTATTTTTTCTGACCTGCTGTTGTTGGCTTTTGAACTCTGGGCACTTTACCACTGCTAACCAATGCTAAAGTGCATATGCTCTCTGTGTAAATTGTACTGTTGATTGGTTTATCCATGATTGGCTATTTGATTTACTTGTAAGACCCTAATAGAATGCACTATATGTGCCTAGGGCCTGTAGATTAAATGCTACTAGTGGGCCTGCAGCACTGGTTGTGCCACTCACTTAAGTAGCCCCTTAACCTTGTCTCAGGCCTGCCATTGCAAGGCCTGTGTGTGCAGTTTCACTGCCACTTCGACTTGGCATTTAAAAGTACTTGCCAAGCCTAAAACTCCCCTTTTTCTACATATGTCACCCCTAATGTGTGCCCTAGGTAACCCCTAGAGCAGGGTGCTGTGTGGGTAAAAGGCAGGACATGTACCTGTGTAGGTTATATGTCCAGGTAGTGTAAAACTCCTAAATTCGTTTTTACACTACTGTGAGGCCTGCTCCCTTCATAGGCTAACATTGGGGCTGCCCTCATACATTGTTGAAGTGGTAGCTGCTGATCTGAAAGGAGTAGGAAAGTCATATTTAGTATGGCCAGAATAGTAATACAAAATCCTGCTGACTGGTGAAGTTGGATTTAATATTACTATTTTAGAAATGCCACTTTTAGAAAGTGAGCATTTCTATGCACTTAAATCTTTCTGTGCCTTACAATCCACGTCTGGCTAGGTTTAGTTGACAGCTCCTTGTGCATTCACTCAGACACACCCCAAACACAGGGTACTCAGCCTCACTTGCATAGATCTGCATTTTGAATGGGTCTTCCTGGGCTGGGAGGGTGGAGGGCCTGCCCTCACACAAAGGACTGCCACCCCCCCACTGGAACCCTGGCAGACAGGATTGAACTGAAAGGGGACCTATTGCACTTCTTAGCCACTCTTTGAAGTCTCCCCCACTTCAAAGGCACATTTTAGTATAAAACAGGGCCTCTGCCCTACCACCTCAGACACTTGCTGGAGAAGAAACCTGAACCAGAACCAGCATTCTGCCAAGAAGCACTGCCTGGCTGCTCAAAGGACTCACCTGACTGCTTTCTACAAAGGACTGCTGCCTTGCTGTTGGCCTGCTGCCTTGCTGAGCTCTTGTCTTGCTGCAAAGGTGCTCTCCAATTGGATAAAGCTTGCCCCCTGTTCCCTGAAGTCTCAGGACCAAAAAGACTTCTCTTTTTCAACTGGACTCCTTGTGCGCCAAAAAATTCAACACACAGCTCGCTCTGCGGTGAAAAATTAACTGCACGGCGATCCGGAAAGACAGCGCTCGAAGCTACGCCTGGGGTGCGGCCGGAACTTCGACGCACGGCCCCGCCTGGACAACGCCGCCCGACTTCCAGAGCGGAAATCGACGCGACGCCTGCCGTGAGGAAGAAAAATCCACGCACAGCCCACCGGAACGACGCGCAGCCGGATAACAAGCCTAGGATTCCACGCACAGACCCTGGGACATCTGGTAATCCCACGACCCACAGAAGGAGACAGTCCGTATGCGGGAAAACAACGTGCGTCTTCCCCGAGTGAAAAATAACAACGCAAGTCCGTGTGTGAAGGGGCGAAACCGACGCACACACCATTTTTCCACGTATCTCCTCCTCTGCGGCCCTCTGTGGAGATTTTCCACTCCAAGCAAGGTACTTTGTGCTTAAAAGAGACTTTGTTTGCATTTTAAAGACTTAAGACACTTTGGGGGTCATTCTAACCCTGGCGGTCCAAGACCGCCAGGGCTAAAATGACGGGGGCACCGCCAACAGGCTGGCGGTGCCCCGCTGGGCATTCTGACCGCGGCGGTTCGGCCGCGGTCAGAAGTGGAAAACCGGCGGTCTCCCACCGGTTTTCCGCTGCCCAAATGAATCCTCTATGGCGGCGCAGCAAGCTGCGCCGCCATGGAGGATTCTGACACCCCATACCGCCATCCTGTTCCTGGCAGTTCTCCCGCCAGGAACAGGATGGCGGTATTGGGTGTCGCGGGGCCCCTGGGGGCCCCAAAAAGAATTTCAGTGTCTGCTTTGCAGACACTGAAATTCGCGACGGGTGCAACTGCACCCGTTGCACCTTCCCACTCCGCCGGCTCAATTCTGAGCCGGCGTCCTCGTGGGAAGGGTGTTTTGCACTGGGCTGGCGGGCGGCCTTTTGGCGGTCGCCCGCCAGCCCAGTGCAAAACCCAAAATACCCTCAGCGTCTTTCGACCGCGGAGCGGTATTTTGGAGGGGGAAGTCTGGCGGGCGGCCTCCGCCGCCCGCCAGACTTAGAATCACCCCCTTTATATCACTTTTCAGTGATATCATTACAAATTCATATTGCATCTTTGATCGTTTTGACCTGCAAATACCAAGATAAATATAATATATTTTTCTAAACACTGTGTGGTGTATTTTTGTGGTGCTATATTGTGTTATTGTGTGATTTATTGCACAAATACTTTACACATTGCCTTCTAAGTTAAGCATGACTGCTCAGTGCCAAGCTACCAGAGGGTGGGCACAGGATAATTTGGATTGTGCGTGACTTACCCTGACTAGAGTGAGGGTTCTTGCTTGGACAGGGGGTAACCTAACTGCCAACCAAAAACCCAATTTCTAACAATGTTCAACCAAGCATAGTCATGCCGCGTCACATTTCAGCACTTAGAAGGTTGGTTGCAGATTGTAATTTTGAGAAGTTTACTGATCAGCCTGCACGGGATCAGTTTATTGTTATTGCACAAACAAGGCTATCCACCAGAAACTTCTCAATAATCCAACTCTGGGTGAAACATTGCAAATTGCAAAAAGTACAGAGACAGCCCAGTTATCCATCAAAGAAATAGATGGAAAAAAATAGAGTGGTGGGAAATATTCGCATGAGATGTAAAGTGCCAGCAAAGGAGACTACATCAAATAAGGACATTTCAAATCCAGATCTCCTAATAATTTTTTGAACAGTCAAATATTTGTTTTAGGCTTGCAAGTATTCTACATTTCAAGTTTGGTAAACAATGTCCTACTAAAAATGTAATGTTTAGGAAATGTAGCAAGGTGTGCCACCACTTAAAGTTTGTCAACACAATGGGGGTCATTACAACATTGGCAGCAAAAGCTGTTTACTGCCGTGCAGAAGACCGCTAACACCCCGCCGTGGCAGTGGAATTCCGCCACAGACATTATGACCCACTGCTTGGAATCTGCCAAAATTCAGACACCCACACAAGTCCGCCACACCAAAGGTCAGTGATAAACTGGCGAAAACAAAAACTCCACCGTCACGCCAACAGAAATACGCCCACACTATCACGACACACGAATCCACGCAGCGGTCATTCAACCGCAGTATTGCATTGGCGGTACACATCGCCGCGCTCAAAATACACACACTCTTACAAAACACCACCACATTGGACAATTCGAAATACACACACCTGATACACATACACACACCACTCCCACACACCCATTACAATATAAAACACACACCCACATCACCCACAAACCCCTATGACAAAAGTACTGAGTGAAGGCCAGAGAGATACACTACAAACAACTACCAAGCATCCACAGGCACAAAATACCATCACCCACATAACTTCCACGCACCTCACACAACACACCACTAAATATCACCCCACGTATTACTACACACACCACCCCACACATCACCCACACCACCCCATGGCACGGCAAAGACACCCCAGGTTCTCTGAGGAGGAGCTCAGGGCCATGGTGGAGGAAATTGTCCGGGTAGAGCCACAGCAATTCGGATCACAGGTGCAGCACACCTCCAGAGCTAGGAAGATGGAGCTATGGCATAGAATAGTGGACAGGGTCAGCGCAGTGGGACAGCACCCAAGAAATAGGGATGACATCAGGAAGAGGTGGAACGACCTACGGGGGAGGTGCGTTCCGTGGTCTCAAGACACCACATCGCGGTACAGAGGACTGGCGGCGAACCCCCACCTCCTCTCCCACAACTAACAACATGGGAGGAGCAAGTCTTGGCGATTATGCATCCTGAGGGCCTCGCAGGAGTAGATGGAGGAATGGGCTCTGGTAAGTCAAATCTTAACTATTACATCCCCCACCCTACTTGCATGCTATCACATACCCCCACTGTAGGAAGTTGGCTTTGTATGTGCTATTTCAAAGTAAGGAATAGCATGCACAGAGTCCAAGGGTTCCCCTTAGAGGTAAAATAGTGGTAAAAATAGATAATACTAATGCTCTATTTTGTGGTAGTGTGGTCGAGCAGTAGGCTTATCCAAGGAGTAGTGTTAAGCATTTGTTGTACATACACATAGACAATAAATGAGGTACACACACTCAGAGACAAATCCAGCCAATAGGTTTTGTTATAGAAAAATATATTTTCTTAGTTTATTTTAAGAACCACAGGTTCAAATTTAACATGTAATATCTTGTTTGAAAGGTATTGCAGGTAAGTACATTAGGAACTTTGAATCATTTCAATTGCATGTATACTTTTCAAGTTATTCACAAATAGCTATTTAAAAAGTGGACACAGTGCAATTTTCACAGTTCCTGGGGGAGGTAAGTTTTTGTTAGTTTTACCAGGTAAGTAAGACACTTACAGGGTTCAGTTCTTGGTCCAAGGTAGCCCACCGTTGGGGGTTCAGAGCAACCCCAAAGTTACCACACCAGCAGCTCAGGGCCGGTCAGGTGCAGAGTTCAAAGTGGTGCCCAAAACGCATAGGCTATAATGGAGAGAAGGGGGTGCCCCGGTTCCGGTCTGCTTGCAGGTAAGTACCCGCGTCTTCGGAGGGCAGACCAGGGGGGTTTTGTAGGGCACCGGGGGGGACACAAGCCCACACAGAAATTTCACCCTCAGCGGCGCGGGGGCGGCCGGGTGCAGTGTTAGAACAAGCGTCGGGTTCGCAATGTAAGTCAATGAGAGATCAAGGGATCTCTTCAGCGCTGCAGGCAGGCAAGGGGGGGCTTCCTCGGGGAAACCTCCACTTGGGCAAGGGAGAGGGACTCCTGGGGGTCACTTCTGCAGTGAAAGTCCGGTCCTTCAGGTCCTGGGGGCTGCGGGTGCAGGGTCTTTTCCAGGCGTCGGGACTTAGGTTTCAGAGAGTCGCGGTCAGGGGAAGCCTCGGGATTCCCTCTGCAGGCGGCGCTGTGGGGGCTCAGGGGGGACAGGTTTTGGTACTCACAGTCGTAGAGTAGTCCGGGGGTCCTCCCTGAGGTGTTGGTTCTCCACCAGCCGAGTCGGGGTCGCCGGGTGCAGGGTTGCAAGTCTCACGCTTCTTGCGGGGAGATTGCAGGGTTCTTTAAAGCTGCTTCTTGAAACAAAGTTGCAATCTTTTTGGAGCAGGTCCGCTGTCCTCGGGAGTTTCTTGTCGTCGTCGAAGCAGGGCAGTCCTCAGAGGATTCAGAGGTCGCTGGTCCCTTTGGAAGGCGTCGCTGGAGCAGAGTTCTTTGGAAGGCAGGAGACAGGCCGGTGAGTTTCTGGAGCCAAGGCAGTTGTTGTCTTCTGGTCTTCCTCTGCAGGGGTTTTCAGCTGGGCAGTCCTTCTTCTTGTTGTTGCAGGAATCTAATTTTCTAGGGTTCAGGGTAGCCCTTAAATACTAAATTTAAGGGCGTGTTTAGGTCTGGGGGGTTAGTAGCCAATGGCTACTAGCCCTGAGGGTGGGTACACCCTCTTTGTGCCTCCTCCCAAGGGGAGGGGGTCACAATCCTAACCCTATTGGGGGGAATCCTCCATCTGCAAGATGGAGGATTTCTAAAAGTTAGAGTCACCTCAGCTCAGGACACCTTAGGGGCTGTCCTGACTGGCCAGTGACTCCTCCTTGTTGCTTTCTTTGTTCCCTCCAGCCTTGCCGCCAAAAGTGGGGGCCGTGGCCGGAGGGGGCGGGCAACTCCACTAAGCTGGAGTGCCCTGCTGGGCTGTGACAAAGGGGTGAGCCTTTGAGGCTCACCGCCAGGTGTTACAGCTCCTGCCTGGGGGAGGTGTTAGCATCTCCACCCAGTGCAGGCTTTGTTACTGGCCTCAGAGTGACAAAGGCACTCTCCCCATGGGGCCAGCAACATGTCTCTAGTGTGGCAGGCTGCTGGAACTAGTCAGCCTACACAGACAGTCGGTTAAGTTTCAGGGGGCACCTCTAAGGTGCCCTCTGGGGTGTATTTTGCAATAAAATGTACACTGCCATCAGTGTGCATTTATTGTGCTGAGAAGTTTGATACCAAACTTCCCAGTTTTCAGTGTAGCCATTATGGTGCTGTGGAGTTCGTGTAAAACAGACTCCCAGACAATATACTCTTATGGCTACCCTGCACTTACAATGTCTAAGGTTTTGCTTAGACACTGTAGGGGTACAGTGCTCATGCACTGGTACCCTCACCTATGGTATAGTGCACCCTGCCTTGGGGCTGTAAGGCCTGCTAGAGGGGTGTCTTACCTATACTGCATAGGCAGTGAGAGGCTGGCATGGCACCCTGAGGGGAGTGCCATGTCGACTTACTCATTTTGTTCTCACTAGCACACACAGGCTTGTAAGCAGTGTGTCTGTGCTGAGTGAGGGGTCTCTAGGGTGGCATAATACATGCTGCAGCCCTTAGAGACCTTCCCTGGCATCAGGGCCCTTGGTACCAGAGGTACCAGTTACAAGGGACTTATCTGGATGCCAGGGTGTGCCAATTGTGGGATCAATGGTACATTTTAGGTGAAAGAACACTGGTGCTGGGGCCTGGTTAGCAGGGTCCCAGCACACTTCTCAGTCAAGTCAGCATCAGTATCAGGCAAAAAGTGGGGGGTAACTGCAACAGGGAGCCATTTCTTTACACAAGCCCCCCCCAGCCCACAGGCCAGGAGACTCAGCCAAAGCTGGAAGAGTCTTCCTAGTCTGTCAGGCGAGGAAGAGTAGAGGAAATGGCTGGTTTGTTGCAGGGCCTACTCTGCCTTACATCCTCCTGTTCAGGTCATTCCCTCTGGGGAACTGACCCACTTCCACAGTGATAGGACCTAGTCTGAACTGCCTCTTGTCTGTGCTTTTTATGTCTTTACCCATTCTATCTATTTTGAGGTCAGAGGTATCCACCTCTGCTAATCTTATCTTATCCAGGGTCACCCCTAGCTTACCCAAAGAGGTTACCCAGAGCTGGAGTAACAACACCATGACCAACAGGGTCAGGGGGCCTAACTTGTTATTTGGCATGGGGTCAGACCACCATGCCAAGGATAGTGCAGCCATAAAGGCTAACACCCAGCAGAGGCCACTGACAGCTGTCAGTGCCCAGAACCACACCTTTAGCTCTTCACCTACAAGGGAAGGGGCTAAGTTACAGGCTTCTTTGGGTTCAGGCTGCCTGTCTGCTGTATTAGAGTGGGGGGTTACCACATCTTGTAGTAAACACCCTTCTTCCACTCTTTCTTCTGTTAGCTGAGGAGCCACCCACTCAGGCTTAACAGTTGCCTGACTAGCCAGGACTTCTTGTGGGTCAGGTTGGATTTTATCAGAGCCACTTTTGGAGTTCTCCCCCACTGGAGCAGAATCTCCTTGGCTTGCTGGAACCTTGGCTAAAGGCTGTCCACCTTTCCTACTCTGTTTCCTTTTCTTTTTCTTCTGGGGCCTACTTGCATTTACTGCAGAGGTAGGCACTCCAGACTCCTTGGGAGAGGACTGGCCCTGGACCAGTTCTTCTCTTAGGCTCTGACTAACCTCTGGGTAGTCATTTCCAAGGAGACAATCAAGGGGGAGGTCTGTACTGACTACCACCCTTCTCCAGCTAAAAGTTCCACCCACTTCTATGGGCACAAAAGCCACAGGCCTTTTAGTGACCCTGTCTGGGCTAACTCTTACTCTGGCCATCTCACCTGGGATGTACTGGTTTGAGAACACCAGCCTGTCATGCACAATAGTGTGACTGGCACAAGTGTCTCTCAGGGCAGTGGCTGGCATTCCATTCACCTGTAGGTGGTGGAAGTGTCTACTTCCCTCTGGAATCTCCAACTCACCTGTTGGGCCCTTTTTCCAGTTGAAGGCTATGAAGACCTCCTCATCTGAGGAGTCATCCCCAATGGCTACACTGGTCACCCCTGGGATTTTGCTAGGGGGTTTGTTCTTGGGACAAGAAGTGTCCTTGGTGTGGTGCCCTGTCTGTTTACAGTTATGGCACCATGCCTTAGTGGCATCCCAGCTCTTACCCTGGTACCCACCTTTGTTTTGGGTTGTGTCTCTGGGCCCACCCACCTGGTCTGGTTTTTGGGGGCCTACAGGGGACTCTTTTTCTTTGTTTCTAGTGTCACCCACTTTCTCCTGGGGAGGCTTTGTAACCCCTTTCTTTTGGTCACCCCCAGTGGAAGTTTTGGTTACCCTAGTCTTGACCCAGTGGTCTGCCTTCTTTCCCAATTCTTGGGGAGAAATTGGACCTAGGTCTACCAGATACTGATGCAACTTTTCATTGAAGCAGTTACTTAAAATGTGTTCTTTCATAAACAAATTATAAAGCCCAACATAGTCATACACTTCACTTCCAGTTACCCAACCATCCAGTGTTTTCACTGAGTAGTCAACATAATCAACCCAGGTCTGGCTCGAGGATTTTTGAGCCCCCCTGAATCTAATTCTATACTCCTCAGTGGAGAATCCAAAGCCCTCAATCAGGGTACCCTTCATGAGGTCATAAGATTCTGCATCTTTTTTAGAGAGTGTGAGGAGTCTATCCCTACACTTTCCTGTGAACATTTCCCAAAGGAGAGCACCCCAGTGAGATTTGTTCACTTTTCTTGTTTCACAAGCCCTCTCAAAAGCTGTGAACCATTTGGTGATGTCATCACCATCTTCATATTTAGTTACAATCCCTTTGGGGATTTTCAACATGTCAGGAGAATCTCTGACCCTATTTATGTTGCTGCCACCATTGATGGGTCCTAGGCCCATCTCTTTTCTTTCCCTTTCTATGGCTAGGATCTATCTTTCCAAAGCCAATCTTTTGGCCATCCTGGCTAACTGGATGTCCTCTTCACTGGAGTTATCCTCAGTGATTTCAGAGGTGCTGGTCCCTCCTGTGAGGGAGCCAGCATCTCTGACTAGTATTTTTGGAGTCAGGGCTTGAGAGGCCCTGTCCTCCCTAGATAGGACTGGTAGGGGGGAATCTTCCTCCAATTCACTATCATCTTCATCTGTGTTGCCATCCACAGAGGGGTTGGCTCTGTCATACTCTGCCAACAGCTCCTGGAGCTGTAGTTTGGTAGGTTTGGAGCCCATTGCTATTTTCTTTAGTTTACAGAGTGACCTTAGCTCTCTCATCTGTAGATGGAGGTAAGGTGTGGTGTCGAGTTCCACCACATTCACATCTGTATTAGACATTATGCTTCTAAAAGTTGGAATACTTTTTAAGAAACTAAAACTAGTTCTAGAATCTAATTCAAACTTTTACCAAACTTTTAAACTCTAAAAGAAAATGCTAACAGGGACTAACACAAGGCCCTAGCAGGACTTTTAAGAATTAAGAAAACTTTTCAAATTGCAAAAATCAATTTCTAATGACAATTTTTGAATTTGTCGTGTGATCAGGTATTGGCTGAGTAGTCCAGCAAATGCAAAGTCTTGTACCCCACCGCTGATCCACCAATGTAGGAAGTTGGCTATGTATGTGCTATTTCAAAGTAAGGAATAGCATGCACAGAGTCCAAGGGTTCCCCTTAGAGGTAAAATAGTGGTAAAAATAGATAATACTAATGCTCTATTTTGTGGTAGTGTGGTCGAGCAGTAGGCTTATCCAAGGAGTAGTGTTAAGCATTTGTTGTACATACACATAGACAATAAATGAGGTACACACACTCAGAGACAAATCCAGCCAATAGGTTTTGTTATAGAAAAATATCTTTTCTTAGTTTATTTTAAGAACCACAGGTTCAAATTTAACATGTAATATCTTGTTTGAAAGGTATTGCAGGTAAGTACATTAGGAACTTTGAATCATTTCAATTGCATGTATACTTTACAAGTTATTCACAAATAGCTATTTAAAAAGTGGACACAGTGCAATTTTCACAGTTCCTGGGGGAGGTAAGTTTTTGTTAGTTTTACCAGGTAAGTAAGACACTTACAGGGTTCAGTTCTTGGTCCAAGGTAGCCCACCGTTGGGGGTTCAGAGCAACCCCAAAGTTACCACACCAGCAGCTCAGGGCCGGTCAGGTGCAGAGTTCAAAGTGGTGCCCAAAACGCATAGGCTATAATGGAGAGAAGGGGGTGCCCCGGTTCCGGTCTGCTTGCAGGTAAGTACCCGCGTCTTCGGAGGGCAGACCAGGGGGGTTTTGTAGGGCACCGGGGGGGACACAAGCCCACACAGAAATTTCACCCTCAGCGGCGCGGGGCGGCCGGGTGCAGTGTTAGAACAAGCGTCGGGTTCGCAATGTAAGTCAATGAGAGATCAAGGGATCTCTTCAGCGCTGCAGGCAGGCAAGGGGGGGCTTCCTCGGGGAAACCTCCACTTGGGCAAGGGAGAGGGACTCCTGGGGGTCACTTCTGCAGTGAAAGTCCGGTCCTTCAGGTCCTGGGGGCTGCGGGTGCAGGGTCTTTTCCAGGCGTCGGGACTTAGGTTTCAGAGAGTCGCGGTCAGGGGAAGCCTCGGGATTCCCTCTGCAGGCGGCGCTGTGGGGGCTCAGGGGGGACAGGTTTTGGTACTCACAGTCGTAGAGTAGTCCGGGGGTCCTCCCTGAGGTGTTGGTTCTCCACCAGCCGAGTCGGGGTCGCCGGGTGCAGGGTTGCAAGTCTCACGCTTCTTGCGGGGAGATTGCAGGGTTCCTTAAAGCTGCTTCTTGAAACAAAGTTGCAGTCTTTTTGGAGCAGGTCCGCTGTCCTCGGGAGTTTCTTGTCGTCGTCGAAGCAGGGCAGTCCTCAGAGGATTCAGAGGTCGCTGGTCCCTTTGGAAGGCGTCGCTGGAGCAGAGTTCTTTGGAAGGCAGGAGACAGGCCGGTGAGTTTCTGGAGCCAAGGCAGTTGTTGTCTTCTGGTCTTCCTCTGCAGGGGTTTTCAGCTGGGCAGTCCTTCTTCTTGTTGTTGCAGGAATCTAATTTTCTAGGGTTCAGGGTAGCCCTTAAATACTAAATTTAAGAGCGTGTTTAGGTCTGGGGGGTTAGTAGCCAATGGCTACTAGCCCTGAGGGTGGGTACACCCTCTTTGTGCCTCCTCCCAAGGGGAGGGGGTCACAATCCTAACCCTATTGGGGGGAATCCTCCATCTGCAAGATGGAGGATTTCTAAAAGTTAGAGTCACCTCAGCTCAGGACACCTTAGGGGCTGTCCTGACTGGCCAGTGACTCCTCCTTGTTGCTTTCTTTGTTCCCTCCAGCCTTGCCGCCAAAAGTGGGGGCCGTGGCCGGAGGGGGCGGGCAACTCCACTAAGCTGGAGTGCCCTGCTGGGCCGTGACAAAGGGGTGAGCCTTTGAGGCTCACCGCCAGGTGTTACAGCTCCTGCCTGGGGGAGGTGTTAGCATCTCCACCCAGTGCAGGCTTTGTTACTGGCCTCAGAGTGACAAAGGCACTCTCCCCATGGGGCCAGCAACATGTCTCTAGTGTGGCAGGCTGCTGGAACTAGTCAGCCTACACAGACAGTCGGTTAAGTTTCAGGGGGCACCTCTAAGGTGCCCTCTGGGGTGTATTTTGCAATAAAATGTACACTGCCATCAGTGTGCATTTATTGTGCTGAGAAGTTTGATACCAAACTTCCCAGTTTTCAGTGTAGCCATTATGGTGCTGTGGAGTTCGTGTAAAACAGACTCCCAGACCATATACTCTTATGGCTACCCTGCACTTACAATGTCTAAGGTTTTGCTTAGACACTGTAGGGGTACAGTGCTCATGCACTGGTACCCTCACCTATGGTATAGTGCACCCTGCCTTGGGGTTGTAAGGCCTGCTAGAGGGGTGTCTTACCTATACTGCATAGGCAGTGAGAGGCTGGCATGGCACCCTGAGGGGAGTGCCATGTCGACTTACTCATTTTGTTCTCACTAGCACACACAGGCTTGTAAGCAGTGTGTCTGTGCTGAGTGAGGGGTCTCTAGGGTGGCATAATACATGCTGCAGCCCTTAGAGACCTTCCCTGGCATCAGGGCCCTTGGTACCAGAGGTACCAGTTACAAGGGACTTATCTGGATGCCAGGGTGTGCCAATTGTGGGATCAATGGTACATTTTAGGTGAAAGAACACTGGTGCTGGGGCCTGGTTAGCAGGGTCCCAGCACACTTCTCAGTCAAGTCAGCATCAGTATCAGGCAAAAAGTGGGGGGTAACTGCAACAGGGAGCCATTTCTTTACACCCACCCTCACCCCCATCAATCCAATTCCTCACAAATGTCCCAACAGCACAAACCACACATCCTAACACGAAGCCCTGCATGCAACAACAAAGCATGGACACCCATCACCAAAGCATGGCCACTACACATGCCCATACACGCCCCTAAACCACCATCACACAAGGACCCGCACAGGAATGCAAGCACTGGGGTACACAGTCACCCACCCATTGCACACCATGGCACACACAGATGTAATAAACATCCTTTTATACCCCTGCAGGACCCCTACCCAACGTCACCGGACAGAAGGGTCCACACATGTCCACACCACCAACAGAAGAGGCCCACAGTGATGACAGCAGCTCTGTCCAACTGGATCTAGAGGACCAGCCCGCCCATCTGGGGCCTCGGGACAGTTGGTTCCCCTGACACAGTCACAGGCCACCAAAGAGCTTCCCCCTCTGGAAACACCAGCACAGCACCCACCCAGCAGGCCCATACCTCTGTCCCCAGGACACGTAAATCAGCAGTGTGTCCACCACTACAGGGAACCCAGGCTAACCCACCAGCCCAACAACAACAGGGACGTAGGGGCAGTGGCAGTGGGCACACGGTCCAGGGGACAAAGGCTCAGGAACACAGGGGAACTGGGAGGGCTGCTGTGCGACAGGGGGAGGACAGGACAAGGGAACCCACTCTCCACGAGGCCTTCTCCAACATCATGGAAGCCTACCACCATTCCCAGGAGACGATGGCAACGGTACTGGCCAAGTTTCAGGAGACCCAGCGCCTGTAGGAGGAACAGTATTTGGGCTTCAGGGAGGAACTCAGATCCATCAATTCCCCCCTGGGCACCATCGTAGGGGTGCTGAAGGAAGTCCTCAAAACCAGGAGGGACACTGTGGCACAAGGGGCCCCTGACACTAGCCTGGACGATGAACTGCCCACCACCTCCGCCAGCGCTAGTGGACAGGAGGCACCGCCACAGGACCACCACACCAGCGCCCCACCCCCTGCAGAGGGAGAACCATCCCGCAAACGGTCCCTGAGATCCAGGACAAAGACAGAGAACGATGCCAAGACCCCGCCAAGAAATGAGACCACCCTGAATGTCATCCTTCTGTCCCACCTTGTCACCCTGTCCATCCTCAAACTGCCCCAGCACCACTGGGCATATGCCCATTTGGGTAATGCACCTGTGAGACTAATAGACTGGACTCTGCCATGGACATTCCTCCAGCATCAGCCCTCACCATTTTACAACCCCCTCCAATATTGAGCACAGAAATAAACACCCTTAAAGCACAAAACAATCTGGAGTCTGTCCGTGATTTCGAAATAGTGTATTAGCAATTACAGTGAAAAAATGCTCTTACAATTGTAATGTCAACATACCTATGTCACACAGCTCTAGTCCATGAGGAAACAAAGCAGATGTCACACAGTGGGACCCACATCTGTGAAATCGTAAGGGAAAGTGACAACTCAGTGACCATACACTGGGTGAAAACGAAAGACAGTAGAGAGGTAGTAGTGTTAAAGTACATGTAGTAGGCAGGTTTGTATTCTTACCTGTGTCTCACTGGAAGTATTGCAGGATCACCGAGTTCCTGTTGTCGATGTACTCTTCTTCTGCTTCCTCGTCTTCACTGTCCACAGGCTCCACAGCTGCCACAACACCGCCATCTGGACCATCCTCCTGCAGAAAAGGCACCTGTCGTTGCAAAGCTAAGTTGTGAAGTATACAGCAGGCCACGATGATCTGGCACACCTTCTTTGGTGAGTAGAATAGGGATCCACCTGTCATATGGAGACACCGGAACCTGGCCTTCAGGAGGCCAAAGGTCCACTCTATAATCCTCCTAGTTCGCCCATGGGCCTCATTGTAGCATTCCTCTGCCCTTGTCCTGGGATTCCTCATTGGGGTCAGTAGCCATGACAGGTTGGGGTAACCAGAGTCACCTGCAAATGGCGAGGGCAACTGTTAGACACACACTAACCTGTAGGCATATCCCCAGACCCAGACAACCATTACCACTGACTTGCTTCCAGGTTCTCACCTAATAGCCACACACAGTGCCTCTGGAGATGACCCATCACATAAGGGATGCTGCTATTCCGCAGGATGTAAGCGTCATGCACTGAGCCAGGGAATTTGGCATTCACATGGGAGATGTACTGGTCTGCCAAACACACCATCTGCACATTCATGGAATGATAACACCTGTTCACTCCTGCGGGGGGTACCAGAGCCACATGTGTCCCATCAATGGCACCTATGATATTGGGGATATGTCCCAGGGCATAGAAGTCACCTTTCACTGTAGGCAAATCCTCCACCTGAGGGAAAACAATGTAGCTCCGCATGTGTTTCAGCAGGGCAGACAACACTCTGGACAACATGTTTCAGAACATAGGCTGGGACCTCCCTGATGCTATGGCCACTGTTGTTTGAAATGACCCACTTGCAAGGAAATGGAGTACTGACAGGCACCTGCACTAGAGGGGGGATTCCTGTGGGATGGCACATAGCTGACATCAGGTCTGGCTCCAGCTGGGCACACAGTTCCAGGATTGTGGCACGATCAAGCCTGTAGGTGATGATCACATGTCTTTCCTCCATTGTCAACAGGTCCACCAGTGGTCTGTACACCGGAGGATGCCGCCATCTCCTCACATGTCCCAGCGGACGGTGCCTATGAAGGACAACAGCAATCACAGAGTCAACCAACTCAGAGGTACGTACCCACAGCTTACACAGAACACGAATCATAATCCGAAATTTGGCCTGTATGAGTGTTGAGGCAAGGCCTAGGTATGTGTGACGCAGTTACAAAATTAAGCCATGTGGGCCCCTGAAATGGCGGCTGCCTGACCTGTAAAGTGGGACAATGGGATGTGAGGTAACTGCGCTGGCGTTGTACACCGTTGCGGTAGGCGGTCGAAGACCGTGGCGCAATTCTGCATTGGTTAACATTGGACCCTATGGGTCCCAGGAGCCAATGACGATGTACGCCGGCGGTGACGGTACACACCGTCGCGGACATGACCGCCATTTTCTATCTGTTCAATCACTCGATACCTGATCTTCAACAGGAGAGGACCTACACTGCAAGTGCTGCTGTGACCTCGGTCTGGAAGAGACAATGGCTCGTGCGTCTGGGGAAAGGGCCCCTGCCTTCACATCGGAGGAGTTGGAGAAACTCGTGGATGGGGTCCTCCCCCAGTACACGCTACTCTACGGTCCTCCAGACAAACAGGTAAGTACACCTGGAGCATGTTGTATGGGCTATGCCTGTGTGGAGTGGGGTGGGTGAAAGATGGGGGGGGGAGATTGAGGCGTGCATGATACGACGGTGAGTGCATGTGCCACATGGCAAGGGTAGGGATGGGGGCCAATAACTGTGACGGTGCAGTTGGTAATAACATTTCTTTGTCCCCTGTACAATTCATGTAGGTCAGCGTCCACCAGAAGAAGGATATTTGGCGTGCCATCGCCAAGGACGTCCCCACCCTGGGGGTCTACCACAGACGGAGCACCCACTGCCGTAAGAGATGGGAGGACATTCGCCGCTGGAGCAAGAAGACGGCGGAGGCCCAGCTGGGGATGGCCTCCCAACATGGGAGGGGTGCCCGTCGCACCATGACCCCCCTGATGTTCAGGATCCTGACGGTGGCGTACCCGGAGTTGGATGGGCACTTGAGAGCATCACAGCAGCCACAAGGGGGTGAGTACACTCTCATTATGCTGATTTTGCGTGCAGTGGAGGTGTCTGGGTGGGGGAGGTGGGCTGTGGGTTTCCCTAGGCCAGGGCGAGTGTGCTAGTTAGGTCCCCTTGTTCTGGCAGACCCTGTGGCACCCACCCCACCTGTGTACAGTGCCAAGTACACTTAGTGAGGCTCCTGTGACATCCATGTGTGCAGATGTCGGCCATAGCCTTGTAGGCCATGTCCCAGGGATTGAACAGTGGACCCCAATTGCGCGGCGTAGTGCAGGGGGCTTCTGTGTCTGTCGTGTTTGCCAACGGTAGCGGTAATGCATGTACTCTACATGTCTTTCTTCTGTCGTCCCCCCCCTTTGTGTGGTCTCCCTGTTCTTGTGTGCATTAGCATCATCAGGCGGAGGAGCAGTGGCACAGGAGCAGGAGGGAGCTGCATCCCACATGGCACTGGATGGCGAGACTACGGACTCTGAATTCACCAGTGGGACAGAGGGCGAGGAGAGCTCCACGGCGGGGACAGGAGCTGACACCAGCGATACGGACTCGTCCTCTGATGGGAGCTCCCTTGTGGTGGGCATCACCTTTGCCCCAGGCACCTCAGCCCCTGCTGCCCTCAGTGAGGAGGCCATTGCCCTCCTCATGTCCCTCACTGTTGGGCAGTATACCATTTTGAATGCCATCCAGGGTGTAGAAAGGCAGTTGCGACAAACAAATGCATTCCTGGAGGGCATTCATTCTGGTCAGGTGGCCCTTCAGCAAGCTTTTGAGACTCTGGCCTCAGCCCTGATGGCAGCTATTTTCCCTGTCTCTAGCCTCCCCCCTCCAACTTCCTCCACCCAGACCCAATCCCCTCTACCTATCCCAAGCACACCTTCAGACCAGCATGCACACACGTCAACACACAAGGGAAGCTCAGGCAAACATAAGCACCACACATCCCACAGGCACTCACCCGAGCATCACACACATGCAGACACACCAACATCCACTGCCTCCACTGTGTCCCCCTCCTCCTCATCTCCCTCCTCCCTCCCAGTCTTGTCTCCACTCACACCTGCATGCACCACACCCCGCTCACGTGCAGTCACCACCCCCACTACCATTCACACGTCCCCTGTGTCCTCTCCCAGTGTGTCTGTGACACCACCTCCCAAGATACACAAACGCAGCCACACACCCACCCAACAGCCATCCACCTCACAACAGCCTACAGCGCATGCACCTTCACCCAAAGTCACCAAACGAACACCTCCTACAACCACAACCTCTTCCTCCACTCCCAAACCCTCTCCAGCTACCTGTCCCAGTGTTCCCAAGAAACTTTTCCTGTCCACCCTTGACCTCTTTCCCTCACCTCCCCCACCCCGTCAGTCTCCTAGGGCCCGACTCTTCAGGTCCCAACCTAGCACCTCAGCCACAACATCTCCAGGACTAGTGGTGCTTGTAGTCACCGGAATCTGGAGTGCACTGGGCAGCAGGTCAGCCAGTGTGGCATGGAGCCACAGCACGGACAGTCCCCCACCTGTCAAGCATCAAAAGTTGGCCAGTGCCCGGCAGGAGAGGGGGAAGACTCCAGCCACCAAAACCGCTCCCAGGGGTAGTGGTGGGAGTGTGGAGTCAGCTGTGACACCTTCCAAGGTGGGTAAGGGGCACAAGAAACTCAGCAAGTCTGGGAAGAGCAGCACGGCAGAGAAGACCGCCGTGGCCATCATCCCCGCTGCCCAGGAGGCCACTGCTATCATCCCCGCTGCCCAGGAGGCCACCGCCATCATCCCTGCTGCCCAGGAGGCCACTGCCATCCATCATCCCCGCTGCCCAGGAGGCCACCGCCAGCACCAGCCCTGCTGCCCAGGAAGCCACCACCAGCACCAGCCCTGCTGCCCAGGACAGGACCGCCAGCACCAGCCCAGCTGCCCAGGAGGCCACCGCCAGCAGCAGCCCAGCTGCCCAGGACAGGACCGCCAGCACCAGCCCAGCTGCCCAGGACAGGATCGCCAGCACCAGCACCGCTGGGCCATAAGGGACCGCCAGCACCAGCCCTGCTGGGCCATAAAGGACCGCCAGCACCAGCCCCGCTGGGCCACAAGGGACCGCCAGCACCAGCCCCGATGGGCCATAAAGGACCGCCAGCACCAGCCCCGCTGGGCCATAAGGGACCGCCAGCACCAGCCCCGGTGGGCCATGAAGGACCGCCAGCACCAGCCCCTCTGGGCCATAAAGGACCGCCAGCACCAGCCCTGCTGGGCCAGACAGGACCACCAGCAGCTGAGCCACTGCCAAGGACCCCGCCGCCACAAGCACCGCTGAACAGGACACCGCCGCCACAAGCACCGCTGAACAGGACACTGCCGCTACAAGCACCGCTGCCAAGGACACCGCCGCAACAAGCACCGCTGGCCCATGAGCGCCAAGGGCACTGACGCTACTGAGTCCGTCACGAGCAGGATGAAGCACTCTGGGCACAAGGCCCCCTCCAGAACCAGTGGAGTAAGGCATCCACTACCTCAGCCCTTGGCAGGATGAAGCACTCTGGGCACAAGGCCCCCTCCAGAACCAGTGGAGATTCACATCCACTACCTCTGTCCTTGGCAGGATGAAGCACTCTGGGCACAAGGCCCCCTCCAGAACCAGTGGAGAGATACATCCAATACCTCAGTCCTTGGCAGGATGAAGCACTCTGGGCACAAGGCCCCCTCCAGAACCAGTGGAGTAAGGCATCCACTACCTCAGTCCTTGGCAGGATGAAGCACTCTGGGCACAAGGCCCCCTCCAGAACCAGTGGAGAGATATATCCACTACCTCAGTCCTTGGCAGGATGAAGCACTCTGGGCACAAGGCCCCCTCCAGAACCAGTGGAGACTGTTATCCACTTGAGAGACTGTGGCTTTGCACTCCCCAGGATTGAACAGTGGGCAACCCACCCACTGTAGAGACTTGAGAGACTGTGGCTTTGCAGTCCCTAGGATTGAACAGTGAACAAACCACCCACTGTAGAGACTTGAGAGACTGTGGCTTTGCACTCCCCAGGATTGCACAGTGGGCAACCCACCCACTGTAGAGACTTGAGAGACTGTGGCTTTGCACTCCCCAGGATTGTACAGTGGGCAACCCACCCACTGTAGAGACTTGAGAGACTGTGGCTTTGCACTCCCCAGGATTGAACAGTGGGCATGTGGCCCCCTCGTGGATATGGCGTCGTGCACTCAACCAGCTGAGGTGCCCCCCTTTCCCTTCCCCTTGAGGTGCCTGTTTTATTGCTATCTGATGCCCCTACAGTCTTCTCTCCGTCATGTTCAGGGATTGAGTGTGGGCCTCGCCCATGCCGTGTGGGCCCAGTGTTCCACGGACTTCAATGGAGCACTACCTGGACTACTATTCTTGGTGTATATATTTGTTTATAGTGTATATATATTTTTGCGTACTGGATTTTAATATATTAGAATGGTTACACTAATTTCCTTTTGTCTTTGCATTCTTACGGGGGGTTTGGGGTGTGTAACTGTAATGTATCATGCTGTATTAGTGTGTGTGTTGTCGTGGGTGAGGGTGGGGGTGTTGCGTGTGTGTGTCCCTGTTTTTTCCCTCCCCCCTCCTCTGTGTCATAGGTGCAGTACTCACCGTGGTCTTCACCGCCGGCGTTCGTGCTCCTGGTAGAGAAGCAAGAAGATAAGGGCTGGCAGGATCTGGAGCTCGGGTTCCATGGCGTCCGGATTCCTCGTGGGGTGTGTAGAGGTGAGCGTTTTCCCTTCAAAGTCCTGTTTCCGCTGTGTTTTTGTTCGCTGTGAATCCGCCCCGGAAAAGGTGGCGGATTGGTAGGTTGTGATACTGTGGGTGGTACATTGTCCTCCGCCTGTCTGTTGACGGTGACCGCCATGCTGTTTGTTTGTACCGCCGTGGCAGTCGGAGTTTTAAAGTGGCTGTCTATGTTGGCGGTTTCCGCCACAGTCGTGATTCTTTTTTTTTTTTCTTTTACCGCCGGCCTGTTGGTGGTCTTACTGCCGCTTTAACACTGACCGCCAGGGTTGTAATGACCACCAATGTGTCTTCCAGAATGAACAATGTGGTAGCTAACCTAGGTGACGACTAGTGTGATAACCAGTTACATAAATTACATGAAGATTTACAAGACATGGTGATGGTTGTGGGAGATAATGTTTGCACTGGTGATCCAGCTGAGTGTGTGGATCTGTATGCAGGTTAGTTAAGTTTTTTATTGCTTCAGGAGCCAGAATAACAATGATAACCCAGGAAATATCCAATGAATTGTGGCCTGGTAGAAGTCTTGAACCTCCAGACTGTGTACTGGGCTCTTACGAAGGGAGGCGCATTCACTTATCTGGATATTTTGAAGATATTCTGGTTTTCAAAAACAGAGAAATTGTAGGAAAAGTCTATGTGGCAATTCAGGGGTTGTGTATGTTAGGATGGTTCCACCAAGGTCTTTTCAAAATGGTGTTGAGACCGGTACAAAAGAACAGATGTCCTTGTTGGGGAAAGTTGTGTTTCAGACATCACGTTCAGGTTCCTTGCGGGATTTTCTGACAAATTGGGCAAAATGAGTTATAGCCTCTGTAAGCGGGGGTTGGCCTGCTGATAAAGGTCTACAGATTCCATGTCTGCCTTATTAGAAGATTTGTGACAAATTCTCTGGTGAAGACAGTCTTCTAATGAGAGGTGACAAGATACTACCACCAGAAGAGGGGTAAGGTGTAAGTTGACACTGATGGCCCAAGAGGGACATTTGGGAAAAACCATTAAAAAACACAGAATGAGACAGACCTTGTGGTGGCTGTCAATAGACAGAGAGGCTGATTGTGTCGTGGAGGAATGTGCGTTGTGTGCATGCTAAGAACGTTGTCTTGAGAAAACCACCTTTGCAACCAATAGTGTCCTTTCAGAGCTTGTGAAAAAATTGGCATAGATTTGGTTGGTCCATTTAATTGTTTACCAATCCAATATCGTTATGCTTTGGTTGTAATTGACCTGTACTCCAAGTGTCCAGAAGTGAAGTTTGTGACCAAATTCAATGTGAAGACTATCAAAGAATTTGTAATTCTTTCTTAGAGAATGGTTCCACAGATTCATGATTTCAGACAATGGGGTGCAATTTGTGAATGGAGAGTTGGATGCTTTCCTCAAAGTTGGTCATATTAAGCACCTCAAGATCTCATTTTATCATCCTCAATCTAATGGTCAAGTAGAGCAAATGAACAAGGTGTTGTCCCAGTGAATTCAATGGGCACTTGCTGACAACGGTGTGGTCATGAATTTAGTTTGTTCCATGCTCTGGTTTTATTGCACAAGTCCTCATTCCACTACCCCAGTTTCTCCTTTTGAGCTATTGAGAGGGAGGAAAGCAGCCACCATAGTTTGTCTCAACTGGATGAGCAGATGGGTGAAGTTTGGTGTTCGACTGGATGAACAGGATACTAGTGTTTTGTAGCCATTTTTGTTATAGCTCCTATTTGTTATTTTAGCACACTAGGCCTGCTGCTGTGCACTTTCACCTAGATAAATTTTATTCAGCGTTGTTTATTATTTTACCAATAGCCACATTTGCTGTCTTGTGTTATTCTCTCTATGTAGCTCTTCTTTGCCTAGGCCAGCACTTCGTTCTTAAACAAGACATTTCTTTCACTCTGTGCTTTTCTCAAGGCTGCAGTAAGATAGGTTGCTGGTAAACGTGGTAACGCTTTGTCTCTAGTGTTCATAGAAACGTACACATCCTTACACAGGGACATTTTCCCAGAACACCAGCTGTTATATTATAAAAACATCTCTCTGTCCCATACACATTAGTGGGAGATTCTAGCCAGATGACCACAACTGTGTTCTGATTGTTGAACGCTTCGCTACAGCTGCTTCTGTAGGCTACAGGGCTCTTGCTCAGGTATGAGAGATGATGTCTTCCCAGGGGAACCTGAAGGGCAGCACTAGAGCTTAACATGCTGTGCTCTAATATAGCCTAGGTAGTAATTGTATTCTAGTGACAACATGGTATCGTTATTTTTATGCTTTACTCTCCTCATCCCTATTTTAATCCTGTCATGTTTCATCGTCCTGGTTATTGCAGTACATACTTTATTATCTAAGATGCAGTTGCTTCATTAAAACCTTATTGAAACATATACTGCCTCTGATTGTCCTTGTATATGTGAGACTGATGTAAATGAGAGAAACAGATGCGATCTGAGTGCCCACGATTTCCCTGAGGAGTCAATTGTGTCATGCGCTCAGCTGCCCAATCATCCATGCTCTTGGGTGGAGATGAGGCACTGCTAGTTAGCCAGAGCAAAACCCGGATTAGGCCGACAGGTGTCACCTGTAGTTGGTTCAGACTCCGTCCTCCACACCGCAGGTGATTCTGCCACTCAAATCCAGTAGTCTCATTAGAATAATGAGAGCCTACGCGACAATAGGGTCAAGAAAATTGTTGCCACTGCTGAGAGCAAATAAGAGAAAATGTTTGAATGAACCGTGTAAGTAAAATTAAAGTGGATGTGGGAGATTTAGTTTGCTTCAAAAAAGGTGTGCATGTCAAAAAAGGATTAGAAAAGTTCAGTGACCCAGTCCTTGTGAATAAAGTGTGTGGGAATGCGATCAGGGTTAATGGTTCAAACTGGTCGAATTTAGGAAGAGTTGTCGGTTGTGGTTTTATGTCTGACCAAGAGGAAATCCTTAATTCCAAAGAGAGATGATAAATCAAGTGTGTCAGATGAACCATTGAGAAGGTCCTTTCCAGAAACAGGTCCTAGGTCCATGATCCGCAGAACCAGCTGCTCCAGATGTCTTCCTTTTAGGCACAGAAATTAGGCCTGGATTATTTTTTTATTCCTTTGGCCCACTGAAAGGTCTTTTTCATTGTTGGACCTGGCCCTTTGTGCAGGTTCATCCCCAGACTTTTTGCCTCCTTCCTCCTATTTTTTCTGACCGCTTGCTGTTGGGTCTAGGACTGTGAGCACTTTATCACTGCTGATCATTGCTAAAGTGCAGGTGCGCTCCCTTCTAAAGTTGGTATGATTGGCTTACACCTAATTGTCACATTTAATTTACCTGTAAGTCCCTTGTACAGTGATATCGCTATGCCCAAAGCCTGTAAATTAAATGCTACTAGTGGGCCTGAAGCGCTGCTTGCGCCACCCACAGAAGTAGCCTTTCCAACCTGTCTCAGGCCTGCTAGCACAAGGCCTGCATGCACAGTTTTCTGCCACAGGGGCCTGGCATCTAAATGTACTTGCCAGGCCCAGAACTTCCCTTTTACTACATATAAGTCACCCCTAAGGTAGGTCCTAGCTAGCCCTATGGGCAGGGTGCTATGTGGGTAGAAGCCAGGACATGTGCCTGGTTGCGTGGCCTGTCCTGGTAGTGACAAACAGCATATTTGGTTTCTCACTGCTCTGAGTGCTGCCTTCTCACAGGATGCCCTGCCTTATGTCTAGGGGGCAATGTTTGATTTATGAGGGGTAGCGTAGGCATGTTTGGTATGGTTGTAATGGTAGTGAGAAATGCTGCCTACTGGTGTAGGTGGATTTTGTATTATCATTACAGAAATGCCACTTATAGAAAATGAGCATTTCTCTGTGCTTATGACTCTGGTGTTTTACAGTTTGACTCCAATCCCCTTCTTTGTTAATCCACTGCAAAACTAAGTATAAGTACAGGGTATTTTCCCCATAATTTGGGAACACTTTGGGAACAAGAAAATGCTTGAAACTGGACACAGAATGCTGCTGGAGGGACTCACCAGGAATCACTTTGGACTGCTGCTGTTGTGCTGCCCTGTGACCTACTGGGTCACTAGGAGGAATTGCCAACTGCCTACATTCATCTTGTGCTGGCCTGCTGCTGGGCCCTGCTGCCCTGTGCTCCATCTTGTTGTGTCCCCCAGGGGCTGGGGCTGCGGCCCCTGCCATCATCTGCCAAAACGCAGGCGGAGCACTTCACCTTAATTACATGGCGCATGGAGAGCGCTCTGTTTAACTATCTTAAAGCGCCTTGCAAGCGTGTTGCTGTGGTGAAAAGATCACCGGCGCGACCCGGGCATCTAAAAAACCAGAGTGCATCAAAAGAGCGCTGGATAAGGTGCTTCCGGGGCACAAGGAAACAAAATCAGGAGCAAAGGCGCTTCTAGAGGTGCTCCCAGGGCATAGTGCTCGACGTTGAGCACCCCCAGGGCACTAACGGAGCCTTTTTTTTGTTGAAGTCACCGGCACGGCCTGGAGAGAAGTGCAGGCCAGTCCAGGGCCGCCGGAGGCCCGGAGAAGCTGCAACAGCCATCTCCAGGAGGCGCACGGCTGGCAGAGGGAGGTGTTTGCCTCTCCCTCCTTCCTGGCAGCCGCCTCGAGGATGTGGGCAGCTGCCACCAGGATCGCAGGGCACGGGGCGGCGGAGAGTGAGTCCCTCTCCCCCCAGCAGGGGTGTGGACACTCCCACTGTCCTTTAGGCCTGACTTTGGGTCCCCCCAGGAGGGTCAGTCGTGTCCAGGAGTGCCCGGTTTGGGCATGGGCCCCAGGAGGGGCCCGATATAAAAACCAGAGGGGGTGCATGCCGCCCCCCCCAATCACCAGTGCGGCCCCCATTTAGCACAGAGGTACACAGGGGGCCCCCAGTTCTTCATGGCACTAGAGGTGCCTCTTACATCACAAGGACAGATACCACTTTACTGGCAACATGCCGTTTTGGGGCATCTTTGTTTAATTTAAGTTGCCATATGATGTGCCTCATGCTTGCTAATGTATTTTCTAATGTTCCTTTTATGTGCATTCCAGAATAATATGTTTTAGGACTTGCTATATGTTTTCTAATGTTCCTGGTATGGGCATTTATGATACTTTCATGACAAGTGCATTTTTATAGTAATGTTTTCTTGACTACTGCTTATGTTGCAGAATAATAAGTAACCTATGTGTTATATGTGACTACTGCTGAGTTCTGCAGAGTAACCGTATTGTGTAACGTTCTGACAACTGCTTGAGTAGCAGGGTTTTGCTGACTTTTGTGTTTGGTCCAACAATGTTGTGTACAATACAGTTTATTTTCATATATAACTTGGTGTTGTGTTTCCTTTGTGGTGGGGATAGTGCATCACCTGTGTTGTGTGTGTTGTGCAAACACTTTACATATTGCCTCTGGGATATGCCTGACTGCTTGTGCCAAACTACCAAGGGGTGAACAGGGGTTATCTTGGGTGTGTAATTTCCTCACCCTGACTAGAGTGGGTGCTTTCTGCCTGGCTTAGGTGCATACCCTAGCCAACCAGAAAACATAATTTCTAACATTCATATGAATTACCTTAACTGTTGTTAAGAATCCTTGTCTTGTCAATAGTTGCTTGTCTTTGCAAGGAATTATAAATTGGCTCTATCTGGTCAAGTTTCTTAAGATTATTGGTTGCTTGTATTCTTTTTAATAACATTTTTTTTTTTTTTTGGTTCTCACTTTAGCATTTGGTACATATATGTGAGCAGAATTTGATACACATTTTTATAACGTGAAATGTTGTGAGTTATTCTTCCCCCACTCTGTATAATGTAAGTTAGGTTTCTATTGTCATTGTTTGGAGGGGAAAAGTAATGTGGTGTTCAGGCGCAGCTATTATTAAGTCTGAACATAGAATGTTCAATAGATCTGAACATAGAACGTTCAGGCGAACGAATGTTGTGGATTTTTGTATAATGGTGGGGCAGTTGGTGTGAGGATTGAGGCGGTTACGACATAACTGGCGGCTCCTAAAGAATAACGCTTACCTACTTCTGAAAACATGGCGTTTATCGTGCCTTTGTTCACACACAGTCTTCCTGACATTCAGACACGAAAGGAAGGGTTCGCTCCCACGGAAAGGTTTGTCAGATAAGCAGAAGAGGGTTCACAAGGAAAATCAGTGTCCGCCGTAATCTCCACGGAATTTAGTACGAGGCAGCGAGAGGACTTTGAGAGTTCTGGTGCAGGCCCAACCGCTCCTGCCGAGGAATGTGCAATATCTCCAAAAATGCTGCAATTATGCAAATAATCAGCAGCGTAATGGCAGCCACGGTAAGCTTCATAGGCCTGCCCCTTCTGCCTGCATTCTGTCGTCCGTTCCCCCACGTACAAGCAGAGTCTCAGTATCCCTCATGAGTTTTGTAGCTTTCTGACAGATTTCCACCCGTACACGAAGTGTGCACTGCAAAATGAGTGTAGAAACAACCCAGGCTCCCTATGCACCTTACCGCATTATTGGCTCTGTTCTCTCCACCATGCCCCCAACTTCTCTAAGGCCCCAGCATATTGTGTACGTACTCTATTGCAGTGGTTCCCAGCCTTTTGACTTCTGTGGACCCACACTTTATCATTACTGGAACACAGGGACCCCCACTGAATCATTATTGGAATTTGGGGACGCCCCCCAAACTGAGTCATTAACCCCTTCACTGCCAGGCCTTTTCCCCCTCAGGTACGAGGCCTTTTTTGGCTATTTGTGGTAGTTCGCACTTAGGCCCTCAATAACTTTTTGTCTACATAAGCTACCCACACTAAATTTGCGATCTTTTTTTCCAACATCCTAGGGATTCTAGCGGTACCAAGACTTTGTGGGTTACCCTGGAGGAGACCAAGGAATTAGCAAAAATACAGCTACAATTTCATTTTTTTTTTAAATGGGGGAAAAAAGAGCTGAAGAAGAAGGCTTGTGATTTTTTTCCCTGAAAATGGCAACAACAAAGGGTTTGTGGTGTTAATATCACCATCTTCCCAGCTTTCAGGAACAGGCAGACTTGAATCAGAAAACCACATTTTTCAACAAACTTTTGGCATTTTGCTGGAACATTCCCTATTTTTACTATTTTTTGTGCTTTTAGCCTCCTTCCAGTTAGTGACAAAAATGGATGAGAAACCAATGCTGGATCACAGACAGCTAATAATTTCTAAAAAGTAGACAAAATTATGAATTCACCCAGGGGTCATTTGCATAGATCCTTTAAGGTTTTCCTACAGAAAGTAACACCTAAAATTAAAAAAATATTGAAATTGAGGTGAAAAAAACAGCAATTTTTTTCCACGTTTTATTCTGTAACTTTTTCCTGCAATGTCAGATTTTCGAAAGCAATATACCGCTACGTCTGATCGACTCCTCTGGTTGCGGAGATATTTAGGGCTTGTAGGTTCATCAAGAACTGTAGGTACCCATAGACAATAAAGGAGCTGCACCTTGAAAATGGTTTTCATTGTATACCCGGTGGCAATTTATTTGGTGAAATATAAAGAGTGAAAAATAGGTATCAAGGAAACCTTTGTATTTCCAAAATGGGCATAAGATAATGTGTTGAGAAGCAATGGTTATTTGAACATCTCTGAATTCCGGGGTCCCCATACTAGCATGTGAATTACAGGGCATTTCTCAAATAGACATCATTTTTCACACTGTCTTATGTTTGGAAGGATAAAATGTAGAGAAGGACAAGGGACAATAACACTTGTTTGCTATTCTGTGTTCCCCCAAGCCTCAGGATAAAAATGGTACCTCACTTGCATGAGTAGGCCTAATGCCCGCGAAAGGAAACGCAACATGACACATCACATTTTTACATTGAAATCTGACGTGTTTTTTTGGGAAAGAACATAGCTGTGGATTTTGGCATCTACCTCAACCAGCACCTAGGGAAACCTACCAAACCTGTAATTTTTTTAAAACTAGACAACTAGGGGAATCCAGGATGGGGTGACTTGTTGGGTTCTCACTGGGTTCTGTTACCCAAAATCCTTTTCAAACCTCTAAATTTGGCCAAAAAAAAAACACTTCTTCAGTTCTGGAATCTGAGAGGAGCCACAAATTTCCTTCTACCCAGCATTCCCCAAAGTCTCCCAATAAAAATGGTACCTTACTTGTGTGGGTAGGCCTAGTGCCCTCGACAGGAAATGCCCCAAAACACAACATGGACACATCAAATTTTCCCAAAGAAATAGACCTGTTTTTTGCAAAGTGCCTAGCTGTGGATTTTAGCCTCTAGCTCAGCCGGCACCTAAGGGAACCTACCAAACCTGGACATTTCTGAAAACTAGACACCTAGGGGAACCCAGGATGGAGTAACTTTTGGTGCTCTCAACAGGTTTTGTTACCCAGAATCCTTAGGAAACCTCAAAATGTGGCAAAAAAACACTTGTGCCTCACATTTCGGTGCTGCAAAGTACTGTAATCTGAGGTGAACCACAAACTTCATTCATACAGGTCTCCCGATAAAAATAGTACCTCACTTGTGTGGATAGGCCTAGTGCTCGTGACAGGAAATGCCCCAAATCACTATGTGGACAAATCAAAATGATCAAATAACAAACTACCTGTTTTTGCGGAGGGCACCTGCATTTTTGGTCCTGTGCTCAGCAGCCATCTAGGGAAAACTCCCAAACCCAAAGATTTCTGAAAACTAGACACCTGTGGGGGGCCCAAGAAGGTGTGACTTGCGTGGATCCCCAGTGTTTTCTTCTCCAGAAACCTCAGCAAACATCAAATTTTGCTAAAAAATGTCACATTTTTCCCACATTTCTGTGTGGGATGACCACACCGGCACAAATTTCCTACCACCCAACGTTTCCCACAGTCTCTCAGTAAAAATGATACCTCAGTTGTGTCGGTGGGCCAAGAGCCTGTGACAGGAAAGAGCCAAAAACCTGTCAAAAATGAGGGGAAACCAAAGTGGGTCCAAAAGGGCAGTGTGAAAAATAACGTTTTTAGGCAGACAAGTGAGGCAGAATTTTTATCGGTATAGATGCGACAGTGCTTGGGTGGTAGGAATTTTGTGGATGCCTGCAGATTCCGGAAGGTGCCATTACAAAAATGTGGGGAAAATGTGTGATTTCCAGCAAAGTTGGAGATTTGCAGGGCATTGTGGGAAAGAAAATGGTGCAGGGTGTATGTGAAGCACACCACCCTGGACTCACCCAGATATTTAGTTTTCAGATGTGTCCAGGTCTCGTAGATTTCTCTTCATGACAGCGTCCCAGAGTCCAAAAATTTCAGCCATCACCACTCTAAGTGGGACGATTTTGAGAGTTAGACAAGCCCTCATGGCCCAAATGTAAAACTAAAACCCAAAATAATCAAATGTCCTCTTGCTTGTCATGGGATAAGATGTGTTAGTGTGCGGAGTGGAGGGAGCTGAAAGACTGTTACCACCTTCAGTTGGGGTGGGCGCATAACCATGCCCATACTGGTTGGTAGCCACCACCCCACAATTTTTTTTTTTAATTCCCTGGCATCTAGTAGGCTTTCTGCTCCCCCTCCCCCGGGAGTGGATCGGGGGTAATTGGCCCATCTGCACACCTGTGGGCAGAATAACTTGGTCCCCATTTATTTGGGGCGGGGGTATGGCCATACCCTCACCCTCTTTTCTTCCCTGGTCTCTGTTGGGCTTTCTGCCCCTCTTGGGGGCAGATGGGCCATACAAAAATAGGCGGATCTGCCCTCAAGGGGGGCAGAAATGCCCTAAAATAAAATTGCCCCCAGGGGAGCGACCCGTGCCTAAGGGGTCGCTCCCCATCTGTAAAATTATTATTTTTTTAAATCCCTGGTTCCTAGTGGTTTCTGCCCCCATTGGAGGCAGATCGGCCTAATTAAAATAGGCTGATCTGTCCCCAAGGGTGTCAGAAATGGCCTAAAATAAATTTGCCCCCCTGGGGAGCGACCCTAGTCTAAGGGGTCACTCCCCTTGTGTGAAATTGTTGCATTAAAAAAAAAAATCTCTGGTGCCTAGTGGTTTGTTCCCCAGGGGGGCAGATCGGCTTAATTAAAATAGGCCGTATTGCCCCCAAGGGGGACAAAAATGACCTAAAATAAATGTATTCCCCTTCCCCCCACATGGGAGTGACCCTTGTCTAAGGGGTCGCTGCCCTTGCATAAAATTGACCTAAAAAATACATCCCTGTTGTCTAGTTGTTTCTGCCCCCCTTGGGGGCAAATTGGCCTAATAAAAATTGGCCAAATTTGCCACCCCCAGGGGAGAAACCCATGCCTAAGGGGTCACTCCCCATGTGTAAAAACACTAAACAAACAAAAAAAGAAGATCCCTTGTGTCTAGAGGTTTCGCCTAATAACAATAGGCCACTCTGCCCCAGGGGAGGGGAGGGCACACAAGCACTTTAAAAAAAATGCTCCCCAGGGGAGTGACCCTTGCCAAAGGGGTCACTCCCCTTTATTGTTTATAATAAAAACAACAAACTCTCTGGTGTCTAGTTGGCATTTCACCAGCCAGATAGTGAAATGCTCAGAGAGACATCAAAGGAAAGGCCTTTCCTTTCCTTTGACGCCTCTCCTGCCCCAGCCCGTGATTGGAAGAGAAATGCTTTTCATTTCTCTTCCTATCCCCGCTGGAAGCTGATTTTCAAGCACGGTGGGGGCACCCTCTGATGTCATCAGATGTCACTGGGGGGGTCAGGAAGGTGGGGGGGATGGAAGCGGCTCCCCTTCCACCATGGGAGGTGGGGTGCCAGGCCCTCGGGGGATCGCTAAAGCTTCCCCTGAGGGCCTATATGTGGACGAGGTAGTGACGTCCATGGCGCCTGAGTGCCAAGGCAGTGGACGTAAGCACCTCATCCCAGGCACCCGCTGGGTTAATAGAAGCCTGGGACCCTGGTCTAAACCTTGTCGATGATACAAACCACATAACAATACACAAAAAATATAGAAACAATCATTCTTCAAACTCGTAGACAAATGATAATACATTGTATTATATTTGCAAATAAATATAAATAAACAGAAATTAAAAAAATTATTTTAAAATGAAGGTTTAAGCTTTTCTAAGAAGCCACAAATCCTCCATACTATATTCTGTCGGAGGCTCCCACAAATCAAACTGAGGATACTAATTTAATTTTTAGCTTCCAATTTCAAATTCCTTGACATTCACGATATGTTTTCGCATTTTCAATTGTACATTCAGCCACTTTATCTAAATATACTTTATTAATCTGTTAATATTATTTAATTTTCTAAGCAGTCCCAGACCCTCTGAGGAGGCTTGGCAGACCCTCAGGGATCCCCAGACCACAGGTTGGGAACCACTGCTCTATTGTGTTTTAGAATCGCCGTACTGACAGCGTTAAGTGTGTCATTTCCCCCTGTATGTTTGCTGCATGTGTTGAAAATACAGATGCAGGACTGTAAGCAGGTACATATCTACCATCTATATGTTGATATTGTTAGACAAGGATGTGGCCAATGGTTGTGTCTGTATAGTCAACAGTAAGAACTCAGTATTGAGCTGCACACCTTTGTGGTGAGGACCTGTGCATTTAAGTCACTTAGACATTCATAAAGCATGTTGAATATTTTGATACCTTCAACAAAGAGACTGAACATGGTGTTCTAGAGGTTGGGTCATGTTTTTGAGAAGAGCTATGTTTTATTGCTTTTCTGAATTCTGAATGGCTAATAGTTATCCCCTTTTTTCTTGGGAAGTATGTTTTATTGTTTCAGGCTTTTGCCAGAAAATATCTTCCACCTATACTTTTTCTCTTGAAAGGAGGGTGATTAGTAGTGGTGCCAGTCTTGATCCAAGATTCTCCTTTGGTTGTGGTAGGATAGTAGTCATGTGATACAGATTACCTTGTTGGCAAGGCAGAGTGCTTTGAAGGAAGTCTTCTAGCAACTGGTAACCAGTTCAGGGCCTTTAGGGCTGGGGTGATGTGGTCATGTCTCTTTTGTATAAAACCTTGTCTGGCAGTGGCATTTTGTCCTTTTTGAAGTTGGTTGATTATGTACTCTGTAAGCTCCATGTAGCATTAAGTGGCCTAACCTAAGGGGTGCATTTACTAGAATAAAAACTCACACAACCCAGCAACCAGAGTTTTCGTGCTGCATTGTGAGAGAGTGAGAGGAAGATATCACCATATGTACTAACAGATGTCATTTGCCAGCTCGCTCCCAAGCACTGATGCACAATCACGACGCATAACACCACAGAAATACTTTTGTCTAGTGTAGGTTTTGTACAGTAGAGTACCAAATACTATGCCTAGACAAACTTTAAAGCTGTTCCCATGTCGGGTGTGTGTTGTACAGTCCAACACACACACACACACAAAGTTGGAAACAGTTGGAGGAATAAAAATATTTTTCCTGTTTAATACCTTCCTCAGGGAGACTTTATATTTAGGCACAAGTCCCTTTCTACCATTGCTAAAAGTGATTTGCATCAAAACCCACGAGAGGTTGCATTGGAACACAGATGTACCACTCTTTGTTCCCATGATGCAAAATAACACACATCGCTACTTTGCGTTACGGTAGGCACCTTTCCAACACAAATTATGATTTGCATTGGGAAGTTAACCCGACAATAACACTTTGCATTGGTTTTGTATCACTTTTGAAACATAAAAGCGCCGCAAACTATTAGTAAATTTGGGCCTGCATTTCAGGATTATACATTTAAAGCCTGTCAAATGTAATGCTAATGCCTTAATTTTTTGTATGGAATAGAACAAAAAAAGACTATTGTGTTCTTCTATAGGCACCACGTTTGTGTGTGCCTACATAATGATGCGGAAACTTTAAATTGTATTTGCCGATCCTACTTGAAGTGCAGAAGCATCACAGGCAGTACTTTTGAAGTCAGCTTGTGAAATGGACAGGCTTACTGAGAGCGGCCAGGATACCACGTGTGAAAGCGTGACAGATAAAAGAGGAGCTACACAGAGGGCCGTATTTATACTTTTTGGCGCACAACTGCGCCAACGCAGTTGTGCGTCAAAATTTTTTACGCCGGCTAACGCCATTCCAAAGCGACATGCGGGCGCCTTATTTATGGAATGACGTTAGCCGGCGGAGCTGCCTGGTGTGCGTAAAAAAAAATAACTTACACCAGGCAGCGCCGGCGTAGGGGAAAATGGAGCTTGGGCGTCAAAAAATGGGGCAAGTCAGGCTGAGGCAAAATTTTCGCCTCAACCCGATTTGCGAATTTTTTTTTTACTCCCAACTCCCATTTAAATGACTCCTGTCTTAGCAAAGACAGGAGTCATGCCCCCTTGCCCAATGACCATGCCCAGGGGACTTATGTCCCCTGGGCATGGTCATGTAGGGCATGTAGGGGGGCACAAATCAGCCCCCCCCCTATGCCACCCAAAAAAAAAAAAAAAATACTTACCTGAACTTACCTTAAGTTCCCTGGGATGGGTCCCTCCATCCTTGGGCGTCCTCCTGGGGTGGGCAAGGATGGCAGGGGGTGTCCCTGGGGGCATAAGAGGGCACCTCTGGGCTCCTTCCGAGCCCACAGGTCCCTTAATGCCTGCCCTGACCAGGCGTTAAAAAATGACGCTAAAGCGGCTGGACGTAATTTTTTTTTACGGCGTCATTTTTGCCCAGGAGTGTAAATACGCCAAAGTATAAATATGGAGTTAGTTTTGCGTCGGATTTGCGTACAAAAAAAATGACACAAATCCGGCGCAAACAGAGTATAAATATGCCCCAGAGAGCCTTGTTTATCACCGCTTCACAAAATAATAATACTCCACACGGATGTGCGCGCCAAACTTGGTAGAGAGGGCCTATTGGGTGACAAGTACAAATAAGAAAGTGACCGTCGCTGAAAAGAAGAAAGGCTGAAGGCCAGGGGCAAATTGAGGATGACAGAGGTGAGGTTAGGAATAGGGCGCCTTCACCTCCTGTAATAATAGCAAGCACTTGGTGGCCTCGAGGCACTCCCTGCCTGGGCGGCACAGTGCGGTTCAGAATATTATCAGCTCTCGTCACCCGATATCACACCGCACACGCATTCATAAATTCAGGGGATGTTGTCAAATATACACAATGCACTCCTGTTTATGTATGTTTTTAGCTGTAAAATAATAGTAAATGTTACAGTAAATAGTTCAAGTTCTTACCTGAATTTTCTCTGAATGACAGGTGTTGCTCAGTGATGTGTGTGCGTAACAAACGGTGCTGTGAGCAGCAATAGAAAACTTAAAGCTCTAGTGAAATCATTATTTTCAAGAAATCTTTCATTGTAACATGTATTTCCGATTTTATTGTGCTCAGTTGTTCCTAACATTTATTATGTGTATAAACAATGCACCGCACCACAAACTACTTGCGAAATGAGAAGCTTGCAGCAGTAGCGGGGTGAAAGCATGTGTGTTTGGGTGCTGGAAGTAAATGTTAATTGACAGCAGATAAGAGGTATACGGAACACAGAGGCACTGGAGGCTAGGGCAGGCAGCGAGAAGCACAGAGGTAAGTCTGGAAAAAAGATCTGGGAGGGGAGACAGGGATATTCATGGAAATGTATTTAGGAGGGGAAGAAAGCAAGAAGAAAATTGTGGGGCAATAAAACAGTGACTGGGCCCAGCAGGGGAATGCAATGACCATGGAAACTGAAGTGAACGGAGGCCAAGCAGCATGTCACACCGAGGAATGAGGTAGTAAAAGATGCCATGACAGGTAGAGAGCAATTTGATCAGGAAGAAAGGCCTTCACAGACCCAGTTGAGAAAAAAAGAAAGAGGGGTGCACAAGAGACCGAGCAAAACAGAGGTGGGTGAGGACGAAGAGAGAGGAACACGAAACCAAGTAGTGGAGGGACAGAGAAGCACAAAAGAGACACTGCTGGAAAAAGTAGGCACCCTTGTGGAATATATAGTCAAAAAGAAAAAAGTAGCTCTCAAAAATGTTGCAGTAGAAAGACACATGTAATGCTTCCGTGCTCCAGGGGAGAGACAAACACAAGAAGAGTATGGAAGTTTACAGCAGCTGACCAACGAGAAGCAAGCAAATCAGAGTGATAGTGAAGCTGCCTAATGGCAAGAAATGGGTGGATTCTAAGCCCACTGTAAGTTAACAATATGTCTCCAAGTGATAACGCATGTGCTGTTTAAGGGAGACCTAAAAATCAAAAACACTGGCACAGAAGAGAACTACCTTGCATGTGGATGTGCTCCTTGTGAAAGAACACAATCAAAAGATCTTGGCTAATACCAGACCTAAAACGAGGTATTAATAAGATTGATTCCCCAAAGATTGAGGCATTGTTTTAAGACAGACATCGGAAGCTAGTCTGGGCTCTGAACCTTAAATAATGTCTCAACAAATCATTTGATATTGCTTGAGGCTGACAGTGAACAAAGAGTAGAAGGTAGTTTTCCAAACTCTGACTCTGTTTTACAAGATTCATCTTTAACAGAAAAAGGGACAATATAATATTCACCCAAGACTCCTGAGGTATGCAACTTGTTGATTTTCATGTTCTTGTTTTAAAGTATAATTAAGTCACATGACTTTTAGTGAGAAACAACCTTTTCACCAGGAAGCTAGCCATCATTTCCTCTAGATCCTTAAAGCTATGTTTAAAATCCAACTTATTGGCCCATAATGTTTCAATTCCAACACTGTGTTACTCTTCAGGATATAAGTGTTGCTTACAAATGAACTTCTTTAATTTCCTCTTAAGAAGATGTCCCTCAGTATAATGGATTGACGGTGTACTGGAAAATGGGCGATACGACTTTTCCTATGAATTCAAAGATTGAAAACCTGACATTTGTTTCCAAAATAATTTTATGGTGGATATTGCCCTAATCCCCTAGATGAACCAATAATTACTCTTTTGAGTATTTAATGAACTATCATGACCTTTTTTTCAGTTAAATAACTACACCAATACACTTTTAAGCTGCAATCTCAGGCTTACCCCTTACAATCTCTAACAATGCCTTTGTGACTCCTGGCCTCAGAGTTGTCAAAAGCAGTCCCAGGAGGAAAAGGTAAACAGTGCCCCAATGAGTACTGTTTGATTTCTGCTGCTCAAACTGGGATTCAGGTCCATAAAATAAGTAAATGCAGCAGAGTAATATGCACTATTATCAATAAACAATGTGAAATAAAAACTCACAATTTACCATTTAAACACTTTACCATTGCTCCTTAATATGAATACATGAAAGATTAGTTGCACTAAACATTCACCTTTGCATAATGACAGCTCCTTTCATACGATCAAAAATAACATAGAGCCATTATGTTATGCCTATTTGCAGTAGAAATACGTTTGTTTCCTAGTGTTATTCAATTGTTTGTGGCACTATATCTTACACTTCAAACAAAAGGAAAAACTTAATGTTTCCCTGGCATATGATGTGAGTCTCAAAATTAAAATAGAGATGGTGTTGAACTTGGCCTTTTCTGCAGGCTCATAGCCAAAATTTTGCCTTCACTCTCCTGTTTTCTGAACACGTTTTTGCTCGCTTTGAGGGCTCTACGCACTTTACCAATTTTACCACTGCGAAATAATGCTAAAGTGCTTGTTCTCTCCTCCTTAAAATTGGTAGAGCTGGCTTACCCCCAGTCGACACATTTAATTTGCTCCTAAGTCCCTAGTAAAGTGAAACTGAATATACCCAGGGTCTGTAAATTAAATGCCACTAATGGGTTTGCAGTACTGACTGTGCCACCCACTTAAGTAGGCTATCATCATGTCTCAGGCCTGCCATTTGCAGCCTGTGTGTACAGTTTAGAGTGCCTAGACATCTAAACATTTCACCAGGCCTAAACCTTTTTTTTAAATATGTATAAGTCACCCCTAGGGTAGGCCCTAAACAGCCTGGTAGGCAGGATGCAGTATATTTTAAAATATTTTACATGTCCTGGTAGCGAAAAACTCTTTATTTTGTTTTTCACTACTACAAGGCCTTCCACTTCCACAGGATAAAATTAGGTTGTGAGCGTGTTTTCTTCGCCATGTCAGGATTGGAAAACGCTTGCACTGAGGTCAATGGGATTTTTGGACCCAGTGAAGAGTGTGGTAACACCAAATACATTCACTCAAATCTCAATCAATACTTCAACAAATGTAAACACCATAACCAATTTGGCCATGGAAAGAAAACTCCAATCAATGAAATGTTTTACAACCACAAAGCCAAAGTCACATAAATACTGCGTAAATACTGTGTAAAACTAAGTTATAAAGATAAATGAAAACCATAGGCTGACCAAACCTGTGAAACAAGTTATATCTACGTAACATCAATACCATTAAGATTCCAAAAGAATTATACACATAAGCAATGATAATATTTGTGCAACATAAACAGATCTCAATTCATTAGATGGTGACATCAGTCAAGATCCAAATTCAAAGTTCAATAGATCAGACTTTATGAGGATGGCTAACCCTACTGCTATCACAAATTAGGACAAGCATGTGTGGGAACGTACTAACACATACAGACAAAATCAAAAAGGAAAGGAAGACAAAAAACATTTTAAAATATCATCTATCTCGGGTTAAATTAGACTAACAAATAAAATCAAAAGAAACCAGGTGTCAACATGCTACACTAATAAAAATAAGGCAAGGGGACAATTAACATTGCAAATTTTATACCTCTCCTGGAAACAGCATACAGATCCAGCAGAGTGCAACATCGTCAAGGGAAAATGCAGAACATGAGCTGCACATCAGGAACATGCATCAAGCAAGTTAACAATTAAATTCAACATCTTCAGATTCTCTCAGGGTAGGTGTGAAGTTATTACTCCTTCTGTGTGACACCAGCAGTAACTAGCAACTCTGTACATCAGTTGATGCAATCTAAAATCATCTCATGGGTCACAACAGTTCTTTTCTTTCACATGGTAACAGGCATTTAAACAATGGTATTGCTTTGCTTTCCAGTCCTCATGTTCAAGCATTGCAACAATTGAAGGCGATTGCAGAATGAGTTTACACACAATACAATAAAATTCTCTACTAACCATGTGAGATAACCTAATGGAAAATTCAGGTTAAGAAATGATTCAGCTTCTCATTACTGCTGGAACTACAAAATGTCAGGCCCTGCTAACACAAGAAATTCACTGAATTAAAATAACCATTAAGAAAACACGCAAATTGTGAAAACACATGAATACATCTCATTAGTAATACATCATAAAATATGCAAAGCATTTCAGTATTAATTGTAATCTTTGTTAACAAATTACACTAAATATGACTGCATTTATTTTTCTGCACACATATAGCTTTAAATTAATAACTCACATAAATCAACATAAATCAGAATTTTCTATTCTGATTTATGTTGATTCTAATCATAATAATGTACTCTAATAATTAATTATTCTCGAACATTGCTATAGATCAGGTTAGCATTTTATTAAGCACAGAGGGCTGATCCTCTGCCATGATAAGCACAGTACCCACCAACGGTAGGCACAATGTCCACCATAAGACAAAATATGTACACTTTAAAATACAAATTAGTGCATCTCAGTTAGGCTTTTAAATGTGAATATAAAGTCACCTAATGCTGACTTCAGTGCCACTAAAACATTACCAAAATCTCCATTCATACAAAGGTACCTTATTGCATTTAATAAGAACCAACTTTCAATTGGTAGCATGTAGAAAGGTCAAGTGTGGTGTCTAAAGAATTGTAATTTAAAACCCTCTGTAATGGTAAAGTGGGATTTTAAATCACAATTCTGAAAATGCCACTTTTGGGAAGTTGGCATTTTCTTGGCATAACCATTAGGTGTCTGCAGCCTGTGTCCTGGGTCACATGACTAGGTGTAACTGGTAGTTGATCTTTGTGTATTGCTCCCAGACAGTAAGGCAAAAAGGGAAAAAGTGTTGGCAACATGGGCCATCTCTGACTTGATAAGGGCTGTCGCCGTCCACACTTGCACGCACATCACAAAGGCTCTGTCCACCGCACTCATAAAGGGTTTTGACAGTAGTCTTTTGCAACCCCAGACAAACTGGGGCCAGGTCAGGGAGGCAGAAAGTTACAAACAGCTTGGGGGGTTGGAAACATCCAGACCCTTCTTCTACTTCAAAGTGGGCACCAATTATGAACCTTCAGACCCAACCCTTCGGTAGACCTCAAGACCAGTGGAAGTCTCAGAAAGACTGCTTTGGGGGAAGAAGGAAGACACAGAAGGACTGCTACTCTGTTGCCCTGCTGTCTGAGTGAGAAGGACTGGACCTGCATATTGCACAAAAAACCACCAGAGTGACTCCAAGTCATTGGCCCTGATTCTTACCTTGGCGGGCGGCGGAGGCCACCCGCCAAAGTACCCCCGCCAGAACACCGCACCGCGGTCGTCAGACCGCTGCAGTGATTCTGGGATTTCCACTGGGCTGGCGGGCGACCGCCAAAAGGCCGCCCGCCAGCCCAGTGGAAATCAACCTTCCCACGAGGACGCCGGCTCTGAATGGAGCCGGCGGAGTGGGAAGGTGCGACGGGTGCTGTTGCACCCGTCGCGTATTTCAGTGTCTGCAAAGCAGACACTGAAATACAAAGTGGGGCCCTCTTACGGGGGCCCCTGCAGTGCCCATGCCATTGGCCCAGGGGCCCCACGACACCCCATACCGCCATCCTGTTCCTGGCGGCAGAGCCGCCAGGAACAGGATGGCGGTATGGGGTGTCAGAATCCCCATGGCGGCGCAGCGAGCTGCGCCGCCATGGAGGATTCTTATGGGCAGCGGAAAACCGGCGGGAGACCGCCGGTTTTCCTCTTCTGACCGCGGCCAAAGCGCCGCGGTCAGAATGCCCTGCGGGGCACCGCCAGCCTGTTGGCGGTGCTCCCGCCAACCCTGGCCCCGGCGGTCCATGACCGCCGGGGTCAGAATGACCCCCATAGTCTGAGGGACAGAAAAGTCTCCAATCACCTTGAACCGAGCACATGGACTCTGTGTGCTGTGAGTCCTCCCCCCCAAGTGGTGCCACCTTGATCCCAGACCCTTGAAAGTGGGCCTGAAGGTGCTCAGCTAGCCCAGCTGTGGTCCAAGCAGAACCAATGCAGCGTGACGCATCACCTCACACCTAAGCATTGGAATTACTGCTGTGTGACGCATCCCGATGCAGGACCCGCAGCTCTTCGGAACCACTGCTGAGCGATGCCACTTCGACACAGGACCTCACTTCACAGTCCCATAGCTGCCCAGAATTGTTCCAGTGTGACGTGTACTCTACACAGGACCTTGCACCGCATCCCACAGTCAATCAAAACCACCACTGTGCGACATATCCTCAATGCAGAATCCTGCAACACTCACTCCACAACCAGGATTTATGGTGCTTTGTTGAGCTGGTTGAACTGGGTTGATGTATCCGTCCTGTGTTCCATGGAGGTCAGCCTGAAAATGTGACGTTGACCCAGTACAGTGCGACCAGATTACCACAGTTGAAGCTTTGTGCTCCTAAGAACTGTTTTCACTTAAATCTTTAAAATTACATGTCTTTGGTTCTACTGATTGTATTTTTGTCTTTATGATAGCAATTTTTTTTTTTTTATCTTACTCTTTTTTTTCTAAGTTGGTGTGCAATTTTTCTGTTGCTTGAGTAGGGTTTCGCCTCCCTCAACCAGTAACGCAAAAGCAGGTGGTACCTAAAATGTGCCTTTATTTATGCTATTAACTGTTTTGTTACTATATAAATTGAGCACTTATTATGAGGTTTTTAACTTCACTGTCAGAGGTCATATGATGTTACTTCCTGTGGTGTCAAACGATGTGTGCTGTCACTTCCACTACCCCTAGCATTTTAATGAATCGTCAGTGGTCTTAAAAGCGGGGGTGGCTGAAAAATAGCCACGTACACATTTCTTCTAAAACATCAAAGCCGCCAAAACAGTACACCCTAACTGAGGTAATATCATTAATCTAATATGTGAGTTTATCAATGTCAAAGTAGGGACTACATGCTCCTATGACTGTCATTCTTGGTCTAAATGATGCCATAGATGATTAGACAAGCATTCCTACTGTCAGAGAAAGAGAGGATTCAACAGTAATAAATGTTGATAAATGTTGGAAAATTTCAATATACCATAATTGTAAAAAAATCCCCTCAGAACCAATGAAAAAAACGAAGATAAATTACAAAACAATCATAATTTGGTGATAAATATAAGCATCATGAGAAGCAACGCCTGTTTCTGGCCAGAAATAACTGTGATGCCCTCAGAACTCAGGATTCAATAATAATATGTATACTGATAAGGCCACATTTATTAGCTAATTCAAAAGAACCTCAGGACATCAGATGATTAAGGTAAGAGGTTTATTTCTTTTTCAAGTTACGGACAACAAAGAGGGCGCTGTCAGCCAGCCCACCAACTGTCTCTTTTTTATTCTCCTCGAGCTCCCTTCAATCATGACCACATTCCCTCAGAGAATGTTGATCAACATTCCCTTCACAAGACAATGCAACATATCTCCCTCCTTCAAAAGAAACATAATGAGATTGCCATAAGATGTAATTACAACATAATAAACAACATACATTCACAATAATGTCAAAAGGAAATGGAAAAGTTTTTAAGTAACAATCCATAAGGGAATCACTGTAACATATAACACAATTTAACGAAAAATACAAATGTATAAACAGTGCAAAAAAAGGGCGAACCCTCTTTGTTGGACCTGAGAGCGCTAGGGTGGTTTTCCCCCAACTTTTTGCCTGCCTCTCTTCACTTTTCTGACACTGTTTTTGCTGGTGTTAGGACTCTGCACACTTTAGCACTGCTAACCAGTGCTAAAGTGCATATGTCGTCTCCCTTAAACATGGTAACATTGGTTCATTCCCAATCGGCATATTTGATTGACTTGCAAGTCCCTAGTAAAGTGCACTACATGTGCCAAGGGCCTGTAAATTGAATGCTACTCGTGGGCCAGCAGTACTGGTTGTGCCACCCACATAAGTAGTGCCTTATCCATGTCTCAGGCCTGCCATTGCAGGGCCTGTATGTGCAATTTCACTGCTGCTTCGACTTGGCATTTAAAAGTACTTGCCAAGCCTTAAACTCCCCTTTTTCTACATATGTCACCCCTAAGGTAGGCCCTAGGTAACCCATAGGGCAGGGTGCTATGTAAGTAAAAGGCAGGACATGTACATGTGTGTTCTATATGTCCTAGTAGTGGAAAACTCCTAAATTCAGTTTCCACTACTGTGAAGCTTGCTCCTTTCATAAGATAGCATTAGGGCTACCCTCATATACTGTTTGAGTGGTAGATCATGATCAGAAAGGGGTAGCCAGGTCATATTTAGTATGGCCAGAATGTTAATAGAACATCCTGCTTATTCGTGAGGTTGGGGTTTATATTACTATTTTAGAAATGCCACGTTTAGAAAGTGAACATTTCTCTGCACTTAAAATTCATCTGTGCCTTACAGGCTTTCTCCAATCTATGTCTGGGCTGGTTGACAGCTTCCTTGTGCATTTCACACAGACAACCACAAACACAAGATACTCAGTCACACTTGCACTCATCTGCATACTGAATGGGTCTTCCTGGGCTAGAAGGGTGGAGGGCCTGGCACCTACATTTCAATGACTAGTGTTCTGCCCTCACACAATGGACTGCCAAACCCCCTACTGGGACCCTGGCAGACAGACCTGTCCTGAAAGGGGACCTTGTGCACTTCAAAACCACTCTTTGAAGTCACTTCAAAGGCATTTTTGGGTGTATATAAACTGGGTGCCTGACCCCACCAACTCAGACACTTCTGGACCTGAACCTGCAACTTGTCAAGAGGATCTGCCGGCTGCCCAAAGGACTCATCTGGACTGCTTTGCTGAGAAGGACTTCTGCCCTGCTGTTGCCCTGGTGCCCAATGACTTTGCTGAGAAGTGCTCTCCAAGGCCTTGGATTGAGCTTGCATCCTGTTTTCTGAAGTCTCAGGGCCAAAAAGATTTTATCTCTTCAGGAAACTCCTTGCGCTCTGAAAAATTGGCGCACAGCCTGCCAGAAATGACACAAAGCTGCGTTGCGACTGAGAAATCGCTGCACAGCTGGACTGGAACGACGTAGCCCACTTCCTGAGTGAAGAATAAATGCAGCACCTTCCGTACAACAAAAAATTTGAAGCATCACCATACCAGATCGACGCAGCACCTGTGACTTCATACCGCATGCCCAGGCTTTCTCCGCATCTTCCCTTGGTGTCAAAAAGATCCCGCCATCGCAGTGAGGAACCAACACTGCGTGCCCGAAATCGATGCAAAGTCCCTTGCCTCGTGGAAAGAAACGATGCAACATCTGTGCCGCATCGGAAAATCTGACGCACACCCTGTTTTTCTATGCATCTCCTCCTTTGCGGTCTCGGTGCATGTTATTTTTGAGGCAAACCAGGTTCTTTGGGTAAACAAGAGACAACTATTGATTTCTAAGATTTAAGACTTTTTTCATCTTGCAAAAGTGATATCTTAACTTGTGCTTATTTAATCCTTATGGTTATGACCTTAATTTAACCAGATAAATATCTTATACTTTTATAAACCTGTGTGGTGTATTATTGTGGTGTGTTCACTGTGTTACTGTATGATTTATTGCACAAATACGTCCTGAATTGCCTTCTACGTTAACCCTGACTGCTCAGTGCCAAGCTACCAGAGGGTGGGCACAAGATAATTTGGACTGTGTGTGACTTACCCTGACTAGGATTGTGGTCCCTATTTGGACAATGATGTATACCTCTGCCTACTTGAGACCCCATTTCTAGCACCTTTTAAAATTATCAATCCATAAATGAAATCATTGATCTGTTTGAGAGTACAATAAATCCTCCCTTGATACAAACCCACATGTCCAAAGGCACATCCTTCATTAGACTCCCTGTCACTCCTGAGTTTACCTTCCTCCAACAAACAATCTGCCATCTTCACAACTTCCATGCCATTACACACATTTCCATCACTCAACAATACCGAATAGTGATTTACCTTTCTGATTTGAGAGACTTGGAAAACCTAGATAGCCCACTTACTCTCTCTCCAACCCTTCCTTACTCACACTCACACAGGCTTGGAAACCTAGATAGCCCTTACTTTCTTTCCATCCCTTCCTTACTCACACCCACAGAGGCTTGGAAAACCTAGAAAGCCCTCACTTTCTCTCCATCCCTTCCTTACTTGCACCCATTCACCCACTGCAGATTTTTCCTGTATATCACCATGTGACCCTCCAGACTCCCTGTCACTCCATTTCCTCCATTCCATATCCTTTACCAACAATGTTCTGGCTCTTCTCCCTCTCTTGACATTGAAAGGCAACTTGCTGTTGACACTATTGGGTGTGCTACATTGATGTCCTCACACCATATCTCCACTGTCCACCATGACAGAAAACCAACTGTATGCCTTCTTTAAGAGTTCTATTCCATCTCTCGACAAGGTCATTATTCTGGGGATAATATACAGTCAATCTGATTTGTTCCAGTCTATTCAACCTTAAAAAATATTTCATGGCCTGAGACACAAAATGTACTCCATTGACCATCACTATGGTATCTGGTATACCCTCTCTTTCCCATAGCTCCTCCAAAAAACTTTATCACATCTTGTGCGGTCACCTGATCAGTTAACGTAACCTCAGGCCATCTTGAATGGTAGTCAATAATTACCATAGCCTACTTTGGGTGGTAAGCGAAAATGTTATACAGCCTGGAAATCTAGACCAATTTTCTTAAATGGAGCATCAATTTTCTCAACTTCTGTTGGTGGATACTCCACCATTCTCTGCAAGTCATTGCTCCATGCACTGGACAAACAGTTTCTCACCACTCTTTCCACATCCCTAACCAACCCTGACCACCAGTAGTCTACACTCACTCATAAAAATGTGTCTTTTCAATGCCTCCAGCACTAACAACAACCCTCCCCTCAACCATACATCACCTACTACTGAAAATGCGTGCTTATATTCCATAACTTTTCCACTTTATCAAAAGTCTTTCCTTTACTGGCCACCCAGCAATCATACACTACATAATCTCCGGCAATACTTATTTTTTGCAGTTTACCCCCACTCCTCATGAAATGTGTGTCCTTCAGTGATAATGTATACGTTTGCACCTTCACTGTCATCATCAACAGGATCATTCACAGGCAACCTTGATAAACAGTCAGCCACAATATTTTTTCTGCCCTGCCCAAATCTATTCTAAATGAAAAGCTAACACAAAATTCTGGATGAAGTCAGGCAAGTGCCTTTACTGGAGAAAACATCCACCAAAGGATCCGAACCACAAAATCAGATCCCCTTAAGTTTTTTTTAAATGATTCACATCCCACCAACATGATGAAGCTTCTCTCCCAATCATAGAGTATGTCAGTTCCACACCCCTTAATGGTCTTGATGAATAGGCAATCATGACTTCCTTATCCTGTCTAAAATGCAACAACAGCGCGTCCAAACCTACAGCACTAGTATCCATGCATACAATGCTTTTATTATCTGTGTCAAAATATCTGAGTGCCAGAGCAGAGTGCCGGAGCAGACGCAGGTTCTGTCACCCACCCAGAAGTCTATTCACAGACAGGCAGAGGGACAGAATGGTTAAATTAAGGAAATGCAGGCTTCCTAAAAGTGGCATTTTCAGACTTAAACAATTTAAAAATCTGACTTCAGAATAAGTTATGATTTTAAATTGTGAGTCCAGAGACACCAAACTCCAAATTTCTATCTTTTCTCAATTGGAAATTACCCTTAAAGACTGTTTCAAGGTAATCGCAATGTTAACCTATGGGACAGATAGGCCTTGCAGTAGTGGTAAATTAATTTATTAGTTTTCCACTACCAGGACATGTTAAACTTAAGAGCACATGTCCAACTTTTTAAATACACTACACCCTGCCCTTGGGGATAGCTAGTGCCTGCCTTAGGGATGACTTACATGTAATAAAAAGGAAGTCTTGGGGCTGGCATGTGGGTGCCCTTGCCATGTCAAAATGACAGTTTAAAACTGCACACAGAGTGGTAGGCCTTAGACACGTTTCACCCTTTTCGCTGCCAGGCCTTTTCTCCCCTCCTGTGCCAAGCCTTTTATTGGCTATTTGGGGGGTTGCGCTTAGGTCCGCATAACTTTTTGTACATATAAACTACACATGCCAATTTTGCGTCCTTTTTTCCAACATTATGGGGATTCTGAAGGTACCCAGAGTTTGTGGGTTTCCCTGGAAGAGACCAAGAAATTAGCCAAAATACAGCTAAACTGAGTTTTTGAGAAAAATTGCAAAAAACTACTGCAGAAGAAAGCATGTGGTTGATTCCCTGCAAATGGCATCAACAAAGGGTTTGCAGTGCTAAAATCACCATCTTCCCAGCTTTCAAGAACAGGTAGACTTGAATCAGAAAAACACATTTTTCAACACAGTTTTAGCACTTTACTGGGACATACCCCATTTTTCCTATTTTTTTGTGCTTTCAGCCTCCTTCCAGTTAGCGACAGAAATGGGTGTTAAACCAATGGTGGATCTTGGACAGCTAAACATTCCTGAAAAGTAGACAAAATTCTGAACTCTGCAAGGGGTCATATGTGTAGATCCTTCAAGGTTTTCCTATAGAAAGTAACAGTTGAAATACAAAATATTGAATATAGTTGAAAAATACAGCCATTTCTGTCTACGTTTTCTTCTGTAACTTTTTCCATCTATAGCAGATTTTTGAAAACAGTATACCTTTATGTCTGCTGGACCCTTCTGGTTGCGGGCATATTTAGGGCTTGTAGGTTCATCAAGCCAATAAATGAGCTGAACCTTGCAATGGGTCTTCATTGCATATCGGGTATACAGCAAATCATTTATTAAAATATAACGACTGAAAAATAGGTATCAAGGAAACCTATGTATTTCCACAATTGGCACAAGATATGGAGTTTAGAAGTAGTGTTTTTTTGCACATCTCTGAATTTGGGGATCCCCATACTAGCATGTGAATTACAGGGCATTTCTCAAAATGATTTCTTTCTTACACACTGTCTTATATTTGGAAGGCAAAAAAACAGAGAAAGACACATGGCAATAACACTTGTTCTTCTATTCTGTCTTCCCCCAAGACTCCCAATAAAAATGGTACTGCACTTGTGTGGGTAGGCCTGTTGCCTGCGACAGGAAACGCCCCAGAATGCAACATGGACACATCATATTTTTTCCACTGAAAACGGATGTGTTTTTTGCAAAGTGCCTAGCTGTGGATTTTGGGCTGTAGCTCAGCGGGCACTTAGGGAGACCTACCTAACCTGTACAGTTTTTAAAACTAGACACCTAGGGTAATCCAGGATGGGGTAATTTGTGGGGATCCCACTGGTTTTTTTCACCCAGAATCATTTTCAAATCTCAAAATGTGGCTAAAAAACACTTTCCCCTCAAATTTCGGTGCTGCAAAGTTCTGGAATCTGAGGGGAGCCACAAACTTCCTTCCACCCAGCATTTCCCCAAGTCTCCCACTAAAAATGGTACCTCATTTGTGTGGCTATGGCTAGTGCCTGCAACAGGAAATGCCCCAAAGCAAATTTTTGGACGGATCACATTTTTCCAATGAAAATGCGCGTGTTTTTTACAAAGTGACTAACTGTTGATTTTGGCCCTTAGTTCTGTCGGCACCTAGGGAAACCTGGCAAACCTATACATTTTTGGAAACTAAACACCTAGGGGAATCCAGGGTGGAGTGACTTTTGGGGCTTTCACTAGGTCACTGTCACCTAGAATCCTTTGCAAACCTCAAAATGTAGCTTAAAAACACTTTTCCCTCATATTTTAGTGCTGCAAAGTTCTGGAATCTGAGGGGAGCCACAAACTTCCTTCCATTCAGCCTTCCCCCAAGTCTCCCAATAAAAAAGGTAACTCACTTATGTGGGTAGGCCTAGTGCCCATGACATGTAAGGGCCCAAACCACAACATGGACACATCAAAATTATCTATTACAAAACTACCTGTTTTTGCTAGGGGGGCATCTGTGTTTTTAGTACTGGGTTCAGCAGCCTTCTAGGGAAAACTGCCAAACCCAGACATTTCTGAAAACTAGACATTCAAGGGAGCCCAGGGAGGTGTGACTTGCGTGGATCCCCCAGTGTTTTCTTTCCCAGAATTCCTGGCAAATCTCACAATTAGCTAAAACATCACATTTTCCTCACATTCCTTTGTGGGATCACCGCACCGGCTCAATTGTACTACCACCCAGCATTTCCCTCAGTCTCCCGATAAAAATAATACCTCACTAGTGTAGGTGGGCCAAGTGCCTATGACAGAGAAGGGCCAAAAACATGTAAAAATTGAGAGATAACCAAAGCGAGTCCAAAAGGGCAGGTTTTTTTCAAACTTTTTTGAGGCTGACAAGTGGGGTAGAATTCTTATCGATATGGATGCAACAATGCTGGGTGATAGGAATTTTGTGGATTTCTGTGGATTCCAGAAGGTTTCAACACAAAAATGTAGGGAAAATGTGTGATTTCAAGCAAAATTGGAGGTTTGCAGGGCATTGTGGGTAGAAAATGGTGTGGGGTGCATGTGAAGCACACTACCCTGGACTCACCCAGATGTTTAGTTTTCAGATGTGTCTAGGTCTGCTAGGTTCTAGGTGGCAGTGTACCAAAGTCCAAAAAGTGCAGAGGCTCACCATTCCAAGTGTGAAGATATTGGGAGCTAGCCAACCTGTCTTGGCCCGTATGTAAAATCAAAACCAAGAAGAGTTAAATGTCCTCTTGCTTGCGCTTGGGATGAGATGTTTTAGTTTTGCGGGGGGCTGAAGGACTGTTAACCCCTTACGTTGGTTGGCAGCCCCACCCCTCTATTTTTTTTTTTAATTCCTTGGCATCTAGTGGGCTTTTTGCCCCCCACCCGGGGGGGGGGGCAGGGGTAATTACCCCATCTGCCCCCTGTGTCTAGCGGGCTTTCAGAGATAGACCAATCTGCCCCCAAAGGAGGCAGAAATGGCCAAAATGAATGCCACCGCAAAGGGGAGCAACCCTTGCCCAAGGGCCCGCCCCCTCAAACAGAACACGCACAAAACAATCCCTGGTGCCTAAGTGGTTTCTGCCTCCCTTGGGGGCAGATGGGCATAATAAAAATAGGCCAATCCGCCCCCTAGGGGAGGCAGAAATGGCCATCAGTAATGTGCCCCTGTGGGGAGCAACACTTATCCAAGGGGCCGCCCCCCAAACAAAACGCACACAACAATCCCTGATGCCTAAGTGGTTTCAGCCCTTCTCGGGGGTAAACAAGCCTAATAAAAATAGGCCGATCTGCCATCAAGGGAGGAAGAAATGGCCTGAAATAATGTGCCTCCAAGGGGAGTGAAACTTGCCTAAGGGGCCGCTCCCCTTATGTAAAATAAAAAAAGAAATCCCTGGTGTCTAGTGGTTTCTGCCCCCTTTGGGGCAGATGGGCCTAATAAAAATAGGCTGATCTGCCTAGGGCAGAAATGGCCAAAATGAACATGCCCCCATGGGGTGCCACCATTGCCTAAGGGGGCGCTCCCCCTACTTAAAATATAATTTTAAAAAAATGCCTGGTGTCTAGTGGTTTCTGCCTCTCTTGGGGGCAGATGGGCCTAAATAAAATAAGCCATTCTGCCCCCAAGGGGGGCAGATATGGCCTAAATTATAATGGCCCTCTAGGGAGCGACCCCTGCCTTAGGTGACGCTCCCCTTATGTGAAATTGTAAACGAAAAAAATCTATGGTGTCTAGTGGGCATTCTTGCAGCACGATCACTATGCGATCATGTTGCAGGAATGCTCAGAGAGATATGAAAGGAAAGGAAAAGCCTCTCTGACCATCCCTTCTCGAGGAGAAACTAATCAGCAGGAGGTAATGGATGTGTCCATGGCACAGCAGCGCTGTGGCATTTGATGTAACGGTTACGTCCATGGCATAGAAGCTGTTAAAGGGCACAGGTCCCCTTTTAATGTCAGCCTCAGCTACAGACTAACAGTGGGAGGTAATCAGCACTTTTGTGTGTACTCTATCACTACCCTTTGAGGTGTAAATCTGAGCTCTTTTCCACCTCCTCCCCAGGAAGACCCATCAGTATGCAGGTGCAGTTGAGTATCCTGTGTTGTGGGTGTCTGGACGGAATGCACAAGTGCAGCTGTCATCCAGTCCAGGGTAGATGTGTATTGGAGATAGGCTTTGGGCACACAGAGTGATGAGTGTAGAGAAATGCTCACTTTCTAAATGTGGCATTTCTAAAATAGTAGTAATAAATCCTACTTTACCAGAAAAGAGGATTTATTACTGCCATTCCAAGGGTACTACACATGATGCAGCTAGTCCTGTCAGATAAGGAATTACAGCTTAAAAGTATTATAAGGATTTTCCAATGCTGGCCTATGAGAGGGGAAGGCCTCACAGTAAAGAAAAACGACTTTAGGAGCTTTTCAGTACTAGGACATGAAAAACTTAAGTACATGTCCTACCTTTTGCTTACATAGCACCCTTCCCTTTGGGCTACCTAGGGCTTATCTTTGGGATGACTTATATGTAATGAAAGGAGATTTCTGGGCTTGGCAAGAGGTTTTAGCTGCCACGTCGAGGTGGCAGTGAGACTGCGCACACAGGCTGTGCAGTGACAGGCTGAGGTATGTTTACAGAGCTACTTAAGTGGGTGGCACAATCAGTGCTGCAGGCCCACTAGTAGCAATACATTTACAGGCCCTGGGCACATATAGGTACTTACAAGTAAATTAAATATGGAAGTTGTGGATAAGCCAATATTACCATTTTTAGGGTACAGAGGACTGGTTAGAAGTCCTAAAGGCAGCTAAAAAGGACCTCAACTGATCTTTGGCCCGTGCCCAAGATATTCAATTCCCCTCACACCGATCTTACATTTTTCCAGCTTAATACTTAATCATTTCCCCTGTAAAATTTCCAACACATCGGATAACACGTTATTGTGTTTTTCCTCACTCGCCCAAAAAAACAAATTTTGTCTTTGAGGAATGTTACATTGCTTTGCCTCTTGAATAAATGGTGCATTGCCCTCTGTAATACAGCCAAAGCTGACGCCAGACTAAAGGACATACTTTTGAATAGGAATGCACTTTCTGGGGTGACAAAAGATGTAAGGTGTCTTGGGTCAGGATGGAAAGCAATTTGATAATATGGTGATGACAAATACAAAGTTGAAGAAGTATTAGCTCCATTGACCATCATCAGCATATCACTTATTTTTTTAAGAGAATGCATATCAACCCAAATAGCTTTGTTAAGGTCACGTAGATCAACGCGCAACCTTACGTCTCCATTCTTCCATTCGGAAGCCTCATTTTCTTTGATGATAACTGCTTCACACAATTATGATAATTCCTTTCTTAAAGGCTCCATCATAATCAAAGGCACACTATGAGGTTTGTGCACCTCGGGACAAATCCCTTCCTTCAACACAATTTTGTGTGAAAAACCCTTGAGCAACCCCAAATTACTTTTGAACACTTTAGGAACTTTTCTTGCCACACAGTTGTCGAGACGGGCCACTCACCTGAAAAGCAGGATGTCTGCAGGGGCGATGGTATGCCCCCGATCTCCTGGAACACCTCTCGGCACTTCTTGGTGGACACCCCGGCTAGTGTTCCAAAAGGAAAGGGGGAGTGGAAGAGAAAGAGACAAAACTCAGCCAAGTCTTGCAGGTCTAGCCAGGCACCCTGTATCTTCGGGGGGCAGGTTGTTGTTGACAGAGTGATAGTAGAGTTAGTGCACTCAACTTCCTTGAAACTGAATCCTTCTTTCTGATATGGGCATGGGAGCGGTAGAAGAACACCAGGATGCTCCAGCTCTTTTCTTGGATAATAATAACTGTTGGCACAATTACTAAGACTGCATTACCAAAAACCCAAACTGAGTACCATAAAAATAAGTACTGCGACACTAGGGCTGGCTTCACAGAGATTCACTGTTGCACACTACAATCAGAACTGTGGTTGCACTTATCATGCACAAGAATGACAAAAAGGGGATTAATTATATCACATATAACTTTCCTGCATGCATAGGGTTAAACTAAAAGAAACAAAAACAATCCAAGAAATACAAATGTCCACTCTGGGTTCAAACAGTTAGGGTGGCACAGTTTGGTTTGGTTTCACTCTGTGTGTGAAAAAACCTTCAAAAAGCAAATAACTCAAACCTGAAACACAGGCATGAATGACACATTTTAAATCCAAGAGTTATGCTATTAGAGAAAGAAAAGTCACGTAAATGGTCTTTTAAAACTGACTGTCACTTTTTGGAGTACTTGAGCTCAAACAGTTTTCTTGAAGCACATTTAGGCAAGTAACTACAATAATAATGTAAAATGTTCAGAAATACAAGGTCTGAAATACACCAGCTGCTCTAGGAAAGCACGGCGCTCAAAGAACAAACTCCCTGGAGAATAATAGTCACTTAGCTGCAGTCTGCTGAGTGCTGAAGGAATGCCTGGTGTCAGATACTACAGGAACAAAGAAAATAATTGCCTCAAAAGTCCTGAATACAAGGATGACAGCAGGGGCTGGACTGCCAAATCAGATGCTGAGATCAGGAAGCAAAACAAAGCCAAGCAGGGAGGCATGCTTCACTCTGCTATTTATCGCCAATCAGGAAAGCAGTTGAGTTTCCACATGTGGATGATTCACCACACCCAATTAGAAGCACATGTCTACACCACACCCAATTGGAAGCACATGTCTACACCTGCTCACATTAGCAAACAAGCATTAGTAAAACAAGCATTGATAAAACCAATTGTGTAACACAGCGCATTATGTTTACTTAGAATCATGAAGGTTTAACCTAGAACAGAGATATGATTTAACCCCTTGGGATGCTGACAGATAACGCTGGAAGGTGCCTTGGGGATTCCTGAGAACAGTATTACACAACACATAAACATCAGCTAATGTTCTCAACACTTAATTGGGATGATAATGAATAGCTTTATCAGTAAATCTCTCTTTTGTGGCCACCCTAGCAAACACAATTCATCCTTGGTGAAGTACACCTTGGAACACATTTTAACACCTTGAAATTCTAATTGACACTCAAGGTACCCCACCAACTTAATAGGTTTGTTCCTGTAGGCAAGTTTGGTGTCTGGTTCAAATAACATATGATCAGGAAATGTATCAAGTTATTCTTCACCGATCAAGGTATGATGAGCACCCAAGCCAACCATTGTTTGTACTTCAACCGCATCAGTCTTGATGGCACAACAAGGATGAGCATTATCTCTGGAAATCCCGACTCTGCTGACCTGTAACTAAAATTCCTCCATAGGACTCTCTGAATTACCCCCACTAACTATGTGGACGGACCCCTGTGACTCTGAAAGGTTTACTTCCCTTCCTTTGCAGGCTCTAGCAAAGTGTCCCTTTACCTTGCAATTTCTGCACACCTGGCCAGCGGCAGGACAACTGGAATCTATAGCTATGTGCCCTTTTAACTAAGATTTATAACATGAGAAATTATTCTCACTCTCCAGCCAGTTTTTTTGTACAAGGACAGCTGCTTCTTTTTTGTTTGTAGCGGTATTGTATGTGTTTGCTTGCACTACGTCCACTTTTCCTATATTGCTCAACACTATTTATCTAAGACTTTTCTCAGTATTTTCTGCTCTTTTTGCTATGTCTATTGCTTAAAGTTACATTTTCATTGTTCAAACGTTTTTCTTGTGAGTGTTCGTCACCAGTCTTCTGTATCAGTTGATCATGTAATATCTCACCCACAAAACCTTTGTAGTTGCAAGTGGATGCCAACTTCTGGAATGCTGCTGTCAAATTATACATAGGTTCTCCAGGCAGTTGAGCCATTAGTAAAAATGTGAACCTCCCCACCATTCAAAACACAAAATTGGAGAGAGGGAGCATAAAGGAGCAGTCACAACACCCCTTTTATAGATATAACACAAGAATATGACTGCTTCTCATGGAAGCCACCTTTTTGGTTCCTTCACACAGTAAATCCTATTGAGGTAAATTCCTGTTCTCACACAGCCTCACTAGGGTAATTTCCATTCATGTAAGTAGAAGCCTCACACACCTAATTGTGTCATGCTTCATCCTTGGCTTCTACTCCTCACCCTGGTTGGACCAAGCCCACAAGGGCAGACTCCACCTCATTTCTTTTTTTTCCATAGTTAAAATCCATCTTTTTGATTGCCATTTCATAATCATCACTGTCTGATTCTTTGTTATCATCCTCTGGTAATGGTTGTAGATGTTTAAAGATTTAACACCCATCTGACCCTACACAATGTTTTAGCATTGCCAGTTTACGAGAGACAATGAATATATGCCAAGCAACAGCCTCAATATATGCTTGAAAGCCTTCTTTGCAATCCTCTCACATTGTGACAGACTCATTAGGTAAATTATTTTTAAATACAGGCGCCAGCATTCCCTCCATGGAGGGTAGCTGCTGTGTTGGGATTCAAATGTACTTACATTTGAAGGTTTGAAGATAACATTTTAAAGATGAGTTGCCTTGGTAAAAGTGGGAAATATTCCTCCATAAGTTTCTCTTATGGTACATGCAATTACATAGTCAATTTCATAAAGAGAGGTAAAAAATCTATATATATATATTTTTTTTTTTTTTTCTCTATCATTGTGAAAGGTTTCGGGACATGCTGCAGGAGAATTGCCAGGCAATGTGTTAGTCACTCTAAGCTGTATGCTGTTACTTTAAGTCTTTGAGGCAGGTTGCAAGGAGGTTGACAGGCAATGCATAAGGGTAGGCCTTGATGCAGAGCTGCTTCCAGTAGGCTCCTAGGTTGCCGGGCAATGGGTGTTTTTGTAGGCTGCAACATGCTGCAGCTCCCAGTAGGCTGCTGCTGCCTCACTTGACACGTCACGTGACTCCTGAAGTCACAGGTGGTTTTCCTTAAGTTGTGCGTGCACTCACTCAAACAAAACCTCAATGCTGATGGTCCCCAGTCCCCTATCTTGTGAGGGAAAACTGTGCTGTAGAGATAGCACCCAACATCGGCAATGCAGCTTTTCTTGACTGCAACACCGCCATCCCACACTCCAACTGCCCGGCCCCTGCGTGTGGATGCTTTCCTCTTTGCCTCCTCCTCATCACCAGTGAAATGAACCTCAGGACATAGGATGATGGAGGTAAGAGGTTTATTTCTTGTTCAAGTTACAGACAACAAAGAGGGAGCTTCCGCCCAGTGGACCAACCGTCCTCATTGCTCCCCTTGATAATGTTCCGCTGGGGCAGATCCTGGCCTGGCCACCCCAGGACCTTGCCATGCTCACCACCTGCTGGATCCTTCACTGTTCCCTGGCCTCTGGCCCGTGCACAGCTCAAAGTTCCCCGCGAGCTATGCTGCCCCAACCCCTGAACCGTGCATTGCTTCCTACTCCTTTAACTCTACTTTGTTCTCGGCCCTCCTAACACTGCACTGCCCTCTCTGCTCCTTTACTAGTATACAACCAAATGCTGTCTTTAGGTGAGCTCTAAAGGACTGAATGAGTATCCATCTCATTATTAGTAATTTCTTTGTTGTTGTTTAATAAACTACCATTCCCACAGTCTTATAAGATCATCAAATACCTGCCCATCTTTTTGGGGTTCTGCTAGAAAACTTGAACATTACATAAGCCTCAGCCGGTCCAGTACCTGTCATCAAGAGTAACTGGAACACTTGGGCACCCATTCCGAGTCCCTCATTAACTTTGCAGGGAGATACCAGGGCCAGAAATAATGATTTTGGCCACCAATTCTCTATGAGTAACAGGGACCAAGAGTCAAACTCCCCAGAATGGGTAATAACACGTTTCCTCCAATTCTGGAGTGCTTAACTCTGCAATGTTCTACCTGTTCTGCCTGTTCTACCTGCACTTAAAAGGGGTATACTATTCTGGGCAACCATAACCAATAAGAAGCAGGCAGAACATACTTTCAATGAAAGTTACAGCCTTCGTGTTGTCAGTCTACAGAATGAAAAGCTAACGGTCTTGTCTAAATGCTTCCATAATGTTTTTTTCAAAGTCTTTCTCAGGGTGGGTAGGTAATAACTTTATCTGAATTATAGGGACATTTTAACAAGAAAGTGGTGCATTGGTCCCAAAACGCCCCTTTTCTTGCGTCACCCCGGCCTCACCTAACCACACCATGGTTGTGCCATGTTTATAATATGGCGCATCATGGCAGTCAATAAGACAATATCACCAAAATGTGCGCTTGTTGCACTAGCGTCAAAATGGTTGACACTAGTTCAGCAAAGCACAGGGAGGCCCATTGATTAAAATGGGTGTGTCATTGTAATGCCTGCATAGCAAGTGAAACATTGGAAATTTCACTGTGACATTTCTTTTTAGACCTCCCTGTGTTGGAGCCCCCCCCCCTTGAATACATTATGCCTACAGCAGGCATAATATGGCACAAGAGTTTACAAAGTGGTGCAATGCAAGCATTGTACCACTTTGTAAATACGGCACATGAGAAAGGCCACCTTAATGCCGCTTTACCATAAAAACACAATGACGCTAGGGTGGCGCAAGGTTGCTCTATGGGCTTGTAAATATGCCCCCTAGTTTCACTGTGTTCCATAGTTCCAGGAATCACAGTGCTACCAAGCAGTGTTTTAAGGATTTACATTTAAAACAAGGCATTAAGGGCCATATGTAAAAAAAAATCCTATTTTGCGATTTCTAAATTGCGGATCTGTAGAAATTGCTATATGGGAATCTTAAAATGGTATGCGTGTATCTACTGATTACACAAATAGCCATTTCCACAGATTTGCATTTGTAATTAAGGAATCACAATTTTAGAAATCGCAATAGGAAACTGAGTTTTCTGGTTGCAGAAGGATGATGTCAGACCAGGAAGTTTAGAAATATAGGGTGTAGTCACAACCCATGGGCCTAGGCTGAAAGTAAGGAGTGTACCTGCATCACCACTGCCACTAAATAACACCATCCCTGGAGAAGGCCGTGGCTACAGAACATGGGAACAAGGAATAAGAGGAAGCTCAAACTTAGTGCTAAGGAGCTGGAGCTCCTGACAGAGGAATGTGTGGCCCATATGGACCTACTGTTTGGGAAGGCCTCTTTCTCCGTGCCAGAGAGACAAAATACATGGATCTGGAACAGCATCCTGGAGAAGATTAACTCCCCAGCAGTCACCAAAAGGACTATTCCTGAGATTAGGAAAAGTGGGATGACATGAGCTCACGTATGAAAGAATAGGTGGCCAGCAGGATAGGAGAGGGTTGTGGAACAGGTGAAGGACCCTGAACACCCCCATGGAGACACTCATAGAGGGTACCCTGTAACCAGGTGGTGGAGTAGTGACCTCAACACATCCAATCCAGCAGGCAGTATCCATGGTAAGTCATCTTCCCATTACTTACTTAACAAAACATAATGTGAGAAAATACATATATCGTACATCACAGTATGTATAACTCCATTGAGAATGTTTGCCCCTGGCAATGCACAATGGGGGTTGCAGTAAACACCACTGGCTTGCTGGTCTATGTGCTGATGACTACACCAGACATATCTGTACAACATAAACATGTCACAAACACATGAAGCAGAGTCACACGAATAAGGTGGGCAAACTGTATCCATTGATTTGCACTAACTGTTTACATGTATTTACATAAATCACAGTCTGGACGTGTCAGGAGCCATTGCAGCCGAAGGACCTAGTGACACTGATATGATAATGAAGGAAACAACACCAACAGTCCATCACATCAACTCCAACTGGCAGGAGGGCAACCAGCTCACCGCTGCCAGAGTTTGTAGCCAGGAATGAGGGTCAATCATAGAGCAGGGACCCCACACCATCAGAGACCATGACACACAGCACAGAGAGCAAAGATCAGCAGACTGTGCTGAGAACGTGTCAGTCATGTTGGAGAGTTCTCCTGTATATGATGGGTTGGAGAGGTCCATCAGCTCTGTACAGCGTCTGCAGACAAAACAAATACAGGCTGTCAGTAGACAGCTGCGACAAATTTCTAAGTCGCTGAAGAATTTGGAGAAAGGGCAGGACAAGTGGCTAACAGAAATGGAGAGGAGAACTGTATGCAGAGACCTGCAAGTTTTGATTTGTTCACCCAGTCTATTAACCACCTGACAGGAGCCACAACAATGGTAGAAAGGTGGACTGTGAACATTCTGACTGACATGGGGCACTGCAGTCACGATGTTGCACGTGGGCTTGTGCAAGTGACCACAGCCCTTGAGAATATTCAGACCCACAAAGTCTGTGTCCCCAACATCCTGCCCCCACCTGAGAGCGAAGACGGCTCTAGCCTCAGTGGCACATCCATTCAGGAGACATGCAATTACAGGTGTTCAAGCCGACATAATTCTGGGAATGAGATCTCAAAAGTCCCATAGCCGAGTGCTGCTGGCAAGGCATCCCAATTCAGAGGGCAAAAGAAGTAAGCCACTGTACACAGGAATGAGTCACCTTTGTTTTGTCTTACATACAGTACTTTGTTGCATTTCCGTCACACTATTACATCCACAATGATACAGTTGATCCTTGATTGAAATAGTGTTATTGCTACCTGAATAAAAAGTGGTCTCTCACTTAGGGACCAAGCATTACCATCAGCTGTGCTGTCTCATTATTGGATTTTTAAATTTCTCTTTCTTCAGAAATAGTTGTTTGTGATCTCTATATCTTGTGCATGTCTCTCTCCTTCACATGTTCTCTCCTGCTCACCTGGAGGTGTTTCAGAGGATTGGGATGTAAAAACAGTTGATTTTATGTTGTCTGAACTAGAATATGTCACTGTATTTGAAAGTGAAGATGTTTATCAAACAAAAGAAAATTATGGCAATATGTTCTGCTGTTATAATTATTATTCATTCATAGAGCAAGTACCCCAAATACTATTTTTGATTACAGACAATGGGAACATTGTCCAACTTCGCCAATTGGGAGTTTTAAAACATATTCTGAAAAGTTTGCATAATTTTCTGGGCATTATGTTAAAAAGTCTGAGTCATAGTATTTTAAATTGCCTATAATGGAAGCGCACAATATCTTATTGACTGATACAAATTAATTTATTCTTATTCCTTTGTTTCCCGGTTGGTCAAAGAAGCCTATGAATATTGACTGAAGTCGATCGACCTAAAGAGTGTATGGGGAACTAAAAATTGGCATATAAGGGGAAAGGAAGCGTTATTTAGAACATGCCTGGTACCTGCTCGAATGATATTTTTAAAAGAAACTGTACAACAGACAAGTTGTTTAGGCTTGGCAAAAATTAAGGAATTGAATGAACCCAGTATCCCTGCTAAATTCTATCAATGACAAAAATGTATTAATGCAATCAGCACATAGATCCAAAATGTAACATTTAACACGTCATAGTGGGTGGTTATTGTGGCCAGTGGACACAAATGGTTGTCTTGCACATTTTGTAAACTCCAAAGGGGGTTTTAGAACAAACAGACCAGACCCTTGCTATGTGTCATAAGATCATTTGGGTATAGTAACAACATACAGAGTAGGGAAATTATGTCAGCAGTGGTTAAAAAGTTCCCCACTAGATGCTGTAAAAGAACACCTCAATCTCCTGTCAAACAACACAGACTTGCAGGATTTCCTGGCAGACCCCAAAAGACAACACAAAAAGCATTTCTTATATGCAGTTTAAAATGATATTTGGAAACTTTCCCAGAAAAGAAGCTGCTGCCTGGTTAAGGCTAAGGTAACTAGATCAGGAAAATTTACAGATAGCATTAGCCATTGTAGATAATGGGATTAACATCTTGTCTGACCTCACATACACTTTAAACAACAGTGTTTCATCTACAATACATGTTGTACAAAGTGACATGTCATTTTTACAACATGGACAGAGCCAACTTAGGTCCATTATGCAGTTAGGTTGGACACTGCAAACACTGAAATGTGGTCACGTTCCCTGGCAGCACGTTAGTGCGAGGGACATTTTTTGAGCATTTAATTTGACACGACAGCAACAATAATGGCTAAGAAGGAAGCGACTTGTGTTATACTAAACATAGAAAAGTTGCCTTTTACTGTGGCTGAAATACCGTCTGCTGAATGTTTAAAACACAGGGTTATCAATCTGCCTATTTCAACACTGCAATTCACATCCTGCTTAAAGCACATTACAGTGGGCAGATATGAAAATCTAGGAGATAGTTATATCCATGAGGTGTGGGAGCTACCCTTCTCGCACAAATGTCTCAATGGCATGAAAGAGGTCATTCTTAGCAGCAGCGAATGCAAGACTTCTGTGAGCCATTCAATGGTTCATGAGCAGCTTACCTTGCATGAGGCATACAACGCTTTGGCAGCTAATTTAGCTTGCTATCTGAAGGTAGTTCCAGTACCCTTGATGAGACCAGCATGCTTTCTAATGGAAGCTCTGTGCTTCTCAATAGTGAGAGGTGTTGTGAAATGCGAGCTGGAATTGCTTATGTAGTTTTGGTCTCCCAAAATGTACCCTGTTGCAGTAACGTTCTTTGTCCTCCCTTGCAACAGACGAAAGTAGCAGATATTTGGCCTCATTTTGCTACTTCAAATGTGAACTTTAACATGTTAAGCAGACTAAAAGCTCTATTGTTTCAAAAACATGTGGCACTGACATCTGCACATAAGACCTATGCGCTCCAAGTGGCAAGACACTTTAGTGAATTCTTGGGACACATTTTTGACGCGTCCAGTGCGACTGGGATTGCACATTTCTTAAAGGCTGTTGGTTCTGGTTTCGTAAGCACTTTCTCCTCCATATTTGGCATAATACCTTCAGCCGCAAACTTGATATTTTTGAGTCTTTTGGGGAGATGTCCAATTACTTTAGTTATAATCTGTGGCATCTTGCTGTTGATATTTTTTTATTCACAATGTCTGTCCCACCACAACAAGGAGGACTGATGGTGCTTCCACCAGTGCAGCTGTGTCCTGAATGCATGATGCAGTATATTGGAGCACCACTCCTGGAAGAACTGGAGTGTAACTTGTGTCTGGCATTCAGACCAGTTTTGGATTGTGTGCAGTGCATGTTTTGATGCCTTTGGTGCCTTTTTGAATGTCCACTAGAAGTTTGTCTTTCAGTGCAGCGCTTACTTCCCTTGTATGCTGATCTGCGGATGTTCTCACTGAGGGCTCATTGCCAGACATGGGTATTGAGGGTGCGTTTGCTATGGGAAGCCATCTATGAGCTGCCATTCATAGAACATGTGGCTCTTGCCTCGCCATATGGCACAACATGAAATTATGCTGCCTCAGCTGGAGCTCAGGCTTTTTAACATGAGTGCTCTTTGCTTTCCTTTGCACCGATTTGGTCACATTACCACCGGCCAAAGTAGAACATTTCCTTGAGTCAATTGTCCTGGCTGTAATTGGAGATTTTCAAAATGGCACTGACTTTTAATAATTCGGCTTCATTGGCGCCACTGCTAAGATTTCAAATTGTCCATTTCAGGTTTTCCAATAAATCCACTCTGGTATGTTTTGACTTGTCTCAGTTGACATTTATGTATATATGTTTTAAGGTATTGCATTTTAGTTGCTTTTAACTTAGGGGTTAGGCTGCTCTACCACTTCTGATTCAACAAAGGGAGGGTGAGGTGGAGCCATTTAGTGATGCCCTGGGGCCAAGTTATTTCAGAAAGTAAGCCTGCTGCCTGTGCCCTTTAGCCTAGTAAAATTTTATTTTATTTCATTTTATTCTTTTAGATTCAGCCACATTTGTGGTGATGTTTTATTTTCCGTTATCTTGCTGCACTTTCACCTAGGAAAGCATTTACATTTCTTAGCACAACATTCTTTCACTCTGTGCTTTCTTCAAGGCTGCAACAAGATAGGATTGTCAGCACAAGCAGTACACTGCATCTCTAACATTTCACAGAAACATACATATTTTTATGCAGGTACACTTTTCTCAGAACGTCAGCTGTTTTATTATAAAATCATTACCATGTCCAATGCCAGGGAGGTTCCAGCTAAATGACCACAACCATGTGCTATCTGACATCATTACAGCTGCTTGCTGAGACTGCTGCTTCCCTGGCCTACATGGGGATGGTGTCTCTGTAGACAACAGGCTTCTCCACTACTGTCATACTCTGGTATGGGGGATGATATCTTTCCAGGGGTATCATGAAAGGCAGATTAGGGTTTATCATGCTGTGCTCTAATATAGAACATTAGTGGCATAGGTAGGAATTATACATTTTGCATAGTGAAAGTATGGTGGGACTCTTCTTGTGTTTCACTTTTCTTGTCACCATTTGATGATTCATCATCCTAATTATTGCATTTCATGTTATTTTATCTAAGACACAGCTGATTCAATAAATCTTATTGAACAATTTCCTGCCTCTGTTTGTCTTTGCATGTGTGGGATGAATGTACTGAGAAAAAAAGACAAGACCTGATCCACCACAATTTCCCTGAGAAGTTACAATATCATGCGCCAGGTTGCCACAAATCATCCCTGCTCTTGGGCATAGATGAGGTGCTGCTAGATGGCTAAAAATAGATTAGGCCAATAATAGTCACATGATGTGGTATTGGACTCAGTTCCCCATAATTCAGGTGATACTGCTGCCCAAATCCAGCAGCCTCATTGGTACAATGAGAGCCACCATGATGGTGGTAGAAAGTAATCATCAGAGTGAGAATCAGGCTGTATAGGGATGGTGTGCAAACCCTTCTTCATGGCAATATTGTGCAGTATGACAAATGTAGAGATTATCATGCAGCATGTTTCCAGTCTGTACAGTAGTGCCCCACCGGTCTTGTGGAGGCAACGAAAGCGGGACTTCAGGATCCCAAAGGTCTATTATTGAAAGCGTTGTCCTGTGTGCTGTGTTGTACTGCCTCTCACTTCTTGTCCTCTGTGAGTCAGGTATGGTGTGAATAGCCAGGAACACAAGGCATATGCACGGTCACCTTCAGAGCATGACAAGGAACATCACTAAGTCACATTACACACACCCTCCTGACCACTGTATTAATTGAGTCTGCAATTATTTTACCTTCTCGAAAACCATTGCCAAATTCACCTTGTGCCAGTTGGTTTTGTAGTCCACTATGGCGGAACATGAATGATTCATGGGTGCTGCCTGGGAATCTGGACACAAGGTCTGTTATGATACAGGATGTGTTAGACCTTTTATCCTTGGCGTGGTCTCATTTCACATTTTGCCTCTGTACCCCAGGTTGTTGATGTGTGCTGGACTCTGATTTTACTGTTTTTGTTACTCTGGGCACTTTACCACTGCTAACCAGTGCTTAAGTGCAAGTGCTCCTTTACAAAATGTGAATGTAATTGGCTTATCAATGATTGGCACATTTGATTTATTAGTAAGTCCTTAGTACAGTGCACTAGAGGTGCCCAGGGCCTGTAAATCAAATGCTACTAGTGGGCTTGCAGCACTGGTTGTGCCACCCGCACAAGTACCTCTGTAATCATGTCTCAGACCTGCCATTGCAGTGTCTGTGTGTGCAGTTTTAACTGTAAATTCAACTTAGCAAGTGTACCCACTTGCCAGGCTTAAACCTTCCCTTTTCTTACATGTCAGACACCCTAAGGTAGGCCCTAGGTAGCCCCAAGGGCAGGGTGCAGTGTATGGTTAAGGTAGGACATATAGTAATGTGTTTTATATGTCCTGACAGTGAAGTATTGCTAAATTTGTTTTTCACTGTTGCAAGGCCTGTCCCTCTCAAAGGTTAACCAGGGGGCTACCTTTAAATCTGATTAAAGTGTAGATTCCCTTTGGGAGCGGATGGACATGTGGAGTTTAGGGTCTCTCAGCTCACAATTTAAAAAACATCTTTTAGTAAAGTTGATTTTAAGATTGTGTGTTTGAAAATGCCACTTTTAGAAAGTGAACATTTTCTTGCTTATACCATTTCTGTGACCCTGCTTATTTGTGGATTCCCTGTCTGGGTCAGTATGACAGTTGGGCTGGTTGCACCTCACACTAGACAGTGACACAAAGGGAGCTGGGGTGTAGCCTGAATATCCTGATAAGCCATCTGTGCTAGGAGGGAGGGGAGGAGTGGTCACTCAGACCTGAAAGGGCTGTGCCTGCCCTCACACAATGCAGTCTCCAACTCCCTGGTGGGTGTCTGGGGCCTGGCCTGGGCAAGGCAGGATTTCACATTCACAAGAGACTTTGCTTTGAAGTAGGCCTATTTCAAAGGAGAAATTGGGTATAAGAAGGGCACCCAAAACTACAGACTTTAGATCAATTCTGTAAATCAAGAGAAGAGCGAGCTGCCTGGAGAAGAGCTGAAGAGCTGAGGAGAAGTGCTACCCTGCCTGTGACTGTGCTTTGTGGAGCTATCCTGCAGTTGCTGCTTCTGCCTGTGCGAGGGGACAAAGACTGGACTTTGTGGTATATTCCTGATAGAGAAGGACTCTCCAAATACTTGGACTGAGCTTGCCCCCTGTTCTGAAGTCTCAGGGACATCAAAGACTTCCCTTACCAGCACCTGGAGTCTCTGGAGAGACTCCTGCCCTGACAAGTGGTACCCTATCCAGTCCCTGGGCCCTTGAAAGGAAAAGCTGGTGAAAATTTAAGGAAAACGATTTTGGGCGACTCCGGACTGACACCGCTGCTGAATCCGGTGACGCCGCCTGCAACCGACCCCGTGATCTTCGCTGGAATGCCACGACCTTCGCAGGCCCAACACCGCTGCAGTCCCACCAAAGTCTGCAACACTGTGGAAGTCACCGCACCACGCCATGACCGATGCCACTCAAAGTGCGCGGATTCAACGTTTCGCACAGACTCCTCGATCCCCGATTTCGTGCATCGGCCTGCTTCCATTATTCACCAAGGTACTTTACCTGGGGGTGTGCGTGACTCCATGACCGGCGCTGCTGGTGCCGGATTATTGGGAGCGGCTCTGTCACAACGCCGTGTTAACACCTCATCGGAGCATTTTGTGTTTTTCAGCGCTATTTTTTAATGTAATCTTTAAAAAGTCATAACTTGACTTGTGTATGTCGGATTGTTGTCGATTCGGTCTTGTTTTGTTTAGATAAATATTTCCTATTTTTCTAAACCTGTGTTGTGTCATTTTGTAGTGTTTCCATTAAGTTACTGTGTGTGTTGCTAAAAAATACTTTACACAATTAGCACTCTGAAGTTAAGCCTACAGCTCTGCCAAGCTACCAAGGGGGTAAGCAGGGGTTAGCTGAGGGTGAATCTCTTTTACCCTGACTAGAGTGAAGGTCCTTGCTTGAACATGGGGTAACCTGACTGTCAACCAAAGACCCCATTTCTAACAGGATGCATTACACACTATCTGCACATTGAGTGAATGTGAGCTTTTCCTGTTCCTGTATATGTATTCAGTCGCTGAGGGGGTACATATGGCAATATGTGTGCAATCATCATAGCCAATGACAGTGGGAACCTGTGAACCCTGTAGAACAACAATTTGGTTTTTGCAATAATTGGGGGGGTATTGGTGAATGATAGATATTGGTTAACTTTGCTCATCATGATGTCCAGGAACATGCGAAAGAAACTGGAAAAGGGGCACCTTGTGACACGCCAATGCCACTGCTATGACAAACAATGGTAACCACCGGAAACTAAGAGGTGTAGGCAACACAATACCTGCACATGTGGTGGGATTATGTTGCTTCTGAGTGTTGAGACCTGTAGCTGAGGTTGTAACTGAGCAATTAAAACAAGCATTAGCTCACTACCCATTTTGTATCTCTCAATAATCTCCTCCTTTGTCTGTTCAAACAGGGTGATCCTCTCCTGTTCCCTCCTCCTTTTCTGCCTCACAGCCAAAATCCTCATCCTCCGAAAGTACAAAGCCGCCATTATAAAGGAGCCTAATCCATTTTGGGTGCCTTTTAATATAGGATACATCTGCTTACCACCTGATCCGATTCAATGGTAATTGTATTTCCTAAATGGCCATTTTGCGACTAGTCTCAATTAGGAAATCCTTTCTACATGTGGTTTAGAGATTTGTTATTTGGAAATCCCTATTTGTGATTTCCTATTTAGCTATTTTCAAATGTGATTTTTACAAAGTAGAAATTGAATTTTACACCACTGCAAATGCATTTCGTACATACAGAAATGGCATTTTGCATTTTCTAACTGCCTGAGTTAAGAAATGTAAAATGCCTTTGTTAGACCTGCCATCCATGGCGTGGTCTCCCATGTCACTTTTGCCTCTGCTTCCCATGTTTTGACTGTGTGCTGGACTCTGTTTTTGCTGCTTGTGTTACTCTGGGCACTTTACCGCTGCTGACTAGTACTAAGGTGCAAGTGCTCCCTGTGTATTTGGCTTTTCCATGATTGGCACATTCAATTTACTAGTAAGTCCCCAGTAAAGTACATTAGAGGTGCCCAGGGCCTGAAAATCAAATGCTACTAGAGGGACTGCAGCACTTGTCCTGCCACCCACATGAGTAGCCCTGTAAACATGGCTCAGACCTGCCACTGCAGTGTCTGTGTGTGCAGTTTTAGTCTGCGAATTCTACCTGGCAAGCGTACCCACTTGCCAGGCCCCAAACCTTCCCTTTTTATACTTGTAAGGCACCCCCAATGTAGGCCCTAGTTAGCCCCAAGGGCAGGGTGCAGTATATGTATGACAATTTAAAAATACATCTTTTAGTAAAGTTGGCTTTTAAATTGTCAGTTTGAAAATTCCCCTTTTAGAAAGTGGGCATTTTCTTGCTCAAACCATTCTGCTTGTGTATTCCCTGTCTGGGTCAGACTGACAATTGGGCTGTTTGTGAATCCCCTCTAAAAAGTGACACAAAGGGAGCTGGGGTGTAGCCTGCATATCCTGATGAGCCATCTGGGCTAGAGTGAAGGGAGGACTGGCCTGCGCAAGGCAGGATCCTGTGAACAAGAGACTTTCCTTTGAAGTTTGCCTACTTCAAAGGCAGAAAGGGGTATAGGTAGTGGACCCAATACCCAATTTTTTCAGATTACTTAAGGAAACAAGAGGAACCTCTGCCAAGGAGAACAGCTGAAGAGCTAGAGGAGTACTGCCCCTTTGCCTGTGACTGTGTTTTGCTGGGTTGGCCTGCAGTGGCTGTTTCTGCCTAAAAGAGGATAAAGACTGGACGTTGTGGTACACTCTTGCTTGTGAAGAATCTCCAAGGGCTTGGACTGAGTTTGCCTCCTGTTTTGAAGTCTCAGGGCCATGAAAGACTTCCTCTGCCAGCACTTGGACTCTCTGCTAAGACTCCTGCCCTGCTACGTGCCTGTGAAAGGTGAAGCTGCTAGAACAAGGATCGTGGTTTTCCATCACCGTGCGGCCGGATTTCTCATGCATCATCGCTGGGCGTCAAAATGAACCTGTGCAGATCTAAGGTGCCCTGTCCAGAATTGAAGCATTGCTCTCTTGGGGGAGGAAAAAATGATCCATCACCTACCCGACCGGAAAGGGAACGACGCACGGCCTCACTTTTCCAATGCACGCTTGCCCGAGCAGCTTTATATTTGACGCAAAACAGGTACTTTGTGTAAAAGCAACGTTCCCATTCTTATCTATGGAGTAAGACTATTTTTTTGAAAATTCATATCTTGACTTGTGATGTTGGATTTTTGTTATTTTGGTCTTGTTTGATTTAGATTAATATTGCCTCTTTTTCTAAACTGGTGTGTCCATTTTGTACTGTTTTCACTTTATTAGTGTGTGTGTTTACACAAATACTTTACACATTGCTTTTGAGATAAGCCTGACTGCTTGTACCAAGCTGCCACAGGGGGTGAGCAGGGTTATCTAAGTGTGTATCTCCATTGCTCTGACTAGAGTGAGGGTCCCTGCTTGGACAGAGTGCAAACTAACTGCCAAGCAGAGACCCCATTTCTAACAGCCTTAGCCTTGATTAGATTGCCTCTATGGTATCGTAGAGTCATTTTGGCCATGAGCATAACATAATGAAGAAAACCTGACAGTTCAAACATAAGAGAGTAAGTAAGGCTTAAAGGAGCACCTGTAAGTAGTAGGGCACCTACTCCTGTACACCTGTAGTAAAGGAAGAGAGTTGGGGTGCAAAGTTGTGTGAGCATGCTAACAGTATACTTTGTGCAGTAAGCAAAGGGTCTAACTTTTTGCTACACACTGCAGGGTTCGTTGCGTTTCTGATAAGTGATCATTTTCAAACATGCAACTCACCAGAACACAGAATATGAAATCATTTGCCAATTGGGGTGGGTGCTGTATCAGACAAATCCAAATAAAAAATAATGCAGTAGTAGATTTAGGAGAGGGCATAGAAAATATCCATCTTGGAATGAAGATGGTGCCAATATTTTTGTGGCTTCTACTCTGCCCTTCAGGACACAAAGGGAGAAGTTCCATAAGCAATACTGGCACACATCTGAGCATTGGAGAACACATCTCCATTGTTGTGTCATTACTTTTGTGTACAGCCTCAAACTCTGAGCAGAAAAGAGGTTGGCCAAGAGCATATATTAGTGTTCTCACAAGAGAGCAGTCTTGTAATTGATGACTGCAGAAGTAGTCAACCAATTATAAAGCAGCTCATTATGCATGCATTATGCATGTGCAGCAGAATGACAAAGCATATGTAGTCTGACTGTTCCTGGCCACTCCTGGCAGTAGAGGAACAACAAAAAATGGACCCCCTGGAGGAAGTGTATTCGTCAACTTCCACGGCAGTGTTGTACCACTTAAACCCTCTGACGCAGTAAGATTCATTCAGTATTATATCTATTGTATTAGAAATAATATATTTAGATTGAACAACTGAAGCAACATATTATATTAGGTGCTCCTAAAAAGTGACAACACAGTTCAAGTGAGTGAGGTGACAATAAAGTGCATCAATGTTATTTAAAGGGCAATATATACAAATGTGGTTATAAAATCCTTTAGCCTCCTTTTGAAACACCCCTAATGTAGGTGTCTGGAATCTACTTGCATTTTCAAAATACAGTCTACATTTAAATTTTATGTCAACGTTTCAACCCAAATCCTGAAATTCATTTAAAGGATCATCATCAGGACAGAATATTGTTGTAAGAAGCGCCTACAATGGGAGAATTATATATCAATCCACAAAAATTGTTAATCCTTACTATGTAGTTACTAAGCAAATTAATCTAATATTGCACTGTGTGTTTGACATATATGTCTAGCATTTTCATGAAGTCAATGCACAAACATCTGTCCCCCTTATCTATAAATAAGGTGGTATTTCATATGTATATCTCTGTTAAATTAATGCAGTTATGCCAATTGTGCACTTAAAATGAAAACGATAAAAGCATTCCTAGTGGAAAAATCAATAATTTACAAATGTCCCAAATTATATCACAGAGAAGACCCATCGATTCAAAAACAAAAACAAAAACAATTCACAGGGAAGTACTCACCCCTCAGTACTTCATCAACGTGAAGCCATTATTCATTCCCTCCTTGTGTAGGAATCAATTCAAGTACAAATCAGCACTTTGTTGTGTAGTCGCTTTATTGTGCTAACTGTTGTTTCAAGCTGTAGCACAGAACCTATTCAAGTGGAAACAAATCTGTCAAAAATCTCTAGAACAAATGCGCATAGCAAGTTTCTTAAATATTAACACCCCAGTAGGATCGAGAACTGAGAACCCCTCATTGCGTCTTAGAAAGAGACATTGCGAACTAAAATGACAATGCATGATGTGAACCCAGGAAGCGGAGCTGAAACTGATCGTTGTAATCACATTGTGCGTATGTTGTTCTGGTGCCCGTAACACCATAAGTGAGGCTCACATTTAGCATCTCATGCTTTGTGTTTTTTTAAGGAATACTAAAATGTTGTAAAGACAGAGATAAAAGACATGGCCATATACTATATATATTATGCTATAGGGGTCTCCTTCTGGTAAGCCTCTTCCTTCTTGTCTACTGTCAGGCTGATTGACATAACTTAAACAATAAACCCTGTTTATTGCACTTGTAGCTCTTACCCAATGCAAGGCATTAGCAGTTACGGAAAGATGATACTGCTTTTTCATTACTTACTTTGAACCCCTTACTCCCAAGGGCCGGACTGGGAAACCAAAGCAGCCCTGGCAATCTTGTCAGACTAGCCCCCGCATGGAAACTGGAAACAAGAGTGATTGGATTATTCTGGATTGCCGCTTTTTTTCAACATTGCAGCACCATTGCAAAACCGGCCCCCACCTCTCCAGTCTCCTGGGGAAATGCCCGACGTCCGCCACGGTCAGTCCGGCCCTATTTATTCCAAATCATTTCTCAAGAGTATTGCTTTTAACAATTGCGTTGTTAAGTGGTGAATTGGTGGTATATCCTGCAGAGCCAGGACTTGGCATAACCCTGTAAAGCCTACGGAGTGTTAATGATTATAGGCCCAGATTTGTGCGTAAGTCCCCTTGGTGCGCAGCCTTGCGTCACAGGGAAAGGAGAGGACTGCGCCGTATTTATCTAATACAGTGCATTAATGTCCTTTCCCCTTGCTCTAGCACACTTTTGGCTGCCTAGCGCAAACGCAGACACCCTTGCACTATGGTGCAAGGGAGCCTGTGTTGCATGCAGGATTGTTTTTTGTGCAGGAAGGGTCACCTACCCGCACAAAAACAATCCTCAGAGGCTTTTTTCTCTGCACACATATAAGAGGAAAAAACAAGGATAAATAAAGATATTTCTCCTCATTACGGGAGGTGTAGTATTTTGGCACATTCCCAGGTTTACCAGGGTTGGTAAATCTGGAGATACGTCAAAAACCATGGGAGTTGCGTGGGAACACCCATGCAGTGCCCATGGAATGCCACCCTAGTGCAGAGTAAGGCAAAGCAGTGATTTGCATTGCACTGCCTTACTCTGTATTTTTGAAGCCATTCAAAGCCATGCAAAGTAGCTTAGCGTGGCTTAAAAATATGACTTAGTCATTTGCACTATGCATGTATCACATTGCGTAGGGCAGGCATGGCGCAAACCCCTCATAAAAATGCTGCATAGTGTCTACTGCCACTTTATTGTCAGCATTCGCAAATTCGTGGCAGACTGCTACAACCTCAACTACCGCACTGAAGAGCAGAGTCTCATGTCTTTTTAATATTGTCCACAACCACAACCTAAAAAAGGTCCTATATTTTGAAGGTGAGTTCCTTCCAATGCAGAGGAATATTACACAAATATCACAAAGACATTACAAAAATGCAATTAACGGTTATGCACCGTAATAATAAGAAAAGTTAACTCTTGATTGTCAGCAGTATGCTATGAGGGGCTTAATTTGAGCCACCAGCACTTATTTCTGGGGACCGGAACTTATTTTTCCACATCAGACATATCCTGAGTGCAAGAGATCAGAAAGACGGGGGAATTAAAAAACGACAAAACCGTCACAAAGAAAGAAAGCAGGAACCTATAAGAGCATGAAAAAGTAACAAGCAGAGTCTGGGATGGATTAAAGACTACCAGCTTTGGTATGCGGCTCACCAGTGTGTAACTGCACCTACTGACAGCTTTTGACCAGCCTTTTAGGCGCCTGCACTCTTTCACAAATTAAGCACTGATGCCACTTTTTGACAATGCATTATCATTAATTGAATCGAGTGAATCATTGGCAACTCGAGATATGATTGTTGAACATATTTTGTGATAAAGCCTACACGGTTCAAAATGGGATTGTTGTTTTGTGCGTAATTATTAATGATAGAGGAGGCAGATGTCTTTAAGAGCGATGCTGTAAATCTTCCTTTTGATTTATGATTTTCAAATGCTGAAAGATCGGTGAACTGATAGATTATCAAATAGATTAAAATACGTTCTTTAGTGAAGATTTAAGTGAAGGAATCGCCATACAACAGAGACCCCCAGAAGAAGCATTTATTCGGATGTAATACGGCGAAACACGATTTGGCCATTACTTCTGAATAGGGTATTTTCGGTTTGAAAGCAATTTTGGATTAGAACGATGTAACTTAAAAATATTGTACTCACATCAAAACACCATACAATCAAATATACTTTTTTCTACGGATTAGTGTTTGCAGCTTTTAAGTGTTTGTACAGATTAAAGAATATGTTTTTCTTTGTTTATAAGGTTCCTATGATATTGGTTTAATATTACTCTATGTTTTAAAGTACTACTCCTAAATTATAGGAACTTTTACAGGGCCTATTTCGAAAGAGTATTTACAGGTTCACTTTTTCATCCCTAAGTAGTTTATTTCGTTTATGCCTTAACACTAAACCCATTCACAGAATATCTTCTTAAAGGAGTAGAGATTCGGATCAAAGTGACCAAAATGAATGCAAGTGTAAATGAGATATCATTGTTCTGTGAAAGCAGATGGGGGAAATAAGGTCAAGTTATTGGAACAGATACATATGAATTATCATAGGAGAGGAGAATTGAATCGAATTCCATTGTACTTAATAATCTATTCTCAATTGCAAATGATAGGTCGCTTTGGAGTGAATACAAGTAATAGCTGTAGTTGTATTTTGTGTTTGAGAGTAAGGCTTATTTTATTGATGCCTGTACAGGTCCTACTCTGTGTGAGGGAAATTTGAACTACAGCAGCATGTGCTGCACCTGTTATGCAACCTCTTATTACAAAGGAGAGGTGGAAGATGCCACATGTCAAATGGTGGCATCCATACTTCCACAACTAACAGCGACTAGTTAAACCTTTGGCATGTAAGAAATGAGTGGTAGAGTTGGCCACCCATTTATACTTCACCTTGTGAGGTGGACTGATGGGATTTTGATGGAGGTGACATCCAACAGTTCAGAGTTGGCTGCAACCCCGTCCACTTCCCAATGGCCTGGCCCAGGCTGTAAGGGTTCAACAGGGTGTCACTGAGCTCCAGGGAAGGGTAGTGGGTTCCTTTCACCACCACACCTCAAGGAACATTGGTAACCACTAGAATACCATTTCCTGGTGCACACAAGCATCTGCTGATAAAATTAGAATCACAGATATTCCCATGCAGAAACTGTAATAATGTTTATTAACACTGATGCAACCATGGAATATCTCTTTTTACTGGGAGTGCTTCAATAACACAGTCAATTTAGTCAAGGGACTACCATTGTGCCTTGAAACCCTAGTCCACAAGGAGAGTATGTGATTCCCATGTGCACTTATGTCCTTGCATTGCAGGGTAAAGTGTCAGCGGTAATTTTGTGGACTATCCAGGGCCGGGTTTTCTTTAGCTAACACTATTTAGGTCTCGGCTCTAGATGGTGTGCATGCGCTGCCTCGAACCGAGAAGTGTTGCACGCACCTGGCTTTTCATTGGTGCCTTTGTATGTCATTTAAATCTGTGTCTTCTGGGTTTTCCCATTTGGGAATCCCAACCATCTCGCCTTTTGTAGGTTTTTTCCCACCTATGGCGACTGGCCCTTTCACATGTCTTCTTTTTCCTGTATGCATTTATATTGTTTTCAACTGACTCTTTTCTTATTTTGGCTTGCCATGGGATTTTGTGAAGATGTGTTTTATGGGTGGTGAGCTAACTCCGCTGAGGCGTATGTGAGTTTTGCATGTCTTAAAGCAAACACGCTTCTTTTAACAGCTTGTGCTTTCTTCACAGTTTTTGTGTAATATGGTCCATGTTTAAAAAGACGGCAGCAGCACACACACTGTCAATTTGTATGCAATTCCCTCACTTTTACATAAGTGCTCCAAAGGTTACATTGCTCCTTTTGAAAAAACAGCATTTGAGCTTGCACTGTGTGTTTTTGAGCCATTTGTCACATTCATTTCCGTGTGCATTGTACAGTGTGTTTTACTTAATTTTCTCCATTTGACTTCAGGGCTCCTACACTAAAATTAAACATTTATATTTTAGTTTTAATAAGGGGAAATCTTGTGAGTTCTTTGCTTGAAAACATGGAATTTGCATGCACATGGTGTTGTTTTGCTCAATTTATCAATTGCACTTCAGCACTACAGAGTTAACATTATTAATATACATTTTGGTTTCAGTACGGGAAGATTATGGACACTTGTGGGCTTTATAAATGGTTGTGTGCTTTTGGGCACTTCACACTTTGATAATGTGTTTCCTTCAATTTCTCAGCTTAAATTATAGTTTAGGGGAGTTATTTGGTTTCGCCAGTCTTACACCTCCGGGGGGCTATTGTCTCATCATCCCTATCATCCCTATTTTTTTGTTTCCCTTTAGGCCTCTGGCTGTGCGGGAGGTGGGGAACAAGCACCACCCCTAGTAAGTGTATGGTGTGTTGGGCGTGCCATGTGTGAAGAGGTCAGTCAGGGCATGTTGTACCAGTCCTCACTAGTGTTCCTCTTCCCTGTACTGTCATATAAGTTTGATCCCTTGTATTGGCGTATGGCTCGATCCACAGTGGACCCCCATGCATGCTTCAAGTGAGTGTGGTGCAGTGCTTGATTTGTGTTTGTTGTTTCCGGTGTTGAGCACCAGCACTTATTTTTGAGGGGCCGGCGCTTATTCTTCTGTCTCAAGCATTTGGTGCGAACAAAAGACACATATGGGAAAGACGGAGGAAGAGAAAAACGAAAAAGCGTCACAATGGGAGAAAGCAGAAAGATGCAAAAGTGAGCAGAATGGGCATGGAGTGTCTTTAAATGGTTTGAAGAAGCACGAGATGGCTTTAGTATTACGCCGCCTCAGTATTCCGTGTTTCCACATTTAATTGCAGCAGCTGTGTGTTTAAGAGGAGGGCTTTGAGCACCTGCCCGTTTTTAGTTACAAATTAAGCACTGGTGTGGTGACTCCCCTATCTACACTCGGGGCCCCCGTGAGTATGTGCCGGGTGAGTTTCCATTGAGTGTGGCTGACTGGGGTTCCCACAACTCCAGGCTGTCTAGCACGATGCGCCATATCACGCTCTGCGTTTTCGTCAACGTGGACCAATTTAAGTCTCCTCTCCTCAGCTATCCCCCACTCACGTCAGTCTAGCCCCCACTTATCCAATGGGGGGAGGGAGGTTGTGTCCAGTGGATTGCGAAGCAGCGTTTTGCCAGCTCCAAACCTAACCGGGAATATTTATACCGTTTCTATCTGCACACCTGTAACCTCATGTAGCACGTTCACCACATCAGCCCAGTAGTCTTTTAATTTTGCGCATTCCCACATCATGTGGAGGAATGTCACCAGGTCAACCCAGCAGCGAGGGCTTCCAGACGGATTGCGTTATGTATATCTTTTGTAGTCTCTGGGGAGTGAGGTATGTGAGATGTAGGTAGTGGAACTGGATGAGTTTAATTGTAGCATTACTTGCCACTTCTAGCACTTGCACAAATGCCCAACACTACTCCGCGTCCGTGAGAGGTAGCAGGAAGTCCCCCGACCACCTGTCCTGAATCAGCGTCAAGTTTCAGGGCCTTGTATATGTGGGCTATCATTCCTCTAGAGAAGCCAGAGCCCAATAGAAGCTGTAAATGTATGAGATTCATCTGGATCCGTGGGAAAGGCGGGCCATGTCTCGCAAACTGTGCAAGAGATTTTGGCAAATTGCATTGGTTGGCCTGGTGATAGCTGAAAACACTCCCGGGCCTCATCTGGGGTGAGAAAAACTCTGTTTTAGTTCAGGGCTCCAGCTGTAGAGCATCCCCCAGTGTACCACTGGGATAAATCTATCACTGCCTGTATCTGCTTAAAACCTGATTTGCACGTCAGTGGTAGTAGCTTTGCCTAGGGGGTTCTTCAGAGCATTAGTGTAACCTCCCGTTCCCAAACTTTGACGACCTGGTGTATTATAAAGGGGGCATCAATCGGCACTCCGCTCCCTCTCATCAGGTATTTGGATAGATCTACACACCGTCCCAGTTTGCCAGGAGGATTTTTCTCCAGTCAGGCCTTCTGTACACCACTGTGTGGTATATTGCAAGATTCCTGCAAAATAGTACATCTGCAGGTCTGGTATGCCCAGACCCCCTAGCTCCATATCTAGTTTTACCACGTCCGATTTAAACCTACTCTGGTGGCCTGCCCAAATCAGGGAAACCAGGAGACTATTTTTCTGCTGAATGTGGCCCATGGAACATGGCACACAGAGTGTTTCAAAAAACATAAAGGCAATGAGAGAGGACTACCATTCTACTTAGCACCAGTCTCCCTATAATGGAGATCGGGAGTCGATTCCAGAACTGAATTGAGGTCCCGAGGTGCGTAAGCACAACTCCCATATTTAAAGTATAATTATCAGAGTCAGGAGGTGTCACCTTTATACCCAAATATCGAAAATTATTGTTCTCCCAGTCAAGTCCCATCTGGGGCATGGCAGAGGCATCCGTCTCCACCAAGCTCACCATGGGAAGTAGAACTGATTTCCACTGGTTGACACACAGGCACAGAATAATGACATGATTTCCATCAACACAGGCACTGCTTGTTCTAGGTGGCTAATATAGATTAGCACGTCCTCAGCATATAGGGAGACTATGGTGGTCATTACAACCCTGGCGGTCGGTGTTAAAGCGGCGGTAAGACCGCCAACAGGCCGGCAGTAAAAAAATTGCAATTACGACCGTGGCGGAAACCGCCAACAAAGACAGCCACTTTAACACTCCGACCGCCACGGCGGTACAAACAAACAGCGCAGCGGTCACCAGCAACAGACAGGCGGGAGACAATGTACCGCCCACACTATTATGACAGGCCAATCCGCCACCTTTTCCGGGGCGGATTCACGCGGATAAAAACACGGCGGAAACAGGAATCCCGAAGGAAAAACGCTCACCTCTACACACCCCACGAGGAACGAGGACGCCATGGATCCGGAACTCCAAATTCTACCTGCCATAGTCTTCCTGCTCCTCTACCAGGAGCACGAACACCAGCGGCGAAGACCACGGTGAGTACTGCACCTACGACACAGGGGAAGGGGGAGGGAAAAAACAGAGACATACACACGCAACACCCCCACCCTCACCCACTACAACACACACACTAATGCATACTAATACATCACAGTTACACCCCTCAAACCCCCTGGAAGAATGCAAAGACAATGGAACATGAGTGTAACCATTGTAATATATTAAAAGCAAGTAGGCAGAAATATATATATACACCATGTACAAAATATATACCAAGCATATGAAGTCCAGGTAGTGCTCTAAGAAAGTCTGTGGAACACTGGGACCACACGGTATGGGCGAGGCCCACACAAGATCCCCGACCATGACGGAGAGAACACTGCAGGGGCATCAGAGAGCAACTAAACAGGCACCTCAGGGGGAGGGAAAGGGGGGGCACCTCAGCCGCTTGAGTGCACAACGACAAATCCACGAGGGGGCCACATGCCCACTGTTCCATCCTGCGGAGTGCAAAGCCACAGTCTCTCAAGTCTCTACAGTGGGTGGTTTGCCCACTGTTCAATCCTGGGGAGTGCAAAGCCACAGTCTCACAAGTCTCTACAGTGGGTGAGTTGCCAACTGTTCAATCCTGGGGAGTGCAAAGCCACAGTCTCTCAAGTCTCTACAGTGGGTGGGTTGCCCACTGTTCAATCCTGGGGAGTGCAAAGCACAGTCTCTCAAGTCTCTACAGTTGGTGGTTTGCCCACTGTTCAATCCTGGGGAGTGCAAAGCCACAGTCTCACAAGTCTCTACAGTGGGTGGTTTTCCCACTCTTCAATCCTGGGGAGTGCAAAGCCACAGTTTCTCAAGTCTCTACAGTGGGTGGTTTGCCCACTGTTCAATCCTGGGGAGTGCAAAGCCACAGTCTCTCAAGTCTCTGCAGTGGGTGGTTTGCCCACTGTCATATCCTGGGGAGTGCAAAGCCACAGTCTCTCAAGTGGATAACAGTCTCCACTGGTTCTGGAGGGGGCATGGTGCCCAGAGTGCTTCATCCTGCTAAGGACAGAGGTAGTGGATGACAGTCTCCTCTGGTTTTGGAGGGGGCATGGCGCCCAGAGTGCTTTCTCCTGCTAAGGACAGAGGTAGTAGAAGGATCTCTCCACTGGTTCTGGAGGGGGCATGGTGCCCAGAGTGCTTCATCCTGCTAAGGACAGAGGTAGTGAATGACAGTCTCCACTGGTTCTGGAGGGGGCTTGGTGCCCAGAGTGCATCATTCACCCCGTGACGGACTCAGTTGCGTCAGTGCCCTTGCCGCTCATGGGCCAGCGGTGCTTGAGACAGCGGTGCCCTGTTCAGCGGTGTTTGAGATGGCGGTGCCCTGTTCAGCGGTGCTTGAGACGGCGGTGCCCTGTTCAGCGGTGCTTGAGATGGCGGTGCCCTGTTCAGCGGTGCTTGAGACGGTAGTGCCCTGTTCAGTGGTGCTTGAGATGGCGGTGCCCTGTTCAGCGGTGCTTGAGATGGCGGTGCAGCAGTGCTTGAGATGGCGGTGCCCTGTTCAGCGGTGCTTGAGATGGCGGTGCCCTGTGCAGCGGTGCTTGAGATGGCGGTGCCCTGTTCAGCGGTGCTTGAGATGGCGATGCCCTGTTCAGCGGTGCTTGAGACGGCGGTGCCCTGTGCAGCGGTGCTTGAGATGGCCGTGCCCTGTTCAGCTGTGCTTGAGGCGGCTGTCTCCATTGCAGGGACTCAGCTGCTGGCGGTCCTTCATGGCCCAGCGGGGCTTTTGCTGGTGGTCCTTCATGGCCCAGCGGGGCTTTTGCTGGTGGTCCTTCATGGGCCAGCGGGGCCTGTGCTGGCGGTGGCCTCCTGGGCAGGTGGGCTGGTGCTGGCCGGCCCCTCCTGGGAAGCTGGGCTTGTGCTGGCATTCCTGTCCTGGGCAGCTGGGCTTGTGCTGGCGGTCCTGTCCTGGGCAGCTGGGCTTGTGCTGGCGGTCCTGTCCTAGGGCGCTGGGCTTGTGCTGGTGGTCCTGTCCTGGGCAGCTGGGCTGGTGCTGGTGGGCCTGTCCTGGGCAGCTGGGCTTGTGCTGGCGGTCCTGTCCTGGGCAGCTGGGCTTGTGCTGGCGGTCCTATCCTGGGCAGCTGTGCTGGTGCTGGCGGGCCTGTCCTGGGCAGCTGGGCTTGTGCTGGCAGTCCTGTCCTGGGCAGCTGGGCTGGTGCTGGCAGCCCTGTCCTGGGCAGCTGGGCTTGTGCTGGCGGTCCTGTCCTGGGCAGCTGGGCTGGTGCTGGGGGCCTGTCCTGGGCAGCTGGGCTTGTGCTGGCAGTGGCCTCCTGGGCGGCTGGGATGATGGCGGTCTTCTCCGCCGTGCTGCTCTTCCCAGACTTGCCGGGTTTCTTGTGGCCCTTCCCCACCTTGGAAGGTGTCACAGCTGACTCCACACTCCCACCGGGACCCCTGGGAGCGGCTTTGGTGGCTGGAGTCTTCCTCCTCTCCTGCCGGGCACTGGCCAACTTCTGATGCTTCACAGGTGGGGGACTGTCTGTGCTGTGGCTCCGTGCCACACTGGCTGCCCTGGTGGCCGGTGCACTCCAGATTCCGGTGACTACAGGCACCACTGGTCCCGGAGATGTTGTGGCTGAGGTGCTAGTTCGGGACCTAGGAGACGGACGGGGTGGGGGAGGTGTGGGAAAGAGGTCAAGGTTGGACAGGAAAAGTTTTTGGGACACACTGGGATGGGTAGCTGGAGGGGGTTTAGGAGTGGAGGAAGAGGTGGTGGTTGTAGGAGGTGTACGTTTGCTGACTTTGGGTGAAGGTGCATGTGCTGGAGGCTGTCGTAAGGTGGATGGCTGTTGGGTGGGTGTGTGCCTGCATTTGTGTATCTTGGGAGGGGGCATCACAGACACACTGGGAGAGGACACAGGGGACGTGTGAATGGTAGTGGGGGTGGTGACTGCACGTGAGCGGGGTGTGGTGGTGGGTGTGCTGGAGAGGGACGTAGTGGCTGTAGAGGTAGTGCATGCAGGTGCGAGTGTAGACGAGACTGGGAGGGAGGAGGGAGACGAGGAGGAGGGGGACACAGTGGAGGCAGTGGATGTTGGTGTGTCTGCATGTGTGTGATGCTTGCATGAGTGCCTGTGGGATGTGTGGTGCTTATGTTTGCCTGAGCTTCCCTTGTGTGTTGACATGTGTGAATGTTGGTCTGTAGGTGTGCTTGGGATAGGCTGAGGTACAGGTGATTGGGTCGGGGTGGAGGAAGTTGGAGGGGGGAGGCTAGACACAGGGACAATGGCTGCCATCAGTGCTGAGGCCAGAGTCTGAAAAGCTCGCTGAAGGGCCGCCTGACCAGAATGAATGCCCTCCAGGAATACATTTGTTTGTTGCAACTGCCTTTCTACACCCTGGATGGCATTCAAAATGGTAGACTGCCCAACAGTGAGGGACCTGAGGAGGTCAATGGCCTCCTCACTGAGGGCAGCAGGGGTGACTGGGGCAGGGCCTGAGGTGCCTGGGGCGAAGGTGATGCCCACCCTCCCGGGAGAGCGGGCACGGGGCGAAGGCTGAGGGTCTGCTGGGAGGGCGGTGCTCCAAGGGGGGGTGGCGGCTGTACCTGTAGATGGGGGTGGCACAGATGTTGCCGCCACCACAAGGGAGCTCCCATCAGAGGACGAATCTGTGTCACTGGTGTCAGCTTCTGCCTCCGCCGTGGAGCTCCCCTCGCCCTCCGTCCCACTGGTGAACTCCGAGTCCGTAGTGTGGCCCTCCATGGCCATGTGGGATGCAGCCCCCTGGTGCTCCGGTGCCACTGCTCCTCCGCCTGATGATGCTAATGCACACAAGAACAGGGAGACCACAAAAAGGGGGGGGACAACAGAAGAAAGACATGTTGAGTGCATGCATTACCGCTACCGTTGGCGGACACGACAGACACAGAAGCCCCCTGCACTACGCCGCGCTCTTGGGCTCCACTGTTCAATTCCTGGGAAATGGCCTACAAGGCTATGGACGACATCTGCACACATAGATGACACAGGGGCATGACTAGGTGTACTTGGCACTCTACAGAGGTGGGGTGGGGTGCCACATGGCCTGCCTTACGGAGGGACCTTGCCTACGGAACTCGCCCTGGCCTAGGGAAACCCACAGCCCACCTCCCCCACCCAGACACCTCCACTGCGCGCAAAGTCAGCAGAGTGAGAGTGTACTCACCCCTTGTGGCTGCTGTGATGCCCTCAAGCGCCCATCCAACTCCGGGTAGGCCACCGCCAGGATCCTGAACATCAGGGGGGTCATGGTGTGACGGGCACCCCTCCCACGTTGGGAGGCCATCCCCAGCTGAGCCTCCACCGTCTTCTTGCTCCAGCGGTGAACGTCCTCCCATCTTTTACGGCAGTGGGTGCTCCGTCTGTGGTAGACCCCCTGGGTCCTGACGTCCTTGGCGATGGCACGCCAAATATGTTTTTTCTGGTGGGCGCTGACCTACATGAAATGTACAGGGGAAAAAGAGAAGTTATTACCAACTGCACTCTCAAACTGATTGGCCCCCATCCCTACCCTTGCCATGTGGCACATGCATTCACCGTCTTTCATGCACGCAGCACTCTCCCCCCTTCCTTCTTACATCCAGCCCTCTCCACACAGGCATAGCCCATACAACATGCTCCCTGTGTACTTACCTATTTGTCTGGAGGACCGTAGAGTAGCGTGTACTGGGGGAGGACCCCATCCACGAGTTTCTCCAACTCCTCCGATGTGAAGGCAGGGGCCCTTTCCCCAGACACTCGAGCCATTGTTTCTTCCAGACCGAGGTCACAGCAGCACTTGCAGTGTAGGTCCTCTCCTGTCGAAGATCAGGTATCGAGTGATTGAACAGATAGAAAATGGCGGTCACGTCCGCGGCGGTGCGTACCGTCACCGCCGGCGTACATCGTCATTGGCTCCTGGGACCCTTAGGGTCCAATGTTAACCAATGCAGCATTGCGCTGCGGTGTTCGAACGCCTACCGCGACGGTGTACAATGCCAGCGTAGTTACCTCACATCCCATTGTCCCACTTTAGAGGTCAGGCAGGCGCCATTTCAGGGGCCCACATGGCTTCATTTTCAACTGCGTCACACATACCTAGGCCTAGACTCAACACACATATAGGCCACCTTTTGTGTATGAATGGTGTTCTGTGTAAACTGTGGGTACGTACCTCCGAGTTGTTTGACTCTGTGCTCGCTGTTGTCCTTCATAGGCACCGTCTGCTGGGACATGTGAGGAGATGGCGGCATCCTCCGGTATACCGACCGTTGGTGGGCCTGTCGACAATGGAGGAGCGACATGTGATTATCACATACAGGCTTGACCGTGCCACAGTCCAAGAACTGTGTACCCACTTGGAGCCAGACCTGATGTCAGCAATCCGCCATCCCACAGGAATCCCCCCTCAAGTGCAGGTGCTGTCAGTGCTCCATTTCCTTGCAAGTGGGGCTTTTCAAACAACAGTGGCCATAGCATCAGGGATGTCCCAGCCTATGTTTTCAAACGTATTGTCCAGAGTGTTGTCTGCCCTTCTGAAACACATGCAGAGCTACATCGTGTTTCCTCAGGTGGAGGATTTGCCTACAGTGAAAGGTGATTTCTATGCCCTGGGACACATCCCCAACATCATAGGTGCCATTGATGGGACCCATGTGGCTTTGGTCCCCCCCACAGGAGTGAACAGGTGTACAGAAACCCGAAGAGTTATCATTCCATGAATGTACAGATGGTATGTTTGGCAGACCAGTACATCTCCCATGTGAATGCCATGTTCCCTGGCTCACTGCATGACGCCTACATCCTGCGGAATAACAGCATCCCTTATGTGATGGGTCAACTCCAGAGGCACCGTGTGTGGCTATTAGGTGAGCACCTGGAAGCAAGGCAGTGGGAATGGTTGTCTGGGTCTGGGGATATCCCTCCAGGTTAGTGTGTGTCTAACAGTTGTCCCTCGCCATTTGCAGGTGACTCTGGTTACCCCAACCTGTCATGGCTACTGACCCCAGTGAGGAATCCCAGGACAAGGCCAGAGGAACGCTACAATGAGGCCCATGGGCAAACTAGGAGGGTGATCGAGCGGACCTTCGGCCTCCTGAATGCCAGGTTCCGGTGCCTCCATATGACAGGTGGATCCCTATTCTACTCACCAAAGAAGGTGTGCCAGATCATCGTGGCCTGCTGTATGCTTCACACCTTGGCTTTGCGACGACAGGTGCCTTTTCTGCATGAGGATGGTCCAGATGGTGGTGTTGTGGCAGCTGTGGAGCCTGTGGACAGTGAAGACGAGGAAGCAGAGGAAGAAGACATGAGCAACAGGGACTCAGCGATCCAGCAATATTTCTAGTGAGACACAGGTAAGAGTACAGACCTGCCTACTACATGTACTTTAAAACTACTACCTCTCTACTGTTTGTCGTTTTCACCCAGTGTATGGTCACTGAGTTGTCACTTTCCCTTACGATTTCACAGATGTGGGTCCCAGTGTGTGACATCTGCTTAGATTCCTCATGGACTAGAGCTGTGTGACATAGGTATGTTGACATTACAATTGAAAGAGTATTTTGCCACTGTAATTGCTAATACACTATTTCGTAATCACAGACAGACTCCAGATTGTTTTGTGCTTTAAGTGTGTTTATTTAAGTGCTCGATATTGGAGGGGGTAGTGAAATGGTGAGGGGTGATGGCGGAGGAATGTCCATGGCAGAGTCCAGTCTATTAGTCTCACAGGTGCATTAAAGTGGAGCTGGGGCAGTTTAAGTATGGATAGGGTGACAAACTGGGACAGTAGGATGACAATCAGGGTGGTCTCATTTCTTGGCGGGGGTCTTGGCATCGTGCTCTGTCTTGTTCCTGGATCTCAGGGACCGTTTGCGGGGTGGTTCTCCCTCTGCAGGGGGTGGGGTGCTGGTGTGGTGGTCCTGTGGCAGGGCGTCCTGTCCACTAGCGCCGGAGGAGGTGGTGGACAGTTCATCGTCCATGCTAGTGTCAGAGGCCCCTTGTAGTGCCACAGTGTCACAGTGTTCACAAGTTCCTTCAGCACCCCTACGATGGTGCCCAGGGTGGAGCTGATGGTTCTGAGTTCCTCCCTGAAGCCCATATACTGTTCCTCCTGCGGGCGCTGGGTCTCCTGAAACTTGGCCAGTACCGTTGCCATCATCTCTTGGGAGTGGTGGTAGGCTCCCATGATGGAGGAGAGGTCCTCGTGGAGAGTGGGTTCCCTTGTCCTATCCGCCCCCTGTCGCACAGCAGCCCTCCCAGTTCCCCTGTGTTCCTGGGCCTCCGTCCCCTGGACCGTGTGCCCACTGCCCCCAGGTCCCTGTTGTTGTTGGGGTGGTGGGTTAGCCTGGGTTCCCTGTAGTGGTGGACACACAGCTGATTGACGTGTCCTGGGGACGGAGGTATGGGCCCCCTGGGTGGGTGCTGTGCTGGTGTTTCCAGAGGGGGGAAGGTCTGTGGTGGCCTGTGACTGGGTGAGGGGAACCGACTGTCCAGAGGTCCCCGATGGGCTGGGCTGGTCATCTAGATCCAGTTGGACAGAGCTGCTGTCATCACTGTGGGCCTCTTCTGTTGGTGGTGTGGACATGTGTGGACCCTCCTGTCCGGTGATGTTGGGTAGGGGTCCTGCAGGGGTATAAAAGGATGGTTATTACATCTGTGTGTGGCATGGTGTGCAATGGGTGGGTGACCGTGTACCCCAGTGCTTGCATTCCTGTGTGGGACCTTGTGTGATGATGATTTAGGGGGTTGTATGGGTATGTGCAGTGGGCATGCTTTAGTGATGGGTGTCCATGCTTTGTTGTTGCATGCAGGGCTTGGTGTTGGGATGGGTGGTTTGTGATGTTGGGACATATGTGAGGAGTTGGAGTGCTGGGGGTGAGGGTGAGGGTGGGGGTATGTGATGGCATGCAGGTAGGGTGGGTGATGTAACAGTTAAGATTTGTCTTACCAGAGTCCATTCCTCCACCTACTCCTGCGTGGCCCTCAGGATTCAGAATCGCCAAGACCTGCTCCTCCCATGTTATTAGTTGTGGGGGAGGAGGTGGGGGTCCGCCGCCAGTCCGCTGAACCGCCAGGTGGTGTTTTGAGACCACTGAACGCACCTTCCCCCGTAGGTCGTTCCACCTCTTCCTGATGTCCTCCCGATTTCTTGGGTGCTGTCCCACTGCGTTGACCCTGTCCACTATTCTTCGCCATAGCTCCATCTTCCTTGCAATGGAGGTGTGCTGCACCTGTGATCCAAATAGCTGTGGCTCTACCCGGACGATTTCCTCCACCATGACCCTGAGCTCCTCCTCCGAGGACCTGGGGTGTCTTTGCCGTGCCATGGGGTGGTGTGGGTGATGTGTGGGGTGGAGTGTGTGGTGATAAGTGTGCTGATATGTAGTGGGGTGTTGTGTGAGGTGCGTGGAAGTTCTGTGGGTGATGGTGTTGTGTGCCTGTGGATGCTGTTGTTCTTGCTGGTGCTGTCTCTCTCTGGCCTTCTTTCGGAATTTTTGGTAGTAGGGGTTTGTGGGTGATGTGGGTGTGTGTTTTATATTGTAATGGGTGTGTGGGAGTGGTGTGTGTATATGTATCAGGTGTGTGTATTTCGAATTGTCCAATGTGGCTGTGTTTTGTAAAAGTGTGTGTATTTTGAGCGCGGCAGTGTGTACCACCAATGGAATACCGCGGTTGAAAGACTGCCGCGTGGATTCGTGTGTCGTGATAGTGTGGGCGTTTTTCTGTTGGCGTGACGGTGGAGGTTTTGTTTTCACCAGTTTATCACTGACCTTTGGGGTGGCGGACTTGTGTGGGTGTCTGAATTTTGGCGGATTCCGAAATGTGGGTCATAATAGCTGTGGTGGAACTCCGCGGCGGTGTGTTGGCGGTCTTCTGCACGGCGGTAGGCGGATGGGTGGGTTCCAGTTATCGGGTAGGCATAGAGTAGTCAGACCCATGAAATAAAATCTAGGCCCAGTCCTATTTTTTCAGCATGGCCCATAGACACTCCCGCCCCTGAGTATCAAAGGCTTTTTTGATATCGAGAATGATCACCGCCACCTGAGGCTGACATAGAGAGGAGTACATGAGAGAGTCTGCGTAGATTCATGTGTGTCCCCCAGCCTGGCATCAAACCACTCTAGTCCTTGTGCACTAGATGAGTCACGACGTGGCATGGCAAGGACCTTAGCTAATATTTTGGTGTTTACACAGAGCATAGATAGAGGTCTGTACAAGCTTAGGTCTGACGGATCTTTACCTGGTTTTGGAAGCATCATAATCTGGGCTTCTTGCATGGGTCGCGGCAGGAGACCCACACGTCTGGATTCTTCATAAGTCTCCAGTTGGTGAGGCAGCAAAAAGTCTGCGAATGACTGCTAATTTTCTAATGGTAGGCCATCTGGGCCAGGTGCCCAGCAACGAGCCATAGCCCCAAGCTCCTACCGGAGTTCCTCCAGATGAACATCTTTTTCAAGACCTTTGCTCAGCACCTCAGTGAGGCATGGGCGTTCTAAGTCTGTCACGAATTCATGAAGCACTGTTGGAGACATGTAGGGTCTGGCACAGTGGACACCCTCCAAATGGTCTTACAGCAGTGCATTAATCCCTGCCTGTGTGGACACTATGGAGCCATCAGCATGCCGCATTGACAGGGTAAAGGAAGGGTGGATGTTCCCGCAGCCATGCTAGCAACCTCCCAGATGTATCTCCCTCACGATGCAACAATTGGCAGTATTTGCAACTGGTCAAGCAGTCCAGTCTATCCCAGATGTCTCCGACTCAGCGATGAGCCTGTGTCAGGGAGTCATTGCACTTCTCTGGCACAGTGTGTGACTGCTGTAGTTTCACCAGAGTTTCGTTCGCATCTGTGTGATCCTTTTCCAGCCATCATCGCCTTCCACCATTTCTAGAGATACATTCCCCACGGGTGACAACCTTTAATGAATCCCATTCCAGTCCCCTTTCCCCCAGGTACAACCAATTCATGTAAAAGAACTGGATTGTTGCATTGCGGAGTTCCTCTTGGAACAGTGTATCTTTAAGGTTAGCCCAGAACCCGCAGGCGCACACCACCCACTCCCTACTCCAGCATCACCGGAGCGTGATCCGAGAGAAAATGGCCCATGTTCTGGATATTAGTAATCTTGAGAGCCATTACTGCTAATTCCAAGAATCTGGTCAGGCAATTAAAAGCCCTGTGGGCTGTGATGTGACAGGTGTACTATCCCACTCTGGATGCATTGCCCTCCACGTCGATGCAGTGTTAGTGGTCCATCACTGTATGTAGGGCACTTTTCATATGTGGTTTGGTTTGCGGTCGTGGTGGGTGTCTGTCTAGGCTACCACCTTGAACACAATTAAAATCACTGGCCCACAATATGGGTATGCCTATATATAGACTTTATTCTTTCTCTAGCACTAGGAAGAAATCGCCATTGTCTATATTCGGGCATATACATTCATAAAGCGTATTTACGCGCCATCCAGTGGGCTATGTACCAGTAGGTACCTGCCATTGACATTGGCCTGAAATCCTCGAACCTGGAATGGGACCTGCGGTGCCACTCAAATAATCAAAATAAGAACCTCCCTAGTGTATGTTGAATATATGGTAGAATACAGTTGGTCCCTCCATTTATTTTGTAATTTATCTACCTCATCCTCTGATAGATGCATTTCTTGCAGCAGTGCCACCTGAACTCTGTGACTGCAAAGGTACATCTGTACCCTGTAACCTTTGACATAAAAGTTCAGCCCCCTTGTATTCCATGTTATGAATATAAATGAAGTTCCCATTGTGTGTCATACCTCCCATCTCTCCCATTAACTTCCCATCTGAAAAGTCTCTTCCGCCGCCGCTGCGATATGTAGAAACAAAACTATAACTGGAACCCACCCATCCACCAGGTAAACACCAAAGAATCCACATGTACATTCCCAATAATTAGGTACTCCCTCACTTCCCACTCCACAATTTAACAAAAACCCATACAATTTAATGAAACAATCCTAAATAAGACAATAATCAATGTGTCAGTAACAAACCCTGATAACATATTGTCCACTGACTCAAGCAGCAGCCACCCTATAACATTCACTCTCATGCAGCCTAATACGTATCCTCACGCAATCATGCCAACCAATACATACCAGCGTGGGGGGGGGGGGGGGTGTCTGCCCACCATCACCTATAACTGCACCAGTCAATTCCCCCAGCTTCAGGTCATTCATGCATACGTGCCATCACCAACACACCTATCACTCAGTGCTCGTAATTGCCAAGCAATCAATTTCAGTCACTCATTAGAGCAGCACTTTCTACCATGCATACGCGCCAAGGCCAGGGGTCGCAGTGGGGGGAGGGCGGCCGACCCATTCACTACACATTCACTCCTGACATATACGACCCACAACACAGCCATTAAACGGATCTGAGAGCTCATCTCGTGAGCTGTGGGGGCTCAAGTCCAATCTGTAAATCTGACATTGCATTGGGAAAGAAGTGCCCCCTCCCAAGCCAGGAGTAAGCATAGTCTGTAATGGTGCAGGGCATCTATGGAAGTCTTCAGGATTTGTCTGTTGTTGGAGTGTCCCCCACCACAGCCAGTATACTACTGTCTGAGTTAGGACAGCTAACAGCCTCCACCAGTGCCCTTGACTCCTCACGCTCAGATCACTGTCCTTCCAGGTAAAGGGTGCCATCCTCTCAGACCACCACCCTCTGGGAGGATTGAGAGGTTGCTCCTCTGAGCGGGCCTCTCTTGCTAGCTGGTTGCAGTTGATGTATCTCAGAAGCTTGGTCTCAAGTACCCCAGAGGGTCAGCGGGGTATCTTGTCAGTCCAATGCACTTCCAGCCAATCCCATATTTCCTCTGGGCTGGTAAAAAAAATGTTTTGCGGTCACATGGAGTGATTTCAATTTGGCCGGATATGGGAGCATGTAGCGAATACCCACTGCTCTGAATTTCTGCTTTACTCCCCCAAAAGGTCATCCGCAGTTGTTGCACTTGATTGGTGTAATCCTGTAATATTTGAATCACATGGTTCTGGTTAGACTTGGCATCCTTGGCGTGGTCTTCCCTAACTTTTTGTCTCTATTTACCAGGTTGTTGATTGTGCTGGACTCTGTTTTTGCTATTTTTATTACTCTGGGCACTTTACCACTGCTATCCAGTGCTAGCAAGTGCTTCTATGTCAAATGTAGGTGTAATTGGGTTTCCATGATTGACATATTTGATGTACTAGTAAGTCCCTAGTACAGTGCATCAGAAGTGCCCAGGGTCTGTAAATCAAATGCTACTAGTGGGCCTGCAGCACTAATTGTGCCACCCACATGAGTAGCCCTGTAAACCTGGCTCAGACCTGCCACTGCAGTTCCTGTGTGTGCAGTTTTAAACTGCCAATTCGACTTGGCAAGTGTACTCACTTGCCAGGCCTAAACCTTCCCATTTCTTACACTTAAGGCACTTCTAAGGTAGGCACTGGGTAGCCCCATGGGCAGGGTGCAGTATATGTTTAAGGTAGGACATATACTAATGTATTTTAAAGTTGTGACAGTGAAATACTGCAAATTTGGTTTTCACTGTGCAAGGCCTATCTGTGTCATAGGTTAACATGGGGGTTGCCTTTAAATATTATTAAAGTTCAGATTCCTTTTGGGAGCAGATAGAAATATGGAGTTTAGGGTCTCTGAACTTACAATTGAAAAATACATATTTTAGTAAAGTCTGTTCTTAGATTGTGTGTTTGAAAATGCCACTTTTAGAAAGTAGGCATTTTCTTGCTTAAACAATTCTGTGACTCTGCTTGTTTGTGGATTCCCTGTCTGGGTCCGTTTGACAGTTTGGCTGTTTGCACCTCTCCTCTAGGCAGTGACACAAATGGAGCTGAGGTGTAGCCTGCATATCCTGATGAGCCATCTGTGCTGGGAGGGAGGGAAGGAAGGAGAGGTCACTCACACCTGAAAGGGTTGTACCTGCCCTCACACAGTGCAGTCTCCAACCCACTGATGTGTGTCTGGGGTCTGGCCTGGGCAAGGAAGGATCTTACAAAGAAGAGAGACTTTCCTTTGAAGTTTGCCTAGTACAAAGGCAGAAAGGAGTATGAGTAGTGGACTGAAAACCCCTGAAAATGAGATCACTTCTGGAACCAAGAGGAACCTCTGCCAAGGAGAAGAGCTGAAGAGCTGAGAAGTGCTGCCCCTGCCTGTGACTGTGCTTTGTTGGGCTGTCCTGCAGTTGCTGCTTCTGTCTGTGAAATTGGACAAAGACTGGACTTTGTTGTGCATTCCTGCTTGAGAAGAATCTCCAAGGGATTGAACTGAGCTTGCCTCCTGTTGTTGAAGTCTCAGGGCCATCAAAGACTTCCCTTGCTAGCACCTGGACTCTTTGCTGAGACTCCTGTTCTACCAAGTGATGCCCTATCCAGTCCCTGGGCCCTTGAAAGGTGAAGCTGGCATCCAAGAACTGAAAATCCATGCATAAAACGCCATGAGGGGAAATTTACGACGCACCTTCCACGGTGTGGCTGATAAGCAACGGGCTGTCAGCTTTGCCACTGAATTCGACACTCCACCTGCATCATGGCTGGGATATCGACGCAGCGTGGCAGGAGAAACGATGCGCAAAACCTGCTTACGGAGGCTAATGATGCAAACCCCATGCAGCGTGGTTTTTCTAACACCATGCGACTGGATTTTCAATGCACGTCCCTGGGCATCAAAGTCAACCCGACTGTGTGCGGATCTGACGTGTCCCGTGCAGAAATTGACGCATCACTCTCTTGCGAGGAAGAAAAATGACGCATCGCCGACCGAAGAAGGAAATGACGCACAACCTAACTTGCCTGTAAGGAATCTACGCATCCCTACCCTATTCCAGCGCACGTTCACCTGTGTGGCTTTATTTTTTACGCTAACCAGGTACTTTGTGTAACAACAGTATTCTCACTGTTTTCTAAGAATTAAGGGCCAGATATATCAAAGTGTTTTGCTATCACAAAAACTGCATTTTGGTATGTAACGAATCCAATTTGTGATTCAGTAACTTGTTACAGAATCGCAAATTGGAATTGCGACTACATACCGATTCAGTATTAGCAAGGGGCGTGTCAAGGGCGTCCCTTCCTAATACCAAATTGCAGAGGTATGTATGATTGTTTTATGACCGTGAATGCGGTCACAAAACAATCGCAGTTACCACCAATTCATAATTGGTGGTAACCCATTCGCAAAGGGGAAGGGTCCCCAAAGGACATCTTCCCCTTTGTGAATGCATGCAAAAACATTTTTTAGGAGCAGGCAGTGGTCCCACGGACCACTGCCTGCTCCTAAAAAATGAAAAGAAAACTTTTCAGTTTTCATTTTTAAATGAATCCCGTTTTCCTTTAAGGAAAATGGGCTGCATTTAAAAAAAAAGATTGTTTTATTGAAAAGCAATCACAAACATGGTGGTCTGCTGAGCCCAGCAGGCCACCATCCCTGTGATTGTAGCCATTCGCAATGGCTCACAAATTACGACCTACCTCATGAATATTAATGAGGTAGGTCCATTTGAGAGCCCTTGTGAATCGCAGTGTGAAACTCCTGGGGTTTCATACATTCCAATAGCGATTACTTAATTGCTATTGGATTAAATTATACATCTGGCCCTAAGACTCTTAGGCCCATATTTATATTTTTTAGCGCCACATTTGCTCATTTTTTGATGCAGAAGAGGCGCAAACTTTCAAAATACAATAGTATTTTGTAAGTTTGCGCTGTTTTTGCGTCAAAAAGCGGCGCAAATGCGGCACTAAAAAAGTATAAATATGGGCCTTATTCTTTTAAAAATTCATATCTTGACTTGTGTATGCTGGATTTTTGTCGTTTTGGTCTTGTTTGATTTAGATAAATATTACCTAATTTTCTAAACTGGTGTGGTGTCCATTTTGTAGTGTTTTCACTATATTACTGTGTGTGTTGGTACAAATACTTTACACATTGCTTCTGAAGTTAAGCCTGCCTGTTTGTGCCAGGCTACCAAGGGGGTGAGGGAGGTCAACTGAGGGTGATTTTCCTTCACCCTGACTAGAGTGAGGGTCCTTGTTTGGACAGGTGGTAACCTGACTGCCAATCCAAGACCCCATTTCTAACAGTTCTCATATGTGGGATCTCCTGTTTGATGGACCTCCTGAAGACTACTGTCTGTATCCCTGTAATTTAGCAGTTTTGCAATCACCATGTATGGAGGTACTACCACAGAAGGCTCCGGGGCAAGGGTGTGGTGGGCCCTCTCAACAACAAACACCGAAGATAGGGCCTGTGCCAGGAGGATCTCCCTAATTCATCGTTCCAAAAAGAGTTCAGGGTCATGGCCTCAGCCCCCTCTGGGAAGCCTACAAAGCGTAGATTGCATCTCCTGGAGCGGCCCTCTGCATCCTCTGCACGGCCCTACAGCTCCATTGTTTGGCAGTGAGACCAGACAGGGGCTTCTTCAATGTAGAGACTTCCCCCTGTAGGTCCGCTACATGCTGTTCGGTTGCCAGCAATCTCCTCACCACCTTGCGGACGTCTGCCCTCAAGAGGTCAACATCTAGTGAAATTGTGTCCATCCTAGGTTGAACTGCAGTGTTTGATGTCTCAAATGGCACCAGAATTTGTGTCCCAATAGGACCTTGTGTTTCCCCTCCGGTGTCTGCCACGTCGCCATACAGAGCTGTTATCACAGGGGCCGTGAACTAGTCCATCTTCATCTATTGGATCTTCCTCTGTGATCTGTTTTTTCCCATTGTAAGGTCTAACCCACCTGGGGGAGAGGTACAGTGAGCAACCAAATGCAGAGCCACAGTTGTGAGAGTCCAAGGGGACTCACTCTGTACTGCCAGTCACCAGACCCAGGGGTGAGGGGGCTGCTCACAATCCCCAGTACAGCCCGTTCCAAAAAAAGGGTGTCAGTTTACCCAAGCAGGACCCCAGCCGGAGTCTGCTACTGCAGGTGTCAGAGGTAGTCTGAGGCAAAATATGTGGGCCAAAGTGGTGCCTGGCCCCCGGGGTTCCGGGCTGTTCTGCCTTCCCAGCATGATGATGTCTGTCAAGCCCCCAATCCCACGGGCATGAGAGAGATAGAGAGTCCCAGCCGGAATGGAACAGGTCTTACTCTGTCAGTCAATTTCTTTATCTCAGGTAGGGGGGAGCACCCACTCAGCATCTAGGGCCACATTCCCTCATGAGAGCAAATCAGGGTGGTCTCAGGCAACAGGCAGCGGGAGGCACCGCAAATCAGGAGGGTAGGCCCTCTGATGTCTGTTGGTACAAGCTGTCTGTAAAGCACTGAGCCCCAGTATGTTTGTAGGGTCTATCTTTTTGAGGTAAGCTACCCAGTGACAGCTCGCTCCCAGTGTGACGCCGACTCCCTCACCGCCGTGGAGTCCGCATCAGGGGCCCCACTCACTGGGTGTAACATGCCCTGCAACCGCACTCCAAGGCTTCTCCTCACCTTGGCTGCGTTGTTCTAGTCATGGGCCAGCCAGCCCTCACAACAGCACCATTGAGGCTGGGCTGGCGGAGGAAACACACCCATCCCGAAGCGGCAGCCACCGCAGCAAGTCAGCACAGTGCAGGTCAGCCTCTGCCACTCCCACAGCCGTCTGTCCCTGTCTCCGCATTCCCCAGGCATGGGACGCACCACTTCAGCAATGCACATTTACCAAATGTTGATGAGATGTTGTGCCATGCTTTAAAAAGTTGTCATTTGTGCACAGATACTAAGTTGCTTTGTGCTTTTCTGCATCTCAAATGTGCCTTGTAGAACCAATAACAGTCTTACGTGATGCTAATGCATCCACTCAAATAGGCCAGCAGACTGCAAGTTCTTTTTGTGATCACGCCACGTTACTCCAACCTGGTGCCAGTTTTGTGCCAAAATAAGTGAGTCTGTTATAGGTTTGGACATATATAGAAGCTAAAAGCGGCACTATAGGTGTTAAATCATCGACAAAAAATTGTTTTACTGATTTACCACTTGAGACAGACAGGGGAGTTATGAAACAACACTTACTATAATGGATTATTGATTTAAAAGGCCACCTTTCTGACTTTTAAAAATGTGGTAAAGTAAGTTTATTTTTTTGTATAAACTTATTGTGGGGGGGGCATTCCATTTGTAAGGCACTGAACTAATTGATACATTACTGACTTAGACCCAAGCATAACAGCCTTTTATAATTAAAACATGCCTGCATTACGAATCAAGGGGCGCATTATATTACTGTGGAGAGTATTGTGTTTTATGTTGTATGCTGACAAACTGTATGTAAGAAATCTGCTATGCACATTAGAGGAATTTATTACCTGTTGAACACACACACTCTATCTCATTCCATTTTGGTGCCAGCAGTAAATTCACATAGAAGACAACCACACTACTAAACACCTCAACTAGAAGGAAAAAAAAAACATTCTTCCAGATGTGAGACGTATTGCGCTATTGGCGTTGGCAAAGCCAATAAGTCCCGGCAAAGTGAGATCTGTAGGTGTTGACAATGTTAATGCATTTGTGTGTATCAATGGAAACAGCCCCAGAACTGTACACAAATGCATTTATATTGCCAATACCTATACCGCTCAGATTGCCGAGACCTACTGGATTTGCCAATGCCTTGTTCTGTCATGCAGGCCCTCCATACAGAATTGGGACATTGGCCTGGTGGTCCTTGAGCTGCCAGCCCAGGCTGACTTTGTAATAGAGAGCAATCGGTCCTTGTGGCTGTAACATTATTTAGGCCTGAACAGGTCTATTTTGGATCCCGTCTGGTTTTGGTGGAACTAATGATTTAGCTTTCTTGTTCTTGCATTTTTCGTATTTTGGGAGAGGAGAGTTAAGTATTCTTTCACACAATTTTATTCCCACACATTATGCATTTGCATCGTTTATAGAAATGAAAATCATGACAACTGCAGGAAAGTGTCTGCATTGTAGTGGAGGGGTGTTCAGACCATGCTTGATAGATTTGGAGTAGTGGTGGTAGAAGCTCAGCCGCTGGATTGGCAATTGATTGGGGGGATGTATATTCCTTCTTTGCATTTGGACCCACAGTATCCTGGCCATGTCACTAATAATGTAACTCACACAGAGCAGGGATCCCTGCTGAAAGTCTTTGTTCAGGATCCGAGAGAAAAGCAGAAGTCCATTCCCGAGCTCTGTCAGCTACTGTTCCTTTGCACTGCTGCAGGTACCTTTGCCTGTCTTTCTTGTGCCAGTGTCTCTTTTGTCTGGAACTGCATTGCTGATGGATTGTCTATAGCCCCACTGGCCCTGGCTACATTTCCTATAACACCAGGGCTTTGCCCCCGCTCATGCCCTTACTTCAGAAGGTAGAATCAGAAATGTTCTTTAATTTCTTCACTTACTACTGTTCCATCATGAAGGCAAACAGTGCTTCAGTACCACTTGGGTAAACTATATAACAACATTTTGAGAACTGGGAACTGATTTAAAATGATACAGATTTCAACACGTTGATTAAAGAACCAACATTAATAGCATGCAGGAATGGGAGAAATTTATGAATCTCTTTGATAAAGGTGAACAAATAAGAAACAGACATACAGAAAACATTTAAAGCACACAGACAGATTTATTTTCCGTGTCATGACAGTCCTAATTTTGTGTGGGCATTATCAACAGAATGTATTTATTGTCCACATAGTGGGAGGGAGATACAACATTGACATTGTGTTGCATTAAAAATTTCTTTATGAGAGAAAATCCCTCTTTTTGCGTAATCACCACTGGGTTTTGCTGACTATCATTGCTGGTATTTTTAACTCTGCAGACTGGAGCACTGCATTCCAGTCCCCAGTATGAGTGTGCTGCTCCCTAAAGCATGGTAAAAGTGGCTAATCCCCAAATTACGTATTTACCTTTTTATTAAGGGCATAGTATATCGTGCAGCAAAATACACTAATGGCATAGAATGTTAAATGTCACATGTGGACTGCAGCAGATGTTGTGCCATCCAGTAGGCTGACAATGAAACATGGTTTCAGGTCTACCTGGGCAGCCTGACTGCTGCAAGTTCCAAACCGGTGGGCAACCTTGTCAAATAACAATTTCTGAAAGGAAAGAACCCTAATTTTAAATAATAAATAAGTACCACTAAGTAGGCCTTAAAAGTGAAACATGAGAATATTTAGGCCCTCATATTTAGACACTCGCGTTGGCAGGCTTACTGATGTGCTCCCAGCAGTAAAGACCGCTGCATAATAAGTTTGGCGGATTGGCCAAAGCCAAACCACCACAACGCCACCAGTCCCGCAGTCACCATCCTTCAACAGTAATCAGGGACAGTCAAAATGTCAGGCCCTGCCTAGAATCTTCCTCACCTTGACCATAAACTGCAGCCCCACAATTCACCCTATCTACCTAATGGCTTGGCCAAATGGAAAAAAAATAATCAGCAGCTTGTTGTTACCAGGTCCTCACTGATTTTCTAATCGTGGCCTAGTCTCTATCCTTCCTCACTTCAGGGTCTGGTTCTCTACTCTCCAGGCACAGGAATGCACTCAATATACTGCCACTGTCTGGCAGTAAAACTGTCCACACTTTTTCTTCAAGGGACATCCAAAACAGATTCTACTGTTCCCAGTACACAGACTGCCACTACACACACAATTCTGCTACCACACGTTCTGCACATCCACTGCACATACATGCACTCAGTATTCAGATGGAATGCCAGCACAAGGCTCTGAGGTTCGCATTAGTCAGAGGTTTACACAAGTGGGATCAGTGGACCACACTTTAATCTGACACAGGAAAAAGGTCTGGCTTGACTAATGATTCAAACCGCCCGGTATGCAGCCACTGCCCTTTATGTGACTAATCCAAGGGATGATGAATTTTACCAGTCGGGAAGGGAAAAGCCTATTACCAGCTAACAGAACATTGGCTTCCCCTAAACCTAATCACAATTACGGACTCCTTACGAACAGGTAAAAGAGTTATGGATCTTCACTCACATGCTAATGATGTGGCATGCTTCATCATTGGTACGCACCCGGCGGAGTAGTTAACTCCAGGTTAGCTCCTAGACATTTAACAGGTTCCAGTATGGATGTATCTTCCTGTTATTGTAATCCAGTGGATGAACAGTAGCCTTATGCCAGCTATGAAGTCATGCTTAGGTATGTAGCCAGGAAACAGAGCAGATACTATAGTCGCATTACCACGGACAGGCCTAGGCCTCTGTGCACATGCTAGCTTAGCATGGCCACCCAAAATGTTAAGACAACACTTTCACATACAGTCAAGGACTCAGTGCAGGGGCACACGCCCGTCTACAATGCAAGAGACATTCCTACTCCAACACATGGTAAACAAAACTCTTTGATGTGCGGGTTTACCCTTTGTGGAAGGTAGCGTCTAATCAGCTGCCTGAGGAAAAACCAACAAAGGTGACGTGACACATGGTTCTTTGTAGCAAACAAAAGCATTTGTGTTGCGTTTGTGTTTGCTTCAATGTTAGTGTTTGCTTTATCAAGGTAAAACAAAGCTGTGAGTCTTAGGGAAAAGACCTGCGCTCACTTCCTGTAACAGCTTCCAAGTCCTTTGAGTGACCTTCTCTTCCATATAGAACGTGGCTGCATAACATGGTTCCCATATGATTAAACTGTTTGCCTTTCCATCAGAAATATTATTTTGTGACTCTAAGCACCATCAAACATTTAAAATCTGTGTCAGTAAGGCATTTATGGTTTATAAATGTGTGTGTTTTGGGGGCACGTGGGTGTGATTTTTTTATCACACGCGCAGCGTACACCTTCTCGCTCATCGAACCGGGCACACGGTAGGATTTTGCAAGGCAGCATTACAAAATGTAGGGGAGATAGGCCTCTTGACATACACAACCAATGTAATTACACACTGTGAGGCGCGGGTGGGGGTGTCGTCAGTGGGGTGCTGGGGTAGAGAATTAGACCCGAACACTAATATCAAGTGCGAAAAATCCCGGACATAAATGCCTCGTGTGTATTTGCATTTGACATACAGGCTGTGCCAAAAAAATGAGAATAATAGCTGCAAATATTGTTGCAGTACAGCCCTCTCTTTTACTATTATGCAAAGGTAGGTGGTGGCAGCAAGCACAAGACGTAAACAAGTGTAATTTGCACAATTGCACTCTTAGAATCGGCCCTATTTCAACGGTGGGCGCATCTGCAGTTTGCGTCCAAATAATTACACTACAGAATCTAAATGATGCCGTGGATTACTATTCGGCAGGTGCGCCTCGGAAGACTGGCAGATTGTTGGAACCAGTAGAAATTAGGGGCAGAGAAAGTCACAATCTGTTTGAGTGACCCCCCGTGAAAATAACAAAATGTATTGAACCATATCAAATGCACACATCTGTGCAATACATTAAATAACCATAAAAAGGAACATAAAAACAGGGGCATGTGCCAAAGGCGGTGCTCAAGCAATTGTGATTCATCTATTTAATCAAAATTAAACATAAAAGTTAATCTAAAAGTCATCCAGTTTATTTTGCTCACTTTATATATTGGGTATACAGACTTCTAGTATGAGAGGGCAAGTAGCCACATCCTTTGAAGGTGCCAATGTACACAGCATTTAGTTCTTAAATACAGTTGAGCTCAGGTGACCCCTGCTTAGAGGGCCTAAGACCATTTCAACAAGGAACGTTGTGAAGTACAAGATGTTGCAGCATTTTAATGAGAGAGGACCATCATCAGAAGTGGGGAAGCGTCTGGGGTTACCAACATTATTTACCGGGCAGGACATGAAGTAGAGAGGCAAAGTTACTGACACTGTAAGCATGGTGTGCCAAGGCCCACCTCCCACTTGCCTGGGCTGGTCCTCCAACCAATCTAAGGCCCTTTTGGACCCAGCCTTGTGTCGAGTTCTTGTCTCGTTCTTGCTCTTTTTCTCTCTCTTGCTCTAAATCCTTGCGCTCTCCTCCTTAATTGCCCCATCTCTCTGGAGACTCTCATGCCTTCTCCCTTCTACTCTTTCCTGCCCCCACCTTCCCTTTCTTCTTACCTGTTCTCCTGCATCTTCTGTCTCATGCCTTATACCAGCTTTTGCTTCCTTCCCCTCGCAATCCTTCCCCTCCCCCTCCTAGGAGCTGCTTAATGGCATGCCAAAGGCAAGTCAAAGGCAAACCTGTCTGCGCCCTTCCGTGCTTGTATTGCGCCTAGTGCCACAGACCCTGGTCCATCCGAATGCCGCTGCTACACATTCTCTGACCTGCAAGCTCTCATCACCTGCTGGCAACACAACAGTTGCCTCTGTGCCACACCTCACTTCACGGAAGGGTCATTCTCATGCGCTCACTACCACTTCTCCTGAGGCTACACTCGTACCCCCATCCACCACACATGCTTACCCTGCCCCACAACCATTCTCCTCAAAATCAGATCTCTGCAAACACACCACCAAGGTTTGGGACCTCATCAACACTCCCCTGATGTGTTTTTTTTTTCTCACAGAAATCTGGCTCAATCCATCATCCACTCCAGCCATCACCACAGTCATCCCTTCGGGCTATAATATCACCCACCAGGAAAGGTCCCACAAAACCAAAGGAAGGCCTCACCATCATCCACAAGGAGGCAATTTCCTGCACCACCTCCGCCAATGAACACGCGCCTTTCATGGAGCACATGCACTTCCAATTATGGCAGCTACACCACCACCATTAAAGACACCCACACCTCCCAACACCCCCCACCCCAGACCACACACCACTTTCAGCAACCTCCTTACAGACATCTCCGCCCCTATTGCCATCAGTTCCAGTGACTTCATACTGCTCGGCAACCTCAACTTTCTCCGCGGTGACTTGATGTACTCAAGCTCCACTGCCCTTCTCGAGAGCCTCGCCAACATCTGACTCACCTAGCTCGTCAAAGGCCTGACACACAGCGCAGGACACACTCTCAATCCTATCTTCATTGCCAGGAACAAAGTCACCCTTAGCCACCCACTTCAACCAGCTCACCTGCACAGACCACTGCATTGCACACTTACAAATCAGTGCACCCGCTCCATAATACCAAGGCCAGCCAGCAAATTCAGCCACAGCTGGAACAAGATAACAATAGCGAACTGTATTCACACCCTCAGATCCACCCAACCAGACCTCACCAGAGACCTTCAGGACGACATAAGGACCTTTAACAACTGGGACACAGTCTGCACTGACACAATAGCCCCCCATTAAGGAAGTCAGAAAAAAAGCACCAATGCTCAAGCCTGCTGGTATACAAAAGACCTGCAGTCTAAACTTTACTGCAAACAGCTTGGGAGGCAGCTGAGGCACCAACACAAAGAGCAGCTACAAATCTGCGCTTAGAAGATTCCACACCCAGATTAATAAAGCCAGGAAAGCAGCCCTTGCGCCGAGACTAAAACTAGCTCCCACAACTGCAAAGAACTCTTCAATGTTGAATTCTCCAACCCTTCAGCAACCACCATCACCCACTCACAGGACCTCTGCAACATCTCTCCAACTTGTTCACAACAAAGTATTTAACTTTGAATCCCAAAACACAGTTCAGAAAACCCCATCAGACTAATACCCACCAAGTACGACCATCAACTAACGGACTGGAGCTCCCTCACTGCAGAAGTCACCTCCAAAATTATGAAAACTATCCACTCAGGAACCCCCACCGACCCCTGCCCACACCATATCTACAACTTGGGAAGTACCTTGATCAGCATCTACCTCACCACCATCATGAACACCTACACCCATAGCGCAACTTTCCCAGGTAACTGGAAACACGCCAAGGCCAAATCTCTCCAGGAAACCCCCTCAGCAGTCCCAGAAGAGCTCAATAAGTACAGATCCATCTTGCTCCTACTCTCCCCTTCCAAAGTCATGGAGAAAGCAATCAACAGGCAACTCTCCAAACCATTTAGAACAGCACAACTTCATGGACATCACTCAGTCAGGATTCTGCAGCAACAACAGCACAGAAGGGCCCTCATCGCAGCAACCAACCACATCCACACCATCATGGAAAAAGGAAAAACTGCTGCTCTCATCCTCCACAACCTCTCCACAATTGCAGACACTGCATCGCAAAGCACTCTCATCTCAAGACTCCACAGCTCCAGAATAGGTGGAGCCGCACGGAGAAGGGTCACAGACAATAACAACACCACCAGGACCAACTTCACAACCTGCAGGACCAATGTGGCAAACTGAATGAATGAGAACTGCCTAAAACTCAACACAGACAAAACAAAAGTCCTGATCTTTGGGAACAAGAGTTCTCCTTGGGAATCCTCCTGGTGTTGTTTCAAGAAGGTTCTTTTATTTCAATAAACATGATTGATGTATTGTGTGTTATGTTTAAGGCTCCCAGTTATCCGTTTTTACTGATTTTACAGATACATACATACAGAAAACAATGTGTTTTCTGTCTGTATTTATTTTTTATAAGAAGAAAACTACTGCAAATTGTGCTTTCAATGAGTGACTTTCCGTGCAGTTTGTTGTGAATTCCAAGACAACATATGAGCAGATAGATCTCACGGAGTTAAAAAGCAGATTAAGATATTTTTTAATGCAGGCATATGTTAAAATATGTTTGTAGTAAGTTGCTAATATTTACCTGTGGGTGTATTGTTTTGCTATATTTGGCTGTTGAATTTGCTAAAACGCAACAGGCATCAAACTATGGGGGTCATTCTGACCCCGGCGGTCAGAGACCGCCGGGGCCAGGGTCGGCGGGAGCACCGCCGACAGGCCGGCGGTGCCCCACAGGGCATTCTGACCGCGGCGGTTCGGCCGCGGTCAGATGCGGAAAACCGGCGGTCTCCCGCCGGTTTTCCGCTGCCCTTGTGAATCCTCCATGGCGGCGGAGCGCGCTCCGCCGCCATGGGGATTCTGACACCCCCTACCGCCATCCTGTTCCTGGCGGGTGTCCCGCCAGGAACAGGATGGCAGTAGGGGGTGCCGCAGGGGCCCCCGTAAGAGGGCCCCACTTTGTATTTCAGTGTCTGCTATGCAGACACTGAAATACGCGACGGGTGCCACTGCACCCGTCGCACCTTCCCACTCCGCCGGCTCAATTCTGAGCCGGCGTCCTAGTGGGAAGGATGATTTGCCCTGGGCTGGCGGGCGGCCTTTTGGCGGTCGCCCGCCAGCCCAGGGCAAATCCCAAAATACCCTCAGCGGTCTTTCGACCGCGGAGTGGTATTTTGGTGGGGGAAGTCTGGCGGGCGGCAGACTCAGAATCACCCCCTATGTGTGCATGTTTATCAGCTAAGTAAACGTGGAAATGTACCATTTTTTACTCCACTTATTTGCAAACCACAAAATAAATATGGATAAATACTAATAATATGGTAAAAAAATAAATATGGATAAATACAGAGGGAAATGCTAAAAAAATAAATACCATGCAACCGGGTGCCCAAGCTGTGTTTGCTATGTAACCTTAGAACTGTGATTATGACTGAAGTAAAAACAATACAAGACGTTTCTTTTGAATATCTAATTTGTATATGGCTGTTTGTACTTTTCAGATAAGATCGTTCAACTATTTTTTGTTGTCTTTTGATTAAATCTTTTGGACACCTACCTCTATTATTGATATCTATATACGTTCCGAAATACTCCCCTTGTCAGTATTTTACCTTATAAGATATCTACAAAGAAGGACTTTGTGCCAAAATCCTTGCCTTCTCAAGGCAGGCGTAAAGAAGAAAAATGTTTTATTTCTCCTTGTTTTTCCCACTTTATATGTGTGCGGTGTTGTACAGCAAACGTCCAAAGTGGGAAAAACCTTAAAGCATAGTTTTTGTACTGGAAGGGATCCCTTCCAGCACAAAACCTATACTTTCCCCGATGCAGAAACCATAGCGCTATGGCACAAGGGTTTCTGCATTGACACATGGTGGTCAAAAGTGCAACATCTCAGGGAGAGGGAAGAACAATCTTAGTAGATATGGCTCTGTTGCCCCATCTCCACTTTAGCAATGTTACTTACCTCTCTGCATTGCTTGACTTCTATGTAAATCTGGGCCAAGAGCTAGAGATATGTACACCCACAGGTGCAACGTAGTACCACAGATAATTTACTACGATTAAGGATTTCTCGCATTGCTGTATTCTAGGGGAGGGTTGGGACTGTGGCATCCCCATGCTAAGGTAGGGGTGCCGTTGCCAAGGCAAGGAAAACCACCAAAGTCATAGCTCTGGTAAAATCTACATGCTTCTCCAAAACATATAAATTATAAATTTACTATAAACACGGGTTGCCCAGGAGTGAAAATAATTTGAAAAAAATCACATCTAGGTACGTAGGACGATGTTAACGCACATTTACACTGAACAAACCTCTGCAGATCGTCCCCAGCAGTAAATGTAGCAGACAAAGGGCACCGGGAAATCTATGAAAAATTGTAGATTTAGGCCTGTGTAAGTGTCACACCATTTAAACTGATTTTGTAAATTGGCCGCAATCTTTCCTAGCAGCACTAGTTTGACGAAGCAAAAAAAAAAAAGATCTTTACGGTCGGAAGTAGCACAGAGTGACTTCTGTTTTTCTGTTGATTACTCTGTCGTCAGAGTAACGTACCGACTCTTCATTTCGCGTTTGTCTTTAATTAAACGTATTCTTCGTAAGCATGGCATTCATCCAAGGGGGCTGGCCTTCACCGAATTCGTGTTTGGAGAACTAAATATTAGCTCTGTAGCCTTCGGAGGTCAGCCTTTATCTAGCAACAATTCATCATAATAATCATTTTAGTTAATGATCTGCACTGCATCGTTGCTTTATGTGACGAATTTGATTTTTTTCAGTTCAAGATCGTTTACGTGTAACAGGATACACCTATGGCAAGACTCCAAGCTGCTTAGTAGAGAGCGAATAAGTAAGATCGGTAGTGATTGCAATGCAGGGCTTGTCGAGTTCTAGCTTTCTTCATAGGACTGGTCTCTTGCTATATTCACAAAACAAAAGGCTACCTCCAAAACAAAATGCCTGCCTGGTGCCCTGTGTAGTCACAAAATACCATAGGCACCACGAGGAATTGAGGGCTATATTTATACGTTTTAAAGCAAAACTGCGCAAACGCAGTTTTGCGTCAAAAAGTTTACCACCGGCTTGCACCATTCCTGAGTGCAAGCCCGGCGCCATATTTATGGAATGGCACAAGCCGGTGATAAGGATCGGCTAGCGTCAAAAGAAAATATGCTAGCTGGGGGGTGGCATTAGGAGGAAATGGCATTAGGGCTCCAGCAATGACGCTAGGCTGGTTACACCAATAAATATGGCGTTAACCAGCCTAGCATCATTTCTTGATGCAATAGCACCCAGAAATTACTCCTGTCTTAGTAAAGACATGAGTCATGCCCACCACCCCCCAATGGCCATGCCTAGGGGACCAGTGTCCCCTGGGCATGGCCATAGGACCTAGTGCCATGCAGGGTGGGCTCATGAAAGGGGCCCCCAATGCCACAGCCACAAAATAATTGTATACTTACTTTTACTTACCCATACTTACCCAGCATGGGTTCCTCCATCCTCCGTTGTCCTTCTATTGTGGGTGTGGGCATGGGGTGGAAATCTGTGGGCCCATTCCATGGCGTTTAGCGATGGAAATGGGTCCACAGCTACCCTAACGCCTGGTCTGACCCAGGTGTTAAATAATGGTGCTAAGCAGGCTCTAGCGCCATTCTTTAGGTCGGCCTCCCACCCGTGACCCATTTTTGCATGGTGGGATAAATATGGTGCTATGGGCTTAGAGTAATTTTTTGGACAGGAACCTTGCATCTCATTGACGCAAGATGGATTCACATATCCAAAAAATGGCGCTAACTCTAATATTTTGACGCTAGGCGTGTCTAACGTCAAAATATAAATATGGAGTTAAGTTTGCACCGTTTTAGCAGCAAAATAAATGATGCTAAAAAGGTGCAACCAGAGCATGAATATGCCCCATAGTCTTTCTTTAAACAGCTATATACTGCAGTGTTTCATATTGATTTTGTCATTGCACAATATCTTTCCTAACCTCATTTTGGTTCCTGAGTAAAAAAAAACTCTGCTTCCGTGCTGAACTTAGACCTGCATTGATTCCTGGGATTCTGATTATTATTTATTCTACTCCAACCTTGCCACCTTAAACATGTCAGAATTTAGACCTAAAATGCTGTAAACAAATGGTTGATAAAAACACCTTCCCCCAAGAGCAACAATATGACTAAAACCAACAGGCTAAGCAACTGGACCGAGAGAACATGTGCTCAACCTTGAATGCATTGAAGGACAGCTCTTGATTTGTCGTGATCATCCCAGAAAACCTGTCTCGCTCAACCCACGTATGAGAGATTATCTCTGAAAATCCACTATCTATGCAAAAGAAAGAGACAAGTGCAGGTGTTTTACGTGGAAGAATTACCTCATACACCCCTGGTACTGAAGCTGGGTGAATGGAGGGTGACTAGTCTCTATCAACATCTCCCATATTCCAGTCATCCTCCAATTTGTTTGCTGAGGCGGTCCTGCAGCACTGAGAAATCCTAGCTATTACTTCAAATCAAATAGTGGATTTTGCGCCTTAGGCCAACGGATTGACACAGCATTGATTTGAGAGGATGTCAAGGATGTGTGTCATAATAATCATCAATAAACAAGAAATCAATAATCTAATCTACGCAATAACCACACGAGTTTATTAAAAAGGATTATAAATTTAATTCTCTATATTAACAACGCTAAAGTCACAAAAAGTATCCTCAAGCATAAATGATAAGCATATAGAATCATCAACAGTTGATTAGCACATCTTATATATCTAAGTTTAATCAAAGCAAGTAAGCAAATTAACTCAAGTATTATAACACAGCATGATAACACTAGTATATGCAACAGTGAAATAAAATACATTTGAGAAAAAGATCAAAGAATGTCAAGATAAATCATGAGCATGTAAAGACAAATTCCCTCACCGACCACTAATTAGCATTAAAATGTTGGGCTTCATGTAAAAAGAATTTTGAAACACAAATTTAGAAATACATACTGGCTCGGGTTATAGCAAAAATAATATCATTACGCAGCAATTAATTTATGAGTTGCAGCTGGTACCTGTAAAACCAAAGACACATATAAGAATACGATTTTCATACATTACCCATAAAACAACATGCAGATCGCTTCAGCAAGGGGAAACCATCATTAGGACGATCCCTCAAGCCTTTATGAGATATCACTGGAAAAGCATGTAAGGTCTGGTCTGCATCAACAGCTAAACCCACTTCACTAATCCGACCCTCTCTCCCATGAAAAATAAGGACCACCCCCCAAAAATAGGTGAATGAACATTGTATTGTTTTCACAAGACTTATGATTGGTCAAGACATGGGGTGTTTTACAATTCAGCCAATAAAACTAAAGTTAGATAACTAAAAGTTACACATTCATAATACACTGAATTTATATTCGTTGACATTACATTTACGCAATCATTAGCTATACTCGATTTATAACAATTTCTTCTTCTCTTCTGTCTCGTCTGTGGATATATTCTTCCATCTCATCAAGACTTCAGTTCTCAGGAAGAAATGTCTACTTCCATCCTCGAGGAAGAAACCACACGTTAGTGACAATTCTAAACAATAGGACAGTCAAACTTGAGCAATGACCTAATAAATCTGACCTTGTAAGACATAACACAAAAACCCACTAGGGGTAGCTGTCTGCACGTCTAAAAGCTATTAATCACACTCTTTTAGGTAAGCATTGAGCAATGGAAAACAACTGCAATTCTAGCTTAAATTAGCCTAAGTAGAAAACAAAATGAATTATGGTGGCCATTTAGAAAAGTCACACGTTTTTCAAACATTAGCTCATTAATGATCAGTACATTATTAATTAATAAAATCAAGTAGTAAAATCTCCACTCCTGCAGCGGCCAGGCACAATCTGAACTGAATTGTCTTCCTAGCTCAACACACACATGCACACACAACCCTCACTACTCTACTGCAGGACGTCTTTGCCGTGAATAAGCACACTACAGGTACGCTTCTGTGGCTTTGAGGTATGGCAAATGCATTGCCGCAACGTTGCAGCCACCTTCCCACAACTACTGACACCAAGTTTCTTTTGCAGTATCACTCACAGGAGATATATTGTCCAAGCAGTGTATTTTTGTTGTTGTTGTAAATGAATAAGACATTAAGTACTAACCAAACATGCCCAGTAACTAATTGTACTGTGACCCACTGGTGTAGTCTCTTATGAGTATTCAGGACACCCATAGGAGTTCAGAGTCCCAGCATTTTTAGATAGAGTCAAGGGAGCCTCACTCGTTGGCACCCAGTTCATCAGTGATGTGGAGCAGGCTGAGTGGTGTTAGTAGACCCGAGGTGCTGCAAGCATTTGTGTTCCTGCTGGACAGGTGGCGCCAGAGAGTCACGATTGCACAGTGTAGCTATGGTAGAGTCGCATTGACCTACGGGGGCATGCAGGAGAGATGTCGTCCTCTGTGCAGCTAGTTGTCGTTGCATGGGGGTGCTAACTCACAGGTACAGCTTCAGTTAGTAGTCGGCGAGCGTCAAACTGGTGACTCTCGCAGTGTCACACATGATCTCATGATTGCATGGTTCAGGGATGCACGAAAATGAGGGGCCCCTGAAGGGGTGCCTGATGCAGGGTCAGGATGAGGAGTGCCGGGGTTAACAGCAGTCACAGGCCGTCTCCTGAGGTGCCTCTCACAGAGCTTCTTATATGCCATGTTTAATAAAAAAAAATAAGTGTATTATGGTGAAGTTTTCTTAGGCGCCTGAAACCAGCACTGCCAAATGCTGTGGTTGCTGAGCACAAAGGCTGTCTAGTTTTGATTCTATTTCAAGCCCCCTTTTCCTACACATTTTTCCTCTTTAATTCACGTTTGCTGTTTCATCTTCACCCTTACTTTCTCTCTATAATACCGTTCTCCTATCTTTCTCTTCCTCCTTCTGTGCCTTTCCAACTTTTGCTTTAGGTCAAATTATGCAGTACTTAGTCAAGCAAGCTACTGAAATGTTTACCTTTGGCTGGGCTGGACCTTAAACATTCTGGGCCTCATTACAAATTTGTCTGTCTTTTCCAAAGACTGCCGAAGCCGCTGCAGCCAACAGACCACCATATTATGAGTTCTCTTTGTACTTCCGCCAATTTATGCCTTGCCGACAGAGATGAAGAGGCGGTTGTATCACCAGCACCACCACGCCAGCAAGACTCCGCCGGCCGTATTAGGAGCTGTAATATGACTTGGCGGAGTCTTGCTGGCGTGGTGGTGCTGGTGGTGCAAAACCGCCAGGACCCATCCCCTCCCACACAACCAGCTCACCGGAAAAGGTAAGTTGATCGTCCAAAAAGGGGGAGAGGGTGTTGGGTGTATGTGTGTGGTGTGTGCCTGTATGTGTGCAAGTGAGAGTGTCTGAGTGCATGTATGTGTGCAAGTGGGGGTGAATGAATGTGTGTATGTGTGCAAGTGGGGGTGTCTGAGTGCGTGTTTGTGAGCAAGCGAGTGGGGGTGTCTGGATGTATGCATGCGGTTGGGGTGTGTGTCTGCATGTATGCAGAGGGGAGGAGGGTGTTGGGATGCGAGTGAGTAGGGGTGTGTATTGGGATGCTTGCGAGTGGGGGTGCATGTGTGCAAGTCTGTGAGTGAGTTGGGGTGTGTGTGTGCAAGTCTGCGAGTGAGTGGGGGTGTGTGTGAATGTATGCGTATGCGGAGTGGTGTGTATGTGAATGTATGCATTTGTGAAGGGGTGGGGGGCTGTTTGTAAGTGTGTGGAAGGGGGTGTGTCTGCAGGTGTGTGGATGTGCGGGTTGCATGTGCCAGCGACAGGAATGAGGATTCCTGTCGCAGGGTGCATTACCACCAAGGTTTTCGGGCGGGGTGACAGCCATGGAAAGCCTGGCAGCCTTGTAATCTGGCAGGCATCATGCTGGAGGAGCTCACCGCTGGTCAAGTTGGTGCGATCGCACCGGTGGGCCAGGCGGCGTTGTGGCGGTTTGGCTTCTGCCAAACCCCACAAATTGTTTTGCAGCAGTCTTTACACCGATGACCAACAGCTTCGTAATGAGGGCCTCTTTCTCCTGCCTTAGTGCTACATACCTCACCGCAGTGCAGGCTCATGAATTCTCAGGGTGTTCCGGTGCAAGACAGGTTCTACCACAGATGGCAGTCTACCTCCTTCTAAACAAGGCTCAGCAGTACACAACCTCTTTGCAGTTCTAGGGACTGGGTCCAGACCTCTTACAGTGAGACCAGCATACATTCTGCTTCTCTACTTGGGTAGGCAAAGCTTCAGCGAGTTAAAAGGTGAACACTGCATAGCAAGAGGTGACCACTTGTATTCTGTCCTAGGGACAGCTGTCATCCTAAATGTCCATTAGAAATAAAGTTTCCCCTAACTTTTGAGGGTACATTCTATGTAGAACTGGTTTCTTCTTTCAGGCTGCTTCATCATCATTGCCTTAACGCAGAGGAATCTCTTTTTAGTCATGGCACAAAAGTTCCTTCCTCTTTATGCATATTGAACTACAGACAGGTGTTATGGGATTTATAATGGAGTCAATGAAGAGGGTTGCCACAGTTCTACAAGAGCAGCACCAGAGAAGATGCAGTAAAGGAGAGACAGCTATCTCTGACCACAATCGACCTTATAAAGGGCCTATAAATATAGGAGATTTCTACAAATAGAAGGGTACTCCCAAATTGTGTTTCCCACCTCACCTGTATCCAATCACTCAAGTGCACAAGAAATAGACATGGGAATGAGCATGGCTGTATTCTAGTGGAGGGTTAGGACTGTGGGCATTCCCATGCTATGGTAGGGGTGCCATTGCCAGGGCAAGGAAAACCACCAAAGTCTTAGCTCTGGTAAAATCTAAATGCTTCTCTAAAACACTTTTTCACACCCCTTGTGCGTATAGATTTACTATAAACACGGGTTGCCCAATGAGGTACATCTATAAGCCATTACAATTACGTACCACGGAGAGCCATTAGACAGCCCTCCAATGAAGTTCAGTTAAAAAGGCCTGTCCTCCTCTACCAGAATAAGCTTCCACTAATCATTAGTAACCTCATAGGCTGATGTTTAGAATAGTATTGGCCCTTGCTAAAAGCACTCAAATTTAAGTGTATTCCTAAACTCTAACAGGACCTAGTATTTTGCTAATAAACAACACAAACATCATGCACACTACTCTTCAAAAGACTCTTAAGTGGGTCCATTACACCTTAAAGCAGACTAAGTATACCAGAATGGCTAAATTGAGGAGCAATTTTTGGTGTGGGCACAATTCCAGAGACGTTTGATCCATTACCCTTGTTTTGCTGTCTTGGCCATATGCCCATGGCTCTGCTTCCCTAAGGTGGGTCAGGCGGTCCAAAGCCCTCTCACCCTGATCTCCCATGGATCTGGTACTCAGGTAACCATAAGACATCTGCTTCACACCTTACCAGATGCATCCTGCAAATTGGTAGTGTTGCCTCACCAGGCAGCTTCACTCTTGGAGTGTGTTCCTGCTTCTTATGTGATAGAATCCTGTCAGCTTTTTTACCTGCTGAAAAACAAAGGTGGTCTCTTGTATTCCACTCTCACCTTGTTCACCAATGCATCCCACTTCCCATTATCTCACTACCTATCTTTCTTAAGCATGACCCCTTATCCCTGGTAGCCCACCTTGTAATAAGGTCATCAACCTGACCATTTGGCAGTCTCTCATGCCCCGATGAGTCCACGAGCCATGATAATGGAAGCAGTGCTATCCTACTCGCTGTACCCTGCTCCGCATTTCCAACCCAAGAGGCTGATTGCATGTAATTGGCCAAAGAGAATTATTATCCTTCCATAGTTTAGCCTAGCTAGCTCAGCCAGCCATGTAAAACTGCCTTGTACTTTAAAGTCATCATGTACTAGCATATGATCTTGTCAATGCCTCTTCTAATCACTAACACGAATCTCCCTGCCTATAGCCCTAGTCACATAAAGCCAACCTTAAGCTAAGTATGATGAGTGTATGTACGGTGTCACTTTCAATAATTAATATATCATATTTTATCAACAAATATTCTATTATAGCATCTTAAATTTACTATAATATTAATATATAATTGTACATGTATCATTTATAATATTATTATAAATATTCCATATTATAAGTATTATATTTATTCTTTAGAATAATTATGTCACCTGAAGAACAAAGTATATTGCAATAAAACAGATCCCATTTTGTAAATGGTTTTCCAATATGCCTAAGAGACACAGGGGGTCATTCGGTCGGCGGTAGCACCGCCAACAGGCTGGCGGTGCTCCGCCGGGCATTCTGACCGCGGTGGTACAGTCGCGGCCAGAAACGGAAAGTCGGCGGTGTACCGCCGACTTTCCGCTGCCCATGGGAATCCGCCATGGCGACGCAGCTTGCTGCGCCGCCATGGGGATTCCGACCCCCTCACCGCCATCCTGTTCCTGGCGGTTCCGCCCGCCAGGAACAGGATGGCAGTGAGGGGTGTCGTGGGGCCCCTGGGGGCCTCTGCAGTGCCCATGCCAATGGCATGGGCACTGCAGGGGCCCCCGTAAGAGGGCCCCACTTTGAATTTCAGTGTCTGCTCAGCAGACACTGAAATTCGCGACGGGTGCTACTGCACCCGTCGCACATCCTCCACTCCGCCGGCTCCATTCGGAGCCGGCATCCTCATGGAGGGCGGTTTCCCACTGGACTGGCGGCGGCCTTTTGGCGGTCGCCCACCAGCCCAGTGGGAAACCCAGAATAACCGCGGCGGTCTTTTGACCGCGCAGCGGTATTCTGGCGGTTCCCTCCAGGCGGGCGGCTCCTGCCGCCCGCCGGGGTCAGAATGACCCCCACATTCTCTTACTTGCTGATTTGCTGTGCTTCTGCTGGTTCTAGTCATACTCCACATTCTGATATCTGTCTGTCATCTGATCTGGCTGGCTAGCCGGGTGTCCTCTTCCTCCCTTACCACTCAATTTGCGTCTCTGCAGAACCAGTGCTTCTGGTCACGCAGTACGGCTCTTCATAGATAGAATAAGTACCGGCCTCTGGTCTGTGTCTTAGATACATGAGTAGCTGCGCTGCTAGAACCTCCATAGGGGTCTCAACAAGCTACCAGTAATCAGCTCAAAGATCAGCACCAAACACCTTGTTTCAACTAAGCCATGTCAGCGAATTACCCACTGATGTCCCAAGAGGAGCCCAACATTAAATTAACATAAATTGAATAAAAAAGGTATATTCACTACCAGAATTAGTATCCAAGGCACTTACTGAGGGTTTGATGGATTGTGCACTGTAAACTGGTGGTCCCTATACCCACCAAACCCTCAGTTCCTGCACTGTATCATCGGCGCAGTCTCTGTTGCCTCTAATGATGATAGTTTCTGACTCATGGTCATAGCTGAAGTCGAACGCAGAGTGACCATCCCTAATTTTCACTGCAGGCAGGCAAACTGAGGAAGGGAAAACATAGAACATCCATCTCACATAGACCGAGTTCCCCCTGCAAATCGAGAGCATTATTTTTGTCTAGCAAAAGCAAACTCCAGCTTTGGAAGTTTGTTTCACTGAACAGAAAATGTTTGGAGCAGGAAAGCTTTAAACATGGCATCAAATTCAGGAGAAAGATGAAAATGACACTGGATAAGAAAAGTTTAAAGTGTAGGGAGCACAAATTATGGAGCTTAATTACACAGAGGGATAAATTACCAGGGCCATAACCCAATCAGGCCCTCAGAGGATAATGGGTGTTTACATCAGAATTTGTACCTCTGGGGCATAATAGAATTCCAGAAGGGACTGCAGACACTTCTATATTATGAATCAGTTTTGCACAAATCTGGGAAGTGGGCACAATAATGAGTAATTCAGTTGTAAAAAAAGTTTTTTGTAATCTTATTGCAGCAAGGATCACTCATTGTGAGGAGTTATTATGATCATGAAGTTCAGGAGAATTCACATCCCCAAACAGCAGGGTGGGAGAATTGCAGTTGGTGGTTTATGATGGACAACCACGGTTACCACTTAGGGTATTTTGAAAAACCTGAATTGCAGGGGCGGCTCCTCCACTAAGGCAGTGGAGCATTGCCCCACTGGATTGTGGGGAAAGAAAAAATAAATTGATACTAACGTAATAAAATGATAATAATATTATATTATTATCATTTTATTTTTCCTGGAAAAAAAGGGGCGGGCTGGAGGGAGGGGGCCGTAGGAGGGCTATGTGCACACAAAGTGTGCATGTCTGTTTGGCCAGCGTGTTGGGCTGGCCAAAAAGACATGCACTTTGCATGTTCTCTACCCGGCTGTATAGCAAAGCCAAGTGGAAAACGTGCCCAAGCTCCCATTCCTAGTCTGAGCGGCGAAGCAGACCACTGACGAAGCTGCTGGTGCTGGTGCTGATGACAGCAGCATCCTTATTGGCTGGGAGCCTTGGAACAGGAAGAGGATGAAGACAGAGGGGAGACGAACACGTCTCCCCCACAGGTAAGCTTTAAAAAAAAATGTTTTTCACCCTATTTCCCCTAACAACCACCCCTGCTGCCCCGTCTTCGCCCCTATCCCCAAACACCCCCTTCCGCCTCACCCCCCCAGTTGAGTGGCAGTCACCACTGCTGAATTGTAATACATTTTCAACATGATGATGCATGGACTTTGCCACCAATAAAATTTAGATATTTGTGCTACGTACTGTGAGAAAGTAGCCTCTTTCTAGCCTTGTTACTCCCACTTTTGGCCTGTTTGTGAGTATATGTCAGGGTGTTTTCACTGTCTCACTGGGATCCTGCTAGCTAGGGCCCAGTGCTCATAGTGAAAACCCTATGTTGTCAGTATGTTTGTTATGTGCCACTGGGATCTTGCTAGCCAGGACCCCAGTGCTCATAAGTTTGTGGCCTATATGTATGTGTTCCCTGTGTGATGCCTAACTGTCTCACTGAGGCTCTGCTAACCAGAACCTCAGTGGTTATGCTCTCTCTGCTTTCCAAATTTGTCACTAACAGGCTAGTGACTAAATTTACCAATTCACATTGGCATACTGGTACACCCATATAATTCCCTAGTATATGGTACTGAGGTACCCAGGGTATTGGGGTTCCAGGAGATCCCTATGGGCTGCAGCATTTCTTTTGCCACCCATAGGGAGCTCTGACAATTCTTACACAGGCCTGCCAGTGCAGCCTGAGTGAAATAACGTCCACTTTATTTCACAGCCATTTACCACTGCACTTAAGTAACTTATAAGTCACCTATATGTCTAACCTTCACCTAGTGAAGGTTGGGTGCAAAGTTACTTAGTGTGTGGGCACCCTGGCACTAGCCAAGGTGCCCCCACATCTTTCAGGGCAAATTCCCCGGACTTTGTGAGTGCGGGGACACCATTACACACGTGCACTGTACATAGGTCACTACCTATGTACAGCGTCACAATGGTAACTCCGAACATGGCCATGTAACATGTCTAAGATCATGGAATTGGACATGGGGACATTTCCATGAGCCCCCGGGTCTCTAGCACAGAACCTGGGTACTGCCAAACTGCCTTTCCGGGGTCTCCACTGCAGCTGCTGCTGCTGCCAACCCCTCAGACAGGTTTCTGCCCTCCTTGGGTCCCGGCAGCCCTGGCCCAGGAAGGCAGAACAAAGGACTTCCTCTGAGAGAGGGTGTAACACCCTCTCCCTTTGGAAATAGGTGTGAGGGCTGGGGAGGAGTAGCCTCCCCCAGCCTCTGGAAATGCTTTGATGGGCACAGATGGTGCCCATCTCTGCATAAGCCAGTCTACACCGGTTCAGGGATCCACCAGCCCTGCTCTGGTGCGAAACTGGACAAAGGAAAGGGGAGTGGTCACTTCCCTGACCTGCACCTCCCAGGGGAGGTGCCTAGAGCTCCTCCAGTGTATCCCAGACCTCTGCCATCTTGGAAACAGAGGTGTTTGTGGCACACTGGACTGCTCTGAGTGGCCAGTGCCAGCAGGTGAGGTCAGAGGTTCCTTCTGATAGGCTCTTACCTCTCTTGGTAGCCAATCCTCCTTCCTAGGTAGCCAAACCTCCTTTTCTGGCTATTTAGGGTCTCTGCTTTGGGGATCTCACGAGATAACGAATGCAAGAGCTCACCAGAGTTCCTCTGCATCTTCCTCTTCACCTTCTACCAAAGGATCGACCGCTGACTGCTCAGGACGCCTTCCAAAACCGCAACAAAGTAGCAAGACGACTACTAGCAACCTTGTATCGCTTCATCCTGCCGGCTTTCTCGACTGTTTCCAGGTGGTGCATGCTCTGGGGGTGCTCTGAAGAAATCTCCTGTGGGTCGACGGAATCTTCCCCCTGCAACGGCAGGCAACAAAAGACTGCATCACCGGTCATCTGGGTCCCCTCGCAGCACGAAGAGCGTGGTCCCTGGAACTCAGCAACTCTGTCCAAGTGACTCCCACAGTCCAGTGACTCTTCAGTCCAAGTTTAATGGAGGTAAGTCCTTGCCTCCCCACGCTAGACTGCATTGCTGGGTACCGCGTGATTTGCAGCTGCTCTGGCTCCTGTGCACTCTACCAGGATTTCCTTCGTGCACAGCCAAGCCTGGGTCGCCGACACTCTAACCTGCAGTGCACAACCTTCTGAGTTGTCCTCCGGCGTCGTGGGACTCCCTTTTGTGACTTCGGGTGGACTCCGGTTCACTTTTCCTTTAAGTGCCTGTTCAGGTCCTTCTGCGGGTGCTGCCTGCTTCTGTGAGGGCTCCCTACGTTGCTTGGCGCCCCCACTGTCTCCTCATCCAAGTGGCGACATCCTGGTCCCCCCTGGGCCACAGCAGCACCCAAAAACCCTAACCATGACCCTTGCAGCTATAAAGGCTTGTTTGCAGTCTTTCTGCGTGGGAACACCTCTGCAAGCTTCTTCACGAAGTGGGACATCCATCCTTCAAAGGGGAAGTTCCTAGTCCTCCTCTTTCTTGCAGAACTCCAAGCTTCTTCCAACCGGTGGCAGATTCCTTGCACCCTCAGCTGGCATTTCCTGGGCTCCTGCCCCCTCTCAACACTGTTGCGACTATTGGACTTGGTCCCCTTGTCTTACTGGCACTCAGGTCCGGAAATCCACTGTTGTTGCATTGCTGGTGTTTGTTCTTCCTGCAGAATCCCCCTATCACAACTTCTGTGCTCTCTGGGGGTAGTAGGTGCACTTTACACCTACCTTTCAGGGTCTTGGGGTGGGCTATTTTTCTAACCCTCACTGTTTTCTTACAGTCCCAGCGACCCTCTACAAGCTCACATAAGTTTGGGGTCCATTCGTGGTTCACATTCCACTTTTGGAGTATATGGTTTGTGTTGCCCCTATACCTATGTGCTCCTATTGCAATCTACTGTAACTTTACATTGCTTGCATTACTTCCTTTTGCTACTACCTGCATAATTTTGGTTTGTGTACATATATCTTGTGTATATATCTTATCCTCATACTGAGGGTACTCACTGAGATACTTTTGGCATATTGTCATAAAAATAAAGTACCTTTATTTTTAGTACTTCTGTGTATTGTGTTTACCTATGATATTGTGCATATGACACCAGTGGTATAGTAGGAGCTTTACATGTCTCCTAGTTCAGCCTAAGCTGCTTTGCCATAGCTACCTTCTATCAGCCTTAGCTGCTAGAAACACCTCTTCTACACTAATAAGGGATAACTGGACCTGGCACAAGGTGTAAGTACCTCTGGTACCCACTACAAGCTAGGCCAGCCTCCTACACGTACATTCAGCATTATGCACTGTACCAAACTCTTTTTGGCACACTTCAGCAGACAAAATCCAGAAAAAATGTTTAAACACACACACAGTTAATGGAACTTATAAAATATGCCTACTGTTACACTCTTTATTTGATCTGAAAACAGCCACTGCACTTAAGTATAATTATATTTGAACATATTAGAGTATTTTAGCATACTTCCGCATTCTCAAATGTTCAAATATGATACAAGGAATTTGTTAGCTTAGGGCCTGGTCATGAGCTCTCTGGAGTGGAGTCTGTGTGGAATTCCCCTCTGCACAATTATACAGGGTCTGATCCTAATGCAACCACATGTTCTGTGTGTAGGAACACTGGACCTGACTTTATCAACTTGGGCATTCAGCTGGTAAAATCACAAAAGGAGCGAGCTGCTGTGCAGCCTGCACACTTTTTTTTACCAGCCTCACCGCACGACACGAGGGAGCACTTACTGCTTCCTACTTCCCGCCAGCCCATTTCAACTTCTTCACCTTCTGAACACTTCCATCTTCACCATCACACAAAAGGCCCCTGTACATGTTTATTACCTTGAAGCAGGAGATAAATGTGTGTATGAAACCCCTCACAATCAGGAATACATTGTGCTGCTCTTTAGTAATTTTCAATGAAAAGGTTAGCATGATTGTACTGAACCAAGATTCCCAAAGTGTTGCTAGTAGAAGATTCCCCCAATAGGTAAAACAAGGTGCTCTTTTAGAAGAACTAGCATTACTTTTTTCATAAAAACATACATGTACACATCAAACAAATATCAGAATTGCGGAAGGCATATGCATTCTAGTACTACATTACAAAGCGTATTTATGGTACATACTACTGAAAAAAATCCCATATTGACCTGCACAGCATAGGCTACATTATTGTTCACACACATAACTCTATCATCACCTGCTTCTGAAAGAACTGGGAAGAGACAGTTGCAGGTGAAAACAATTGAGGGAAAGAATCAGACACTTGGGAAGCACATTCTATATTATGGATCATTCTTTCACAAACCTGGGCAGAGAGCAAAGGGGGGCGAACTGATTAAAGATTTCTACAGCAGGGTTAGTGGAGGTTTCCCTATGGGTGGAAACTTGATGTTTTCACAGTTGCCCTAGTAAGACATTCAGAAAATGAGCTTAGTTGAAATGTATGCAACATTGATTACTCCGAGAGAGTTTGTGTGATATTGTCAGGGGCAACCAACACATATTAAAAGTAGTGGGGTGGCTGGAGGGGGTGTGGGAAGAGCATGGGGGGACGTACTGTGGAGGGAGAGCATGCAGGGGTGGGGGTTGTACAGGAGGGTTTGAACATTTAAAAAAAAAAAATTACCTGGTTCACTTGGCCATCTCGTGCTCCTCTTCCTGGTCCCAGCAGTTTGAGACTCCCTGTGGAATTCTTTCACTGCTCTCATGCTATTACCAAGCATGAGCGCAGCGCAGGGATTGGCCTGAGCAGGCTGGTTTACTGCTCGCTCAGGCACAGGCTGTGCTGTTTCTCCAACCCAGCTGTCAAATACAGCTAGGCTGGAGAAACCTAAGTGTGCATGTCTGTTTGGTCAGCCTAGAGCGGCCGGCCAAACAGACATGCGCACTTTAGTGCTCTCCACTCCTCCTACCCCTCCCTGCACATCCTGGCTCACAGCCAGCAGCTGAAAACTAAAACTAAATATCGTTTAACTATTTTTTTTTTTTTTTACATATTTCATTGTTTTTTTTTTAGTTCAACAACGTTCTGTTACCGGGAATGGCCCAGTGTCTGTATACATATGTCTTGTGTCACTGAACATATCTTTGTTAAGTACTTCGCAGCGTTTGCCTTTGTTATATAGTTACAAAAGCATGTAAATCAGGTCGGAAGAAACATTTACCATCTACCCCCATGCCCCTTTGAGTGTGTGGAATTTCTGTATGCGTATGCATGAGGGAAGCGTTAATATGTGTATTTCTCTTATCAGTGAGCAAGGATACATTAATAATCAGTGCCATTCAACTCTAAACTATCCACCGTGCCCCCTACGCCCATCTGTCCTCAACCCTGTATAGTGATTTCTTAATGTGCCTATTCTTTTGTTGCATCATGGTGTCTCTCAGAGTGCTCATAGGTCACTTACATGCTCTGGTCTCTACTCTGCTTACTTTCTACTTTGAGGAGGTAGTGTTGCTTCATGTTGTGGGTGATGTTATATGCATATTCCCTTCTATGTAGGAAGTCCTTGTTTCTTCCAGTAATGTTGTGATAATCTGTTCCCAAGCATTTGTTAATTTTTGGGGATCCCCTTCCCCGTTTGTGCTCCTTTTTTAGCACTAAGCTTTCGTACTCTGCCCAGCGCCTTAGTTCCCTCTTCCAGCTTTGGAGGTTGAGACCTGCCGAATTCTTCCAATTCTTTGGCAATTCTCGTTTGGCTAGAATATATGCAAGACCCTGCAATTTGCTAGTTGCCCTATTCTTGGGAGTGTGGGGGAACCAGTGTAGCAAACAGTGGGCCGGGATGCACACGGCTTCTCGCTCAATGATTTCCGCCACGTATGTCATCACTGTGCTCCAGTAGGTGGTTAAGTGGGGGCAGGACCACAACATGTGGATAAATTCCGCCGCCTCTTCACCACATTGGGGAAATTTCGCATCCAGTACTTGGAGTCTTTGGAGTCTGTGCTAAGAGTGCTCGGGCTCCCTTGAGGTCCGGCCCAGTGTCTTGTAAGAATAGGAGGAGGTCGTCCGCGTATAGCGCTATCTTGTGACGTCAGTCACCCTGCATCAGTCCACAATATCAAGTGGCGGCTCAGGCCTGGGCAGCCAGGGGTTCCATTGCCAAAGCAAATAATAATGGTGAGAGTGGACAACCCTGCCTGGTGCCCCTAACTACTGAGTATTGCTCCGAGATTGTGACCCCGGTTCTAACCCGCACCTTTAGCTCTGTGTGTAATAGTTTCGTCCATTTGAGAGAGCCCTCACCCAGTCCCTTGCGAGCAAGAACTGCATATAAGTAATCACACTCTAAGCTGTTGAATGCTTTTTCTATGTCTACTGCCAGTATAGTCGCCGTAGCTACATGTAGTGCAACAGTGACTAGAATGTGGGTAGCTCGTCGGATATTCTGGGCAGTATTCCTGGTGGGGATGAAACCCGCTTGGTCAGAGTGAACCAAGCGGGTCATATATGGGAGCCACCTTGTCGTTAGTATTCGGCTTAGGATCTTGTAGTCCAAATTCAGCATGGATAGGGACCTGTAGGCTCTGCTATCGTCAGGCAGTTTACCGGGTTTGAGTAAAGGAATTATCAGGGCTTCCTCTGTGGAATTTGTGAGGTGTTCTGTTTTGTGTGCCTTATTATATAATTGCACTATTTTAGGGGTCAGTTCCTATGCATATGTGAAGTAAAACTCTATTGGCAGACCATCGGTACCTGGGGTTTTCCCCTTCGCCAGGCCTTTAATGGCTTCCTTGATTTCCTCTACCTCACGCCCCAGGACAGCACTCTCCTCCTCGCTGAGGCATCTGTGCGGCAGATGCCCAAGGAATGCCTGTATATCGTCCCCCTCCCCAAGTGGAGCGGTGGTATAAAGTGTATTATAGTATTCGAGGAAGTGGCGGTTAATTTCGTCCTGCCGATATAGTCTATCTCCTGGAGGGGTCCTGATCTCTATTATGGGGGTCCCGTGTTTTGCGGGGTTGGCCAACCATGCCAACAGTGCTTCCTCCTTATCCCTCTCTGCATGTGTCCTCACCATGTAGTTTTTATAATAAAATCATCTGAGCCTCTCAGTGTGTGCTGCGACCCTCCCTCTGGCCTCGTGCACTTCTCTCCGCAGCTCGGGCTTAGTTTTTCCACTGTTCGCAAATCTTTCTCAGCTATCTCTATCTCTCGTAGCAGTGTCTTCCTAATCCCCATTGATGCAGCTATACACCATTCCCGGACCACCACCTTGAATGCTTCCCACAATATCTGGGGGGTAGGGGCCATGGCCTTGTTATCCTTAAAATAGTGTTTGATATGTTCCCTTATTTGATTCCGAAATGCAGGGTCTTCAAGGGAATCAGGTTTTAGGCACCAGGTATGCATGCTTGTGTTCTTTTTTTCCCAGGTTAAAGAAAGTAGGATAGGGTTGTGGTCAGAGATTGTTCTTCCCAGGTACTTTACTTCTCTGACCTGAGTATGTACCTCAGGCGTGCATAAAAAAGTGTCCAGTGTATGTCGTGTACAGCTGAATAGAAGTAGTAATCCCTGGTGCTTGGGTTAAGGTGTCTCCAAGAATCTAGTAATTGCCACTCTGCCTGCCAGTCCTGGAGTTTTTCAGCCAGAGCGTTCACTGGTGATTCCCTCAACAGTGGGTGAGACCTATCTAGTTCAGGATTGGCCACACAGTTAAAGCCACCCCACCGCCCCAATCAGTGCCGTGTAAAGCAGGTGGGGGGCTATTGGATTCGAGAGATGATCTAAAAATGTGCTTTGGTCTGCGTTTGGCGCACATATATATATTAACACAATGTCCGCCCCCCCCCCCCCCAACCTGCCAGAGACCACTACAAATCGCCTGTTAGGATCTATAAGTGTACTGGTCATTTGGCAGTACTCCTGCTCCAAATTAGGGTGCCCCGTGCATATGCTGAGTAGGTTGTGTAATAGGCTTGGCCCCTCCATCTTCTCTGCAGAGCTATACCTTCTGCTGCAGTCAGGTGTGTCTCTTGCAACATTACTATGTGAGGCCCTCTCCTCTGCAGATATAAGTATACCTTATAATGTTTAGCCATACTATGCATGCCCCTTATATTCCAGAAAACCACATGGAAATTTTGTAGTTCTCTATCCATCCTCTCATCATGCAGTAGGCGCATATTGTCATTGTTTACTTCATTAGATATTTGTCGGGTGAGGCAGTTGGCGGGCTTCTCAATAACTATAATCAACAACTTTCCCAGCTCCTTTCCCTCAGGACAATTACCAACTATTACCAACTGAAATCAGTACTTAAGGGGTGGGTGAGAGTAATTCTCCAGCCACGTGGAGCTAATGGCACGGGGGCTCCCTTGTCGGTATTTCTAAAGCCTCAACGACTCATCTCATGTCAGGTCCCAGATTCATCGCAGAAGCAGGGTCATATGTGACAACATCAAATCTTGTCCATGGATCAAATTATATCCTCAGATGTTCCCGGTGTCACCACCGGCAGTTCCAAGCTCATTGCCTCTGAGCTCTCAGATTCTACATCAGAGTCCAATCCTCGCATTTCTCTTGTTGTCGCTGTGGAGCGTGGCCTAGCCTCCCCCGCTTAATGATGCCACGGCTGCTGTGGCACGCTGTCTCTCCTCCTTGGCATCTTCTGAGGTGGGCGCCACCCCTCTGTGTCGGGGACCTCGGTAACGCTGTTGTCTGCTCCTGGGTCTGGGTCTACGAGGTGCTCTTGCGTCTGTTAGGCCTTCCCGCCCATCTAACCACTCCCTCGTCTCTTGTGGTGTACGGAAAAATCTTGCCCCTTGGCCCTAAGCCACCCTCAGCGTAGAAGGGAAAAGCATGGCGTATGGGAGGTTTAATAATCACAACTGTTTCTTGATCTCTAAGAAAGTTGCTCTTTGTTTTTGTACCTCGCGAGAGAAGTCAGGGAAAATTCGGACTATGTTATTCTCCACTCTCATTTCCCCACCTTTTCTAGCTTGAGCTAGGATGTGGTCCAGGTCCTGATAGTGCAGCAGCCGGGCCACCACCGGGGGGGGGGGGGGGGGGGGGTACCAGCACCCTATGTGCCCTCTCAAAGGCAAAGAACCCCAACAGGCCCTCAGGTGCTACCGCAGTACTGATCCAGTTCTCAAGATATTCTGTTAAGTCTTTTAGTCCAACTTTCTAGGGTAGCCCTACTACGCGGATGTTATTCCTTCTTGACATGTTCTCGGCATCATCAGTGTGGGCCATTTGTGTCTCTATTTGTTTCTCATGGGCAGCTACACGGTCTCTTGTCACTGTCACTTCCGGTTTGAGCTCCTCCCTGCTTCGTTCCATTGTTGCAACTCTTTCTGCCAGGTGTCTTTGGTCCTCTGTCAAGAGGCCCAGATCCGTAGCAAGTGTGTCAATTTTAGACTCCAGGATTTCCCTGGAGGATGTGATGGCCTGCAGTATATCTCCCAGTGACGGGCCCATCTGGGACATCAAGAGGTGTTGTCTGTGCCATGTTTGTAGGGGAGGAGGTGGGACGGTCTTGTTGCGTGTCATGGACTCCTGTCATGTCCTTTTTCTTGCTGGTTTTGCCCATTATGTAGTGAATCTCCAGCGTTCCGCCACAGCACTGACTGTTTATGTGTCAAAATCCATTAGCCAGGCTTCGTTCGTCCCTTTCCAGGCCCCTCCGCATTGTGCCTACGATCTAGGACGGGCTGCCACCAAGCGTGCATTCTCCCGCACCCTCACCTTTTTCAGGTGTGGGGGAAGAGGTTTGTCAGTGACCTCGCCATGGCCCGCTGTCTGTCCCACGCAGCCAGGCCGTACTCAGTCTCTTTTACTGTGTGTGGGGGGGGGGGGGGAGTGCCTCACACCCCACTCTCACCACTGATTCTAGGTGGTTGAGGTCTTCGCTGTAGGCCTGGCCGTCCCAGTCCCCAGGCCTCCTTCGTGTCCCCCAGACGGGGGCATTTACCTCTGTCGGAGGGGGGCGGGGCCACCAGCGGCCTATCTTTGGGGCCGATATGACCACGGGCTGCTTGGCTGCCCCGTCTACGGTTGTCTTTTTGCCTTCTTGGGGAGACCCCCTTGCGCCATTCAGCTTCAGTGGCTCCAAGAGGCCACGCTCGGTCCTTGCGCGGCCAGCTCCGTCACTGCTGCCATTTTGGAGTCAGGCAGCCAGGCGAGCACCGATTGTCGGGCTGTCTCCGGAACCCATCGCCGCTACACCTCTTTGTTTCTTTGTGCACCCCCCCCGGACCTTGGTGGGGGGTGAGTTGTCGCACAAATTATTAGGCTATGGACCCATGATATATGCAGATGGGGGATCCTGGGCCGGAGCTTCTTTCCTCGGCTGCTCACTTCATGGGCTCCAGAACAAGCCCCCCCCCCAAGACATCCCAACTAGTTAGTGAGAGCAACAGAGGCCACACAGAACACATTTTGTCACAATCCTTTGTCCCACCAGGAGGTTAAACTTGAAATCGAACAAACATAATTTCTGCCAATGGCTAACATCTTTTTGTGCTTGCACATGCATTAGGTTTTTCTAGGGCAATATATATTATTTCCATCAGAATATTCACATGGGAAATCTGTTGGCTGCCAATTTTGTACAATATTTTTGTGAGCAAGCACTATGCCCAAGTTAAAGAGACATTTCATGCACCCATTGTATAAATTTTTGACAAGTACATATAGAAGGGCTAGTTTTGTGTATGACACTGCAGGCAGGTGAGGAGGAATCTCTGCATTTGCCACAGCCTCTTACACAAGTACCAGAGTCAATAAAGGCTGTTATTCTGATTGCTTCATTGCCAACGCTAGCTTTGATTATCTATGGACACTAATCACCCAGCACCAGGAACTCTTGTCCTCCTCATTTCTCCTGCTAGCATACTGCAACCCTTCATGCCCTCAACCCCGACCACCTCTACACAGGCTTCTGTCTCACCTCTCCAGTAAACATCAAAGGAGCATTCTCCTGTACTTCCTGCACGGTTTCATGCACCTACTCACACCAATCACTCACCGCACCAACAGCACACAACACCCTACCCTCTCCCATTCACACAGTCCTGCAAACACCCACACCCACTCACTCACTAAACACACCACAGAAATCTGAGATATGCTGCATGACAATGCCCCTGACCTACTTTTCCTCACAAAAACCTGGCTGAATGCAGCATCAGCACCTGACATTACCACAGCCATTTCTCCCAGCTGCAAGATTGTCAAGGAAGGCAGGCTTCACAAGCCTGGAGGCAGAATCATTATTATCCAAAAGAACACCATCAGCTGCACCACATCCAAGGACACGTAATCCTCAAGCATGGGATACCTGTCATTCAAACTCCATCTTACAGCAAACTTCACCCTAAGCAGAACTCTCATCTACAGGCGACTGGGACAGTGCACCAACTTTAGCAACATCACAGACTTTGTCGCACCATTTGCATTCAATGCTATCAATTACATCCTACTCGGAGACCTAAACTTCACCTGGAAGACCACACCGACCCCAACTCAAGAGCACTGAATCAAGAATTAGGAAGCCTGGGTTGCATCCAATGAGTAAAGGGACTTACCCACATTGCCTGATACCTCCTGGACTCTGGCTGGCTATTTTCACCAACTTCAACAACATCTGAGATGATAAGCCAACACCAGTCCCCTGGACAGAACACACCCTTGTCACGGTCTGCATTCCCGACCCAGCGTTGTGTCCCCGCACACCCTTCCAAACTCATCCATAAGACCTAGAAAGACATCTTCTGGATCAGTGCCACTGGTCTATTTGAAATCAAAAGAGTGTCCCTTATGCAGGTCCAGTACTAGGTGATCTTGGGACATTGCCAGCCCATGTGGAAAATGTCTGTTATAGAGGAGTCACAGCAGACACATCTGGGGTCAGAGAAAATACTGTTGGGGCATCATGTAAGTTAGGTGTAGATAATGTAATTGTATTATACTGAGTCTTGTGGATCTCTTGCCCCCTACGTGCGATGCAAGCCTTGCGCCATTCAACCTCTTCCAGATCCCCACTCAACTCTCCCATCTACGCTTAAGCGGGCCCAATGTCTCCAAGGCATTACACACGAGGGCCTGGTATAGCTCAGACATGCCCCCTCAAGCCACACTTCCCATCAACAATATCTCCTCCAAGGGACTGAAGTCTTGCATATCTGGTCGGTGGGCACTGTAATGACCCAGGGCATGGCTCAGCTGCCGTTTCTTGGAGAATTGAGAGTGGGAAAGGGTACACTGAGTTTGGAGATCAACAAAGGAGTACACAGTGGATCCATGCCACACATCTCCAAATAATGTAATTCCAATGGAGTCCCAGCGCCAAAAGACCCCCAATTGTACCACGTGTTCCAACCAGGGTCCCTTCCTAAGGGAGCTCTGCTGAGTTAGTCGTCCATCCCATTCAGTAAATCATGTTACAGCCCTCCAAACCAGGAAGGTCACTCTGGTGATCCCTGGGCGAGTACAAGGGATTGGTTGACCATATAGGTAGAGCATCAACCCGTCCAGGCTAAGGCCAGACAGTTCTAGCTGGTACACTGAGTCGTTCCACCCACTGGTCAGCCAATCATTTATGACCAGTAGATAGGTTGCCCAGTACTACAAATGTATGTCTACTGCCCCAAGGCTTCCATTGTACATCAAGCAGCAGCACTTGTTCCGAGAGATGCGGGGGGCAACTCTCCACAAAAAGGACCGTAATAGTGCTGTTATCTCGTTAAACCATGTGCTGGGGATCTGAAGTGGGAAGTTCTGCAGTACGTAGAGGAAGCAAGGCAAATCGTCATTTTGATCAGTGCAGCTCTGCCCAAGATATTAAGAGGGAGATTTTGCCATGCCCCTTGACTACCTTTGGTCCCCTTCAGGAGGGGAGTAGGGTTAAGAGTGGGAGTGAGCTCTGGTAATGTTGATATGTGGACTCCTTGGTACTGAAGTTCCGATGGCAAATGGGGATGCCTGACTACCAGTCTAATGATGTGTGGTCCCCTTATAGAAAGATGAGGAGCAATTTCCCCCTGTTTATTCGAAGGCCAGAGGCTTCCTCGAAAAGGTGGAGGAGGCCCACATGCCAGAGACCACGCGATCAGCAAGAAATAGGAGGAGATTGTCTGCTTATAGTGCAATCCTATCCTCGGAGGCTCCACTCTATATTCATCACAGCAACTGAGCATCACAGCAGATTATACGTGCCACGGACTTGATGGCAAGAGTGAAGGGGAGCGGAGAGAGGAGGCACTCCTGCCGGGTACTCTGCAGGATTTGGTATATGTGATAATACGCCATTGACAAGGACATGGGCCGTCGGTTGCGAAAACAGAAGTGCCACCATGTCACAGAAGTGGAGGCCAAAGCCCATATGGAGCAGCACTGGCCTGAGGCAGGTCCACTCAACGGCGCCAGAAGCTTTTTAGATGGCGACAAGCAACAGAGCTGCTGCCTGGTTAAGCTCTCCTACGTAGGCCAGGGCTACGTCGTGTAGCCGGTGAATTCAGTTTCTAGTGCGCAATCAGGCATAAAACCACATTAATCAGGGTGGATCAAGGAGTGGAGTACTGATTGTGCCCTGGTCGCCAGAATCTTGGTTTATATTTTAATGTGTGCATTAATTAGAGAGATGGGGTGATAGAATGTGCAGCTTTTTGACGGCTGGTCTGATTTAGGGATAACAACAATAGTTGCGAGGTCAAGTTTCGAAGGGAAGAACCCCTGTTTCACCACCTCTAAGTAAACTCAGAGAAAATATGGGGTACCGAAGCTCCCTGAGTTTGGAGTAGTATTCGAGAAGGAAGCCATACGGGCCTGGGGTCTTACCAGTCTTCAGCTCCTTGACGGCTGCTTGGATTTCATCTTCTGTAGCTGGCGTATCTAAGGTCTGTTGCTGGACTTGGGTCAACTTGGGGAGAGGCACATTAGAAAGCAGGGGTTGGGTAAGTTCAGGGGCAAGCCCTGGTTGATGGGCCTATAGACGCTCATAGTAATCTGCGAGTAACATTACAATATCTTCACCAGTTGTGAAAAGCGACCCCATAGCATCCTCAAGGCCAGAGATTAGTCTAGAGCTGACATCTCTGTTTGCCAGTCTATAAATGAGCACGCTACTTTTAGCCCTGTACTTGTATATACGTTGTGTGGCGGCACACCAACATTTGCGAATCTTGGAAGACCAATTGATGTAGGTATGCCTTGTCTACCTCTAACCGTTCTGTCACTGATTCAGTTGCATTGATCGCAGCCTCACTCTCAGTCCTCAGTATGCGAGTTTCAAGTTCTGTAATGCTCTGGTGCCTGTCTCTATCTGTGCGCTAGAGGTATTGTTGGACCTGGCTTTTTGACGGGGTCATCCCCAAACTTTTTGCCTCCTTCCTCCTATTTGTTCTGACCTGTTGTTGTTGGCTTTTGACCTCTGGGCATTTTACCACTGCTAACCAGTGCTAAAGTGCATATGCTCTCTGTGTAAATTGTACTATTGATTGGTTTATCCATGATTGGCTATTTAATTTACTTATAAGTCCCTAGTAGAGTGCACTATATGTGCCTAGGGCCTGTAGATTAAATGCTACTAGTGGGCCTGCAGCACTGGTTGTGCCACCCACTTCAGTAGCCCCTTAACCTTGTCTCAGGCCTGCCATTGCAAGGCCTGTGTGTGCAGTTTCACTGCCACTTCGACTTGGCATTTAAAAGTACTTGCCAAGCCTAGAACTCCCCTTTTTCTACATATAAGTCACCCCTAATGTGTGCCCTAGGTAACCCCTAGAGCAGGGTGCTGTGTGGGTAAAAGGCAGGACATGTACCTGTGGAGTGATATGTCCTGGTAGTGTAAAACTCCTGAATTTGTTTTTACACTACTGTGAGGCCTGCTCCCTTCATAGGCTAACATTGGCGCTGCCCTCATACATTGTTGAAGTGGCTGCTGCTGATCTGAAAGGAGCAGGAAGGTCATATTTAGTATGGCCAGAATGGTAATACAAAATCCTGCTGACTGGTGAAGTCGGATTTAATATTACTATTCTAGAAATGCCACTTTTAGAAAGTGAGCATTTCTTTGCACTTAAATCTCTCTCTGTGCCTTTCAATCCACGTCTAGCTAGGTTTAGTTGACAGCTCCTTGTGCATTCACTCAGATACACCCCAAACACAGGGTACTCAGTCTCACTTGCATACATCTGCATTTTGAATGGGTCTTCCTGGGCTGGGAGGGTGGAGGGCCTGCCCTCACACAAAGGACTGCCACACCCCCTACTGGGACCCTGGCAGACAGGATTGAACTGAAAGGGAACCTGGTGCATTTCTTAGACACTCTTTGAAGTCACCCCCACTTCAAAGGCACAATTTAGTATAAAACAGGGCCTCTGCCCTACCTCATCAGACACTTGCTGGAGAAGACACCTGAACCAGAAACTACATCATGCCAAGAAGAACTGCCTGGCTGCTCAAAGGACTCACCTGTCTGCTTTCTCCAAAGGACTGCTGCCTTGCTGTTGGCCTGCTGCCTTGCTGAACTCTTGTCTGGCTGTAAAAGTGCTTTCCAAGGGCTTGGATAGAGCTTCCCTCCTGTTCCCTGAAGTCTCAGGATCAAAAAGACTTCCCTTTTTCATTTGGACTCTTTGTGCGCCGAAAAGTTCGACGCACAGCTTGTTCCGCGGCGAGAAAAACGCCGCACACCGACGCTGCTCGACGCGACGCCTTCGGGGCGACCGGAACTTCGACACACGGCCTCGCAAGGAGAATGCCGCCCGACTTCCAGAGGGGAAATTGACGCAACGCCTGCCGTGAGATCGAAACTTCGACGCACAGCCCTGCGGAACGACGCGCAGCCGGAAAACAAGCAGGAGAATCCATGCACAGACCCCGGGACATCTGGTAATCCCCGCAACCCACAGAAAGAGACTGTCCGCGTGCCGGAAAACGACGCACAGCTTCCCCGCATGAAAAATAACGATGCAAGTCCGTGTGTGCTGGGGAGAAATCGACGCACACACCATTTTTCCACGTATCTCTTCTTCTGCAGCCCTTTGCGGAGATTTTGCACTCCAAACCAGGTACTTTGTGCTTGAAAGAGACTTTGTTTGCTTTTTAAAGACTTAAGACACTTTATATCACTTTTTAGTGATATCTTTACAAAATCATATTGCATCTTTGATCGTTTTGACCTGCAAATACCCAGATAAATATTATATATTTTTCTAAACACAGTGTGGTGTATTTTTTGTGGTGCTATATTATGGTATTGTATGATTTATTGCACAAATGCTTTACACATTGCCTTCTAAGTTAAGCCTGACTGCTCGTGCCAAGCTACCAGAGGGTGGGCACAGGCTAATTTTGGATTGTGTGTGACTTACCCTGAATAGAGTGAGGGTTCTTGCTTGGACAGAGGGTAACCTGACTGCCAACCAAAAACCCCATTTCTAACATTGGTGATCAGCGGTGAGGATAGGACTTGTGTTTGTACAGTGACATACAGTAGCTAAATATTTCACTACCTACCCACAGTTGAAGGTCAACTTGATTTTTCATCTTTTTGCTTTTGGTTCTCTGATGTCCTCCTGGATATATTATTGATATTTTGGACTTTGGATTTAGTTTTTTGCCTGTGATACCTTATCAGATTGAGAATGGGTATCTACCGTGTGTCATTCTTTGTGCCTACTGAACACCTCACTAAGGCTGACCTAAGTAGGCTTTGCAGAAAATGGGGCCTTCCTATATCAAGGAGATCTACTAAGATGGAACTGCTAGATACCTACATAACCTGGGGGGAAGAAAGATGGGCAGAGGAAGAGGCAGCAAAAAGCCAAATGACTAAGTACTCCTCAGTTGAGGAGGAGGACTGCTCAGATGAGGAGGAAGACTACTCAGATGAGGAAAGAGAACCAGTGAAAGATGAATGGCTCCTAGCTCAAGAGCGGCAGGCGAAACAGTTAGATGAGTTTCTTGAAAGAGCTGAGGCAGCAAGCGCCTTAGCCCTGGAAAAAGAAAGGATTGCAGCTCAAGAGCTGAGCTGTGAAGAGCTGAAACTGGAGGCCGGAAGGGCTGAGTCCAGTTCAGATGGTGGCAGCAAAAATCTTGCATCCAGTACTGCTGAAGAAGGGCACAAGCCCAGAGATGTGGTGCCCAACTTGAAGAAGGGAGTTGACACACCCCATGCGGTTCAAGGGTATGAGGTAGTTCCCGTTATGCACAGGGTCCCTGAGAAGGATTGGGGAACTGGCACAGGGAGTCATATTCCTACTGGGGGGAGGGACACTTTACTGGCTCTGGAAGAGAGTGACAGAGAAAAGGGTTCCCCCCTGGTGGACGTCCTGGATATAGAGTGTAGAGACATCCCAGAAGAGTATGGGTTGAGTGTCAGGGACAGTCAGATACTGTCTCACCAGTCTCAGGAGGGTGATGTAGAGTGCTTTTTCAAGGCTGAGTCACTGGATGGTTTGGTGAAGGGTACTGTGGTTAATACATGTGAAGGGCAGAGTGATGTAATTGCTGGAGAGCATATGTCTGGTCCTTATTTTCCAGAGCTATGCCAACACCAGGTGGAGTGTGAGTTCTCTGACCCCAGGGAGCTTACAATGGAGGCAGACTTCTGGGTGAGTACCAGAGAGTCTGAAGAGGCATTTGGGGGTGCTCCTGAAGGGAGTGGTCTAGGTGTTTCCCAACCAAGTGAGGTGGGAGAGGATTGTAGTGTCCCAGGTAGGTCCCAGGTCCTAGAGGGTTCCATGAGGGAATGCCAGGAGGGAAGCCTAGCCTGTACCGTAGGGCCACCTGTTGAGGGAAGCCCCGCAGTGTCAGAAGAACTTGGGGGGGTGACTGTAGCCAGCATCCCAACAGTTCTGGTGTCTGGCAGTACCACTCCTAGTGAGGGGGTGCAGAAGTCCAGACAGAGGGTTGAGAGGGGGTTGCGGACCCCAGTGGAGGACCTGGAGAGTCAGGGGTCAGCTCTGAGAGTAGAGCCCCCCAGGAATGACCCAGGTGAAACCGTTTCTCGTTTGGGGGAGATCCAGACTCTGACGGATGGGCAGAGGTCAGAAGACCTGCGCCAACCAGACTCTTGTGTGGCCCTTGGGGACGGTGAGTCCCTTGTGGGGGGGTGAGTGTGCCCCTCCAGGAAGTCCTGGCATGCCAGGCAATGGTTCAACCTCAGGGTGGTGACTCTGGGTTGGATAACCGGGTTCAGAGGTTAAACTCTGACCTGGTGGGGGGTAGGTGTGCCCCACAGAAAGTCCTGGAATGCCAGGCAATGGTTCAACCTCAGGGTGGTGACTCTGGGTTGGATAACCAGGCTCAGAGGTTAAACTCTGACCTGGTGGGGGGTAGGTGTGCCCCCCAGAAAGTCCTGGTGTGCCAGGCAATTGTTCAACCTCAGGGTGTTGACTCTGGGTTGGATGACCAAGTTCAGGGGTTAAACTCTGACCTGGTGGGGGGAAGGCGTGCCCCCCAAGAAGTCCTGGTGTGCCAGGCAATTATTCAACCTCAGGGTGGTGACTCTGGGTTGGATGGCCAGGTTCAGAGGTTAAACTCTGACCTGACGGGGGGTAGGTGTGCCCCCCAGAAAGTCCTGGTGTGCCAGGCAATTGTCCAACCTCAGGGTGGTGACTCTGGGTTGGATAACCAGGTTCAGAGGTTAAACTCTGACCTGATGGGGGGTAGGTGTGCCCCCCAGAAAGTCCTGGTGTGCCAGGCAGTGATCCAGTCTGAGGGTACAGACCCTGGGCTGGAAGACCAGGTTCAGGGTGTCCCCGCGGACCTGGAGGGAGGGGCTACTGATAACAGTGCCCCTACCATGTTGTCTTCTGAGGAGGCCACTCCTAGTTGGAGGGTGCTGGACCCCAGAAGGGAGGGTAGGGGGAGGGAAGCCTCATCCCGGGCCCTAGTCCAACCTGAAGGTACAGACCCCAGGTTGGAGGGCCAGTTGCAGGTTAACAGCCCTGCGCTGGTGGAGGAATGGTACAGGGCAACGTCTATAAGCACCCTGACCATGTTGGACTCTGGGGGTACCGCTCCAGGAGGGAGGGTACAGAGCCCCAGAGGGGAGGACCAGGTTCAGGCTGTCATCCCTGACCTGGTGGAAGAGAGAGTGGTTAAAGGGTGCCCAGCACCTGGGGCTACCGCCCCCCACTCTCCCCAGCCACAGTGGTGGGAGAGCTTTGAGAGGCCTGGGGCCTGGCTCTCATCCCTGACAGCTGTCAGTAACCACTGTGGCTTGCTGTCCGGGTGGACAGAGTTACCCCTGGGGAGGGGACAAGTGTCACACCCCAGGGGTAGAGTGGGCAACACCACTGTGTTGGTCCTGGTGTTACTATCCTGCTCCTGGGATACATCTGTGAGCAAAGTAAGGTCAGGTGCTGCACAGATGGTATCCACAGGTAAAGAGAAAGGTTCCCCATGGGTTGGCTTAGTGGGCCCTGAGAGTATTGACAGAGGGATCCAATTGGAGTCAGGAAGGTGAAGAACTGGAGCATGCCCCTGCTGTTGTGGGCCTGGGTCCTTGTTCTGTCGCCTCAAACAAGGAAGTACATCAGGATAGTGATTGTTCTCCCCTGGCTTTAGGCTGGTAGGGGGTCATGTTGGACCTGGCTTTTTGACGGGGTCATCCCCAAACTTTTTGCCTCCTTCCTCCTACTTTTTCTGACCTGTTGTTGTTGGCTTTTGACCTCTGGGCACTTTACCACTGCTAACCAGTGCTAAAGTGCATATGCTCTCTGTGTAAATTGTACTATTGATTGGTTTATCCATGATTGGCTATTTAATTTACTTATAAGTCCCTAGTAGAGTGCACCATATGTGCCTAGGGCCTGTAGATTAAATGCTACTAGTGGGCCTGCAGCACTGGTTGTGCCACCCACTTCAGTAGCCCCTTAACCTTGTCTCAGGCCTGCCATTGCAAGGCCTGTGTGTGCAGTTTCACTGCCACTTCGACTTGGCATTTAAAAGTACTTGCCAAGCCTAGAACTCCCCTTTTTCTACATATGTCACCCCTAATGTGTGCCCTAGGTAACCCCTAGAGCAGGGTGCTGTGTGAGTAAAAGGCAGGACATGTACCTGTGGATTTATATGTCCTGGTAGTGTAAAACTCCTGAATTCGTTTTTACACTACTTTGAGGCCTGCTCCCTTCATAGGCTAACATTGGGGCTGCCCTCATACATTGTTGAAGTGGCTGCTGCTGATCTGAAAGGAGCAGGAAGGTCATATTTAGTATGGCCAGAATGGTAATACAAAATCCTGCTCACTGGTGAAGTTGGATTTAATATTACTATTCTAGAAATGCCACTTTTAGAAAGTGAGCATTTCTTTGCACTTAAATCTCTCTGTGCCTTTCAATCCACGTCTGGCTAGGTTTAGTTGACAGCTCCTTGTGCATTCACTCAAACACACCCCAAACACAGGGTACTCAGCCTCACTTGCATACATCTGCAATTTGAATGGGTCTTCCTGGGCTGGGAGGGTGGAGGGCCTGCCCTCACACAAAGGACTGCCACACCCCGTACTGGGACCCTGGCAGATAGGATTGAACTGAAAGGGAACCTGGTGCATTTCTTAGACACTCTTTGAAGTCACCCCCACTTCAAACGCACAATTTAGTATAAAACAGGGCCTCTGCCCTACCTCATCAGACACTTGCTGGAGAAGAAACCTGGACCAGAAACTACATCCTGCCAAGAAGAACTGCCTGGCTGCTCAAATGACTCACCTGTCTGCTTTCTCCAAAGGACTGCTGCCTTGCTATTGGCCTGCTGCCTTGCTGAACTCTTGTCTGGCTGTAAAAGTGCTCTCCAAGGGCTTGGATAGAGCTTGCCTCCTGTTCCCTGATGTCTCAGGACCAAAAAGACTTCTCTTTTTCATTTGGACTCTTCGCGCGCCGAAAATTTCGACGCACAGCTTGTTCCGCGGCGAGAAAAACACCGCACACCGACGCTGATCGGCGCGACGCCTTCGGGGCAACCGGAACTTCGATGCACAGCCTCGCAAGGACAACGCCGCCCGACTTCCAGAGGGGAAATTGACGCGATGCCTGCCGTGAGAGCGAAACTTCGACGCACAGCCCCGCGGAACGATGCGCAGCCGGAAAACAAGCAGGAGAATCCACGCACAGACCCCGGGACATCTGGTAATCCCCGCGACCCACAGAAAGAGACTGTCCGCGCGCCGGAAAACGATGCACAACTTCCCCGCGTGAAAAATAACGACGCAAGTCCGTGTGTGCTGGGGAGAAATCGACGCACACACCATTTTTCCACGTATCTCTTCTTCTGCGGCCCTTTGCGGAGATTTTCCACTCCAAACCAGGTACTTTGTGCTTGAAAGAGACTTTGTTTGCTTTTTAAAGACTTAAGACACTTTGGGGGTCATTCTAAGTCTGGAGGGCGGCGGAGGCCGCCCGCCAGACTTCCCCCTCCGAAAGACCGCGGAGGGTATTCTAAGTTTTTCCCTGGGCTGGCGGGCGGTCGCCAAAAGACCGCCCGCCAGCCCAGGGAAAAACTCCCTTCCCACGAGGATGCCGGCTCGTAATCGAGCCGGCGGAGTGGGAAGGTGCGACGGGTGCTGTTGCACCCGTCGCGTATTTCACTGTCTGCCAAGCAGACAGTGAAATACTTGTAGGGGCCCTCTTACGGGGGCCCCTGCAGTGCCCATGCCAGTGGCATGGGCACTGCAGGGGCCCCCAGGGGCCCCGCGACCCCCCCTACCGCCATCCGGTTCCCGGCGGGCGGACCGCCGGGAACTGGATGGCGGTAGGGGGGGTCGGAATCCCCTCGGCGGCGCAGCTAGCTGTGCCGCCTTGGAGGATTCCATAGGGCGGCGGTACACTGGCGGGAGACCGCCAGTGTTGCCGGTCTGACCGCGGCTTTAACGCCGCGGTCAGAATGCCCTGCGGGGCACCGCCGGCCTGTCGGCGGTGCTCCCGCCGACCCTGGCCCCGACCCCCTTTATATCACTTTTTAGTGATATCTTTACAAATTCATATTAAATCTTTGATCGTTTTGACCTGCAAATACCCAGATAAATATTATATATTTTTCTAAACACTGTGTGGTGTATTTTTTGTGGAGCTATATTATGGTATTGTATGATTTATTGCACAAATGCTTTACACATTGCCGTCTAAGTTAAGCCTGACTGCTCGTGCCAAGCTACAAGAGGGTGGGCACAGGCTAATTTTGGATTGTGTGCGACTTACCCTGACTAGAGTGAGGGTTCTTGCTTGGACAGAGGGTAACCTGACTGCCAACCAAAAACCCATTTCAAACAGGTATGCCTTAGCTATTCCCCATATTGTGGGTTTACTTGCAGCCCAGAGCGTACTAGCCCCCGAACAGTCCCATTGTTTGTCTCAAAATAGGAGCGCAGTTCCTAAGACAAGTGATTTATGAGCCCTTCGTCTACAAGGAACCAAGAGTTCAAAAGCCACATGGGTCATTTGTGCCATACCAGCGTGCCAAGATAAAGCAGTAGGCGGGTCAGGGTGGTCTGAGATACCTCAGGGGAACATTCCTGCTCCTGATGTATAGGAGATCTCCACGGATGGGAGGAACATATAATTGATAACAGGACACAGTTTTCATAGGTCCCGAAGTATGGGTATAAGCCAGCTCCCATTGATTTCATACCTGCCAGACATCAGAGAGTTCCAGGGAGTCCATCTAGGAGTTAGGAGTCCTGGAGAGGGCTTGCTGTCCCATGAGAGAGGGCCAGAGACATCTTTATCTGGATAGGAGTCCTTCCCCAAGGAGTACCACCTCATAAGACAAAGTGTTAATCATTCCAGTCAAGTCTGGAAGGGTGTGCCCAGGCAGATGGGGAGGTATGTAAATGCTCTGCAGAGTTTATGGCTTCCCTTCTCCTGTCCCAGTCACCACCATACATCTACCCAGGGGATCATGAAAAACGTGGATAACCACTAAGGGAAGATTTTTGTGAAGAAGAATTGCTGTCCCTTGGAATGCTTTAGTAAAGCCAGAGTTGTAGACCCAGTCGTAGCCAAATCTATGCAGGAATGGGCACAAGGAGCCCGAGGAATGTGTCTCTTGCAGAAGAGCAACACCTGGTTGATGGTGGTGGAGGAATTGAGGACCGCAGTGCATTTAATACAGTCCATTAGGCCATTTACATGAGACCAATTAAACTCCAAGATTGGGATGACCTGGGGGAGCAAAGGACAACAAGGGAGCCCACTTCGGATGGAGAAGCAAGGGACGCGGGCCATTTAAGGGAACAGGCAGAACAAAGAAACACAAAACACTGAAAAAATAACCATCTGTAACATTCCCACCCTATAGCCCTCCACCCCTTACTTCTACCCACGAAGCATCTGTCGTCCAACACCTTTCAACAACAGAAACAAGCTGTCGGTGTAAACCATTGGTAAGGCGCCTGGATCCAGGGCAGAGTATGTCAATGACCAGAGTACTGAGAGATCACAGTGAAATCGCAAGAAAGTCATCTTCATCAGAGGCGGTATTCTACACATTAAAAAGGAGCAGATCCAGCAAGAGTCTGTCCCTGGATATCAATCTCATGCATGCAACTGGTCCAGGAGAATGAGGGCTGCCGTATCTCCTATGTCAAGGATCATGCAGATGTCTTCTGTGGCAGCAATAAGTGCTGTTTTCTGGTTGGGCCTGAATCTCGACTGCATGATGTTGAGGAGCTGGTTGTTGCTGAGGTGGTCTGTGAGGCATCAGTTGATTAGTTTCCCTAAGACTGGAGGTGGGCCTGTAGTTGAAAAGAATGAATGGATCACCAGATGTTTTCTTGAGCAGCAGCATTACAGTGGCAGGCTGGATGTTAGTGCTGCGCCGATTATTAGGATTCCTTAGGTGAAGTTGAGAGGGGCAAGGGTCAGATGGTGTCCTTTAGTGGATGATCTTCATGGTAGCAGCGATTTTGATGGTGTGATGTAGGGCCATGTGGTCAAGGTTTGCGTTTCAGCCATGATGGAAAGTAGAGCTGTGATGGTTGTCTATCACTGACACTCTGTTCAATTCACTGCACTGAGCACTTCTAATGATGACATAATATTATCAACTTATTTGAATACTCCTGAATCAATTCAAGGGCAGTGGGTACGCTCACTTTTATTAGGTTTTAGGGATGATGCAGTAAAATTTCTGTTTTGCTTCCCGCTAGGCTTCACACAGAATTTAGATGACGTTGCATGTCCCTGTGATGGCATATCAGGTCAATCCAAGTTGCACTTTGCATTTCTTTGCAAATTTTATGAAAGATATACAAAATCTTTTTTAATTCCGGTTTTAAGGAAGACATACTGGGAGACTAGACAGGTGAGACCAGCTTTTATGTTCCTACTGCAACTATCTGATTTAGAAACTATTTTGCATGTGGGCTCATTTTTAAAATCTGTTGTGAAGGAACAAACACCATGCTTTTTTAAATCTCTATTACTATATGGCTTTGTTTTCATGGGTGCTTTAGGATTGACAATTTGCTTATTATATAGTATACTTTTTTATTGTTTTCATATTCATACTGCTACAGAGTTTTTAAAGTGGGGCTGTTATTTGCTCGCTGCAATGTATATTGATTTAATCGTAATAACTTGTATTTTAACATTGTTTTCTAGTTGTTATGCTTTTTTTTAATAACTTTTATGGATGTTTGTTAAATCTGAATAACGTTTTTGAATCTGAATTAAATTTCATTTTTTGCTTTCATGTTTCATAGTCTTCTCTAATTATTTTTGCATATGGTGTTCTGAATATATCGCTTGAGTTTTATAATTTGTTGTGAAATTATACCTCGTTTCAACACTGTTATGTAAAACATTTGACCGTTTCCACAAGGGGTCTATGGGTCTGCTCCTAAAAATATTTTGAAAACAGTTTAATAAGCCATTCCTACATGACTGCCACCTAAGTCTCTTCTAGCAGTGCTAGAAAGACACTCTGAAATTGGGGCCTTTGGGGGAACACTGGAAAGGCCAGAACTGATCATTCCAGGATTAATAATGGTGATAGGAAAATCCTCCATTTTAGCTGGGTGCTTCTTTTCACGTGCACTATGTGGGCAGTCATGGTTCTATTGCGAGCTTTCTCCAGGAACTTGCTGAAAACGCTAATTGGAAAAAGGGACAACACATTGTGTTGCTTGCTGGCACATTCAAGCTCTAATCCGCATTTCCCTGCCAAATCCAAAAGTTCTAAGAACTTACAAGCAACGTGACCTTAATCATGAAAACACTAAACACACATCAGCTGAGAAGCTCTGAGTTTCACATTCTTTGAGGATGTCCTGTGAGTGGCGAGGTACGTGTGGGTTTGAAATCTATATTACATTCAACAATGTTCTTCCGGAGGAAATAGCACATTTTGTGCACACACTCATTTGCAAAAGAAATGTGTAGATGGAAAATGTGCTTTGTGTTCTACTTTAAATGAAGACATCCCTGCAGTCCAAAATGTGCGGTTAGATACTGAGTTGAGCGAGTGGCAGGTGTGTGCGAGGTGCATCTCTAGCACACATAGGGCGGATTAGGCTGTGTGCTCGTCGCTGGCCTCCCTTCTACTGTGTGGCCCCCACCCGACCAAGGCTGCAGCCTTCATACTGAGAGGCGAGACAGAAAACAATGCAACCTACTCCACTTAATAATGACTTTATTGTGTAAGATTATATCGGCATGCTGCTTCCACGTATGATAATAAACTGTGACGTCTTGTCAGACAATTTATTTCACGCTATTCTTAATGTAGTCCACTGCACTCTGGGAGCCCTTCTGACACCACTTCCTGGATTAAAACAATGCACCTTGATGAGGCCTTTACGCACTGTTACCTAACTCAGAAGGGTTATTTTTGACACACTTTGTGATTCAAATTATAAATCGGCACCAGTGCTAACATATAACGCACAACCCAGATGCTGGCTTAATGCGTGTAAAAAACACATAACACCAGTCACGGCTTAAATACAAAGAAGTACACTCACGTCCCGTAATCAGAGATAAAACAGAAATCCTCCAGGCTTCCCCTAACAGGTCCTCCTAGGCTGGAATAGAGACATCCACTTCCGTACCTCGTGTCTAGTACAGGCAGCATACTGATGACATTCGACAACCCCAGGTCCAGTACTGAGGCAGAGGCTCCACTGAACTTGCGGTGCTCATAGGCCCCTCGTGCAGGTCATGTGAGCACACTTATTTGTGATGCACAAAATGTGCATCATAATGCAGGTGACCCTTTTCATGAATTCACCTCAATGTACTTGTGGCATATGTTACATGTTAGTATAGGTGACAAGAAATACTGGATAATGATGGCAGAGCTCGGCATTGAAATGTTTCCTGTAAATATCGCCAATCTAAGATGTTCTTAAAATCTACAGAAAAGAAGTGAGTTGCTCAGTTTTATGATTTCCTACAATACCATAACATAATATATGAAGATTTAGAAATAATCACACTACGCAAAAAATTATTATAAACGTAAGTGGAAATAGATGATGTTCTGCATTGCACTCAGAATTCTACATTGACAATGAGCATCAGCCAACACATCTCATGTGCATAACAGTAGTTTGCTTCGAAATGTACCTCAGACACTGTAATTACAAAAACTGAGTACATAAACATAGTTGGTTAACAAGAGCACCCATACATTAGATTTATTATGCTGCTACGATACTTATTACCAATTTGGTGTACATTCTTATTAGTTAATTTATAAGATGTTTCTTTGAATTTAGGGTTTACTGAAATACTTTCAGGCTTGGGAAATGACATCAATGGCACAGAAATACTTGAATGTAGGGTCTAATTTACATGTTGGTGCTATGTATATTCCATTGCAACATTGACAGCTATACAAACCGGCAACACAGTGGTCCGCCCTCTAAATTTTGATGCGAGTGGAACTTGGTGCAAGACTCCTTTATGTTGAAAGAACCATATACCAAACTTCAGAAAGCACTGACAGGAACTGCCCTGCCAGCGGATCCTGGCAATGCTTTAGAAATTACCCCCTAGTTGGCAGTCTTTCTAAATCTGGCAAAATGGTACCTCTGTCTTGGTGACAGAGTAAATTACTCTGTCTCCCTGGTGGAGAATCGGGACGCCCGACAGGAAATAAATTAGGCCCTTAGTGTTCGTACAGTCTAAGAATTCTTTTGACATGGTCGCATATTTTCATTTGGCATAGGAGGGTAAAGAAACAACTAGGCAGTAATGTTGAAATATAGAATGACAATTTGGAACAAACTACCTCCATAGGCAAACTTGTATACTCTAGAGCTAAGCTAATAAAGCCCGAGTACATTCATGAAAAGTAAATTAAAATATGGTTTCAGAGATTTTGTATTTACACCAGAACATATTGTGTAAAAAGAGCACACAATCAATAGCAAAGCAACATTATGTCATTTTGTCATTGCTATTAATGTTTGCTCACTGATGAATTTGGCTCAGTGATGAATTTTGCATGTATGAGCATCATTAAGGGTGGAGATGTTATTTCTGATAAGCTAGAAACAGATTCAGTTCAGTGACTAATGTTCAAAGATTCTCCTATTTTTCAGTATTTTACATGAAACTGACCATATTTTAGAATCCTTTTTACCGTACCAAAATAATCCATAATTATAACAGAGTAACACACATGTGCTTTAATAAAAAATGTATTGACAGAGAATATCCCATAGCTTTACTAGAATAAAAACATGATGCTAGGCCTTATCAGACTATGATCCAATCTGTGTTGTGCCCCCCGAATAGCAATCCAAAAAGGGCAATCAATTCAAAACAGAGATGCAGCCACAAGTGATAAACTGTGGCTGAGATTATTTCAAACATTTCAACCATCACTTTACTTTAGTTTGTCACCATAATTGTAACAGGTATGCCCAGATGTGGGTCTCATGCACACTGTGTCATTGAAACCAAGCTACACACAGCCAATGAGCCCCAACTAGGATGAAACCTGTCCTGGGCTGCTTACGTTCAGGGAGGACCTGGCCTGGAAGTTAAGGCAGGACTGTTCTCATTGGAGCAGGATCAAGACTGATTTGCATATGGCTGGGTCCAAACTGAGGTGGCATGGTGACAAGTGATTATCAGTGACTGAGTTTAATTGAAGCATTCTATCCATCACTTTTTTGTATAGCCTGTTTTGTATATTTTACATAACACATACCAGGCAAATCATTCCGTGCAATGCCTTTGATTTCATCCATAAGATCCCAAGAAACAAATAAACATGTTTTAGTCTGGTATCATTGGTACAAAGCAAACCAAAACGAGTGCTTTCCTGGTCAGGAATTTACAAATGTATCACATACCTCTTCCCAGAAACCTTCTAGAGATAAGAGGCAGTGCCTTCAAGTGTAGTCTATAAAGTAAGTTACTTTACTGTTGCCTGATGAACACAACACAAAAATGCATGCAAATCCAACTTGTTACAGTCAGACATGTAGTGACTTAAGCTCATAATGCACCAAAGTAGAGCCTTCAACTTCAGGGAGGTTTGGCCTGCCACACAAGAATTTAAATGCAACTAAACAAATATGTGAAAATAAATGAGGTTTCCACCCCTTTTTGGACCCTCCTATACTTCCATCCCCTAGTCATGTTACACTCTAAACCAGTAAGAAATCACTTATGAATACTCTAATGAAGGAACTTTGCATCCATGAAAGAAGGCAAGTATGCAGTTTTGTTCTTCTTCAAACACTATTTGAAAATTTCATACAGAACCTAGTACACATGGTGAAATAAGCAATCTTTTGCAAAGCCATAACAAGTATGACGGTGAGAAAGAATATAGCCCCAAAATCCTCCAGTCCACATTCTTACACTCAGCCTCAACATTAGGTCTAAAGTCAAAGGTGAATCTGCACATTGTGCACCTTTGAGGAACCTGGCTTCCATCACAGTCAATCACACTTATCAATGTTTACATCTTTGTTGTAAAAGGGATCATTTGCTCAACAAAGGATACTAATAAAGTGGATGGGATTTGCACGTTTTTCATTCCAGCTCATCCGATAGTGCTGGAAACAGATGTATTATATTTTTTATTCCAACCAATACCAAAAGTTATTTCTTTTAACACAAGTTAAGTTGAGTACATTTTACAGAGTGGAAAGGACATGCTTTACCTTGCTGTAAAAGAAGAGCACTGGCATGTAAAGCTAGCAGGGACAGGTTTGCATAGTTAACTTGCAGACAGTAAAAGGTTTGGCCTACCAGCCTGGTTATTGCTTCCTGCCACACTCTTTCCACAAAATTGTTCTGAGATACCTACAATTTAGGAACAATAAGGAGTACAAGGTCTAATTTTGCCCATCCAAGAACTACCACTGTCCATATGTAAATATTCCCCAGCGTACTACGATAAGGAGCATCTATTCTAATTCCAAGGACTTGCCTTCACAGGACATTTCCTAACTAGGATCTATAGTGTGATCTGCATCTTGTCCAATAAGAGACAGAACCAAAAAACTCTCATTTTGAATATTATTGATTTACCTAAAAAGGAACAAACTTGATATTAATAATATGTGTGTTATTCTTCCGAAACATTGCATACCCTCTGAAGTGGTAATACAGTATTTTTTGCTTCCAGTGCACATTGTTGCTGATTTGTTTCTTAAGTACCTCATCACATTGTTTTTTCTCTGGCTATTAATTTTTGAGACATTATCTACATATAAATCTGATTTGGGCTACTACAGAGTTGTTAACTTACAGACAACATATGCTTTCTGACGTACATCTGATTTTTTGACATTTTTTTACTAAGAAGTCAATTAGATGGATTACCATTTTACTTGAGGACAGGGGAGGAAGATGAACAGCATGGTGTGAATTTCTTTTTTACAGCACATCATTTATTCATGTTTTTATCTTTTTGTTTATTAATTTTTAAAGTTGTTTTCTAGTACAAAAACAATGACACTGAACAGCAGTTATTGGTTACCCCTGTAGTGACAGGTGCATCATATTGAGAATATGGTTAACAATATTTGGATAAGTGTAAATTAACAACACCTACATAATTTTGAGGATTCGGGTGTCCTGGTTCTTTATCTAAATAATATAGTTTAGTTCAGTGTAGGATGGTGCATCCTCATGACAGGCTACTGAGACACTAAACAGTGATCGATGTTAAAAACTATGTTTTAGGTCAATATAATTCAATAGCTAAGGTACTGAACTGCTGTGCAGAACACACATATATTATTACTATGAAATACAATGGCATTTCATGCCTAGCTATGCTGCAATTTGTATGTTTGGGAAGTTTTTGCTAGTAGAGTGTACCTTTATTACTTTGCCTGCATTCCAGAAATGTTGCTTATGCATTGTTGGAGGAGGCTCCGCTTTCTTATTGAATTTTCAAAACACTTCTCAGAAGGGCATATATTCTGATATCATGAGCACCAATAACACCCAGATAACAATATAACTCCAAGAACTTCAACACCATAAGTCGAATTCATCTATATGGGTTTTAGGAGCATTTAATAATTTAATTAAAACTGTCTGTAGCATTTTTGTATGCATTCTTGAAAATAATCCTTCATAGAGTTATAAAATATATATACAAATAAAATAATTATAATACTACAAGGAAAAGCTTACTTATAGTGCTTAATACATGATAAGGATTCAAAGCTTTGTCAATCAATATCATTATAGAATACTGAAAGAACATCCTGGTGTCTTCAGTACCCATAGTTTACAAATTACAATTTGCCTAGTTAAATCATAAAAACACAAAGCTGCTCAATACCAAATAAAATATTATGTGTAAAAATAATAAAAGATTTGGTGCAGGGATATTCAGTCTCAAAATACAAACCCTCCAAGTCTTGTAGTCTTATATTGAACCCATAAAAATATAATATGCTCAGGTGGTGTAATACCTTAGCTTTTCAAAATCCCAGGGCACATCTTCACATACAAGTAGTTCTCACTAATGTAAAAAGTGTTGTGAGCATGCTGTTTTTCAAAACCAATATATAAGCACAGTCATTTCATAGTACATGGATAAATAAACAAACACTGGTAAGGCCAACTGGCCTGGCCCTGCAAGCTGGTTATATATTTTATTGTAAGCATGGGCAACAAAGAAGAAAGAAAACTTTCTACCTAAAGGTGTCAGCTATTTGCTAGCAAAACCAATTTCAATTGAAAAAATCCCAAATATTTTTCATAGAACAACATGGGTGCTTCCGAGGAAGCAGGTATACTTAGAACTGCTGTAGAGTAAACTTTTTTGTTTTAACGCATATCACAGGAACATATGATTCTCACTGGCGAAAGAGGTACATCTGGCTCTGAATTAGTGTGACATCAGATACCTAAACATTTGCAAAGTAAACCTTTGACCCACAAGCCCTTGCATTGGAAGTTCATTCTTTGTAGGCAGATGTGATTGGCTAAAATGCTGTCACACACAGTGCAAGACTGCCATTGGCTGCAGTGGCCTGCCCCATTGCTCATGATGCATGCCGTGATGGGTCTAATCAAAATGGCAATGAAAGATGAACGGAGAAATAGATGTCCTGCTTCAAATGTATAGGTGTATGTATTTTTTACTAATGCTTGTTATTACATAAAGCTGGCAAAACAGTTAAAGCTGTCAATGGGCCACGCTTAAAGAATAATTCACATCTAGTCTAACACATGACTCTATTGGACCTCTACGTTTCTTCATCACTAAAGAAGCATAAACAACACCCAGAAAATAATGTCTGGAATAAAACTAGATAAAGGTGGAATGCAGGTATAGAAGCTCTGTAAAACTTATGTGAGGAATGGCGAGAAGCCCCTTTACATCATCACAAAACGGTGTTCTGCAATACACTGTGCTTCATTTCTAAGCATATTGAAACTGATGTATGTCACTCCACAGTTAGAGGTAGACCACCATGTCATGATGGGAGTTCACTCATGTTCAGTTTGGATGTGACATGGGGTTACATTATGTCCAAGAAGATGTGCTACCTTAGCTACTCTCATCTTTGCAACTGCAAAATTCAGTATAGAGTGGCAATGAGATGCTAAGAAGCATAGGGAGCTCCACAGGGAAGGGAAGCCTCGTCTGGAGAAAAGCTGGTACTGGTGATCACATACCCGGAAGCATACTGACAAAAGAGTTAGTGCTAGCAAAATGGTGCAGGGAGCACTTTATAGATCTAAACAGGGGCTTTGGAATTTCAAATGCACATCTAATCTGAGAAAAGTGGTAATCCACAGGATATAAGAACTCTAATTTTCCTTGTAATGTTCAAGGCGGGGAACGGTTGGCTGGAAAACAGACTGTCTTAGAGTCCCTCATTCTAAGTCGTTCATGTGGAATAGGAAGCTAATCATAATGTCAATGAAGCTAAATAGTAATTAGGTTACTGCACAGTGACTAGGATGAAACATTGAAAAACACGTAACAAGGTCCCTGCACGTAAATGCAACGTCATTTACAGTTCATTATCCATCCGGAATTATGCCGGATGTTCCTAGTCATTGAATTACCATGTAATAAATCGACTTATAAAGATTTGCAGAAGGGTAAGACTTGTCTGGCAACCTGATTACCCTAAATGTATGACCATGTCCCTTAAAAATGTGGCTAAGCTGGTACCTCGAAAAATAAGAAAAATACCTTCATAATGAGCATATGCATTTGTTAATAAGTGGTGCATGTGAAATATTAAAGTAGGGATAGGTGGTATTGATCTAGTGTTCTGGGTAAAACCTGGAAATAATCTAGTGTACCCTGTAAAACTTGGAGATTGTGACAATTTCTCCACACTTTAGTAAATGTGGCAATGAGCAGAGGTGTGAGTTCTAACAACAAGTATCTGATTCAGCAACACTGACCACACACGGTTAAATTTGATGTGAATTGGCAACAAGAGGTTATCAAGGTAATTGTGTGAAGATTTCCATGTCAAATAAAAATAAAATGCATTAAATTACTCAACGTCCAAAGAAGAGATCATGTCTGCAGTAAAAGTAGAATCTATATGAAAGTGTATTTACAGGTAAAACTTTCCTTCATGCAGTTACCGGCCGTTAGTGAGCCATGTTCACAAAACTCACCATTGTACAATTCTTTCATAAAACATTAAGCAATCTGAGGCTACATAGTGCAATGGCACCCCAAAAACTCTTCCACATTTGCTTTTGTCAGGCAGAAATTCTACACCAAAGCCACATCACGACTGATCCTTCTGAATAAACTGTCCCTCTTTACTGGTCATGTTGAAGTGATGACTGCTTTGCACAATGCTTAGATGGTAGACTGCTCTTGTAGGAAGTTGTCTGCTCCTGGGAGTGTTCTCTCTGGCTCTGAGGCCAGGGCAGCTTCTCGAAGGATCGCCATGTGCTCCTCAGCAGCCGACAGTGATTGGTCGATCCAGTCCATCCCTCCACTCAGGTGGCAGGCATTTCGGGTCACCAGAACCAGGTGACTGACAGACAGCAGCAGGGCTGTGGTCCTGCAAAGAAAGAGTGATCAGAAGACAACGGCCATGAATGAAAACATTTACGCCGTCAAAGTTAGAAAGGTTACTGTTCCTAACTTCTTGGGGGTATGAACAATCATGCATAGTCACGAGGGAGGATAGTTTTAATTGGTCAGTCACAAGTGATTCTACAGCTCAAACAAAACAAATAACATTCACAGGTACACTAAAATACAATAATGTGAACAGATATCCCACTTCAATAAAACTAGACATATTTGAGGCTAGGCAAGGGATCAAAATATTGCTCTTAGGTATTGTCTTTGCAAGGTGTAACTGCTTCAAAGTTCAAGACATTTATGAAACACCACTCAACAGAAGTGAAACAACAGTTTAAAGTGCATTAATTAAAGTAAAGTTACACACCTATGAAGATACCTTCATCCCACAAGGGAGAATATGAGGAAAGTCCCAGCAAACTCCAATAGAGCAAAACCTACTCCTAGATTGTTCATTGTATCGTACTTCTAAGGCTACATGAAACTAACTTTCAACTTAAGCTCCAGTCCCTCCAAAAACCAAAAATAGCTAACTGTACTGAACACACATTAACCTTATGCTAATGTCCTGTAACTTTACACTAACATCTCGATCGTATTCCATAATCTTTAAAAAGTAATTGAGATCATCACCCTATTTAAAAACGTACGCTCAATAAAAGATTAGGGAACACATCCTGGTGCACAGGATAAAGTAACAGGTGTTTTTGTAGACACATGTTTACTCCCCCGTGGGGTTTCTTGACACTACTCACAGATATGGGGCCTTCATCGTAACCCAGCTCAATAGTCCTTATTTCACTGACCCCAGGGGATGAAAATATGGACTGCCCTGCTGGGATTCGAACCTGCGATTTTGATTGAGCCTATTAGTCGCCCAAGTCATTAGGCTCAACTACCAGGTGGGGATACCGAGCCTCAACCTGATAAAGGATTATGTGATAGGGTTTCGTGAACCAATTCAGTTAGTACACTTAGTACACCCTTAAGATTTCGGACTGTTTCATTAATATAGATCTTTATTCCAATTCAACTTTTTGTTAGAGCATTGTAAAATCAGTGATGCTTTCAGGTTCTGCTCAACCATGTACAAGACTATTTAGGTATTTCTTTCAATATATTACTAGAAATATGAGAGATCCAGCTATGTTCAGGAGTAACCTGCACTATTGTATTCAGTGCTTACCTCTAAGAACATATAATTTCAGAACCTATTTATAATACTCAATTTATAACTATGGGCCCCTTCCTCATACTGGGATCTCCCACATTTGATGTTATCCTTGTTAATGATAACTTGCATTCTCTCATCTTCATTGTATCTTCTTATTGCCTGTGACAGTCCATTGCCCAAGTGGCAACTTCCGCACTATATTTGGTTCATAAACAAATAATGAATGTAAGGCAATCATGTAAGCACAGGGCCTACTCAGAACTTAGTAAATTCTTGCGGCACTCTTCATAAATTGAATTTGCTCAGTCTCACCCAGAAAAGAACCAGCCTGGTAGGTGCTATGTGGAGGATAAATAAAACACTCAAGTCATTTCTCAGTGGTGATAATGGGGCAGACCGTGCCATAGCATAGACCTGTTTTAGGAATGAATTTTGTGGCAGAGCAAAGTTTTTCATATGTATAAACGCCACAGCTCTGCATCAGATACAGCACCCAATTCAATACTAGCTTAGAAGGCACCATCAGCTTGCAATCATATATTGGGGAGATGTGTTCATATTCAGTAGCATGAGACTGCCCATGGAAATCTGAACAGTAAAGGTTCTTATTAAACCTTAATCCAAGATACGCAAAATTATGATCTACCGCCAACGTTAACTCATTAATCAAAAATATATTTTTGAACATACCTCCTACATCAACAACATAACCTTGCATTTGGTCTCCTTTGGTTTTAGCTTTTTTCCTTCTGGTACCAAAGCACTCTGCAGCAATCCTTCTCTAAGGGTTCGCAACTTCATTTGGAACTCCATTTCACTGACGTTCAATGTGTACAACAATTCTGAGTAAGAGGCTGCTGTAAGAATTTCATATATCCATTGCTAAAATATGGAACATGAAACTTGCCACCATTTATGTGTAATCCATTATTTGGGTACCATATGTGCACTGGCTAGACTGTAACAAATCTGACCAGTGCCTTGCCACCTGAGATCGCTTCATAGTTTGCAGGATAAACCTCTTCAGATTTTACTCCACTTTATCCCATTTTGTATTTCAGACATCTGCTAGCACTGGCCATATCTATGCCATACGTCACCTTGTGCATTTGAGCACCTCCAGGATATTGACTTTATATTCTATGTGCCATCTTAACAGTAGGTCAGTGCATACTGTGCAATGTTTTACACTGTGGCATGGCCAGTGTGGCTTCTCTGATACCCTCTATTATGTGGCTCTAACCCTCCCATTTGGTTTGTACCTCCTAAAAGAGATGGTTGGAGAGCACATATTCAACTAAGATCCTCTGTAAGTATAGAAATAAGGCCCCTAAGATTCACTCTTGTCAAGGGGTCACACTACTGGTGAATGTTTACTGTCTCATATCCACAATGAGGTCGCAGTGTCAATTAACATCGCCAAGAAAATGTGTCTGTCAGATTAATCCAATTATTGGTTCAGCTCTTCCAATGAAAGAGAGTCTACTCCTTACAAAGGATATAGTTATACCACATCTGTATTTCTAAGAGAATATATGTATTTGTATGTAGCATGATTCAACACTTTATGTCAGTACGAGCATAAACTGAAAAGATATTTAAAATGCCTGACATTTTTAACATGTTTTGGCATCCTGAATATGGGAGCAGCAGTGTTCCAGATAAAGAACTAGATCAATTGCCTATATCCACCACCAAATCACTATTATGCAAAAGGTATAATTTAGCAAGTTAGCTAGAACCATTTTAATAATTTGTGTTTGCTCCTGGATCACTAGTTGTAGTTTCAGTGTCAGCTCTAGAAATATCCTCGGTGATACCAGATGCAGGCTGTCCTGTGTCATATTTTCTAGGACACTGTTCAAGGTGTTGGCAGGTACTCCTTGCTTCTTCGTTTTCCAAAACTGATTTTGTACTCACAACTGAAAAAAAGGATTGATAAAGAGCATTTAATCCCTGAATGGGCTTGTTTGGTCGATTCCTCGTCGGTGAAATGTTACTGATTTATAACAGCTTTAGACTCTGCAGCTAGTGCTCCAATGCTAGATTATTATAAATGACTCCCTGAGGCTAAATTTAAGTATCGCTGGAGGCAAAGATTCTTCACTTTTGGTACTGAAATGTTTCTCAGACGCATGCACGGTGGAATTCGAGATACCACACACTTTAGTTATAGCCTTGGGATCCGTCATCATCTACCCATTGTGAGATCTATGAAATGTGATCTGCCCAGGTCAATTTACTGCCTCAACTGTGTGGACAATCATTTCCATGTTTTCCTTTTTCGTGTAATACTTATGTTATAGACAGGACGTGATTTTTTTCTGTAGACCACTGAGGTATTTATTCTAATGACATTTATATCCTAAATCAGCTAACATAGGGCTACTGAGGTGTGCGTCTAAAGAAATTTGATTTGAAGGTCTTTGATGTTTCTCTCTATAGTTGTTTATTCCTCTTTGCATTTCGCATTTCTTCTGACCCAATAGTTTCTTCCAATTTAAGGTTTTAAGAACACCAAAGGCTGCCTAGGAATTCAACTGTATTCTTGTTAATGATTGAATATTGTTCAGTGTTTCTCACAGCTACCTTTTCAATAAATAATTTCAGGAGGCTTTTTTTCAAGCTAATTTTGGTTGGTACTCAGTTCAAGATTTTTTGCATAACACAGAGGGCTCTGATATTCCCAACTTAACTATGTTATGGGAGGGTACTGAAATTAGTATGGAAATAGAAATGCCAGGGTAATGAATCTTTGTAAACACGTTATTGAACACATGGATGGTTACATAAAGAATATTTTATGCCCTACGACTGCCATAGGCTAGTGTGCCCAGATCAATATAGCAATGATTCATTTATGTGTTTTTGTAAATAAAATACAAATGTACCAAGTTCTCATTCTCCCTAATTTCATAGTCATCCTTCCCATTTCAGTCATTAGTCCTTTTGAATATAAAGGTTGGACCCAATGTGTGTCTGTAATGAACCAGTGACCATTTCCTGTGCCACATTGTGCATTTTCAGTCCCCTCAGACCTGGCTAACATTCTGTTATTTGCCATCTCCACCTTGAGAATGCAGGCACTGCTCTAGACCATCTAACCATTAGAACTCTTCATCACTAAATTGAATGCAACTAAACTGATATTCCACAAACATTACATTTGCATTTTTACTGTTCCTCCATCTTGCTACCCAGCCCTCTTCAGTTATTGAGCCTATGTCCGTTCTAAATATGTCTCCTTCCATGGTGCCATATTGGGTCATTTGGTCATGAAGTACTGCAACATTATTTTTAAGTGGTTGTGTCTCTGTCCTGGTTAAGCCTAAGTTTGCATGGTATAGCAACACAAAGGATGATGGACGGAGTGCTGAAACTTTTCAGACATTCACCCGCAGTCACAGGTCTGGGTTTAATCCATCGTTCTTGTGCTCACCTTGCCCTCCCAGTTTGGACCCAGCCATATGCAAATCAATCTTGACCCTGTTCCCTATGGGAACAGTCCAGCCGAACTTCCAAGCCAGGTCCTCTCTGGACCGGAAACAAGCATCCTGGGACCGTTTTTGGGGTATCACCCCTCATCAGCCAGGCTAGCTTGTATCCAGTGGCACACTGAGTACAGGACTCACGTCTGGGCATACCCTTCCTAAGTTTGCATGGTGTCAGTGAAAAAAAAGCAAAGCTTTTACTGTTCACGTTTTTAGGAAACCTCCAACTCCAGAAGTTAAACATGTCTGTTGTCAAGACTGGTTTCCACGACAGCTGACCCATTTTATTATGCTGAAAACTCTCAAGTTTCATCTATCACAAAAAGTACACAATGTCTTTATGAAACTACAGACATTCTCCAATTTCAAGGTGTTGTTCAATATAGGACAGCGGATATCAGACCTGGTATGCAATAGTTATTAGTGACCTATTAGAACTGCCAGTAGTTGTTCTCCTATCACAACATTCCCAGCTTCATCAGGTAAAGGATCAGATTCAGTTAGCGAATGACAGCCTGGCCTTGTCCCTGCTGTCTCCGTTCACAGTACATAGCAAACGTGCACTGGTTCCAACTGCAGCTACTATGTGAAGGGGGTTCCTGTAGTAAATGCTTTCAATGTTGACAGCCTAAAGAACACAGCAAAACCATTCCTGCCTAGATAATATACTAAGGCAGCTGACATCCGGCTTAACTAACCAAACCCCTCGTGGAATGGTGACACCATCCCTAAACACCGTGCCCCCTTCATACAGAGTCTACTACATTGTTAATAATGTCAACTTATTTAATACTCTCTGAGACTGATGATGAAATTGTGAACCCCACCAGTGAACTTTTCAATGACGCCCTCCTGTTTGTATCAATCTCTCCAAACCATTTTAATATCTTGCAATGTGACATGAACTGTCACATTTCCTAATAGTACATTCATTGCTGCATTTGTTTTGTGTTGGTCTGTTCTGAAAACAAAACTTTCATAATGCCTTTACCATGAGCGACCGAATTTCTTATCACATGACTCGCTGCAGCCCAATGCTCAACAATATACCATTCAAAAACATTATCGGCTTTCTGTGCTATGGAAAAAGCAGTCAAAGGTCTTGCAACACAACTGAACTGAATCAATGTTTCCCACTAATCCTGCTAAGATTCCCGAGCCCTGCAATCATGTGACATGATGTTACACTGTCTAGAAACTGGCGTTTCCTTCATGCTGAACTTGTGACTGCCACTGTCATAGCCATTAGGAGATTGGTAAGGAAATCAAACCAATATTACACTATAATACACATAGAAATATAGATGGGTAACCGAATAGAGAGGGTGTTATTCGCAGAAGGGTATAGAACCGAGTTCAAAGCATTTGTTCCGGAACTAAGGGGCTGATTTAAATTAAGGCAGATGGAGTACTGGACGTTGCCACAATGGAGTACTTCACTTCTTCCATGGCGAAAGCACTTCGCCTCCTTGAATTTAGAGATGTCCACTACCTCTACAGATGCCTCTTGCATTTCAAGGAACTGTACCTCAATATTACTAACTTTTTTTAAATATAATTTCAAAAAGAAAATCCCAAAGCTGGATTTTTTGGGAAAATAGAAAAATCTACGACACCTCGCAATAGGGGCACTATCCCATGGCCACAAAGTCATTTAAAAGTTTTCACTGCCCCTTGCTGCCACATTTTTCATGGTGGTGAAGGGCAGTGAAAAGTAGCCATATGTCTGCCCACTGTAAATGCAGAGGCCATAGGAGGTGTGTGTATGCGGTGGAAACGGGGTACCATTTCCGCCAACTTTTAAATCAGGCCCTAAGGTTCAATTTCCCACACTGTAATGGCTCCCTGAGCGAGGCACAGGCTTACGAGAAACAATGAATGACATGGTATGGCAAGTATAATGAGACTACTATATGCATCATAAGTCAGGGGAGTAGTTCAATAATAATAATTAGAATGACAACTGCTGGGAAAATTTATCCACTCATGTAATTCTACCAGTGTTTGTTGAAAACTAAATGGGGGCATTACACTAGTAAGACATCTATCACTAGAAGAGGGTAACATCAACAACTGCGCAGCCCAATGCATGGATTTTGGGGTAGCGACATCCATAATACACATACAACTCCCAAAACGTTTACTGGCAAAAAGAAGATTTTAATAGCAGTAATCTGGGAGGACAGCTTATGTGAACAATACAAGGACAATAAATACTCAAAATATATAACCAATTACCTAGCATCCAAAAGCTTGGGGTCCAGAGGCGGGTACATTGACCTTACCACATCATCAACCCTGGAATAAAAGAAGAACACAGTTATTTTCAGCAATACCTTCACATGTGCCACTGAAATAAACCACTGCTTGGAGGATAATTGGGCCAGCCAATAAGCTATGCATGCCATTTCTTCCATCAATCCAGTAATGAATATTGTCACACAATAAGCACATAAAACTAAAGAAAACCAGTCAAATCTAGCTAAGAGGTGAGACACAACATCCATTTTGTAGTATGCTTAAGCTCAATCAAAATCAATGGCTCAGGGCTTGTGTACACCGACCTTGCTCTAAGTCTCCTGCAACAGGCAACAACAGCACAATATCCTAGAACAAAGACGGGGTCATACACAAAGAGCCCCACCACTACATAGACATGATTACCCGTCTCTACCCTCGCACTACTGTGTACAGGGCTCGGTACACCTATGCCTGATATTGTTACTGGCAAACGCAGCCCTGAACCCATGGGAGCACATTGAGGAACAAGAACTTTTAAGAACGAGGCACAAATGTATTGTTCATTTCCTTTGTAGTACGCATAGTATATAGGTGCATATATAAACCCAATGCAAGCTTATTGTTAACAAGGTATTAATGTACCTGGCAACATTAATCGACTTTAATAGTTTGAACAGTAAAATAAAATTAAGAGTAAAACAGCATAACAAAAGCAAATGAAAGGAGTGGTCTAGGCGATGCAAATGAAGCATACCGTTCACTGAGAGAAGCCCAGGTGCTGGTAACTGTGTCAGTCGTTTGTGATGATGTGCGTATTGCCCAACAAATGACTTATCAATAATCCAATTATCTAGTGCAGGTGATGGTTTTGTTTTAGACCTCCTATGCATCTCGTTTGTATGAGACACATTGGGTGCAAGTCTGAGAAACTTCTGTTGTTGCTGGTCTGTGCTGCTACACCTGGGCTGGGGTCACTAGTCGTCACAACAGTAGCTTTTGATGGCAGGCTGGGGTCTTGCTTCATTGTCAGCATCTGAGATTACTCTGGAAGACTGGGCCATGATCACACCCCTTGTTGTGGTCATTAGCCGATTCTGCATAACATTTCCACTGGCTAACCAAGGTAAAATGACGATTACACTGACTGATCAGTTGACCCACTGCCAAAAAATACTGCTCAGGTAGGCCAGTGATAATGACGGCACAGGAACATTTCACTATCAGGTGAAAATTGCGACTGATACAGTGGATGGAATCCGTGCATGGAATATGGCCCTTTATTTCTTCATGTATATTTCAGCATTACCTCTGCACCAATAATTTTTCCAACAATAGTAGAAGAGTACAAATGCAGCCTTACTAACTCCTATACTTGGGAGTGGGGTGTGAATTTAGCCAAAATCGACCTATAATCCACGTTTTATACTCTTTCCACCTCGTCATATAGAATGGTGACCTAGAGGTCCAACATTAACTTATTTATTTGACAAGATCAACAAGAGGAAGCTTCCTTAAAGATGTGTGCGTCTTCTTTATTACTCGTCTTTCTGTAACCACTTGGAAACACATAAATACTATCTGTTCTCTTCAAATCTTTTAAACTGGAATTAAATGAGCCTTCCATTATCTTTGTTAAATGCTATCTAAAATTACTATCTACCACATTGTGCATATTCAGTCCCCACAGACCTGGTGATCACTCTGACCTGTCATTTCCACCTTGACAATACACAGAGCACTGCATGAGAGCTTTGAAGCTATCCTAATACACGAGTCGCTGAGGAACAAGTAGGATGAATGTTTTAACTTTCGTTCGTGCCAAGAACTTTCACCACAAAAGAAATTCTGCAAAGTTTTTGTGGCAGCCAAACTATCTAGGCACAATGTACCTAAAATGAATCAATTTTGAGCTGTGATCAGCTCGCCTCCGCATCCCAACTCTAGATGACCACCCCACGTAAACCTCTGACCTTCAAAATAAATCTACTCCCCTACTCTAGGCCCAGGCCTCCGACAGTACATGACTCCACTGTGGGCTCCATGAAGAGTATTTGAGTTTCTATCATGTCTATTTAGTCACAAATGTCCCCAACTGTTAAGCCCTAGTTGATGAGGACTAAGTAGGGTGTAGTTATCAATGATGCAGCATGTGAAGGGGCACTACTGCCCATAGGATCAAGGGCAGCACTGAACGCCTAATTATTGCCGTATTTTATAATCTTACCAGCAGCCAGTAGTGCAGTTTCCTTCCTTGCATGAGAGCCCAAGGCGCCCTGTCTGCACCTCTGTGAACAAGATGGGTTGTGCTTTCTATTTGCTTTTAATTTGTGTTGAGAACCTGCCCAAAGTTCTTGGCAATTTCTGACAAGGCCAACTGTGCCTTACTAGATTGTAAAGAAACGTTAAATGAGCACCTCTTACCTTGGACTGATTCTTTTAGCGACAACAATAATGTCACTCAGGCTAGCCGGTGACTTTATTTTAGCACCAGATCCCATAGTCATTGCAACGAGCTTCTCAGTCAAAGTGTGACAAATCTGTGAAGAAACGAGCACATTTTTAATCATTAAATGACAGGACCAGAGGTGTCATTCATGTTGCTGCTTACAATCTTATCATGTTTGCAAACTCATACTGCTCGGTGAGTGAGCGACTTTAAAGACTATGGCAAAATAACCTCCAGGAATACTGCAAGTGTTCACTAGACATAATGAAATAAACTGAACCACAGATTAAGACAGAAATAAAAAAGTGTGCGAGAGAAAAAACTGTGGATATGACAGAGGAAAGGTGAACTAGAGCATGACACAGGATACAGAAAGAAAGAAATCACGAGAGAATATAAGGCACAGAAACAAATGCAGGTGCAATTTTGTGGGGCACCACAAATTGTGTTGTATTACAACGTTTACAAGTATTACTCCGATGGCCTCTTTATTTGTGACTTTGGTATTTTCGTTTTAACTATTTTTGTAATATTTGGAAGGTGAAATGAAAAGCACAACGTGTGTGTTCACTCAGATTTGGTGAAGGAGTATGCATGCACCTTATCAGGATTTTTTCATATGCCTACAATATTGCGATTCTGTTTCATGCAGATATCGCAAAGTGTATTTTGTATCATTGCATTGGTGCTATATGTGTTGGAAAACAAACGATGTGTGTAAACAATCTTAAATGTATGATTTATTCGATACTATGGCATGAACAGGCATTGTTTCCTGTTATAGCAAGCACTTCTCTCCATCTATGGTCAGTGAGGTGTCTTTATTAAACTACTGTCTAGGAAATACGCATTTTTATTTTCAAATTGTCATATTTGTCACTCTGGTCAGGAATGTGCCTATGGGCGTGCCCCCAGGGTCGACTTTAGGTCTGACAGCGCCTGGTGAGACAATCTTTTTGGACCCTCCCATGCCTCATGGCCACCCCCACGGATTCTATCACTCCCACCCAGCAAAAAGTGCCCCTTATCTCTACAAAGTCTCTCACGTACATTTCATTTGTTTTAAAGCGCTGGTAAAAGCTGGCATTACTAATCCACTCAGCTTTCCACATAAAATGCAGATCTGTTCCTTGCAGCAGGCATTTTAACCCTCTGCTCTACTTATGGCTGGCGAAAATTGTCACTAGACAAAAGATCTCTCTCCCTAGCAGGCACATTAATTACAAGAGTTACCTTGACATTTTTAGTCCTGCTTGAAAGCTGGACGCACAAGGAACTCTGCATCATGTGATTTTACGTTGCAATTCAGTGGCTCCCAACCTATGGTCTGGGGACCGCTGGGGATCCGTGAAACCTCCTCAGGGGGTCCGTGACTGCTTAGAAAATGTATTAATATTAACATATTAGGTCCCAGGCTTTCAGTAATGACTCGTTGCGGGGGTCTCCAGATTCCAATAATGAATCCGTGGAGGTCCCCGGGCTCCAGTACTGATAAAGTAGGGCGTCCACAGAAGTCAAAAGTTATTTCTACACACATCACCCTGCTACTCCCCCAGAGGTCAGAGCCCACCTCCAGTTCAGCCTGCACCAGTTGCATCTCCCTAAAGCCAGCCCTGGGTGTCTCCTCCACAGTGTAACAGCATATACACATGGGAATTAAGAGTAAAGGATATATTTGTTCTATCAATGTCATGTGAATTTATACTGAATGTTTTCGTGGCAGTCTTCTGCTGTATAAATCATAATTTGACTTTCCTAACTCCACAATATAACAAAGTCATATATGATGTGTGTGAATAGCATTCAATAAAAATATTAGTGGCAAAGTTAAAATCCTGCTGTGAGAAATCCAGATCATGGGTCCAAGGGCAATCGAAGTTACAGGGGTTTCCTGGTGTACTGGGGATCCTGTACTGTGGATCATTACAGTATCGTCTTCTAGAAAGCTCCAATTCATCCTCATCAGTCCTCTTACTGGTGAAATCCTTTGGAACTCTTTATGGGGTTGAAACGTGTTAGCACTAACTTGGAGGTATAAAGAGGAAAATTTTGTGGATTACACTAATACTCTCCAGAATACCACCAATTCTATCCAAAAGGATCATTAACTATTTCCCTGGTTCTTTATGAAACAGACGGAAGACAGGAGACTGACTTTTCTATAATTGAAATATGTTTTTTTATCCAACCACATATTAGCAACACTCCACATTAGGTTTCACAAATGGGTAGTGGACACTTTATGCATTACATGCAACACTAATGTTAACTTGCAGATTTAGTCGAAGCAAGTGCCACTACCTTTGGAAACAGTCTAACAAGAGTCCGAGAAGTACCAGACCGGAGTATCCTCCCATTCCAGACATGGGTTTATGCATGGTGTAGGTCTGCTCTTCTTCCCTGTGCATGGATTTAGAAAAGGAGGTGGTGCTTTCTAGAACGTAGGAGACCCTACCCAAACCAGAGATGCCACATCGTCCTTCCACTCTTCACTGGCACTTCGAGGGAGCGGTCTACTGCCTCTCAAACATCCCTGGCAAGCATTATGGGAAGAATACAAATTTCACCTTGAAGGAACATTACACAACACTTGCATGTGAACCAAGCTGATCCTAGGCAGGTCTAGTTTCTTCCCTCCAAGCTTATCAGAACCCCAAGTGGTGACTGGAGGCAGAGGTCTGCCTGTCTCCCCCACCTCTTTGTCCCATGTGGGAAAGTATTGCTAGTGTTGGACAGGGAGATGCAACTCATTAGTTTATGAAGATTTCATACACTCATTCCTCTGCCAGGAGAATGACAATAGCCAAGGATGGAGCAGTTGTTCAAGAGGGAGTTGTGGAAATTTCAATTGGCCTGCAAAGTTATTATTTTGTCCAGCAGAGCATTACGTTCCATTGGTGCTCGCTCAGAATGTTAAATGCCCAGTTTTATAAATGTCTATATGTACACATGCAGAGTATAACTGACTCTGGATATGCATTCATGACATTTTAGGCACACTAACCCCAAAGTACAAAAAACACAGTTTAAATACTACCTATTTTAAACTTCAGCCACGACGCAAGATTACATTTTGATTGGCTTTCCAAAAGAGTTACACGGTCTCAGAAGGCCACAGCTAGTATAATCCGAGTCTCACCTGCCACAGTGCTATCTGTACGCATATGTCAAGCTGAGTCAGACAACAGTCTTCCTCGCTCATCCTTCACGGGTGTGCGTAAGTGTGAGACCACATGTTTATGCATAACCTGCACAGAGGCTATTACCCCAGCTGTGCAGCACCATATTTTAACAGGCAGACCCTGGAGATTACAATTCAAAGCCATTTTAAACATATGTTTGCAGTGGGTGAAACACTTACTCAAGCTCAGTCCCACAAATCAGAGATCTAAAAACAAATAAACAACGTATTTTGATTGGTCAGAATGACCAGGGATTCCCTTCAAGCATTAGCCACTTAAAAGGAGCCACTTAAAAGGAGTAACCCAAAACGGGACATGGTGAATCCATAGTGGCTGTCGTATGAAGACATCTGTGGGCAAACACACCGAGTAATATATTAACTAATTCCTAGGCAACTCACGGAACACCCACTGGAGCCAGGCTTGCAGGAGGGCCTGGGCTACGTGTTGGCTCAGAGGAGGCAATTTCCTTCAGAGTTCAGGGGCGGAACCGGAAAGGCCAATATAGCTTTACGGTAGCTTTCATACCACAAAACATGTAAGCAGGAAAACAAATTGTATGACTTTGGTGTAAATCTGGGAGTGGAAAGCCTGAAAATGTTATCAGGAAATAGTAGGTCACACCATTAATGACTTACTGGTTTAAACTCCGAGCTTGACATCCATCTTTACCAACACTACGTAGAGAATTTGTCTTGATCTGTCTACAGAGAGATATTTCCATGCCTAGACACGGAAGTGTTCCTGCCTGCCAGTGATGACTGGAAAGAAGTGACTCCTGCTTTCCCTATACTTCTGGTTTTATCATATGGCTCCAGAACTGGAGGCTCCAGACTCTTGCCATTCCACAGGACTAAAAGTAGTGACTGCCCTGCCAGTGCATTCTGCTTTGCCCTGAGGACGCTGTAGCCTAATTGGAGGAATTTCACGAGACCATGTGGGATTGTACATTTTTTGCTGAACTCAAAGATGAACTTTGAGGGCCTTGCCGTCCCTGCAAGAAGAAGTGGACTGGCGGTAGATAAGCCAAACAGTTGGTGACAGTTTTCATTTTTATCTTTTTGCCTTGCCTGGTTCAGACCTTCTGATTTCTTAGTATCATAATTGTTTTGCTGTGTGGCTAGATGCTCCTTCAGCTTGGAGACATTTGGGCTAAGCCAACAACAGCGAGTCTGGATTCCCTTCCAGAAACCAACTTTCTTTATGTGTTAGATTCTTTTGGCTTTGTGGAAGCTCAGTCACAGCTCACATCAAGAGAGTACCCTGTCTTTCCCATAGCCAAACACTTGAATTCCCTTCATAAAGTACTACACGTTTGTACACTAATTGTAAGACTTTTGTTTCCACTTCCTGTGAGTTCATCAGACTCAAAGGCTGTTCAATTTTGCTTACAATGAAGATAGCTGGGTAAACTAATGTCACATCATACAACGTCATCAGCATCTATCAAAGCCAGTACAATAGGGGTGATACCAGAACTTCATTGTCCAACTATCAACTGACAAATACTGTGTCATAAATATTGTTTACTGTTATACATGGCATCTTTTGGCCTGGTTTCCCCTGACTTTTTGCTTTCTGACCACCTGTTGTGACTTTGTGCTGAACTGTGTTTTTGGTGGCTTTATGACTCTGCACACTTTACCACTGCTATCCAGTGCTAAAGTGCATGTGCTCTGTGTCTAAAACAAGGTAACATTGGCTTCTCTATGATTGACACATTTTATTTAGTGCAAGTCCCCAGTAAAGTGCACTGTGTGCGCCCAGGGCCTGTAAGTTGAATGCTACTAGTGGGTCTGCAGCACTGGTTGTGCCACCCACTGCAGTAGCCTTCCAAAAATGCCCAGGCCTGCCACTGCAGAGCCTGTGTGTGCAGTTTAAACTGCTATCTCGACCTGGCAACTGTACCCACTTGCAGGCCCAAACCGTCCTATTAATTACATGTAAAACATACCCAGGTAGGTCCTGCTTAGCCCCAAGGGCAGGCTGCAGTGTATTTAAAAAGTTGAACATGTACTTTTAAGTTTAACATGTCCAGGTAAGTGAAAAACACTTAAGTTAGTTTTTCGCTATTGCAAGAACTATCTCTCCCATAGTCTAGTATGGGGATTGACTTATAACAACTTTTAAGTGTAAATTCTAACTGGGAAAAGATAGAAAAATGGAGCTTGACGTCTCTGGACTCATAATTTAAAAACATCTTTTGGTGAAGGTGGTTTTTAAATTACAGATCTGAAAATACCACTTTTAAAAAGTTGGTATTTTTTTTACTTTAACCATTATGGGGGTCATTACAACATTGGTGGTAAAAGCCGCTTACCGCGGTGCAGAAGACCGCCAACACACCGCCGCGGCCGTGGAATCCCGCCACAGCTATTATGACCCACAGTTCAGAATCTGCCGAAATTCAGTCACCCACACAACTCCGCCACACCAAAGGTCAGTGCCAAACTGGCGAAAACAAAACCTCCACTGTCACGCCTACAGAAACACACCCATGCTATTACGACCCACGAATCCACGCGGCGGTCTTACAACCGCGGTATTCCATTGGAGGTACACACCGCCGCGCTCAAAATACACACACATCTCCAAAACACCGCCACATTGGACAATTCAAAATACACACACCTGATACACATACACACACCACTCCCACACACCCAATACAATATAAAACACACACCCACAAACCCCTACGACCAAAATATCTGAAAGAAGGCCAGAGAGAGACAACAGCAATAGACAACCCCACCACACAGAGGCACACAACACCATCACCCATACAACTTCCACGCTCAAAACACCCCACACCACCACACATCACCACACTCATCAACACATACACCACCCCACACATCACCTACACCACCCCATGTCACGCCAAAGACACCCCAGGTTTTCCGAGGAGGAGCTCAGGGTCATGGTGGAGGAAATCCTACAGGTAGAGCCACAGCTATTTGGAGCACAGGTGCAGCACACCTCCATAGCCAGGAAGATGGAACTATGGTGAAGAATCGTCGACAGGGTCAACGCTGTTGGACAGCATCCAAGAAATCGTGAGGACATCCGGAAGAGGTGGAACGACCTACGGGGGAAGGTGCGTTCCGTGATATCCAGGCACAACATCGCGATTCAGCGGACTGGCGGCGGACCCTCACCTCCTCCCCCACAACTAACAACATGGGAGGAGCAGGTCTTGACCATCATGCATCCTGAGGGCCTCGGAGGAGTCGGTGGAGGATGGGACACTGGTAAGTCAAATCTTAACTATCATATCCCCCACTCTACCTGCATGCTATCTCACACCCCCACCCTCACCCCCTCCCCTATCACGCCAAATCCTCACTAATGTACTCAATACACAAACCACACATCCCAACACCAAGCCCTGCATGCAACACCAAAGCATGGTCACCCCTCACTAAAGCATGCCCACAGCACATACCCTTAACACCCCCCCAACCATCATCACACAAGCCCCCACACTGGTATGCTAGCACTGGGGTACATGCACACCCACCCATTGCACACAATGACACACACACATGCAATAATCATGCTTTTATACCCCTGCAGGACCACTACCAAACGTCACCAGACAGGAGGGTCCAGACATCTCTACCCCACCCACAGAAGAGGCCCACAGTGATGACAGCAGCTCTGGCCAACTGGATCCAGATGACCAGCCCGGACCATCGTGGGCCTCGGGACAGTCGGTTCCCCTTGCACAGGCACAGCCCAACACTGACCTTCCACACTCTGGTATCACCAGCACAGCACCCACCCAGCGGGCCCATACCTCCGTACCCAGGACACGTCAATCAGCGGTGTGTCCACCACTACAGGGAACCCAGGGCAACCCACCACTCCAACAACAACAGGGACCTGGGGGCAGTGGTAGTGGGCACACGGTCCAGGGGACGGAGGCACAGGAACACAGGGGAACTGGGAGGGCTGCTGTGCGACAGTGGGGGACAGGCCAAGGAAACCCACTCTCCACGAGGCCCACTCCTCCATCATGGGAGCCTACCACCACTCCCAGGAGACGATGGCGACGGTCCTGGCCAAGCTTCAGGAGACCCAGCGCCTGCAGGACGAACAGTATTTGGGGTTCAGGGAGGAGCTTAGAACCATCAGCTCCGCCCTGGGCACCATCGTAAGGGTGCTGAAGGACATACAAAAGACCATGAGGGACACCGTGGCACTCCAAGGGGCCCCTGACACTAGCATGGACGATGAACTGCCCACCACCTCCGCCGGCGCTAGTGGACAGGACGCCCCACCACAGGACTACAACACCAGCACCCCACCCCCTGCAGACGGAGAACCACCCCGCAAGCGGTCCCTGAGATCCAGGAACAGGACAGAGCAAGATGGCAAGACACCCGCCAGGAAATGAGACCACCCTGATTGTCCTCCCACTGTCCCACTTTGTTGCCCTGTCCTGATCTGAACTGCCCCAGCTCCACTTCCTATGCCCATATGGGCAATGCACCTGTGTGACTAATAGACTGGACTCTGCCATGGACATTCCTCCACCATCACCCATCACCATTTTGCCACCCCCTCCAATAATTAGCTCTTCAATAAACACCCTTGAACCACAAAACAATCTGGAGTCAGTCTGTGATTATGAAAATGTGTATTAACTATGACAATGGCAAAATCCGTTCAAAAATGTAATGTCAACATACCTATGTCACACATCACAAGTCCATGAAGGATGCAAGCAGATGACACACGTTGGTAACCACACCTGTGAAACCGTAATGGAAATGTACAACTCAGTTACCATATACTGCTACAAATTGACAGACAGGATAGAGGTAGAATTGTGAAAGTGAATGTGATAGTTAAAAAAATGTTCTCACCTGTGTGTCACTGGAAATATTGCTGTATGACTGACTCCCTGTTGTCTATGTCTTCTTCCTCAGCTTCATCCACATCACTGTCCACAGGATCCACAGGCTCCACAGCTGCCACAACACTGTCATCTGGACCATCCTCCTGCAGAAAAGGCACCTGGCGTCGCAAAGCAAGATTGTGAAGCATGGAGCAGGCGATGATGATCTGGCACACCTTCCTTGGTGAGTAGAATAGGGAACCACCTGTCATATGGAGGCACCTGAACCTGGCCTTCAGGAGCCCGAAGGTGCGTTCGATCACTCTCCTAGTCCGCCCATGGGCCTCATTGTAGCGTTCCTCCCCTGGTCCTGGGATTCCTCACTGGGGTCAGTAGCCATGACAGGTTGGGCTAACCAGAATCCCCTAATAGCCACACGCGGTGCCTCTGGAGTTGATCCATCACATAAGGGATGCTGCTATTCCGCAGGATGTAGGCGTCATGCACTGAGCCAGGGAACATAGCATTCATCTGGGAGATGTACTGGTCTGCCAAACATACCCTCTGTACATTCATGGAATGATAACTCTTCCGGTTCCTGTACACCTGTTCACTCCTGCGTGGGGGGACCAGAGCTACATGGGTGCCATCAATAGCACCTATGATGTTGGGTATATGTCCCAGGGCATAGAAGTCACCCTTCACTGTAGCCAAATCCTCCACCTGAGGGAAAACGATGTAGCTCCTTACGTGTTTCAGCAGGGCAGACAACACTCTGGACAGCACGTTGGAAAACATAGGCTGGGACATCCCTTATGCCATGGCCACTGTTGTTTGAAATGATCCACTTGCAAGGAAATGGAGCACTGATAGCACCTGCACGTCAGGGGGTATTCCTGTGGGATGGCGGATTGGTGAGATCAGGTCTGGCTCCAACTGGGTACACAGTTCCTGGATTGTGGCACGGTCAAACCTGTAGGTGATGATCAAATGTCGCTCCTCCATTGTTAACAGGTCCACCAGCGGTTGGTACACCGGAGGATTCCGCCATCTCCTCAAATGTCCCAGCTGACGGTGCCTAAGAAGGACAACAGCGACCAAATAGTCAACAAAATCCCAGGTATGTACCCACAGCTACACAGAACACGACACCAAATACAAAACTCATCATGTATGTGTGTTGAGTGTAGGCCTAGGTATGTGTGACGCACTAGTAAATGAAGTCATGTGGGCCCCTGAAATGGCGGCTGCCTGACCTCTAAAGTGGGACAATGGGGTGTGAGGTATCAGCGCTGGCATTGTACACCGTCGCGGTAGGCGGTCGTAGACCGCGGCGCAATGCTGCATTGCTTAACATTGGACCCTATGGGTCCCAGGAGCCAATGACGAAGTGCGCTGGCGGTGATGATATGCACCGCCGCGGACGTCACTGCCGCGGACGTGACCGCCATTTACTATCTGTTCAATCACTCGATACCTGATCTTCGACAGGAGAGGACCTATACTGCAAGTGCTGCTGTGACCTCGGTCTGGAAGAGACAATGGCTGCTGCGTCTGGGGAAAGGGCCCCTGCCTTCACTGCTCAGGAGTTGGAGAAGCTAGTCGACGGGGTCCTCCCCCAGTACACGCTACTCTACGGTCCTCCAGACCAACAGGTAAGTACACAGGGAGCACGTTGTATGGGCTATGCTGGGTGGAGAGGGCTGGATGTCAGTAGCAAGGGGGCAGAGTTAAGCGACCATGAAGGACTGTGAATGCATGTGCCACATGGCAAGGGTAGGGATGGGGGCCACTCACTTCGAATGACTTCTCTTCTTCCCCTGTACATGTCATGTATGTCAGCGCCCACCAGAAGAAGGACATTTGGCATGCCATCGCCAAGGACGTCCGGACCCTGGGGGTCCACCAGAGACGGGGCACCCACTGCCGTAAAAGATGGGAGGACATTCGCCGCTGGAGCAAGAAGACGGCGGAGGCTCAGCTGGGCATGGCCTCCCAACGTGGGAGGGGTGCCCGTCGCACCATGACCCCCCTGATGTTCCGGATCCTGGCGATGGCCTACCCTGAGTTGGATGGGCGCTTGAGGGCATCACAGCAGACACAAGGGGGTGAGTACAACATCATTCTGTGGACTTTGCGCACAGTGGAGGGGTCTGGGTGAGGGAGGAGGGCTATGGGTTCCCCTAGGCCAGGGCGAGTTAGGTAGGCTAGGCCCCTCCGTAATGCATGCCATGTTGCACTCCACCCCACCTCTGTAGAGTGCCAAGTACAGGTATACATGCCCCTGTGTCATCTATGTGTGCAGAAGTCCACTATAGCCATGTAGGCCAGATCCCAGGAATTGCATCTGTAGAGGCCAAGAGCACGGCGTAGTGCAGGGGGCTGCTGTGTCTGTATTGTCCGCCAACGGTAGCGGTAAGCCATGCACTCAACCTATCTTTCTTCTGTCGTTCCCCCCCCCCCTTTTTGTGCTCTCCCTGTTCTTTTGTGCATCAGCATCATCAGGCGGAGGTACAGTGGCACCGGAGCACGAGGGAGCGGCATCCCACATGGCCATGGAGGGCCACACCATAGACTCTGAATACACCAGTGGGACGGAGGGCGAGGGGAGCTTCACGTCGGTAACCGGATCACCAAACAGCGACACGGACTCGTCCGCCGATGGGAGCTCCCTTCTGGTGGCGGCACCACCTGTGCCCCCCACTTCTACAGGTACAGCCGCCACCCCCCCTACCAGCAACGCCCTCCCAGCAGCCCCTCAGCCTTCGCTCCGTGCCCACTCACCCAGGAGGGTGGGCATCACCTTCGCCCCAGGCACCTCAGGCCCTGCCCCAGTCACCCCTGCTGCCCTCAATGAGGAGGCCATTGACCTCCTCAGGTCACTCACTGTTGGGCAGTCCACCATTGTGAATGCCATCCAGGGTGTAGAAAGGGAGTTGCAACACGGTAATGCATTCCTGGAGGGCATTCATTCTGGTCAGGCTGCCCTTCATCGAACCCTGCAATCTCTGGCCTCAGCACTGATGGCAGCCATTGTCCCTGTGTCTAGCCTCCCCCCTCCAACTTCCTCCACCCAGACCCAATCCCCTATACCCCAGCCTATCCCAAGCACACCATCAGACAAGCATGCACACACCCCAACACACAAAAGTAGCTCAGGCAAACATAAGCACCACACATCCCACAGGCACTCACACAAGCATCACCCACATACAGACACAGCAACATCCACTGCCTCCACTGTGTCCCCCTCGTCGTCGTCTCCCTTCTCCCTCCCAGTGTCGTCTACACTCTCACCTGCATGCACTACATCTACAGGCACTAGGACTCGCACCAGAACACCCAGCACCACACCCTGCTCACCTGCACTCACCACCCCCACTACCATTTACACGTCCCCTGTGTCCACTCCCAGTGTGTCTGTGACGCCCCCTCCCAAAGTACACAAACGCGGGCACCCACACACCCAACATCCATCCACCTCACGACAGCCTCCAGTACCTGCACCTGCACCCAAACCACCTAAAGTGACACCTCCTACAACCACCTCCTCTTCCTCCACTCCCAGACCCCCTCCAGCTACCCATCCCAAGGTTCGTCAGAAACTCTTCCTCCGCGACGTTGACCTCTTTCCCCCCACCACCACCCCTCCAATTCATAGGTCCCGTAGTAGCACCTCAGCCAAAAAAAGTCCGGTACCAGTGGTGCGTGTTAAAGGTGTGTGGAGTGCACCAGCCACCAGGGCAGCCAGTGTGACACGGAGCCAAAGCACTGCCAGTCCACCTCCTGTAAAGCACCTTAAGTTGGAAAGTGGCCGACGGGAGAGGGTGAAGACTCCTGGCGGAAAAACAGCTCACAAGGGTCCCGGGGGGAGTGCTGAGTCTGCTGTGACTCCTCCCAAGGTGTTGAAGGGGAAGAAGAAGTCTCCAAAGTCTGGAAAGAGCAGCACGGCGGAGAATGCCGCCATCCTCCCCGCCGGCCGGGACGCCACCGCCAGCAGTATCGTCACAGGTCCGGAGACCACCGCCGGAGTCAGTGCCCCGGAGGGCACCAGTATCGTCACAGGTCAGGAGACCACCGCCGGAGTCAGTGCCCTGGAGGGCACCAGTATCGTCACAGGTCCGGAGACCACCGCCGGAGTCAGTGCCCTGGAGGGCACCAGTATCGTCACAGGTCAGGAGACCACCGCCGGAGTCAGTGCCCTGGAGGGCACCAGTATCGTCACAGGTCAGGAGACCACTGCCGGAGTCAGTGACCTGGAGGGCCCCGGCAGCCACAGCCCCGCTGGGCACTGAGGGACCGTAATGCCACACACCGCTGCACAGGTCAGAGACAGCAAAGGCAAGCACCGCTGAACAGGCCAAAGACCGACATGGTGAAGACCGCTGAACAGGGCAAAGCACCGCCATGGCAAAGCACCGCTGAACAGGGCAAAGCACCGCCATGGCAAAGCACAGCTGAACAGGCCAAAGACCGACATGGTGAAGACCGCTGAACAGGGCAAAGCACCGCCATGGTGAAGACCGCTGAACAGGGCAAAGCACCGCCATGGCAAAGCACCACTGAACAGAGCAAAGCACCGCCATGGCAAAGCACCGCTGAACAGGCCAAAGACCGACATGGTGAAGACCGCTGAACAGGGCACAGCACCGCCATGGTGAAAACCGCTGAACAGGGCAAAGCACCGCCATGGCAAAGCACCGCTGAACAGGGCAAAGCACCGCCATGGCAAAGCACTGCTGAACAGGCCAAAGACCGACATGGTGAAGACCGCTGAACAGGGCAAAGCACCGCCATGGTGAAGACCGCTGAACAGGGCAAAGCACCGTAGTGGCAAAGCACCGCTGAACAGGCCTAAGACCGACATGGTGAAGACCGCTGAACAGGGCAAAGCGCCGCCATGGTGAAGACCGCTGAACAGGGCAAGGCACCCCCAAATCAAGCATCGTTAGCCCATGTGCAGCTGGGACAGTGACGGAACAGGGTCTGTCACGGGGAGCGTGATGCACTCCGGGCACCAGTCCCCCTCCAGAACCAGTGGAGACCTGCATCCACTCTGTCTGTCCTTCACAGGATGAAGCACTCTGGGCACCAGTCCCCCTCCAGAACCAGTGGAGACTGTTATCCACTTGAGAGACTGTGGCTTTGCACTCCCCAGGATGGTACAGTGGGCAAGCCACCCACTGTAGAGACTTGAGAGACTGTGGCTTTGCACTCCCCAGGATACATCAATGGGCATGGAGCCCCGTCGTGGATCTGGCGTGGTGCTGTAATCCGGCTGAGGTGCCCCCCCCCTCCCCCTGAGGTGCAAGTTGTATTTCTATCTGATGCCCCTGCAGTGTTGTCTCCGTTTGTGGACAGGTATCTAGTGTGGGCCTCGCCCATGCATTTTGGGCCCAGTGGTCCACGGACATTGAAATGTGCATACCTGCACTACTAATCGTGATGTATATATTTGGAAAGTGTATATCTATCTGTATATAGTAGGTTACTGTATTTTGATACATTACAATGTTTGAACTGATTTTGTTTTGTCTTTGCATTCTTCCGGGGGGGTAGGGTGTTGTTACTGTGCTGTTTGGAACTGCAATGGTGTGTGTGTTGTAGTGTGCGAGGGTTGTGTTGGGGATGGGGGTGTTGCGTGTGTGTCCCCCTGACTTTTGCCTCCCCCCTCTCCTATGTCGTAGGTGCAGTACTCACCGTTGTCTTCGGTGCCTACGTTGCTGGTGATCGTACAGGAGCAGGAAGACAAGCGCAGGGAGTATTTGTAGTTTGGGCTCCATGGTAGCCTCCTTCCGTCGTGGAGTGTGTTCAGGTGAGCGTTTTCGCATTGCAAAAGCTGTTTCCGCCGTGTTTTTATCCACTGTGAATCCTCCCCGGAAAAGGTGGCGGATTGGCGGGTTGTGATACTGTGGGCGGTACTTTGTCTTCCGCCTGTCTGTTGGCGGTGACCGCTGTGCTGCTTGTCTGTACCGCCGTGGCAGTCGGAGTGTTAAAGTGGCTGTCTATGTTGGCGGTTTCCGTCACGGTCATAATTCCCTTTTTTGGTCTGGCGGCCTGTTTGCGGTATTACCACAGCTTTAACACCGTCCGCCAGGGTTGTAATGACTGCCTATATGTCTTAGCTTGCCTCCAATCCACATCAGGTCTGTGTAAGGTTTAGGTGACAGCTACAGGTGTTCATTCCATCCAGACAAACATAAAACAGAGGACACTCCACTGCCCATGCATTCCATCTGCATACCGGTGGTTCTTCCTGGGCAGGAAAGGGGGTGGGACTCTCACTTATACTTCAAAGGGTAGTGACATGACCCCACACAAAGGGCTAATAACCCCCCCACAGACCTCCTGGCAGAAGGACTGGGCTGAAAGGGAGCTGGAGCACTTCAAAAACACTCTTTGAAGCCTCCCCCACTTCATAGGCACATTTGGGTATAAGTACTAGGCCTCTGACACCATACGTGAGGAACACTTCTGGACTGGGAACATTCTACCAGGAAGAAGGATTGCAGTATTGTCAGAAGGTACTGCCACTTTGCTGTTTGCTCTGCTGTGCTGGTCTGCTGCCTGCTACTTCTTGCCTGGGAGCTGACTGGAACTAACTCTCTACATCCTTCAATCCAAAGTTTTCTCCAGGGGCCTGACTGAGTGTGTCTGCTGTAACATCTCAGGGACATCAAAGGCTTCACCTGCATCTTGCTACCAGAACCTGGACTCCTGCGCTAAGAGTCCTGCTCTGCCAAGTAGTGCCAAATCCAGTCCAGGGCCCTTTGAGGTAAGTGTTGTGCTGCAACACAAGAACTGATGCACCAACAGTGGTGCGTCACTTGAAACGATGCATCCAGCTGCAGAAATGCAGCTTTTCAGCTGCCTGCTCTGAAGATGCGGACACCGCTGGCTGACTGCGCAATGCAATGACCTTGACTTACAACGCAGCCCCAGCCTGGCTGACGCAGTGCTGATGCATCAGAACCCATACTCATTACTTCTGGACATCGACGCATCAACAACGTTGCCTTTTCGGGAAATGATAACTCACCTGCGTGCGCGACGCATCTCCTTCTCTGGATCAATGCATCATCACCGAGCATCAACACAACAAAGGTACTGACAGCGGGTCTGTGTGACTCCTGTACTGGCCCACACTCCATTGCGATGGGACTGCACTTTTGAGTTTGCCCCAGTCCAGCGCAACCAGATACTTCTTGTTGGAGCTATTGTCTTCTAAGCACTGCACTTTGATTTCATCTTTGGAAATTCATAACTTGACTTGTATGTGATGGAGTTTTGTTGTTTTGGTCTTGTTTGACTCAGATAAATATTGACTATTTTTCTAAACTGGTGTGGAGTCGTACTGTGGTGTTTTCAATGTGTTACTGAATGTGTGCACAATTGCCTCTTGTGCTTAGCCTGACTGCTCTGTACCAAGCTACCAGAGGGTGAGCACAGGTGAACCTTTGGTGTGTATCTTACTTGCCCTGTCTTGGATTGTGGTTCCTACTTGGATAGAGTGCAAACCTCTGCCAACTAGAGACATGTGCAAACATATTGCATCATTTGAGTTAATAATGGGAAATCTACACTCAATGGGACTTTTTTTTATAAACAATATTTAGGGCAAAATATTTATGTCACACAATGTTTCAGTATATGATATTCAAACACAAAGCTATACAATTTCACTTCCACTACCTCACTGAATTTGGGGAAATAACATCATTGTGGAGTAAACACATAATATGGTGAGAAAGGAAAAATGATAGAGAAAGTATGAAAGAAACAATGACAAAGCCAGAAAGAGATTCGAAAAAAGTGAAAGCTGACAGGAAAGAGCCAACGAATACGTGACAAGCAAATGATTGGAAGCTGGGTGATTATGGTAGAGTGATGACCATTTCACCGTAAGCAGGGGGGAAAAGTACAGTTCATAAGGACAGAAGAGTAGTGAGAGGCTGGTGTGAGACTGGAAAAAGTGAGCAATATAAAGAAGAGTGATAATGACTACCACTTCAGTCAGATTTCACCTAAAGGTTCTGAACTTTTATTTTCTTAATTAGTTTCCATTTTGCTAGTTGACTTTTTTTCTTATAGTTTCTCTAACACTAGATACACCGAAAGGAAAACTGAATTCTCGAGCACACAGGTGTTTATGGAGTGTTTCATTACTGTTCTATCCAGCGGTTTAATTGACATGTTTGCTTGGTGTTGCAAACAGAATGCTTACATACATCAAGTCTAGAGAGGATAGCACTTCCCCTGTGGGATCACAGGATTATCCTCTGCAAGGGTATTTTGAATGAAATGTACTGAACAAAAAGACCTATTGGCATATTTAAGGAATAGCAGATGCAGGACATTCACTAAAAACTGGTGGATGTCTGACCCACCCGATTTAGAATGTGTACATGGCTGTACACTCTAAGAGAGTGAACATTCGTTCCTAAAAGGGCTACTGGGTCCATCAAACTCTAAATAACCTTACTCTGGAATGGAGAAAAAAAAACAACTACATCTGCCTATATCTGACTTCACAAGAAACTTTCTTGATCGCCCTCTTGGTCCCTTCTTCAACCATTCATGGCTAAAGAGTCAGACCTGTCTGAGGCATGGATAGAAACTGATAGCCCTGCTTTCCTCCAGGTCGAAATGCAGATTTGCTGGGTGTTTTAGAATTAATACTTTCTTGCTTTAGATAAAGAAAGAGTCCTATGCTTTCATGAACCTTCCTTTCTTTATTCTGCCACTCACCTGTACATTGCATCTGGAATGACTGTCCTGATTTTTAGTCGTAGTGCATATGAACAGTGGCCATTTAAAGAGTGTTTAATACAACTTAAAAAAGAAATCAAGACTGTCATAATGCCAGCACATGTATGTGCACGAGCAGTCATCTTAGAATGCTTTTTATTTTGCGTTTTGAAAATACATTTCAAAATGGCTGCCTTGCATGCACAAACGAAGGTTGCGTTTCTGTAGTGCTCTTTGTAAATAAACAATGGTGAAATACTACGTCCGTGGCCCAGTATCACAGATGAAGCTATTGCTTTTGCCAATGTTTGCTTTTATTTACTTTGCGGATAGTTTAACTTCATCCTGCTCATAACGTCAACCATAACTGTGCATTGTGTTTCAGGGAACCTATGTTAGTGTTCTGGGAGTGTTTTATCCAGTTGGCATTCACTCCCCTCTGCTTTCTCTTCATGGTGCTGTTAATTCCTTGAGTGCTACCCATCTGAGAATCCCAAGTAACTGCTGCAACTTGTTATCAAAGCTCGTAGGTTTGCATATTTAGCAACACTGTAATGGGAAAGTACAGGTGCTTAAGAGCACACACATTCCTCTCCCATCTGCCAACACAGCACAAGGTGCCAATTGTCAACCGTGACACCTGTGCAACACCATATCATTTTGTAAAACATTCATACTGCCAGGTCAGTGGGATTGTTTGCATCTTTCAGAATCTGGGATCCCCGATCAGTGTGATCCCATGAAGACCTTCATGCACCTTCTAGTGCAGCCTGGCCCAGGGTTGGACTGGCCTTTAGGCAGTCAGTCAGCCGACAAGCATCAGAGCTTTGTAGATACTGCTTCTGGAAACTTAAAGCCAGGGCAGGAAGGTGTCTGGAGTAGTGAGAACATATGTCAGACTCGTCCAGAATCAGACTTTGAATACACTAGGGTATTGAAGATAAAGCCTGCAATCTATCAACAACATACGGCTCTGTCGACCATAATTTTTACTCCATTATATGCCACTCAGGGGTCATGGGATATTCTCAATAGATTGAATATCCTACAATTACTACATCACATATCGGCATTTGCAACGAGCCGCTGGGGACCAAGCTCCATCTCTGGCGAGAGATAATCTCAATGTATCGAGAGGTACCTCGGTTATGAATCCACTACTCTCAGGGGAAAATATAACCATACACCTGATAAGGGAAACTGGTGATCCCAACCAGGATGGGCCTAAGAACATAGGTAGGACTGAATCTGGTGGGCTAAATGAGAGCCATGATACTTTGAGGGGGCAAGGTTAGGATTGGCTCCCTGTCTACCAAAATGAAGAAGTGTATTTAGCCCTGTAAGCACTTCCAATAAATTTGAATTTAATCCAATTAAAATAATTTGCTGGAATGTGGCTGGCCTAGCTTCACTACTAACCGGGGCGGGCTTTAAGACCTTTGCAAATGAGGCAGACATATTGTGCTTTCAACAAACATGGTTGTCAGAACCACTGGCTATAGAGGGCTTCATAACATGTCAGTCCCCTGCTTAGAAACAAAATTTGTTTGGTAGACGTATTGGAGGCCTTGCTACATATGTTAAGTTAGATCTGGCCGTTAAACTAGTAATGTGGGAGAAATCTACTTGTAACATGCTACTGCTAACAATATATGGCTTAGCCATATGTAAAAAAACTATTCCGGTCACAGTGATAAACATATACATTAATCCATACCAAGGCAAGAAATTGAAGATGGCCAAATCTACTCTAGCCCTACTGAAAGAGTTTGTTAATGACCACCCAGGTCATGAGTATGTGCTGGCTGGGGACTTTAATTCTCGCCATCTTGGCCAGGAAGGGGGTAATTCTCGAGATCCCGTACGACTGACCTTAGAAGCTTTTTTTCATGAATGTGACATAAAAACAACTGATCGTAGCAATATAGCAGAGTGTACCTGCATTCCTACTTTTAGAGATATATCCACAATAGATCATATTTTTCTAAGCCCAGCACTCCTGAGCCGGTGCCTAAGCCATAAGGTGACTCAAGGACCTGAAAGTGACCACAACCCGGTGGTAATAAAAGCTGATCTAGGGGCTACAAGACATAACCTGTATAAAGCAAGTGGTCGTCAACTCGCAGAAGGACCCTCTATAAAACGCATTAAATGGTCTGCTCCCTGTAAAACAAAATACGAGGCATGGAAGAAGGCAAATGGTCAAATAAATCTTCATCAGGGGGTTGGTCAAATAATCGATCAATGGGGGCTGGTGATTAAACAACTTCAAGCTCACCTCGCCGGTTAAGCAGCTGGTACCCAAGGAATGGTCACAGCATAAAAAGAGACATCAGCAGGCAGAAAGACTTTACAAGAGGCTCAAAACTCTGGCCTCAGATGCATTAAGGAAGTCGGCACAGAAAGATTATAAAAAAGCCTTATGAATGTTAAAGACCAAAGAGACGGAAGAACACTGGAAACATCTGGTAACATTGCTTCCGTCCACCAAAAGCAGAGAATTTTGGGACTTTATCAGCACATTGCTTTACGATTCCGAAACAAACACTAACGTGATCTCGACCAGCAACTGGGAAAGGCATGTCCGAAATCTGTAAGTAGACAAAAAATATGTAGGGGATCAAGCCCATAGTGCTGGTCCCTACAAATTGGAAGTATTAGATGACAAAATTGGCCCCATCACTATTAAAACTGTGCAAACTATCCTTGGCAAAATGAGGTGGGATGGGGCCCCTGGACCCAATGGTCTAGCAGGGAGAATTTTCAGAGACGACCAAGTCTACTGGGACGCACCCCTGACCGCTTTATTCAATGACTGGTTATATCTTTCAGTGGTCCCGGCTGCATGTAACCTATTTATAAAAAAGGGGTCATTACTTGCCCTGAAAACTATAGGCTGATAGCCTTATTGGATATAGATGGCAAAGCATACGCAAGGGTCTTATTACAAGAGCTGGAAGAATGGATCTCAGCAAATGGCATAATTCCACCTAATCAAACAGGTTTTAGACCTAGTTCCTCCACGTTAGATAATGTCCTGGCACTCTCATATCTTGGACAACAAGCACTAAAACCAACATCCCCACTGCGTTTTGCATGCTTTATTGACTTTAGTGCGGCTTTTGATGGGGTGGTTCGCCACATCCCGTGGAAGAATCTAGCGTCCTGGAGGATCCCAAGGAAATTGTTAGCCTCAATAATTGCCCTTTACTCGGACACCTGGGTGAGAATAAAAATCACAATACCGCGCGTGACTAGGAAGATTTTTACCAACAAAGGCCTAAAACAGGGCTGCGTTATAGCGCCCACGCTTTTTAATTTACATATCGCTGACCTGGGTACTGAGCTGCTCAGAGGAAACACATTCCCTCAGAGGCTGGGGCAACTGGTGCTCCCCATAATACAATATGCGGACAACATGGTTTTGCTTGTCCGAACCCAGATGGGGCTTACAAGGAGCCTTGACATACTGCATAACTACAATGAAAGAAATGCTTGGAAAGCGAATGCAGAAAAAACTAAAGTTTTGGTTCTTAGCCGTCAGTCGAGAAATTTGTATAGAAGATGGAAACTCGGTCCTCTAAGTATAGAGCTGGAAGATAACAATCACTACTTGGGGGTCTGGCTATCAAATACGGGGAGAATAACTCAGCAGGCAGCGGCATTGACTTCTAAAGCAGTAAAAATCTCCCACGTATTAGCAAAACTCCATAGACGGCTCAGGGCACCCACATCTGAACCCTTAGGGAGGGTGATAAGAGCAAAACTATTACTTACAATTACTTATGGCCACTTGGCTTTTCCGGGCAAGTTGACAGTCACTCTAGAGAATGCCCGGATGAAAGCTTTCAAAAGGATCCTTAAGATCCCTAGATCAACAAGGCATGCAGTGATACGTTTGGAATTAGAAATAATATGCATGGACTTGTTGTGCAAAATAGGTATGATAAAGTTTTATCAAAGTGTCAGTAGGGCAAGGGATTGTAGCCTTTGGGGGCTTTGAAAGTAATTTTCAAAAATAAAACAAGTAATTAGGCCATCTGTCTATCAAAGGTGGAGGACCAGTTCAATCTGGCCCCTTCCTATTCCACAGACCCTGCCATCACCAAAGCTGTTTTGAAGAAAAAACGGAATGTGTTTGGTATGCAAGCGTCAAGAGCCAAAGACATCATAACAGTTAGGGACATCCGTGCAGCTGATGGCCTGCATGAATCGTATGCAACTACCAAAGGCCAGCCCTACCTAAAAGCCCCGCTAGGAGATCGAGCGTTCCAGAACATCCTCCAGATGCGCCTGCTAACCTTACCTGCCTGGGAATACCAATGGAAATGGAAAACCGCACAAGGGCACGTGCATGAATGCTTGTTGTGTAAATATCACACAGAATCAATAAAACACCTTGTCTGTTGTTGCGCCAGTCTGGCGTCTGAACGGCATCGTCTACTAAAACCACTGTTCTTGAAACATGGGGTGAGAACATGCAAAGAAGCCCTAAGCCTTATTTTTACCACAGTAGTTCTCATGTAACTAGCCCGTTTTGGAAAATTCTTTCATAAGCTGTGTTCAGCCCAACGCAAGGCTAGGAGCCAATCTAGTAAGGGTTCCTGTGGAGGGCAGGGGGCCCTCAAAGAAACGCCTCTGACGAGATGGCTCCTGCCGCCCAAGTCATCCCCCCGTCACCTCATGGTCTTGGACATTGGTAACAGGTCTGGGTTAACAGGCGAACAAATGGCTGGCGCTTGCAGAAGGCTGCATTATGGGTATTTACCTGTGTAACAACTTGTGGTTAACACCTGGGTTCCCTAGGCTGGGGCAATCCCCTGAGCATTATAGTACCTTATAGTATTTATAGAAGGTGCTTTGACTAGGCACCTGTTTTTGCTGCGGAAGGGTATTTTCTTTAGTGGTTTATTTTATGTTTGTACTTTTATTTTAATATGTTGTAATGATTTTAATTAATCAGGCAATAAAAAGATTCATATTCATATTCAATCAGTCAGTCAGTGTGTGGGTCGTTTTTTTGTTTAGGTCTATGGGTCTGTTTCATGATCCGGTGGGCTGCTTTTACTGTTGAATCCCTGATATTACAACAAATATTACTTTTCTGTCCCAGCCAAACCCTAACAAGGCTTGAGAAGGGGAAAACTTCAAGTGCTGTGTGGGAAGGAGATGCCTTAACCACACTCACTGGATAGGTGAGACTTTGGACAAAGAAGGTTCTTCCAGTTGCTCAATGTGTAAGGACTTTGAGGAAGAAGGTCGAAGTACTGTTTTTCACTAAAGTAGCTTTTCGGGCTGGAACCAGGTAGGTTTTCTGCTACTGTGCTCATTTAGGTCTCTGAAATCTTGTCAAGTTTCTGAAACTCTTCTTCATTCCAGAATGCTTCGGCCAACACATGGATTCATATAGAAATATATTTTGAGCATTTTCTCCGAATTATTGTGGGGCCAGCAGCAGAAATGCAGGTGACTTGTTTGTATATAACTATTCATTCTATTCAGCGCCTGATGACGTGTTTTAACATCTCAACAAAACAGAAGTTATACAGTACCTTCAAAATTTCAATGCAGTGAGAAACCAGACCTCTGAAAGAAAACACAGTTGTTGTTTAGCAAATGGAACATATATGGTTACATACAAAATTATCAGATTACACTTCCGCTTTGAAACAATTTAAAATGTGGTTCCTTGTACGATGTTCTTTGTGATGCAAGGTCTATGACTTTAATTTAATCCACTAACTCAGGCTGCCTATTCTGTACAATTTGAAATACCCGGTTTTTCCAGCATTTTAACATATTTTGAGCTACATATCAAGGATGGAACTGAAATGATGCTGCAGTTGGTCTGCTCTAACATGCCCTTATGAAGCAGTAATCGTGCTGCACAATCAATGTGTTATACTTGAACAAAGAGCAAAATTCGATACATTTTCCAGATGTGAAATTAGGTGCTTTCCACATTTCCTGGTGATTTTAACTCCTTTGCATCATGTTACATCATATGGGAAAGCAAATGTCAAGAAAATAATATTTCGTTCCATTCTAAATAGTGTTTTTTTGGCCCTAAAATCGACTGCTGAAAAATAAATTATCAGTTCATCAAACTGCTGTGTGCGGCAATATTGTCCTTGTGCAATGCAAAGCAAACTATGTAGAACATTGTATGAGTTCATCTAAGCTAGTCCAAATGCACTATAGAATCCACAGTTTTTTTTGTTGAGAAGTGTGAGCACTGTTTGTGTGAAAATCCAGTGACAAAGTAGGTGAAAACCACACCATCTTTAAAACTAGCTGCATCATTTCAAAGCTATTACGACCAGCACCCGCTTATCTTGCAGATATCTCACCATCTCTGGTGGCTCTAAGTACACCTGCAGGCAGGAGGCCATCAGACTGCAGACGAAGACGTGTAAAAAAGTTAAATAACAAGGCAGCAGGCGTTTTCCGTCTATGCATCCAGGATCTGAAACAACATTCCCTGTATCCATCAGGAACGCCCCAATAATGCCTCTATTTAGGAAAGAGGTGAAGACTCACCTCTTTAAAGCTACGCCGCAACGCGTTAACTCTGCACAACCCAGCTTCCTCTGCTCTCACTAACTTTAGGCTGGTCTTTGGCCCTCTCCAGTGCTCCACGCATTTTGGCTAGGTCCAGGCTATTGAAATACCATATACTTGCTTAAAAATGTGATACATTTAGTTGAAATAAATTCATGCATTTTAGAACAATGTACACAGTTTTGTGTTGACGGATAAACTCGTACTTTGGAAAGTGTGGTGAATGTTTGTTGGATCAAATGATGTATTTCGGGCTAATGTGACGCTTGTGTGGGGAATAAATAAAATGATATATTTAGGGCAATATGATACTTCTGTGTTGGATAAACTGATGCAATTTGTGAGAATGTTAAGCTTGTGCACCAGTCAAACCGATATATTTTTGAACAGAGTGATGCACGTGAGTTGTATGATATGATGTATTTTGTGACTCAGTGACGCTTGTTTGTTGTTTATTGATATTATTATTGCCAGAATGTAGCTTACCTTGAGGGTAATCACTCCATCAATCACAATTCAGCACCACAACAACAAATATAAAAAAACAGCCTATAAATAAATATGTTCCTAGGAGCGATTAAATCTATTTAAGTTAAAGGAGTTTATTCAGGATTTGGTGAAGTGAGAGACACACTACAAAATCGGTGGTTCGCCTTCACTGTTAAACCCACAGTTTCCCTGCACTATTTAGAGATAAGGAACCACCGGGTTTACACCAGCAGAATTTTAGCTGGTGCAGATTTCATTTCCCAGGTAGCCAGACCACCAAAAGGCTACAGATCAGAATGATGCTCATCCTACAAAATTGAGGGCAGAACAACCATTACTAGATTTCATGATCAAGATGGAAAGCATGGCAGTCCCTGGCAGGGAAATTGAATTAGTGGGGCTAATGCAGAATGTGAACACTCCCTGCACGTCAATTTCAATACATTTTTGCTTTGTTTGTTTTACGGGTAAAACAAAAAGCTCTGCCCAGTGGGACCAACAAACATGGCTCCTGCTCTGCAAAGTTCAAAGCATTCTCTGCAGCTGCTGCACCTGAAGTGGTGGTGCAGGGTTTAGAGCTGCCTGCCAGGGGAGCAGAGAGAACCATAATCTCTATTGATTAGGTGTGTTTGCAGGTACACCGGCATCTAAAATACTGTGTAAAACTTTGCAGGAATACACTGATGCATCTTCAGCTAATGTGATGAGTGTATATAATAAGATAAAGCAATATATTAAGGCCTCAATGTGATGCTTGTGTGTAGGATAAGTTGATGTATTTTAGGACAGCGGGATGTGTGTTTATGAAACAAACCATCTGTTATGTGAATATATGATGCCTATACGTGGAATACACAGATAGCGTGATATACTTTA